>NC_090025.1:160366321-161031321 GCF_037176765.1 Anolis sagrei
TCTTCCTTTGGTAATCTACAACCCTCCCTGGCTGTAGGTGAAATGCAGGTGGCAGGTGATGTTTTCTGAAAGCCCTGCCTGAGAAGCTCTTTAGGATAAAAAGGTGGTTTAGACATGTTAAAAGCGGCATTCAGCATGCATCTGGTTTTCTAATGTTCCCTTCAAGCCAGTGTTTCCCTAAATCTCAGTGTGCCTTTGAAAGGTGTGTGCGTGGGAGGGGGAGGAGGGGGGCGTCGTTTCTCTCTCTCTCTCCCTCCTTTTTCCCTCCCAAAGAAGAAGAATGTGCTGAGCCCTCTGGCTGGGAGCCAGGACACTCGGTGGAAGTATAAATCGACCCCATCAGGGAGGTGATGGCGGTGGTGGGGAGGGAGGGAAGGAGGGAGATAAACGCTGGCCGTCTTCATTAGTGGCTCCCCTGAGGAAGCCCCGGCTGCCAGGAGCTGTGAATGAGCCCAGCTGGGGAAGCGAAGGGAGGGCTGCCGGCTTTTATCACTCCCTTCAGAGCCTCCTGCGGAGAGGGGAAGACGAGAGTGATAGCCAATGGAGGACATAAAAATGAAGGCAGCCGGAGCCTTGGAGCAGCACACTTGCTGCCTTCCCATTGGGCGAGAGGGCATTTGGCTGCGAGGCTGCTCCGCCAATCAGGGCGGGCCGAGCTGTTTGGACTACTTGGCATGCTAATTGAAGGAGAAGAGAGGAAATTGGCCCCGTGGCAGCGTGATGCCCGACCATGCCAAACAAGCCAGAGTAATTACACTCCCCGCACCTTCATTATATGGGTTTGCAGGGGAGCCAGAGAGGAATCCCTCTTCCCAGACCTTTCCTCAAACGCACACACACTGTTCTCTTGAAAAGCCAGGTAATTTTTCAACCAGTCCTTCCAAGTCCTTTGCCTACTTAACCCCTTTCCTACTAAATCTCTTGTCTTCCTGAGTCCTCTGTGTTTGGTTTTGTTAGCTTGTTTCAAATAGGAGTTGTTTCAAATGACAGTATTTATTTATTTGGAACATTCTATCCCAGTGTTTCTCAATCTTCCTAGTGCCGCGACCCCTTAATACAGTTCCTCATTTTGAGGTGACCCCCAACCATGAAATTATTTTTTTGCTGCTTCATAATTGTAATTTGGCTACTGTTATGAATTGTAATGTAAATATCTGAGATGCATGATGTATTTTCATTCACTGGACCAAATTTGGCATAAATACCAGATACACCCAAATTTGAATACTGGTGGGGTTGGGGTAGATTGTTTTTGTCAGTTGGGAGTTGTAGTTGCTGGGATTTATAGTTCACCTACCACCAAAGAGCATTCTGAACTCCACCAATGATGGAATTGAACCAGTCTTGGCCCACAGAACATGACTAACAGGATACCGGAAGGGTTTAGTGGGCATTGATCTTGAGTTTGGGAGTTGTAGTCAGAGGTGGCACTAGATAATTTTCAATGGTAAGCATACAGTTTTTTGCCCCCCCCCCCCCCCAAATCACTGATACATATTTTCTGTTCATCGTGGAGTTCGGTGTGCCATATTTGGTTCAATTCCATCATTGGTGGAGTTCAGAATGCTCTTTGATTGTAGGTGAACTATATATCCCAGTAACTACAACTAGCATATGTCAAGGTCTATTTTCCCCCAAGAGCACCTCAAGAGCACCCCTGGGCAAAATCAACTATACTGTAAATGCTTACTTTGCGTAATGGGTTGAGCCACCCCTGGTTGTAGTTCACCTATATCCAGAAAGCGCTGAAAATTCAAACAATGATGAATCTGGAGCAAACTTGTCACAAATACTCAATATGCCCAAATGTGAACACTGGTGGAGTTTGGGGAAATAGACCTTGACATTTGGAGTTATAGTTGCTAGGATTTATAGTTCACCTACAATCAAAGACCATTTTGAACCCCACCAACAATAGAATTGGGCCAAACTTCCCACATAGAACCCCCATGACCAACAGAAAAATACTGTTTTCTGATGGTCTTTGGTGACCCCTTTGACACCCCCTCGCGACCCCCTCAGGGATCCCAACCCCCAGTTTGAGAAACGCTGTTCTATCCCTCCTTCTCAACCTCCGAAGAGGGGCTCAGGAGGGCTACCAACAGGCATTATTCAATGCCGATACAATATAGTAACATAGCATAAAATACAATTTGCATAAATTAAAACAGTTATAAATCTATATAAATAAAAATGTAATGTTCGTCTGTGGGATTAACATAACTCAAAAACCACTGGGCAAGGTAGGTAAAGGTAGTCCCCTGACATTAAGTCCAGTCATATCTGACTCTGGGGTGTGGTGCTCATCTCCACTTCTAAGCCGAAGAGCCAATGTTGTCCGTAGACACCTCCAAGGTCATGTGGCCGGCATGACTGCATGGAGCGCCGTTACCTTCCCGCCGGAGCGGTATCTATTGATCTACTCACATTTGCATGTTTTCGAACTGCTAGGTTGGCAGAAGCTAGGGCTGACAGCGGAAGCTCACGCCGCTCCCCGGAATTGAACCTGCGACCTTTCGATCAACAAGCTCAGCAGCTCAGTGCTTTAACCCACTGCACCAAACTGACCCCAAATTTGGACACAATACACCTATCAGGCCAACGAGTGACCATCACTCATAAAACACTGAAAACCACAGCAGAAGGGACTAAAAAACCAAAAAAAAAACACCCCAGCATTACATTACAACGCATGCGCAAAACCACACACACACATATATGCAAACACACATATACACAAATATATATACACACAAATACACACACAAAACACATATACACAGACTGGGCCACAGCAACGCGTGGCAGGGGACAGCTAGTCTATATAAATAAAAATGCAATGTTCATTTGTGGGATTAACATAACTCAAAAACCACTGGACAAATAGACACCAAATTTGGACACAATACACCTATCAGGCCAATGTGTGATCATCACTCTTAAAAACACTGAAAGACACAGTGGAAGAGAATTAAAAAGCCAAAAAACAAAAATTACAACACATGCACAAAACCACATATATATACGCAAACACACATATGCACAAATACACACACACATATACACACACAAAACACATATACACAGACTGGGCCACATCAATGTGCGGCAGGGGACGGCTAGTATACATTAAAACAGTTTGCCGGTTCAAATCATCATCCAAATCAATCCATTGCAGTCCAGTAAAAACATCATCTTCCCCAGCAAGTCAGTCTATTCTGCAAACGCTTGATCCCACAACCAGGATTTGAGCTTCTTCCAAAGGTCAGGAGGGAGGGGGCAGATCTAATCACATTAGGGAGGGAGTTCCACAGCTGAGGGGCCACCACTGAGAAGGCCCTGTCTCTTGTCCCCACCAAACGCAACTGCGATGGCGGTAGTACCGAGAGCAGGACCTCCCCAGATGATCTTAAGGTCCTTGGAGGGTTATAGAGGGAGATACGTTTGGACAAGTAAACTGGGCCAGAACTGTTTAGGGCTTTATAGGCCAAAGCCAGCACTTTGAATTGTGGTTGGAAGCTAATAGTCAGCCGGTGGAGCTGGTGTATCAGGGGAGTTGTATGCTCCCTGTACCCCACTCCGGTGAGCAATGTGGCTGCCAAGCATTGGACTAGCCGGAGTTTCTGAGCAGTCTTCAGAGGCAATATTACATATAGTGCGTTGCCGTAATCTATATGGGATGTAACCAGAGTGTGGATCACCGTGGCCAAGTCGGACCTCCCAAGATACGGGCACAGCTGGTGCACAGTAAGTCCCCCAGTGAATTGAAACATTCATAACTAGCTCCAACAGACAAGAGTTCTTTCTCCCACCCTGGACATTCCACAGTTATATCAACCCAATTTTCCTAGTTTCCAACAGACCTCACAACCTCTGAGGATGCCTGCCATAGATGCAGGCAAAATGCCAGGAGAGAATGCTTCTAGAACATGGCCATACAGCCCAGAAAACCTACAATAACCCAGTGATTCCAACCATGAAAGCCTTCAACAATACATTAGTCCCCCAGTCATTCAGTGTGATGGGTAGGGGGACTAGAATACTTAAACTTCAGGAAAATTTAAATTCTATATGAAGGACCTTTACTAACATTGCAAATTTTAAAAAAAGCAGAAGTCAATCTACTGGAGCAATTTATTTGGCAGACTAGAAGTGCAGTCTTTTTCTATCACTTGAAGAAGCAGTACTACTACCAACATTTTAGCACAGGAGTGCATTAGAAATGTAAGTACATAAACTGCTAAGAAATTTTCAATGAAAAAATCAGAAAAAATAAAATATAGGCATCTACCCCATTTTTGCAAGTATGAAATGCATGCGAAGTATGAGCTGATAATATCTAGTTTCCACCAAACTAGTGAAGAGTAGAGACATCACATTGGCAACGAAGTTCCGCATAGTTAAAGCAATGGTATTCCCTGTAGTAACCTATGGATGTGAGAGATGGACCACAAGGAAGGCTGATTGAAGGAAGATAGATGCTTTTGAACTGTGATGGTGGAGGAAAATTCTGAGAGTGCCTTGGACCATGAGTAGATCAAATCAGTCCATACTCCAGGAAATAAAGCCCGATTGCTCATTGGAGGGAAGGATATTAGAGGCAAAGATGAAGTACTTTGGCACATAATGAAAAGACAGGACAGCTTGGAGAAGACAATGATGCTGGGGAAAATGGAAGGAAAAAGGAAGAGGGGCAGACCAAGGGCAAGATGGATGGATAGTATCCTTGAAGTGACTGGCTTGACTCTGAAGGAACTGGGGTGGATACAGCTGACAAGGAACTCTGGCATGGACTGGTCCATGGGGTCACGAAGAGTCGAAAGCATATAAACAAATAAACAACAACAAGCAACATATTTCAATATTTTGCCTCTATATTCAGTGCAAAGGAGAATACAGTTATGAAACAGGTTTTATTGAACACCACTACCCCCAACCCTAATAAAAAGGATTTATAGTTAGGTATTTATAGTTTTTCAAGGGCAACATGCCAGAATGAGATACAGTGACATCCTCTCTTTTACATAATGCTTCCAGGCCTACTTATCACCCATAGACTTCTCTCCCTCCCTATATAAACTATATTTTATTTTACTTTGATTCCTATAAATCTATGAGACATGTTTTATTTTAGTTCTGGGACAGAAAAACCTTAACCTTTGCCTGACCTAGGCCAGACCTTTCCACTCCCCCCACCCCACTGTTCTCCTTAAAAGCCAGGTAATTTTTCAACCTGTCCTGCCAAGTCATTTCCCTATTTAACTCCTTTCTGCTAAATCTCCTGTCTTCCTGAGGCCTGTGTGTTTTTGCACAAGGGCCTGCTTTCCCCCTGCATGCCAGTTTGCTGTAGCCTAGATTGCTCTGTTTGGGGGGAATTGCATTTCTGGGTGGGAAGGTTTTTTTCTTTTTTCCTTTTGTCTAAGACTTGAAGAAACATATTTCTTGGTACAGCCCTTGACAGATTGAATTGTGATGGAGTTGCTGCCGGTACAATCCAGTTAAAGCTAGTCGCTCCTCCCCTCCCCTCCCCTCCTCCCCTCTTTCTACATGCAGTGGAAGGATGCAGATATGACAGCTCTGGATTTTGGAGTGCTTTATTCATAAATACAGGTATGACACTCACTGCCTGCCTGAACTCTGATCTCAGGGGATGGCAGAGAGAGAAACTGGTTGTGGCTTGCCCTTTTTGGTCTGTACAGGTTCCTAGGCTGTCAGTAAAAGGGATTCATGAGTATTGCTGCCTTTAGCAATGGGACACAGAACTGCTTAAGATAAGCAGAGATGGGATACACTGGGACCTTTGTTTTGTTTTCCTGTGGTGTGACTGAACGCTCCATGGATAGATAAATCCAGAAAGAAATTGGATTCTGTGTTGCTGACACAATGCAGGAATTTGTGCAGAGTTCAAAGTATTCCCTGTTTTTCACAACTGCCTGGCACTATCTGAAACTAGGCACTTGGAACAGGTGCTGTTGCTTCCTTGGCTGAATTGAGCGTCTAGTCAGCCAGGAAAATTGTAGCTCTGGCTTTGAATGCCTCCTTTTCCCTGTGGAATGAGGCCTGAGTGATTTCCTTCCAGACAGCTGATCTGAGAGTCCTCCTGTTCCTGTTCTCTTTCATTCCTGTTTCTCTGTGGGTAATTGGAGTCAAAATGAGCATGGAATGGTTAAACATCTTCCAGTGTTTGTCTTTTATTCTTCCCAGATTCTGGGTCAGAGGTTTATGCTTGTGAATGGAAGAGAGATTCCATCTCTAGAAATTGTGCCAGAAATATATAATGTCTCTCACTGTGTGTGTAACCTAGACTTATGTGCTATTCTTGTATGTGCACTGCAAATAGTGACAAGATGCTTCCTTCATTTCAGAGGAGTTTTCATTTCATTTACTTTCTTTGGTAGTAAATGAAATGAATTATGGAGCTTCAGAAATCTAAGACATTTGCTTCCTTTAGTAGTAAATGTCTTATATTTCTGAAGTGCCTTGAATTGCAGACATTTCTTTGCTGCATGCACTGATTTTTGTTTTAAAAATCTGTTTCAGTTGTTTACTTCAGAAAATTGAATAATGAAAAATTATAGTTTGAATCATAATTTTGGTTTAGTTATAATTTTATGAATCAATGTGGTATAACTCTGGAGACCAAAGTTTCAAATCCCCACTCAATCACAGAAAACCATTGAATGAATTTGGGCAAATTAAGTTCTCTCAGCTTCAGAGAAAGGTGAATATAAACCCTTTCTGAATAAATCTTGCCCAAACAATCCATGATAGGATTGCCTTTTTGTTGCTACATGTTGGAAAACGACTTGAAGGCACACAACAATAACAGCAACAATCATATACATTTCTATTATCCATTTATATGGATAGCCCCCCCGTTTATGCTTGCAGTTACTATGCAGTTCAATAAATTACTTAAAGGCCCATGTATTTTCTTGGGCAGCTAATATTGCAATCCTTATAGTTCTATGATACTACGAACCCACTATTTTACATCTTGTAGTAAAAATTCAGTGTTTTTACAACTGACATTTTGCATGCTTATTGTATTTTATCTTTATTAATACTTACCACAAACTTGTAAGGCAGACTAGCATAAAGGACATTAATGTCAAAGGTTGTAGTTTGTCTAACATGTCTAGGGAGTGCATGGCTGTTTAAATTATGAATCAAGATTTTTCATCCCATTTTCCCTAGCCACAAAATACACACTTTTCTGAAACTGATCTTAGAGCAAGTGGGGCAAGTCTTTTTACTAGATAAAGTAGTCATTTGTGAATTGCCATGTATTTTGAGGAAACAAGTCCCAGTTGTGAGCAAGTGTGGTTTAGTGGCTTGAGCACTGTACTAGAACTCTGGAGACTAGGGGTTAAATCTCTACTGACCTGGCATGCTTCTCTAAAACTTGACTGGGGGATTATAGTGGGCCATTATAGTGGGCCAACATGGTCTCAGGCTCTCCCAGCCAGGTACTGTGTTAGTGAGCAGGTGAGGGAGGGTGGCCAGAGGGGTGAGATAGCTGTGGTTTATAAAAACAATCATATTTTGGCCACCTTGGGTGTGTATACCTGAGTGTGAAAACCTGGGATAAACTAGGGATTCTGTTAGTGTATTGTCCATTCTGCAGCATATCAGACTTCCTGGCCAAGCTCACAGACCTGGTCTCAGAAGTAGTGTTGGAGTTGCCCAGGCTTTTGCTTCTGAGTGACTTACAATTGCAGTCCAGTTTTCCAGGTCCAGCTTGGGGGTTCATAGTATCTGTGTCAGACATGGCCATATCTCAGTTGGTTTCGAGGCCTATGCACTTGGCAGGGCATACCCTTGATATGGTTTTCAGCTCAGAACATACAGATCTCAGGACAGAGGTGGCCAATGTGTCTGGGTTGTCATGAACAGATCATTTTCCGGCCAGTGTTAATACCACAGCTACCAGCTAAAATGATCCACCCTCAAAGGCAAATTGATTCTTTGAGATACCAGTAAGCCATAGGATTCTATGGCTAGTTTAATTGATGATCCAGTTGAAGCCCTCTCAATAAGAGGAATTATAATCTAACCAGGCCTATTGGCATGATTGTTCCCAAGCTTTCTTCTCTGCATATATTGCGCTTGCAAATTCATGTCCAGCTGAGCTATTTAGAGTGGTGAGAAATTTTAACTCAGGTACCCTCCCTTCTGAACCTGTTGAACCTTCAGTAGCTCACTGTGATGGCTGGTCATCCAGGGAGGAGATCCAATTCAATATCAAATACAACACATTATTAATGCACGTCTCTGAGCAGGGTCCTTCCTATCCTTTGAAAAGAAGCAGTAATTAGACCACTGCTGAAAATGCCTTTCCTGGATTCCCTGGACCTCAATAATTACAGACAGGCTTTTAATCTTTTTTTTGGGCGGGGTGATTGAGAAGGCAGTTGCCTTTTAGCTACAGGTAGTCTTGGATGACATATACTTCCTTGACCAATTTCAAATCGACCTCAGAGCAGGATACGCAGTTGAGACTGCTATGGTCTCCTTAGTGAATGATTTCCGCCTTAACACTGACTGAGAGAGTGTATCCCTGCTGATGTTTTAAAATCTCCCAGCAGTCCTCGATACCATTGACCATGATATCCTTCTGGAATGTCTGGGGGGCTGGGAATTGGGGGCACTGTGTGTCAATGGCTCAGGTTGTACCTCTCAGGCAGGTTCCAGATGGTGGTGCTTGGGGATAGCTGCTCTTTAACAAAAGGAGCTGTTGTATGCCATGTTATAAGATGCCATGATTTTAACATTTACATGAAATGACTAAGAGAGATCATCTGGAGACATGGGGCTGGGTGCTATCAGTATGCTGATGACACTCCATGCCTTTAAAAACATCCTCAGCTAAGGATAGTGTGTCTCCTCTGAACAAATGCCTGGAGAAAGTAATGGGCTGGATGAAGAAAAGCAAATTGACATGGAATCCAGATAAAACAGATGTGCTTGCCATCAAGGTTGCTAATCTTGGAATAGAGGTGTATTAACCAGTTCTGGATTGGGCTGCACTACCCCTGAAAGATTGTGTTCACAGATTGGGGATGCTCCTGGATCCATCTCTCCAAATACTATCCCAGATAGATGTGGTGGTTAGGAGGCATATTATGGAAAGCAGAGAAGACCAAATGAGAACACAGTGTGCCACTTTCAAGAATAAAGGAAGGATAGTTTTTAGAAAAACAATACAGGCATACAAAGTTCATTGAGATGAGAAGGAGCAATGTAGTCAAGGTGAAAAAATCCTAGATAATGTTGGAAAAATGAAATAAATAGTTTGAGAAAGTATTATTTCATGATATATCCCAAGCAGAAATAGTTTAGGACAGATATTGTAGATGGCTTAAGTAGAATTCTTGTCATTGTTCTGGGTTGGATAAGAGGCCCCATAGCACACTTTCCAAGAGCTAGCTAACAAAAATGAATGGATTATTAAATCAGAGATTATATAATGTAAAGCAGCAATGCCAGTAAATTTGGTTTTTAACTTAATTGATACTCCACCTAGACAGAAAAAAATTAAATGCAAAGATACAGAGTGGGGGATGCCTGGCTCAATAGCAGTACAGGTGAAAAAGATATTGGAGTTCTCATGGACAACAAGTTGAACATGAGCCAACAATATCATGCTACCGCTCTATTCTGCCTTAGTCAGATCACACCTGTAATACTGTGTTCAATTCTGGGCACCACGGTTTAAGAGAGATGCTGACAAGCTGGAATGTGTCCATAGAAGGGTGACTAAAATGATAAAAGGTCTGGCGAACAAGCCCTATGAGAAGCAGCTTAAAGAGCTCTACATGTTTAGCCTGCAGAAGAGAAGGCTGAGAGGAGACATGATGGCCATGTGAGAGGAAGTAATAGGAGGGAGCAGACTTGTTTTCTGCTATCCTGGAGACTAGGACACAGAACAATGGCTTCAAACTAAAGGAAAGGAGATTCCATTTGAACAAGAGGAAGAACTTCCTGACTGTGAGAGCTGTTCAGCAGCGGAACTTTCTACCCCAAAGTATGGTGGAGGCTCCTTCTTTGGAGGCTTTTAAACAGAGGATGGATGAACATCTGTCAGGGGAGCTTTGAATGTGATTTTCCTGGTTATTGGCAGGGGGTTGGACTGGATGACCCACGAGGTCTCCTCCAACTCCATGATTCTATGATTGATGTAATCTAATATTTCAGCTTCAAGCTATTTAGTCATTAACTAATTGAATGAGAGACCACTCATTGAACGAGAGACCAATTTTTTTTTGCATTTTCCAGCCTATTCTTTGTTCAAAGCCTACTTCTCTTAGACTATTGAAAATGCTGCTTATGTTTTGTTAGTATAATTTTCCAACACTGAAGGATTATTTAGGTTATAAAATTTTAAAGCTACAGTACTGCAAATGAAAATGGTGATAGGTAGTCTTATTTCTTTTCATTCATGAATACAGTGCATTACATTAGTTAATTCCAAAGGAGAACTATTTTACACTGACAAGGAGGAAGGGCAGCTTCAGGGGGGAGGGGGGAGAAATTTCTTCTTTACTACTAGATGTATTTCCTTTTCTACACTGAGCAGCACTGCATAGATGTGCCTCTTCTTTACCTAGAAACTAAAATTTGATTTTCTTTTTCCTGGAATCTATGTGGGAGTAATATCCAAAAACAAAAGGTAAAGAGATGAGATTATAAGATACAGAAAATTAAAACTGAGAAGGGTTTTGATGTGGAAAACCAGCATTTTTTTTTCTCTTTTCTAAGCTCAGGCCAATGATAAAACAGGAGGTAAGCATTTGGGGGGGGGGGGGGTGTTGTGTGGTTTCCAGGCTGTATGGCCATGTTCTAGCAGCATTTTCTCCCAACGTTTTGCTGCATCTGTGGCTGGCATCCTCAGAGGATCTGCATTCTGTTTGGCTTCATATTTTGAACCATATATAAAACTTAAAGGCAATGTAACTTAAACATCATTTTGATGATTAACTAGACACCTTTTTTCTACTAATTTCCTATCTCCGAATTTGACTTTGTTATTTGGGACAAAATATATGCTGAGATCTGTGGCTGGGCAACTTGTGTAATTTTCGTTTTCAAATAACAGTCACAGGTTATTTGTGTGGGATGATTTGAATTCGGGCATAGAGTAGGAGAGTCCAGCCATTCCCCTACCTATATACATCATGACTCCAGTCCAAATCAGTCTTCTTACTGCCTCTTAAACCCAGAGATGAACTACTCTGGCTGCTAAGTGATGACAGGCTTTATTATCTCCCATGCCATGATTTCATTGCCAATTGTTTTCTTCTTGCAACAGTGAAGAAGATTGAAGATTGCTTTGGTAGCTATTGGATATTAGAGCTGGTACGAGTTGAATATTTATTATGCAGAATTTCAAAATCTGAAATTGGCTGCAATAATGATACTTTTGCTTTCTGATCACAGTGTATACAAACTTTGCTTCATGCACAAAATTATTTAAAATATCGTTTAAAACTACTTTCAGACTATATGTATAAGGTATTTATTTATTTATCGTGTCATCAGCAACCATTGTTTTACAATTCTAACAGAGCAAAACAAACACAGAGATTAAAAAGAAAAAGAAAAAAAAAGAAAAAAAAGAAAAAAAACCACACAGATTTTGTAAATTTGGTATTTGGTTAAATGTCCTTTGACCAGTATCTGGCCACTTGGAGTGCCTCTGGGGTTGCCGCAAGAAGGTCCTCCATCGTGCATGTGGCAGGGCTCAGGGTGCATTGCAGCAGGTGGTCAGTGGTTTGTTCTTCTCCGCACTCGCATGCCGAGGATTCCACCCTGTAGCCCCATTTCTTAAGATTGGCTCTGCATCTCGTGGTGCCAGAACGCAGTCTGTTCAGCGCCTTCCAAGTCGCCCAGTCCTCTGTGTGCCCAGGGGGGGAGTCTCTCATCTGGTATCACCCATGAATTGAGGTGCTGGGTTTGGGCCTGCCACTTTTGGACTCTCGCTTGCTGGGGTGTTCCAGCGAGTGTCTCTGTAGTTCTAAGAAAACTATGTCTTGATTTAAGTCGTTGACGTGCTGGCTGATACCCAAACAGGGGATGAGCTGGAGATGTCTCTGCCTTGGTCCTTTCACTATTGGCTGCTACTTCCCGGCGGATGTCAGGTGGTGCAATACCGGCTAAGCAGTGTAATTTCTCCAGTGGTGTGGGTCGCAGACACCCCGTGATAATGCGGCATGTCTCATTAAGAGCCACATCCACTGTTTTAGTGTGATGAGATGTGTTCCACACTGGGCATGCATACTCAGCAGCAGAGTAGCATAGCGCAAGGGCAGATGTCTTCACTGTGTCTGGTTGTGATCCCCAGGTTGTGCCAGTCAGCTTTCGTATGATGTTGTTTCTAGCGCCCACTTTTTGTTTGATGTTCAGGCAGTGCTTCTTGTAGGTCAGAGCGCGGTCCAAAGTGACTCCCAGGTATTTATAAGGTGTATATCAAGAATAAATGAAGTTAATGTTTAGACTTGGCTTCCATCTCCAAGGCAGGTATTTCAAAATCCTTCTCAAAAAAATAAATACCCAAAACCCAAAACACTTCTGGTCCCAAGCATTTGGATAAGGGATATTCAACTTGTAGCAGTAGCTGGAACACTTAATTATGCTGCTTTATGCTCACTGTGGGAAGGAACAGTTTTTTAACCTCTTTCTACTAAGCATTTTGGACTGTTGTCAATAACAAATGCATTTGCTATGGCTCATTTGCATATTGTTTTTAAGCCTCTGCAATCCCCTTGTTTTATTTTCCATTATTTCCTCTCCTCTTCCATCACAAGAAATTCTTTAGATGTTGAATTCCTCTAGCCCCCTCCTCTGCTTCTTTCATTTTTGTTGTTATGATTTCCAATGCCCAGGAGCAAAGAAAGGGAAAGAAATGAAGGAATATTCTCATCCTTTTCCTTTTATACAGGAGAGAGAACTGCAGGCAGGCAATAATGTCATCTTGGCAGCGTGAGAGTGGAGGAGAGAGATGGAGAGAGAAAGAGGGACTCCATCTCTGAAATGTGGAAACATGTCTGTCAATCCTGAGTGATCTGCTTACAGTGCCAAACATCAGAGTTACTTTCCTGACATTGTGGACGGGACTTCCCTTCAGAATATTTCTGTCATCCTCTGCTCCTTTTAGAGGGTCAGAGACTAGGATTAAATGGAAGTCACAGAGTCTTTCTATACAGCACCCCCCCCCCCCCACGTTTGCATTAGTACAACACTCAAACTAACAGCCTGATATGAAATCTCAGTGCAATGGAATGGAGGTAGCATCACTGTCGGAGAACAGCTTATTTGACTTTAAAACACATCCACACACAAGGGAAAACCTTCAGCAAACAGCAAAACAGCCAAAAACTCTGTCTCGGAGGAGGGGAAGGATGCATATACGAGGGGAAGACTGGGGGAGGAGGAAGCCTTCAAAGCACTATTTTTTTATAGAAACAAAAGGATAATAAAATGATATGGAATTATTGTGGAGAGTAGAATAGCTAATTTTGCTAGAGCTTGCCAATGTTTAAAATGACAGTATGAGTCACTCAGCATCTAAAGAAGGGGGGGGGGGGGAGAGAGATTTTAAAACTATTCCTTATAATGGCACAATTATGGGTGTCAGAGAAAGAAAAGAAAATTCTGTTGTTTTTGCACCATTGTGTCATGAGTTACCACAGATGCCAAAACCACCAGTAAGTCTGAGAGAGAATTTAGGGATTTTGGCTATTCACCAGCTGCTTGTCAACTTCTCATGAATACCACTCAGTTTCTGTAGCCTGAGCAAGTGGACAGTGGTCTCTTAAGATGAGACCAGCAATGTGTACAAATGACTCTCTCCCTTTTCACTCATTAAAGCAGCCAGATGTATTTTAGATTAATAAGAGACAAATTTTATTTATTTATTTATTTATTTATTTGTCGTGTCAGGGCAACCAGTCAATTGTATTACATTTCTAACAGAACAAAACAAACAGACAGACAAAACACAAAATTTGCAAGTTTGGTAGTTGATTAAATGTCCTTTGACCAGTATCTGGCCACTTGGAGTGCTTCTGGTGTTGCTGCAAGAAGGTTGTCCATTGTGCATGTGGCAGGGCTCAGGGTGCATTGCAGCAGGTGGTCAGTGGTTTGCTCTTCTCCACACTCGCATGTCGTGGATTCCACTTTGTAGCCCCATTTCTTGAGGTTGGCTCTGCATCTCGTGGTGCCAGAGCGCAGTCTGTTCATCGCCTTCCAAGTCACCCAGTCTTCTGTGTGCCCAGGAGGGAGTCTCTCATTTGGTATCAGCCATTGGTTGAGGTGCTGGGTTTGAGCCTGCCACTTTTGGACTCTCGCTTGCTGAGGTGTTCCAGCGAGTGTCTCTGTAGATCTTAGAAAACTATTTCTAGATTTAAGTTGTTGACGTGCTGGCTGATACCCAAACAGGGGATGAGCTGGAGATGTCTCTGCCTTGGTCCTCTCACTGTTGGCTGCTACTTCCCGGTGGATGTCAGGTGGTGCAATACCGGATAAGCAGTGTAATTTCTCCAGTGGTGTAGGGCGCAGACACCCCATGATAATGCGGCATGTCTCATCAAGAGCCACATCTACTGTTTTAGTGTGGTGAGATGTGTTCCACACTGGGCATATCTACTCAGCAGCAGAGTAACATAGCGCAAGGGCAGATGTCTTCACTGTGTCTGGTTGTGATCCCCAGGTTGTGCCAGTCAGTTTTTGTATGATATTGTTTCTAGCACCCACTTTTTGCTTGATGTTCAGGCAGTGCTTCTTGTAGGTAAGAGCACTGTCCAGAGTGACTTCCAGGTATTTGGGTGCACTGCAATGCTCCAGTGGGATTCCTTCCCAGGTGATCCTCAGAGCTCGGGATGCTTGTCTGTTCTTGAGATAAAAAGCACATGTCTGTGTTTTAGATGGATTTGAGTCAATACTATATGAAGAAGAGCTATTATTTTCACCAGTAAGCTATTGCAGTAGACTTTAACAGAAAATAGAAAAATATTCCTGGATTGCACCGTACCAGGTAATTTCCACGCACCATTCTTCTTCTTCTTCTTCTTCTTCTTCGCCTCCTCCTCCTCCTCCTCCTCCTCCTCCTCCTCCTCCTCCTCCTCCTCCATACTATGACTTTGATTTATCTTCTTATCTTGTGTTAGAACATTTTATTTATTGCTCTCTAATATTTTATTATGTATTTTGTATCTGTATAATTTTGAGGAATGTCAATTAAAAAACAAAGCTAGTTTGAATCTGGAAGTATTATTGTACCTAGCTTTACTTTTAGGGACATCCAACAGTGTGTTTCTCAAGAGTTTACCTTTACAGTACATACTATGTATGTGTGTGTGTGTGTGTGTGTGTGTGTCAGCCATGCTTACATACTGATTTATGTAAAAATAAAACCAAATAAAAATATGCAATACAAAATATTGCAACTGAAACCCTAATAAAATTTCTTAGGCTGTTATCAAAAGAGTTGGTGGCAGCTGGATTTCTTGGTGAAGGAGTTCTACAAATGAGATGCTGCCACTGAGAAGGCTGTGTCTTATGTCAGCAATGAATTAGGTTGGTGTGTTTTTTGTGGGAGTGTCTCTGAAGTGCTTTCAGAAACTTGCTGTGGTACAAAATTTTGTTATTTAAAGGGATTATTCGACCTGGTCTTTTTGAAAATAATGCTTTACTTTTGTGTTCCCCAGATGCCAGCCAGTTTTTAGCAGGATTCTGTGTTATCTAACACTTTTCAAATCTGAAATGACCAGGAGATTTAAAAGACTGATTACTTCTGTACTGTTGAGATTGATGGAAGAGGCAGTTTGTATCCATCCATTCTCTCAAATATGGTTACTCACTAGTAGAACTCTTTGCTTTGTGAGATCTGCTTAACCCCCCTCCTCCCTCCTGCTGCCATGAAGACCTAATTTAATTAGTCTTTGGCTAATTAAATTACCTTTAGTTTTGCCTGTCTTTGCTCCATCTGGAATATGGCTTTTAATGTTCTGTATTGTTCAGAGAGAAAGCAAGGTAAAAAGCTTATAGTGAATAAAGGTAATTTGAGGAAAGGGGAATTAATACATTTTCTCAGAAAAATGTAATTTGAATGCTGGAAAAATAAAATATATTTTCAACAGAAAGGACTTCCACAATAAAAAATATCTGGGTTCTCTGTATTAGTTGAGCAATGAGAAAAACATAAATATTTGTCATCTGAAATGTCTTTCTTTGTGTTTCTCCCTTCTTCGGTTGTTTTATGTATCTGCACCAGCAGTGTAATCTCAATTTGTCTGTATGGATGCTTTGCATTAGCACACTGAGACAAATATAAAGCGTGGTGTTTTGGGAAATCAAGAGGAAACTGCAGATTGCTGTTTGAATTTATTCTTCAATCAATATTGAAGTAAAATGCTGGAAACTATCCCCCCCCCCCTATTTTTTTTAAAAAAAATCTTTATATCAGGTAGAGGGGGATAATCATGGCTTGCTGCTGTTTTTTCGTTTTCCAGTACAGGGTGAGGAATTATCCTGTGAATAATCTTATCCATGTTCTGAGAATGAATGGAATATTCCAGTACATCAAAGCTACCAAGAATTCAGTCATTCAGTATCAACTGGGGAAATTCATGCTAATAAAAATATTACTTGATGATGGTAGTAAATCTAATTACTTTACTATATGAAGACATGCACAGAGGCCCTCATAGACACTAGCAGTCACGTCCTTGGGGGAAGAAAGCAATCTAGTCATCTGGGAGCAGAAATATTAAGTGAACTAATGCTGTGGTGGAAGAGGTGTTTTTGTAATCTTCCTTCTAAAAAAAGGTTACATATTGCAAATGTTGCTTTATATGGTACCATAGAATGTTTATCTTGTCTCAGTGATAGAACTCCAGGAAGACTGGGAATCTTTGAAACATAGAGATAAAACACAGTTGATGGTTTGCTTTATCAACTTACCATTGTTCAAGGGGAGAAGGAGCTTCTGAAAATGTCTGGCATTTCACTGAAAACAGTGGAAAACAATTTTGGACTTTCAACTACTCCAATTGTCCTTTTTAATCTTTAGCTTTATATGTTTTAAATCATTTTAATTGGATTGAGAAACATTTCTTTGAAACTGATGGCCCATCTACATGGCATTCCCATCATACATGGGGTCCATTCATCTTTCCATGCGAGAAGGCTGGTGAATGTGGCCTTGTCCTGTGTTTAAAAAAGTCATGGGATTCTTACTTTTCTTTCCATTTTTCTCAGTTCTCCTTTTGTAGTGTTGGAGAATAAGTGCAAAGCACTCACAAAATTGAATATATTTTGTGCATACTTATGCAAAACAACACATAAGGTGCTGGATGTAGTGGATGAGGAAGAAGTATCTTCCTGGAACCAACTATCTGGCTCCATTGACATATCAGAAAGAAAATAAATACACAGAGTATTGACACTGACAATTATACTATTGACTGTAACAATTCACAAAACATAGTGGTAACACAAAATATCCTGGTACTAAGTAGCATGCATGATGTGGTAAGAATTCAATATCCTGATTTCAGTTTCTGGTGTTACAATGAGGAACTCTTAACTAAGTAGTCTATATCCAATATTCCTTTGAATTTTCTTTGTCCTGCAGTGTTTTCTTTGAGGACAGCGACAGAGTCCTGATGGTTTGAAATGTTCTGCACATTGCTTTTTGAAGTTTGCCATTTCTGATGTTTGGATGGTGTCACTTAATTTAAATTTGTTTTTGTTTTGTAAAGAGACTGGCCTGTGTGCCAACAGTATTGCTAGCAGATATGTGGAACATGAGTAGTGAATGATACTATACTGATACTCTAGATCAGGGGTCCTCAAACTAAGGCCCGAGGGCCGGATACGGCCCTCCAAGGTCATTTACCCGGCCCTCGCTCAAGGTCAACCTAAGTCTGAAACGACTCGAAAGCACACAACAACAACGACAATCCTATCTCATCAGTCAAAAGCAGGTCCACAATTCCCATTGAAATACTAATAAGTTCATAGTTGTTAAAATTGTTCTTCATTTTAATTATTGTATTATTTTAAGTGGGGGGGGGGGTTGTACTACAAATAAGATATGTGCAGTGTGCATAGGAATTCATTCATGTTTTGATTTTTCAAATTATAATCCGGCCCTCCAGCAGTTTGAGGGACTGTGACCAGGCCCTCTGTTTAAACACTTTGAGGACCCCTGCTCTAGATGATGAAAACATGTACCAGTAGGACAGGGTAGAGGTTTGGGTGGGTTGCAGAGTTTAATCAGTAGTTGTAATTTTCCTGCATGGTTTTCAATTAAGAAGATCCCACCCCCACCTTCCCTTGAAATTATTCTATTACCTATTAATTATTTAATACTGCAAGTTGCTTCTGGTGACATGCTACCTGTCCAAGAAATGCACAGGGGTAAGCAACAGAAACCAGGAATGATCTTAGTGGCGAAAAGACCACATGCACAGTACGGAAGTGCTTTCTTTGTGGAACCAGGCCTCCAAGTCAGCAGTGCCGATAACACTGAAGAAAACAATGTAGAGGTTATAATAGTAGAGCTTAGTAACATCACAATTACCTCTATGTACAAGTCCCCAAATTAAGAGTTTTGTTTCTCCTCTACTGAGAACTTTGATAGGCAACAAAGGGTGGTATTAATTGGTGAATTTAACAGCCATAGCCACATATGGGTCTATGCACAGGAGGATAAAAATGAAGAGGCTGTTCTTTCCTGGGCTGAATTGCATAAACTATTGCTTATTCATGATAGCAAGCTCCCACCATCTTATAACAGTGGGAAATGGCACCAAGGACATAACCCAGACCTTCTGTTTGTGAGTGACAGTATTGTGCAAGAATGCACTAATAAATATTTTTTTTAAAATCCAAAGCTTTATTGTACCCTGCCAACATCTCCCCAAAGGGACTTGGGGCAGCTCACAGAAAAACACTAAATACTGCAACAATATACAGATAAATTAGTGGGATCACCAATACCAAACACACAGTATCAGCTGATAATATGCTTTTTGCATCCAGTTATAAGAGCTCAGAAAGTTCAGTTTAAATGAAGATTCAGCTTCAGAAAGGCGGATTGGTCTAAATTTTCTTATATGTTAGATGACAAGATTATATCGGTCACCCCAATCCCTGAGGAATATGAGCACTTTATAGAAAATGTAAAAACCTACTCACAGGTTTCTGTAACTGAGAGGCTGTAGGATGCACTATCTTCAGGGTATTACTCCTGATATACGTAACTATCTTGTTTGAAGATTATTACAGGCTCCGTGATGAAGACCCAATTCTTGAGCAAACTCTTCAGGCAGTGCAGAGCATTCTGTCCTCCATCTCTGAAGCCTAGAAAGAACAGTAGATCAAGTTGATAATAGAAGTTGATATGGGCAGGATGTGGAGATTGTTAAGGTGGGTTAAGCAATGATCCTTCACAAAATAATACCCATGACAAAATAAAGGCAGATCAGATAGCGCAACAACTTCTAATGAATGGGAAACCCAACCTTGTCACCAAACTAGGGAGGAAACCAATAGTCAGACAATCAGATAATGAGAACAACAATCTTTATGAACCTTTTACATCTACTGAATTGGAAACTGCTCTCAGGGTAAAAATGGCAAAGCAGTTGGCCTAGACAATCTACGGATGGAATACATTAAGAACTTTGGCCCCAAAGTGAGGTTCTGGCGGCTGAAGCTGATGAACAACTGCATTGCATTCTGTCAGATCCCTAAAATCTGGAGGAAAGCAAGAGTCATAGTCATTTTGAAACCAAGCAAAGACCGTAATGATCCAAAAAGCTATAGACCAATCTCCTTGTTGTGCCATCTTTATATAGTTCTGGAAAGACTTATTCTGCATAGAATTACGGAAAAAATAGACCCATGGTTGATTCCACAACAAGCAGGTTTCAAGAAAGGGTTCACAAGTATTGAACCTGACTCAACACATAGAAGATGGTTTTGAAAGGCAGCAGATTACAGAAGCTGTCTTCATAGACCTGTCAGCAGCTTATGATACTGTACATTATCGCCGTATCCTGAGAAAAATTTATAATATCACAAAGGATTACCACCTTACCCATTTAATAAGTAATCTGCTACAAAATAGGAACTTTTTTTTGTTGAGTTCCAGGGTTAGAGAAACAGATGGCAAAAACAAAATAATGGCCTGCCTCAAGGGAGCATGTTTGCTCCATCAATGTTTAATATTTACACAAATGACCATCTACAGCCAGAAGGGACAGAGAGTTTAATCTGTGCTGATGATCATGCCATCACCGCTCAAGCAGGGAGCTTTGAAATGGTTGAACAGAAGCTCTTTGAAGCTTTCGGTGCTCTTACTGCCTATAACAGGGAAAACCAGCTGATTCCTAATCCATCTAAAACACAGACATGTGCTTTTCGTGTTAAGAACACACAAGCATCTAGAGTTCTGAGGATTACCTGGGAAGGAATCCCACTAGTGCATTGCAGCACACCATAATACTTGGGAGTGATTCTAAACCATGGTCTGACTTACAAGAAGCACTGCTTGATTATCAAGCAAAAAGTGGGTGCTAGAAATAATATCATACAAAAGCTCACTGGCACAACTTGAGGGGGTCACAACCAGATACAGTGAAGACATCTGCCCTTGCTCCTTGTTATTCTGCTACTGAATAGGCATGGACAGTGTGGAATACATCTCACCATGCTAAAACAGTGGATTTGGCTCTTAATGAGACATGCCACATTATCACAGGATGTCTACCACTGGAGAAATTATACTGTTTAGCCGTTATTGCACCACCTGATATCTGTCGGGAAGTAGCAGCCAGTAATGAAGGGACCAAGACATTGACTTCTCTGGGCCATTCCCTGATCGGATATCAGCCAGCATGCCAACATCTTAAATCAAGAAATACCTTTCTAAGATCTACGGAGATACTCACAGGAACACTTCTGGTACCACAAGAGGTGGAGCCAAGCTTAAGAAATGGGGCTACAAAGTGGAGTCCACGACATGCAAGTGTGGAGAAGAGCAAACTACAGACCGGTTCCTGCAACGCAATCTGAGCCCTGCCACATACACAATGGAAGACCTTCTTACAGCACCAGCAAAGGCACTCAAAGTGTTTTTTTATAAATCATAACCGTATTCTCAGCTCGATTCTGACACAATAAATAAATAACTATTGAATACTATTAGAAAAGGAAAAAGGCACCAGTGCTAGCAGTCTAGGGTCTTTAAGTTACAAATATGCTAATTAGGCACACCAAATTAGCATACCTCAATTGCATAACATCTAGCACATGCTTTATCTTTATAATTTGGAAGATGTGAGATGTGTGTGTGTGTGTGTATGTATAGGTACAGATATAGATATATTGTTTCGTTTTCATGACAGCCAAGACATAAAAAGATAGATGAGGTGGAAGAATGGTAGGCTAGATGAAGGACAAGAAGATAAAGGCATTTCACTGTTGAGTGTTGTTTCGTTATTATAACACATTTCAAAGTGGTTTAAGGCTTGCTCCTGACGGGTGGAATGCCTTTATACTCCCGTGTGCCTGGAATATATCTTCTTCCACTTGGTTTTAATGTTCTGGTGTTCAAGTCTGCTTGGAAGCCCTATTTTTTATCTCTAGAAGCCTTATCCCAATTTCAGATTTTTAGGGAAAGGATGGGTTTGCTTAGTAGCAGCACATGTTCAAAGATGCTTTCCCCCTATTTGGAAATGTTTTGAAGATTAATTCCGATACACAGCAAACCCTGAGTAAAAATATAGCCCGATCTCTGCAATTTTATTTATAACTGCGTAGTTTTTGCTAGATTTGAGTCTGTGCTTAGGATTCTGTTTATAAGGTTCTTGTGGGTTTTTTCGGGCTATAGGGCCATGTTCTAGAGGCATTTCTCCTGACGTTTCGCCTGCATCTATGGCAAGCATCCTCAGAGGTAGTGAAAGTTACCTGGGAAGGCCAAAAGCTTGAACACTGTCCCCATCCTAAACATCTCAGTTTCTGTTTATGTTTCTATATCAGTTGATAAAAATTGGCCAGTGCTTCCCATAGAATTGGAAACTTTCCTCTTCCTTGTTTGGAACCACCCCTGCTCCCTAAAACTCTTCCCTGTATGGTTAAGAAAGTATCTGGAGCAGATTTTTGGTGTCATAGACTGTTGGAGGGGGAGTAGAAGAAAGTCCTGATTCTAGTGTTGAACATAGAAATACAAGCAAATTTCAATTTGTGTTGCTCCAGTTCACAGCATGTCAAATTTACAGTATTTCTCTGGGAATAAATAAATGTAAGAAACTTTAATATTGGAGTTCTCGTGTGGTTGGGAGTTGTTATTGCTTACTGAGATGGCGGGTGAGCAATTGAAGTCTACTTTTTTCCACTTGACAAGTCAGGTGTAGAATGTTCAGCAGGATATGTGCCTTTTCTTCTGTTGTGCTGTCTGCACTGCTGCAGAAGAGACAACAGAAGATTGTCATTGCCACCTGGGCTGTCTGCTGGAGAAGGCTCAGCATAATAATACAGTTCTTACCAGTTTTTTCTCTGTTGCCATTCTCCTCTGGACACTGGCTGCCAGTTAGTTTCTGGGCAAAGTAGAAGGTGTTGGTTTTGACCTTTAAAGCCGTACATGGTTTGGGTCCAGGTTACCTAAAGGTAACCCTGCTAAGACACAAGTGTGTGCTTTCCACCTATGTAACTGTGAAGCCAACAGGAAATTAAAAGTTACCTGGGAAGGCCAAAAGCTCGAACACTCTCCCCATCCTAAACATCTCAGTGTCACCTTAGATTGAACACTAACATTTAGAAAATACTGTATGAACACCAAACACAAAGTAGCTGCACGCAATAACATCCTGCGGAAACTTACTGGTAGTGCATGGGGTGCAAACCCAAAATTAATAAGAACATCAGCCCTGGCCTTGGCTTATTCAACTGCTGGGTATTCCTGCCCTGTTTGGCACAAGTCAGCCCACGTGAAGCAGGTGAATATAGCACAGAACGAAATATGTAGAATAATCACAGGATGTCTCAAACCTACACCTGTTGATAGACTCTATAAGCTAGCTGGCATATCCAGCCCCCCCCCCCCCCCGCCCCATGTGTGATGGGAAGTTGCTGCTAACTGTGAGAGAAATAAGGTTGAACACAGTGAAAGCCATCCACTGCATGGCTATCAGCCTTCTCCCAGTAGACTCAAATCAAGGAAAAATTTCACGAGAACTACCACTCCTCTTAATGTTCCCCCAGTAACAGCAAGATTATCCCTCTGGGAAGCTAAACCATGAAATCCCAAATGGATGGCCCCCCATGAGTGTTTGCCTCCAGGGGCAAAGCATGAATGGGCAACTTGGAAGTCCCTGAACAGATTCGGAAGTGGAGTGGGCAGATCAAAAGACAACCTGTCAAAATGGCACTACCTAGAAGAATCCTCTACCTTGTGCAGCTGTGGAGCAGAACAAAAAACTCCTCATCTGTATGCATGCCCACAGTGCTCTGCCCAGGGGCGGCTCAATCCATTACGCAAAGTAAGCATTTTCAGTATAGTTGATTTTTCCCAGGGGCGCTCTTGAGGCTTTCTTGGGGGAAGATAGACCTTGACATATGGGAGTTGTAGTTATTGGGATGTATAGTTCACCTAATGGAATTGAACCAAATATGGCACACAGAACTCCCATGACAAACAGAAAATATATATCAGTGATTGGTTGGGGGGGGGGGGCAAAATACTGTTTGCTTACCATTGAAAATTACCTAGGGCCGCCCCTCCGCCTCATGCACAGAGGAAGAATTGTTTAAAGTTACAGACAATGAGGTCACTGTTGCTCGTTTTTGGTCTAAAATTTTTTAGCCGCTTGTGTCTATTTTATCAGTTCAATACTTGATTAATTATGCAATGCTTTTGACACAAAATAAATAAATAAAAACCTAAAAGATCCCCTTCTCCTATAAAATCCGCCCCACACACTTTGGTCTTCTGCGGGGCGTCTGCTCCAACCAGCCAGAACCTGACTGGCAACTACCACCCAGAGGACCTTTTCATCGGCTATCCCATAACAGTGGAATGACTTGCTGGAATGAGCTGTCGGAATTTAAAAACCATGTAAAGACCTATCTCTTCTGGCAGGGCTACCCAGACAGTCTTTACACATGAATTTTAAGTGTCCTTTGTTTGATCTCTGTTTTGTGTGTTTTAGTATATATTTTGTAGAGATATATTTTGGTATGTAACTTTTATGGAGGTACATTTTCATGTGTGTATTTGTAGTGCTTTTGCTGTGCTTATGTATTTTAATTGTTTTGTAACCCACCTCGAGCCATGAGGAGTGGTGGATAAGAAATAAAATTATTATTATTAATAGTAAACCAGCTAGCTCACCCAAAAGAACTCTTATGGGTTTAGCGTTTCTTTTCTGACCCCTCTTGAAAGCATCTGCCATGTTCTCTTGCCTGGAAAGAACCAATGAGTTATGCTTTGAAACTCTTTAAAATTGAAATGTTAACTTTGTGGCTATCTTAACTGTTGGAATGCATTCCCTGGTCTCCAATGATTTCCTATGGAATGGTTCTCCCCCTTTACGTCAGCCTCTATTTACATCAGATGCTCAGAAATACAAACACAACATACATTGATTTGTGCAAATATGCTAGTGGCTTTTGGCAACTGCTCTCCTCAGGTTTTCTAATATATTAGTTAAGGTGTCCAAAAACGTTGGAATCACTGACCAAGAACAGGAAGTTAAGAAGTTCTGCTAAAAGAGGAACAAAGAGTTCCTTCATTGCTTCTCTTGCTTTGTCAGTCAAATCAGAGATACTTCCCTTCGGGACCAGAACATAATGATTGGATGAGATAGAAGAATGCTATTATCTCACACAATGTGTCTTCTTCCTCTCGGTCCTAGTGTTCCGGTATTCCCATGTGCTTAGATGAAAACCATTTTCCTATGTTTTTCTCAATCCATAGGGACAGAGTATATACTTACAAGGCTAGAAGCTAAACGAATAGTGTTTAAAACTTGTAATCCATGTAATATCTGCATTGTAGAGCAATATGGCTCCTTTTTTGTTATGTGTACATTTTAGAAGTTGTATTCAGAAAAAATAGTTCTAATTGATTATGCTGTCTACTTTTTCCATCTTGCTCCATAGAGATGGTATATTTTGGGTGAAAAGTAAGAAGTGACACTGAAAGAGGAAAACAGAAGTAAAATTAAATCCATGCCAATAAATGTGTCAATGGTTATTCCATCATTATGACTTCCATGCATGATATAGACTTTGGGCTGTTTTCTGCATACACCATTCAGGTAATCCCAAGTGGATAGTAGGATGTCAGAGCAATTGTTAAACATCAATGCAATTGTCCACATACCCAACATGGCTTGATTTTATGAATCTTTATCTGTATGGATGTCTTACAAATGGATTTTATAAGACATCTTCTGAGGGAAATAGGCACAATATTGTTGTGTCAGGCTACACTTGCATTCAGAATATTGTATGATCAAGGAAATCTCCTAAATTTTCAGGCTCAATATGTGGTAGATTATAAGTTTGTTTGTTTTTTTTAAGAATGCACCAGGTACAAATATTTGATTGAATGGGAAGTAGAGGGGTTTTTTTGTAACAGAAGCTGAACCAGTTCTGAATTTCCAGAGATTGAGAAGCATGGCTTATTGTTTCTGAGACTTGAAATGATATACAGATCCCCAAGTCTTTGCCACTCCCTCTCAAGCTTTGAAATTTTTAAAATAATTGTGCTATAAAAGTAAAATAGAAAGAGAAGAAAAAAAGATACCATACATTCCTTGCCTTCTTGTATGCCTACATCCTGTCACTTTATTTAGAGTTATGTGGTGAAAAGTTGTCCTCAAAACAGAATTATTCTGTGTGCATGTATACACACACAAACATATACAGGTACACATGTTTGCTTTTTAGTACATAGCTGTATCTGAATTTTAGTTCAAGATGCTATTATCTGAATACAGATAAAACATCTGGAAAAAAATGTTAATTAAAATGCCTGCCACTACTATTTCTGTGTATTATACACGTATTTGCCACACTTCATTTCATTTGCTCACTGGCTCACACTTAAACAATAATAACATTTTCCCCAAGAAGGAAGTATAACAAAGCACCTGGAATTCAGAGAAGACTTCACTCATGATCAAGTTTATTTGTACCCTTCTTCTGCTTGTCAATTAGTTTGGAGATCTTTTATTTTTTCTGTGGTTTGCTGGAGCGTTAAAGCAGCAATCCTACACTTGAGATGCTTGCAAAATCTTCTATGCATGTGAATCAATTGGCATAAATAGATGTCATCTGTATATATATTTATGTTCAGGTTTGCAGTTTGCATATTCACATTTTACCCTTTCCTCTTCTTTTGTAAATGTTCTGAGATATCTTTTAGCTTTTTCTTTATGGTCCCTGTGAATGCACACTTGTGGAATACACTGCACCTGTGCAGGCTCTAACAGAAGTTTCCCAAGGTGTATTCTTTTAAATTTTGGTGGTCACCCCACCTGCTTCTCCCCAGGACATAAAAGGCACTCCATGCTCCCCAGTTCTTTTTCTTCTGCTGCCATAGCAGCTCTTCAGAACTTAGTTCGTGATGTCAACAACTTGTTTCAAGTGATGCGTCCAGTGTGTATTGAAGATCCCGGACTCAGACAGTCATACCAAGTGCCTCCTCTTCTTAGGAGAATGCCATGTTGTGGGCTCATGCAGCCATTGCCAAGCTTTCATGGCCCAGGCATGAAAGACTAGAGCTTCCAGACTGAAGGTGCAGCTCTATCAACAAGCTTTGGCCCCTTCTACGACCACGGCGCAGTTGACATTGGTCCCATTAACAGTTCCCTTGAAGGCCTCAACGACCTCAAGGGCTTCAAAAGCATTTCGGGCATTGAAGTCTCCAAGGCTATCAGTTAGACCCCCTTCGATGCCAAGCCCCAGGCCTTCGTGCGTTCGATTAATTTGATCACTGCCATGCCACCACCAACCTCCTCAATGAAAATAGTCTTCAAGAGAGCACATGAGGAAACCAGAAGGGCGCAGGTGGAGAAAACAAGCCAATCTCTGCCACCTCCAGTTCCTCCCACTCCTGGGAAGTTCTTCAGTTGATGTTGCAAAGACAAAAGGCTGCAAAAAAGAGGAAGGTCCAACAGACCCCCTCCTCTGCCTCTTCCAAAAGGGAACACCCGACGTCAACAGAGACATCATGTCACCAATCTTCACTCTCCCTCCAACTGACCCGACCAACTGACCCGACCATCGATCTTCATCAGAGTCCATACCAGATGCCCTCTCAGAAGGGGAAATCCAAGACTTTCTGCCTCATCTGAGTACCAGCTCAAGTGCAGCCGGACCCAACTCCTCCGTCCCAGGCACATCAGAGCTTTTCCCCACACCAGAGGACATGCCAGAAAAGGGTTGACAAACAACCCACCCACCCAACTAGAGCGATGTCAGGTTCAACCACTAAGAGACCCCCCAGCACCTCCATCTTTTCCTAGACACCCAGACCCTCCAGCTGTCCCAAGGGCACCATCTACCTTGGCAACCACCTGAGCACCAGGCCAACCTCGTAGGTTGGAAGAAGATCATCCCAACATGGAGGATGCGGAGTTGGTCCACATGGAATCTATGCTATCCCTAGGCCTCGTCTTATCTCTGGACTCGGAGGCCTGGTTCATTGACCCACCTTCACCCACAGACAATGTCAGACTTTCTCTGTCCAAATGGTCTGTATGGCTGAGGCCCTCAGCCTCAAAGTAAAACTAACCACCAAAGCGGTCACGCATCCTGTCTTCAAGAGAGTTCAGGTAGAGGCCCCACCAGTGACACTTTCCCCATTCCTACCTTACCTACTGGAGGTCATCCAAGATTCTTGAACTAACCCCTCATTGATACTCCCTACTTCTAAAAAAGTTGAAGCATGGTATCAAACCGATGATGAAGGCCAGGATTGGTTTAAACACCACTCTGATCCTTACTCGGTCACCACCCTGATCCTAAGAAGTGTCACGGTCCTTGGGAAAGCAGGGTTTGACAACATCTGACTGCAAAGGAAAGTGTTTTGACTCAGTCAGTCGCAAACTGTATGCAGGAACATCCCTCCTGATGAGGCTCTCCAACTACAGATCCTGCATTGGAGCCTACCAGGAGATCCTTTGGGAGAATGTGCAACCATTTCATGTAAAATTCTTGGAAGAAGACTGGAGACCACTTCTTTGGCATGCCACCAGATTCAAATGGCAGAACATACTGCAGATATGGCAGGAAAGATGATCACCCATGCTATAGCCATCTGCCGTCATGCATGGCTGTTCTCTTCAGGTCTCTCCACAGCTTCTTGACAACTTATTGAGAACCTACCATTTGATTCCACTGGCTTCTTCAATGCTGGTACTGATAACAAATTAAAGTCGAACAAGGACTTTAAGTTATTTGCAGCAAAGTGCGGGATGCAACCACAATCCCAGCATCATCAGAGAACCAAATGGCATCAACCCCGCTACAGGCATTTCAACCAACCATTGTATCGACAGCAACACAAACCATTCCCTGCCCCGCCGGTGCAGCCTCAACGTTGACCAAACTGCAACAACCAGGAGCATTCTAGGCCCCCTAACGATCAGCCTAAATGCTGGGTTTGATGGTATATATGATGATGCTGTGTCTTTGCTACTTACCACTGCCACCTCCACTCTCGGGCCACCATCACCCTCCGCCCCATTCACCCCTTCAATACCGACACTTCCTGCTGATTTCAAACCACATCTGTTTGTAGACCATCTCTGTATGCTGTGGCCTGGGTTTTAAACATTGTCTGAAAAGGCTGAGCCTTAGAATTCGAGGAACTTCCCCCTTTTCGAGAGCTGGGAACTTGGCAGATAACAGCATTTGTGGCTTTACTGACAGAAGTAATGATAGTTTTAGACCTTATAATTAGGATTGTGTGGTCCAGAATTTGAGAAGCTTCGGTATCCTTAAGGACTGCATTGAAGTTTACCATGAAACCTCTTTTGTTCCATGCAGAATTAAGATGGAAAGACCCACAGTCAGTGAATTCAATTCACTGTCAGTCTTAAAAGGTACAAGAAACTACCTGTAGTTTGGATGTCATGGCTGTATTTAAAACTCAAATAGATCATATTCAGCTGGTACAGCTTAGAAATGAAGGTGAAAAGCTGTACCTACCAAAATATTCATAAATGTGACACAAGACTCCTGATTTCATCCAAAGGGGTGGGGATTTGTCAATGAAAAGGGGGTGTGTGTACATCATAGCAGCAAAAATAGTCCCTTCTCTATTGTTTGGTATGGGAGCCACTCTGATCATGAAATGAGATTGTTTTTGACGCAGCTGTATCATTTCTTCTGTCTACTGACTCCTTTTTTTCTGTACATCTTTCTAAAAGGGTGGGCAACTTCAATGAGTCTGGGGAACAATTTTCTACCCCTGGGAACTTCCGAAGGCGGCGTGGACTACTTAAAAATGGCAAAAAATGAAAAGCAAGCAAGCAAACTTGGAAGTGACCAGATATGCATTTCTGGTTTTGCAAAAGTATGTATTTTAAAAATATTATATAGCACTGGGTGGGGGGGGGGGCAGCTGAGCCTTTAAAAAAAGATTAATCAAAATTTCTTTGAGGAGACGCAGGTTTTTTTTATTTCTTTGAGTGGAAGGTCTATAGTAAAAATGATGCCTCAAAAAGAGATTTGTGGGGCTAATATTCATCCCCAGGGGCCTTACTTTGCTTGCCCCTTGCCTTCTAGAGCTTTGATACCAATAATCTATTGAGAACGTGGTCCCAAGGGCTGATGGAATATTCTTATTTCAGTGTTCTGTTTTGTACTAAATTCTTCTTTAGTACTCACTGCCTGCCAGCTTCTTAAAATGGTGGTTGAAAGCACACAAGAAGTTAAATTTTAATGACCCTTGCCTATTTCTCAGATACCCCCAATAAAATTCCTTTAAAATACTAGATTTATTATTAATTCTTTCTGTGGCTGAATAGTTGTATAATTAAAGAAAATCATAGGTATATATGTATCTAGATCCCTGTGTGTGTGTGTGCGCGCACGCGTGCGTGCACACACACAGTTGCTGTGTATGAGCCCCAATCACTTAGGTGGAAAAAATTGAGTAAATTATATATTGAACTGCTAACTGGTACAGAGGCCTTGCGGTTTCCATGGAAACTGGGCTGGAAATAGCTCCATGTGACATCAGAATGGTACAGGTATAGTCAATTCCAGCTTTTTCCTGCACCCCTAACAAATAAGCACAGCCAGTACAAATATTACACATGTGATAACCATATACTTATACACTGACAATTGCAGTTAATGTATGTAAATATTCCAGGAACATGGGGCATCTAATATTCCTAGTTAGTAAGTAAAAATGCTTCATAATATACCTGAGAGGTATGAATTGTCTTCCAGCTAAGAATAAAAGCTAACCATACAAAAGCCAGTCTCCATTCAGTACCTGTAATTCCTACTTGAAAGGCCTTTCAGTTTTTAGACAAAAATAACATTTAGAATTAGGCTTGAAATGGCACTGTGGCTTGTAATGTCTCTTTCACAGAGTTAAATCTAACATGTACACACATATTGGGTGGAGGAGGTTGATATTATGTATTCTTGTAGGTATAGAAGATTAGGTTTCTGCTGCAAAAATCAATACATTTAATATTTCACATCTGTATTATGTCTTTCACTGTATTTTTATGAATGTAAGCCCTGTTGCACTGTTGGTGTAAGTGCCAGTTGAAAGCTTGAAGCACTAAGTTGGATGCTAAAATCATCAGTGATTAAATGAATTTATTAATGTGAGCAATTTTATATTTTAACTGAAAGAGAGAGGGTGTTGTGTTTTTAACAGAGGCATATACCAATCAAAATGCTAATTAGTCATTCACTTTAAATAGTTTTACAAAAACAAGCAGCTATCTTTAAATAACCAAACCAAAGTAGAATAATATTAGGGAATGTTACAGAGGTGCGGCGTAGATCCTCTCATGGGCCATACTTTAAAGGGCACCGTATATACAGAAAGCCAGTAGTACCTTTGCTAATAATAGAAATAAGCAAGGCAAGGTCAGAAAAAAATGTTACATATGAGTGCTTCCAGATGGAGGGCTCCTAGGCAGCAAAAAACTCAGCTGTTCTGCCTTTGCTTCTTTAATAGATTTTATAAATTAAGAAAAAAGACAACAGTTTGCAGAGAAGGCACAATAAGGTTAAAGTAGATGCCTAGGTGAACTGTAAAAAACAGATCAATATTGGCCAGACAAAAATAAGCATTCTAGACTATTTATTTATTTATTTATTTATTTACAGTATTTATATTCCACCCTTCTCACCCCTCAGGTGACTCAGGACGGATTACAATGCACATATACATGACAAACATTCAGTGCCATTTAGATATACAACATATATAGACAGACACAGAGGCAATTTAACATTCCAGCTTTTCTGGCTTCATGAGGGTATGCTCGATTCTGGTCACGGGGAACTGCCGCTTCACTGTCCATTTGTGACATCGAGTCCTTTGATGGAGTACTTCTTCATTCTTCTGCACACTGCTGGAAGGTTTTATGGTGTCGTAAATTAGTTAAATTAGCCTCCCCGCATAAAGCGGTACCTACATTTCCTACTTGACAGATGCAACTGTCTTTCAGGCTGCATAGATCAACAGCAATCTAGATTATTAATGGTCAGAAGCTTACTCTGACCCAGGCTGGCTTCGAATTCATGACTCAATCAATAGTGATTTAATGCAGCATGCTACTAACTAGCTGCGCCACAGCCCTGCCTTTCATTTCATTCAGTCATAGAGTTGGCCAGTACTTTAAGAGCCAACTTGTTTGTGTTACATGCGCTGTTTTTCAAATGGATTAATTTACAAAATAATTATTGGGAATATCACTTTAAATTGTATGGCTAGTGTCTTGTAGGGATGTTTCATTTTCAAATCACTGAGATTAAAATATTTTATAGTTTGGAAAAGATTTGGGTTTTTAAATGCCAAATTAGATCTTAATCCTAAATGGTGACAATAGCAAGGGCCAGCTGAATAAAGACTGCACTGCCCAGATAGTTGTTGAAATTTGAGAGTAATATATAATGTTATTAAGATAGAATAAACCTCACATACATCTATTAGGTAGTTCTGCAGCATTGACTAATAATCAGTAATACAAATGTTCTCACCCCTCAGAGGTCACACCATTACATTTTTAAAGTGTTATATTTTTATTTTATTAACATTTTAATAATTTAATAATATAGTAACTGAACATGACTGCTTGACACCCCAGGCCAGAAATGTTTTAATATTTTGTGGGCTTATTGCTCTCTTAAATTTACGTTTTAAATAGAAAGCACTTCTGGAATTGGATGGAGCAGAGAACAGCAACAGGTGGCAGTTTAATGCCTTCAGTAGGGCAAATGCCTGAGGCAAGTGTCCCATTTATTTAATGGGTGGCCTGGCCTGTTTTACACTTATTCCTGACCCATTCTTGAGAGTGCTAGTGCTTTCCAGTTTCCATTATTCACATTGGCTGCTTCCTGGCTCACAAGCTGTGTGTGCAGTTGGGCATCCAAAGAAGAGAAGTAAAAGCTAACAATTAAAGTGGCTTGAAAATCATAACAGTCAGAAAAACTTTCTCCCCCCCCCCCTTTTTTTTTTTTTTTGCATTAGACAGGTGTTTAAGCTTTGCTTAGACATTGGGCAAATTCTCAGCTAAACAGAAAATGAATGGCAGAAACACATTCAGATGCAGATGAATGTAGAATAGGCACGGATAAGCAAATAGTATGTTTGTGGTAGGGATGGATTTGTTAAGATTGAAAGGGGCTGGTGTTGTTTGTGAGTGAGTGCACATGCACTTGCACAAAAAATAAGAGGATCAGTTGACTGGACTTGGACAAGCTTTGCCCAGAAATGTTTGGAGTTTTTTCTGCTCTGAACTGCTCTGCTATGGTTGTTTTTAAAGTCAGAGGGGGAAGCAGCCAGCAAATTTCAAGAGTGATTAATCATGTATAGCAGAGAAAAGATTCTTCAGAGAAAATTGTTCACAACTCTTGTGCTGCCTTCTCCTGTTTTCAGCTTTCCTTTACCTTACCTATATGCCTTGTACGTATAGTCTGACTCGACTGATTTCCTTCCATCATCTTTTGATATTGCAATTGGGAGGGTGGCTTAGGTATAGCAATTCATCCACACACATCTCCCCCCCCCCCGCCCCCCTCAGGTCTTGAAGGATGCTAGCAAATTTCCCGGACTCTTGTGTTGAACATGTGTACTTTGTACAGGATGACAGGCAGAATAGTTCAGCAGAGAGAGGAAAACCCCAAGTGATGATTTTGAAGTCCCTGGTTCAACTGTGAAGCCAGTTATCTTTTGGGAAGGCATGACCTTTTAGAGATCATAACCTTTTGGAAAACCAGGAATCTCCATAGCCTTTTGGAAGCATGAACTTTTTGGAGATTAATTGGCATTCACACAATTTAGAATAATCATAACCTTTTTATGATTATTCTAAATCGTATGAATGCCAATTAATGTCCAAGTATGATCTTTCCAAGAAGAGTGAAATACTCGTTTGAGTGAATCTTCTCCTAAGTGGTAAATATCCACTAGTATTCAAGCAAGGCAATTAGGCTTTTCAGTTGTTAGACTGATCTACCTGATTATCTCTCTGAACTGTTAGGAACAAAAATATGCCAATGCACAAAATATATAGCAGATCTTCAGAAGTGTCATTTCAGTTGCTCAAAAAAACCCCAAAACAAACAACTATTCTCCCATAAAATTTATTGGTTTTTAAATCATGCTCTCAAGAGGCCAAAAAATAAGTAGACTTCGATAAAAGTATCATAGTTAATTTACTTACAAACTTCATGTATTCAGCATACAGGTACATTTCTTCTTGGTTGATAGTTTAAATAATCTGTTCTCTCCAGCTTTCTTTTTTAGTCTGTTCTCTGTTGCATACAAACTAACTACTCACTTCAGTCTAATACATTACTGAACATTGACTCAATAAAGACTGACTATACACTGCAGCATCTCGTCACTGCCTACTGCATACTAACAATGCTGACTACATAAACTGTACTGCTTCTAAAATGGAGCTGAATATTCCCAGATCCGGTCACATGGTCTGCAGTCCCTCCCACAACCTTAAATAACAAGGGAAAACTGCATATCAATATATATACAATATCGTAGCCAATCACAATTATATTTGATGCTTCAGTTCGATGTTTGATGTTTTGTCTTATGTCTGATATAACAGGTTGCGTTTTTTATTTACTTTTAGTTGTTAAGTCATAATTTGCTTTTATATGTTCGGTTGCCAAATTTCATTACTATGGGTGTATCATTGTTGTGTTCGGGCATTGAATGTTTGCCTTTTATGTTTGGAATCTACCCTGAGTCCCTCCGGGGAGATAGGACAGAATATACATAAATAATAATAATAATAATAATAATAATAATAATAATAATAATTATATACATAAAATTAGTATAGGAGGCTTGTAGAAGGTTGCTATTTCCAACAGATCTGGCCTCTCAGGAAGGCAACTCAATAGGCCATATGTCATAATGTGGCTCTTTTGAAAGATTTACATAGTGATAATAAAATTCAAGGTTGCTCACACTATCAATGAATTCAGACTCTTGAAGCATTTTATTGCAATGTGTATATTTATTGGGGGACTTTTTGTTTCCTGAGTATTCAGAGGAATGCTCAGTGGGTCCCAATTCCCCTTTCCCCCTGTTATTTCATCCCCAGAGAGAGAGAAACTCCCCTCAAAGACCAAGGACAGTATTAGATGGTGGCAGTTATTCCTTTGCTTGCCATTGTTTGAAAAGTAGAGATGATGGTGACATTGTCATTTTCTGCTGGGGATCATAGTGGTTGTAGATCAGGCCCAATGATTCATGAAGGCGAAAAAAAACCCCTACATTCTGTGTCCCAGTGCTGGCGGTGACATTGTCACTTTTCAAACAGCCAGGAAAAGGATGCCTTAGTTCTGCTCTTCTTACCGTGAGCTCAGTTCAGTGCTGTGTACTCTACTTCCTGGATCAAGGCTGCTTTTGACTTGCAGTAGTGGGAAGTTGTTTTTAACTCCTGGTAAAGGTGGTGTGAGAAACACACTATAGCTCAGGGTTAAAGCATGCATCTCTATAAACTATTGGATAGCAAGGATTTGGGGGAAAGTATTGAAAAAGGCCTGTAGAGACAGTCTCAGTCACTGCAGGCTTATAAAACAGTTCTGACTGATCATCTTTCCAGCACAACCTCAGCTACCTGTCTGTATTCTGCAGTCAAGAGGTGATACTGGAATGTCTGACACAGTTGTGTGAGTTTACTGAGAGAAAACCTATGTGATGCACTTTTGGCGATCTCAAAAGCTTTAAGTAAGCTACTATTTAAGTTCGTAGGAAAATTATGGAGATGAAAAGCTGAAAGGTTTAGATTACATGTGACAAATTTTTGTAAAGGCCATACTGCAATGGGAAATACTTGAGTTAGGCAATTTTTTCTAAATTAAATCTGAAAGTCCCTTAGTACTCATTCTGTATAAAATACTTGTAGGAACTAGGTATTCTGGTCTTATTACTCTTGTTCTCCATTAGTTGCATGAACACCTTGACTGTTCATTTCCAAATGATTAATTAGTGGTGCTACTAATCGGTGATGTGCTTAAGTGGTGGTGGTGGTGGGGGTAATTGCAGCCTTTCAGATGCTGTCGGCCCGCCTCTCCCATACTTTTTACCGTTCACTATTCTAGCTTGAACTGATAGAGCTTGTAGTTGAGCAATATCTAAAAGATCTTATTTAAAATGTTGTGACCAGCCTACCTGAAACAATGACTGTATTAATACTATATGCCTAGGACAGCTCCTTGGACCATCAGTAGAAATGCTAAACTGCTGAGTATCAGACTTCAAATCTCTGGAATAGCCTTCTGTGGAAATATGTTTAGACTCTTCCTTGTTGTCCTTTAATCAGGCCCCAAAGACATTTTATCCCAGTCTGCTTTTGCGTGAATGTGGTTTGGTAACTGAGATGAACTCGGACTTAAGTTCCATTTAATATGACTGAGTTGGATCCAAACCACAGTTTTATATGCTGCTATTTCAATCATCTTATTTTATCTTGTGTGTTGATTTGTTTTAATCTTGCTTTGGTGATTTTTCTGCTATTTCAATATTTTACTGTTCCTTATGTATGATTTCATTATGTTTTATTGATTACTTCATCTCTCAGCTTTGTTGGGAGAATATTTTTCAGTGGTTTAAAAGCGGTTAAAATCCAACGAATCATAGATAAATAAGATGATAGAATCACCTGTTTTGAGGAGGATGTCTAAAGTATCTGTTTGTACAGCTGCTCCTGATTGAAAAAGAGTAAACCAAGAACAGTGGTTCATGGGGAGACACTATGTGAATATTTCCAATAGCAGGTAACGCTTGGTTGCATTTCGGCTTCAATTGTCCTTAGATTAGCTTCGCTGTCCAAATGCCAAGATACAACAGAATTACATCATTCCCAAGAAGGTTTGTTAAACTGAAGTACATCCAACTCTGTCCCCACTTTCTATAGCTTCTTCTTTAATATCTAATGGAGAAATTACACTTTGTCTCCAAGATAGGTGTGTTGTTAATAAGTGTGATCCTGTCATTATATATTGGTGGAAAACTTTCCTCAGGTATGTCATTGTACCCTTGTAGAAGGGTAGAACTATTAGAAATTCAAGGGGAAATGCAGCACGATAAAGCGAGCAGGAAAATTTAGCTAGGATTTCTTGCTTTCTCAGGGTTCATTCTTGCCCCCAGTAGGTGTAACATTATGCTTATTAAAAGGGCAGTGTAACTATGCCCACACCATTAACTTCATTGGGGCATCTCAGATAAGTATTTCTTCCTTTTAATTTGAAGCCATAAAAAAGAGCAAGATTCTCATATTCTGAGGACACAGTTTCAGTAAAAAAGCCCCAGCAGTGGACTTCATCAAGATATACAGAATGGACTGAACCAGACCAACACATTTTTCCATTGAGCAGAACAAGATAGCACATTTTCCTCAACCATTGTACAGAAGTTGACTTAACTGGAAGTTAATTAATTTTTTGTTTTGCATACTGGCATCAGGATAGTGGCCCTGATCACACCTGAGGCACACCTAGAAAAATGTGTTCCCTAGCAGAGGGAATAGATAACATTTGTAAGGAACAAATAGGACAACCAGTCTTCTCCTACCAGCATTTGTGGTCTCAAGTGAACCCTGAGCATGGGGCTACAATTATTTACCCTCAGGGCTTAAAAGTACTAACATTTGCAGGGTGGGGGAAAATCTGTTTCTGCTAAAACAACTAAAGTCAGCAGCTAGGGAGAGGGGCATTTATAATATCATAATCTGTTTCTGAATAGATGCCCACAAGGTAAGGCATATTTCAAACCTTTAGAGGACCGTAGATAAGAAAGCTGAACTCATTGAAGATGTGTGGGATTGAATAGAGATCGTCCCCTCCTTCAACGCTTTACCTGTTTGTTTGAGGAAATTACTTGTTAATAGCTATCAAGTTACCTTCAACTTCTGTTAACCCACAACCTCTAAGACATTTTGTTATTAACAGCCCTGCTAAGGTCTTTTAGATTCATCGCTTTGGTCTCCTTGATTGACTCTATCTACCTGTAATACAGTCTTCGTCTTTTCTTGCTGGCTTTGACTTTACCAGACATTATTGTCTTTTCTAGTGATTTGTATCAGCTTATGATATGTCCAAACTCTTGAGGGACAGAAAACCTTAAAGCAGCGATATCTAGACTATTGCTCTTCCACCTTTCTGTTAGTTGTCACCAGACATACTGCATATGGCTTATGATCAGAGATGAGAATCCAGTGTGTTCTTGGTGTGTTTGAGTCTGAAAGAGACCACGCATATTCAGTCAATTGCAGCTATATTTGCTGCACAGGGTATTGTGAAACTATAGAAAACGCGTATCCTCTTTGTTTGTACGAAGCTTCAAATGCCAATAAATTCCAACCATGTCAGTAAAGACACTGAAGAGTTAGAGCTAATTATCTGAATATTAGGTACTGTGCATTCCTTACCGTAGTCATGATTGTGTTTTATCTTACACTAGTTGTCCCCTGCCATGGGTTACTGTGGCCCAGTCTGTGTTTTGTGTGCGTATATATGTGTGTATATGTGTGTGTGCTTATATTTGTGTATATGTGTATATATGTGGTTTTGTGCACTGTAATGTATTTTTTAAAAACTGGCTTTTCAAGTCTCTTCCGCTGTGTTTTTCAGTGTTTTATGAGTGATGGTCACTTTTTGGCCTGATAGGTGTCTTGTGTCCAAATTTGGTGTCAATTTGCCCAGTGGTTTTTGAGTTATGTTAATCCCACAAATGAACATTACATTTTTATTGATAGAGAATATGCAGACCTGGATATATGGCAGCAAAACAGACACTGTTTAAGGTGGATATGTCAGTTATATGTTTGTGAACTTACCATCATTCCAACAGATGAATCCTACAATACAGAACTAATGGAGAATGTGAAATTAGACTAACGCATGGAGAGTAATTAACTGGGTGATTTAACCCTCTGTTTTCATTACTAAACTTTTAAAAAATAATTACCTGTTGAAGCAACTTTTCATTGCTGCTGCCCCCTATCTCTCCACAACAGGATAGTTGTCCAGTGGAGATGAGGTAAGAAAGATCCCTACCCACTGTGTCATACAGATCTAAACTGAGGCCCATACAGTGGCACTGGCAGTTACAAGCCAGCTATTCTTTGTGGGGTTGCTATCTTTATGTTCTAACAAAGATTTTCAGAGTGCTTGATGTATAGTAATATAACAGAAGGAACTGTTAACTGTTATGCAGTGGCAGTATTGTGACCAGCTGCATATGCTACTCTGTCATTTAAGTTGCTTGACAGTCAGATCTTTAAACTTTCATATCTTTGTTCTTCTGTCAACTCACTGTATAATAGCTGCTGCTCAATAAAAACCTGTGTGATAGCTAATGTTAGGAAACCTCCTCTCACTTGCAATGTGCCTTGTGTATTCTATAATGAGAGTTAGCACTCTCAATGAGACAGGACGAATCCTCCAAATCAGTGATGGGGGTATGTGGCAAATTCTCTTCACCTATAAACACACTGCTTTATTCTAGTAGCCCTACTATCATTCTACAGTTAATGCTGCAATTGGAAAACAGCCAGAGAGGCTTTATAGAGTAGCTTTCCATTCTTTCTCAAAACAACCTCTTAGGAGATACCAGTATCTAAGCTGATCACCTAGCAAGAGTAAAAGGGGAGGTCTTTGGAGCTCACTTTCTTCCAGGTTTTGGTCTGCTTGCAGAATGGTAAATTCAGTGGTGGAAATGTACTAAAATTTGGAATAAGAGGATGGGTGAAGTACCTTAATGATTACTTGTGGGGGTGTGAGTATAAGTGGAATGGGATTATGGTAACGGTAAAAAATGAACCACCATGGGCCATGAGTGGAACAGAAAATTACCTGAATGAGTCCATTGGTGCATCTACTACTAGACATTCTTGTTGGTGATTGTCCTGCAAGTGCATGGTTTTTCCTAACCTTTTAATATGGAGAGTTCCGGGTAATTATCAAATCAGGACTTTGACAGCTCTTATTCCGGAACCCTTGCATGTAGTAGTAGTTAATGGGGATGAACTTAGGTTTTGGACTCCAGGAAAATGTCACTTCTGTGTCATGTCCCAATCCCCAATCTTGTGATTAGGGTGTTGCTGTGCAGCATAGGAGCCAAGATGTTCTTTTTCTGATGTCTCTCAGCATTTCTAGGTAAAGTAATTGTGGATGGGAGGTTTTTCAGAAGCTGAGCTTTGTATAGTGAATACTTTGTGTCTTCTCCAGAGATCCAGATCCATATATTTTTCTTCCTGTTGTACTGTCCAGCTGTTGGAGGTGCCGGGCACCTCACAGTATTGGCTCCTTGTTATTGTGGCTTACTTCCTTATTCATGTGACTCCCATCCTTTTTCTTTGCAAAAAGTTTGGTCTCCATACATACACCAAAATACCTTGAGTTAAGAATGTAATTTATTCTATGACTGAGCTCTTAACTTAAATTGCTCTTATCTCAAAGTGAATGTTCCCATTGAAATGGATTGAAATGCCATTAATCTGCTCCACCCCGCCATTTTTGTTACGTGTTTTTAAATTAGAAAATGTACTTTATAAATTAAAAATAATGTAACAATGCACATTCACATATAATAATAAAAACAAAGATCAACTTTAAAATGGTAGAAGCACAAAGTTGTGGCAAGGAAGTACAAAGTGGCAGAAGCATTATTTTCTTCATAGTGTACTCATTTCAGCCTCTTGCTCTTTCTCCCTCTCTCTCTTCATGAAGCCAAACATACCAGGAATAAAAACCACACAAAATCAAGTAACCCAACGTTCCTCAAAATGGACAAGAGCAAAGCGGACAGCAATCTCCCAAAGCAGACAAGAACACGAGCCATGAGAAAAGAGAAAAGTGGATAACATATAGGGAAATACTAAAATGGGAGGGACAAAGGGCAACTTAAAAAACCCGGGAAGAGTTAAAGACTTACGACCCGTTGCTCTCCTGGAAGCTGCTCTCTTGAAGCCCTAAAGCCCTGTACTCTTGTGCTAGTGCTCCCCGTGGTGCTAGCTCCCCCTTTGGCTTGAGCTCTTAATCTTAACTCAAAATGCTGCTCATATGTCAAAGTGAAACCAGGGCCAGGCAACAGCTCTGAACTCAAAACACTCTTAAGTTGGGATGCTCTTAAGTCGAGATTCGACTGTATGCAATGTGGATGTGTTTATGAAGCAAGAAACACATCCATACTGTAGCAGAATGTAAATTAGGAAGTACTGTTTTCGCTACTAGGTAAAAAAGATTATGTCTTGGATGTGGCAGGGATTTGCATGTCTTAGGATTGCCACAGTTTACTTAACTGGGTTGCTTTGGTGAACAAGGGATGAAGAATAACAGATGTGAATGTGGGACTCAGTTCTACACAGAAATGTTTTCAATAACAATAATTTATTAAAATCTGGAAAAACAAAGCAATTTCTGATATTAAAGAATAAAAATAAATGTAACTGAAATAGGCCCAGGATAATCCTGGCTTCTATTTAAAATTGAAAGTCACCAGGGCCTGCTAGCACCAGGAACATCTGACCTTCGGCTCTTGAGTATGGTTCCATTGTGGCAATTTAATACTACTTTGACCCTCATGGGTACACCCTGGGATTTGTAATTTGGCAAGGCAGCAGAGCTCTAGTCTGGTATCTGGTAGCACTACATAGGGTTGCCTTTGAAGACTGTTTGGAAGCTTCAAATGGTCCAACGGGCAGCAGCCAGGTTACTAGCAGGAGCGGCGCTCAGGGAACACACTACTCCTCTGTTGCGTCAGCTCCACTGGCTGCCAATTTGCTACCAAGCACAATTCAAAGTGCTGGCTTTAGCCTATAAAGCCCTAAACGATTCTGGCCCAGCTTACCTGTCCAAACGTATCTCCTCCTATGAACCATCTAGGAGCTTAAAATCATCTGAGGAAGCCCTGCTCTCGATCCCACCTGCCTCACAAGTGTGATCGGCAGAGATGAAGGACAGGGCCTTCTCAGTGGTGGCCCCCCAGCTATTAGATTGGCCCTCTCCCTCCTGACTTTTCGAAAAAAGGTAAAGACCTGGCTCTTAGAGCAAGCTTTTGAGAATGCAGCGGAATAGATAACACGGAACTGTGAATGATGAACATAGAATGGCCAGACGATGTTACTGGATAATGTTTTTAACAGGATGACACCGATAATTATATGCTTTAATGATTTTTATATGTTTTATATTGTAATGTTGATTTTTTTAATGACACTTTTATAAATGCCTGACACCGAAATGTGCCAATCTATAACCTGCCTTGAGTCGCCATATGGCTGAGAAAGGCGGGCTATAAATATATTAAATAGATATATAATAATAAAAATATCTCATTAAACTATAAATTTCAGTGTTTTGTAGGTCAAATCATGATAGTTAAAACAGTATTGAAATACTACATTTGTTGCATATGAAAGATACTTTAAAAGGAGTGTATATAACTGTGCCTGTTAAAATGTTTGTGTGAGTTTTAGGGGAAGGAAGTGAACTGTATTGACAGAGGAGAGATGTATAATAGATATTTTAATTGTATTGCACCATATGCTAAGGAGCAGTGGCTTTGTATTATTCCTGCTTCATCTTTCTTGTTTGGGAGAGATCAAAAGTGATGTGTATGTTGGTAGTTTGCACTCTTCGGGTGGGTACAAGGATGAGTGCTCAGTCAGACTCAGGTTGTACAAATCTGTTCTGGATTACAGTATCAAGTTTTCCCTGCCAGTCCTCTAATGGTAGAAGCATTTGAGTATATCACTGCTTTAAAAAAAACCTTGAAACACCAAACCAGAACTTTTCCCGATTGTGTTATACCACACACCCTCTGCCACACATCTGCCAACTGATGCTTGACATAGAGCTGTAAGAAGTGTTTTGGCATGGATTAAGAAAATAATCTTTCCTCCACTACCTGCTTTGCCTGCATTTATGGCCAAGTATGTAGTTTTCTGTGAGTGGCATTAGGTGATCACTGTTTTGATTTCAGCTTACAAATGTATTAATAACTTCCTACAAAGAAATTGTGTACTAACATAGTATTCTGGAAATTAGCATGATAATTTTCTGGTTATATGTTGAATTTATATCTCATTGTGTTTTACTTAAAGTTGCATTTTTATCTGATTTCATGTTATTTTTTTTGCCCTAGGAGAGGCAAGATGTTGTGGCTAGATGTGGCTAGATGTTGTGTTTCAATGTGCATTCAAATTCTTTGCTGAGCTACGAAGCTTAATAGGTTGGATAAATGTAATATCTCTATATTTAACTTAACACACAGGATTATTATAATTGTAAAACAATACTACAGTATTCTGAAATTTCTGGGTTGAGTGGAGGGGACAAGAAGGGAAAATACTTGTACAATACAATCCAGCTGCTCTTTCCTTTTTAGATATATTCAGTGTTCAAATTTAATCTGCTAAATCCTATATGAATCGAGGTTACAGATGATATATGTATTTCCTTTCAAAATTTGTTCAATGGCAGGTACCATCCTTGATCATCATTGGCTATAGTAGTTAGAGTTGTTTGGAATTAAAATCCATCAACATATGTATGGATGATGGTATGTTCCCTATGACTAATCAAAATCAAAGTTAGGTACATTTTTGTAGACACCTCATCAGAGTGGAAACAAAGGGTGGGGGAAACAATTTTTAGTTGTATGTAAGAATATGAACAGGATAACATATAATAAAAATGTGCATCCTAGAGATGTAAGTGAGAGAACTAATGCCAGGATTACAAGACCAGAGTGAGGTACCTAAGGATCACCTTTGAAATGAGTTCTCAAGACTTACAAGAATGAAGACAGGAAAAATTGAAACAGCAAAAGTCTGTGCCCATAAATATTTTCTTTGTTTAGCAGTTGGTTATAATACAGTACTATTTATTTATTTATTTCCTATATTTGTACCTCGCTCTTCTCACTCGGGGGGAGGGGGCGGGGGACAGGGGACGATGACGACGACTCAGGGCGGCCTCACAACAAGGACCATACTAGTACTCAATATTGTATAATATTGAGTCTCCCTTGGGGGTAGAGAAAGGTGGGATATAAATAAGGCAAATAAATAAATAGTAGTTTTGCACCTTGTAGTTTGTATATGGGTATTCTGCTGAAGAGTCCAGGAACATCTGTTGAGTAAATGAAACACAGAAATGTGTACAATTCTCTTTTGATTTCAGTAAAAGGTTTGATTTCAATTTGAGAATAGTCAAAGTTTCTGGAAAAGAAATTGATTGAAGTGTTTTTCATCATGGTATAGATGTCTGAATATGATTTAAGAGAAACCAAAGTGCAGGATAAAAATCAGGATAAGACTAACAAATAGAGAGCTTGTGTTTTTAAAAATATACGTCAAGTCCCTAAAGCAGATGTTATGACTATTTAAGATACATATAGCTATGCCAGTTTTCAGGTATTTGAACGGACAAATAGATGCTGGTTAGTAGCGGTCCTGGGCAACTACTGTCCAGTTTCAAGGTGGAGCTCAAATTTTATTTAATCCCTTAAAAGAAACTGCAGTGATAGTGTCTGTGTCTAGAGAGAGAGGAGAAAAGTTGATTTGAAATGTGGGAAATCTGAGTTAAACTCCAATCTCAGTCATGGTTTTAGTGGGCGACCTTGGTCAAGGCACTGTGCTTTAACCCAAGTTCCGATTGTTATTGCTCAAATTGCTGTTGTTAAAATTTTGTAAGTTTCTATTCATGTTGTTGGTAATTGTAATGTTTTATAAAGCTTCATATTGCTTTATGTAATGATGTCTTTTGTTTGGCAGAAGAGCTCTTTAAAGTCTATTTTTCTAAAATGGACCTTGTAGCCTTGTACTATTACTACTAGTAGTAATAATAATACCTGGTTAACATTCTAAGGTCAGTTTCCAAATTTAAAAATAAAAAAATTAAAATAATTCCAATGTGTCTTAAGATCACTATAGGATTTAGGGACAATTCTTTAAAACATTTAAAAAGTGGAAAGTCAGTAATGAGTTAATTTTTTTCACTTCCGTTTTCAAGTGCCACAAGCACTCTTTTGAAAGTACATCCATGTGGCACTATTGTAAGTTATCACATCCTGAAATACATTTGAAAATTAGCATATGTTGGGATGTGGTCATTTCTAAACTTACCATATGGAGCTTGTTCAGGCCAAGACTACTTTATTGAAAGAATTCCCCCTGCCCCATTTCAATTGGCCTTTGGAACAGCTTCCTTTTTGCAGTTGTTTTGATTGTTATCAGCAACTGCCTAGATCACTCCCAACTGCTTAGAATAACTTAAATGCTGAGATCAGTCTCTCACATTTTTCAACATGTGAAAGATTATTTCCCGAACATGAATTTTCACGATAGCATCACAAATTGTAGCATGCCCAGAGCAGTTCATCCTGGCATGCAACAGCTTATGTGAATTATGAATGTATGAAGTATGCAAATAATCCATGGCTTCATTATATGTTTCCAAGATAGCTTTCAGTTGTTAAGTTGTTATTCTCTGGTGTTTTGCTCTCTTGCTTTCTTGATATATGTGAGCATTTGGTAATATATAAATTCATTCATGAGTCATGCGATTTTGAATCCTCCTGTCTCAGAACTGCTGACCTTCTCATTTTTGGTGGAATCATGTTTTGGATAAGCTGTTCTTCTGAAATTGCACCACAAATCTTCTATATTGATTGGAGTGAGAAGAGATGTGCAGGACAGATTAGCTGAAGAACATGTGGAACTCCCTCCCTAGTGACACCAGGACAGCTCCCTCCCTCCTAGTGTTTAGAAAGAGAGTCAAAATCTGGCTCTAGGAGCAGGCATTTGAAAGATAGAGCATCACAGGGATATTTATTATGGAAATGTGTATTGACCTCGGAATGGTACTGACTCCGACGATGGATGACGTGATTTATGGAATGTATTTTTAAACTATGATTATTATGTTTAATTTATAATTTATGCTTTTAACTGATGTTTGTGTGTTTTAAAGCACCCCGGTGGTGCGATTGTAAGCTGCCTTGAGTCCCCCTCGGGGTAGAGAAAGGCGAGGTATAAATAAAGTAAATAAACATCTTTGCACCCAAGACCCAGGAGACCATGAGAGACCATCTGTATTCTTCATTTATTGTGGGAAAACATTTTAAATTAAATTAAAAGGCTGTTTTATTTCTTTTTCAGTGCAAAGGATCTATAGTGGATTTTGACAACAGACTTTCTGCATAGTAGACTTTGTTAGGTGAAAAAAGGAAGGAAGGAAGGAAGGAAGGAAGGAAGGAAGGAAGGAAAGAAGGAGTTTTTTGGTATGTGTGTCAGGAGTGACTTGAGAAACTGCAAGTCACTTCTGGTGTGAGAGAATTGGCCATCTGCAATGATGTTGCCCAGGGGTCATCCGGATGTTTTGATGTTTTACCATCCTGGGAAGCTTCTCTCATGTCCCCCCATGGGGAGCTGGAGCTGACAGAGGGAGCTCATCCGCACTCTCCCTGGATTCGGATCTCCGATCTGTCAGTCTTCAGTCCTGCCAGCACAAGGGTTTAACCCATTGTGCCACCGGTGTATAGGATACATAAACCAAGTATTGCATTTGCTGCTTGTAAAATAGAAATGGGACCATTTGTACTTACAGAATTTGTCTGAGATTGTTTTTTGAATATTATTTATTGTCTTTGATCTGGTGAGGGTGACTGGGTTTGTCATATTTCAGAATGCTAAGATTTCTCAAGCAAGACAAGCTTGATTTTGACATATATTTCACATGTGAGGTTAACAGTCAAACTGTTATTTTTGTAACACATCCCAGATTTGGATTATGGCACACTTTTTAAACCACAAAGAGATAAAAATTGGTTTCATGGAGAAAAAATTGCCTTGTGAGAAGGGCTAGTCTGCCGCTTTTAGCCAGATTATGAAATGTTTATTTGCTGTGCAGTACTTGTGTTTGTCCTCAGAGGGGAGGAGTTGGCCATAACTCTGGCATTGACCACAGTGCAGGGATAAAAGGACTGTGAGCTGTTTATCTGTGAGCAGGACAGCACTCACCAAAAGATGTGTGTCAGTTTAAGAACTGCTGTGTAACATGAGCTTTTGATTTCTAGTGATAGCACAGAAGAATTATGCATAGTTGCAGGTTTTCCTTTAATCTCTTTAGCTGACAATTAGACCTATTTAAATTATTGCAGTTATGGTAGGAAGCGATGGTACTTAATCAAAACTTAGAAATGCCACTATTCATTTCTAAGTTAATTTGTACGGGTGCCTGTTTATTCTGCCAAAAGGTTTGCTCATTGTCAATTCTAACTAATGTTTCAAGAATTATTTAAAAAATGAAGCTTCAGTATTAGTTGTACTACCCCTTTTCTCTCTCGGGTTCGTACTTTTGTCTTTGTAAAACACCTTTTTGCATATCAAACTCATTTTCCTATGTGTTTTTAGTATGCATACATACCATTACTGAGTTTGGCACTGTAGTATGCTTTGGCTTTAAAAGTTAATAGCTATTGAAGATTTGCAAGAATCTTAGAAAAATAGCATTTTCCCTATTCAAGTCACCAGTGAAAACAAGACTATGATTTATAGCATTTTGAATTAACAAATATTTCTTCCCATCTTTGTAGTCCATTTGCTGCATCACTGATCAAGTCACTTTTGTGTTTTTCCAGGTTTCTTCTCCCTACCTCTTCATTTTCTGTACACCTGCTGTTTGTGCTTTAATTTCTTTAAGGAAAGGACCCCCTGCTGTAAATCTGTGAACAATGTACTTCTGATCTTACTTAGGGTCTTTGAATATTCATACCACAAAAAGCAATGACTTCAACTCCATTTGAATTATTTAGCATTTGCAGCTTTGACTGATTAGTCAAACTGTTAAATAGTGTTGTTTTTTAAACCTGCCTTTCTAACAGGATTTTAAAAACAGTGCTTGCTCTTTCTGAAGATCTGTATTGCTTTTGGTTCAGAAGTTTGCCCATTGGGCATGGAAAAGGACCTAAAATCTCTAAGGAATTGCTGCCATGTAGTAAACATATTTCTTTCACACCCTGAGGGAGTTCCTGTCATAAACTCTGGGATTTCCTGCCTTTATGGTTCTCTGAGAAGAAAGCCATGACAGGCAGGTAAATCACTTTGCAAGTGGCTTGCCCTTTTGCTCCCATCCCTGGCAGTGCCAAGCCCAAGCAGTTTTGCTACCCAAAGAAGCAATCAGGCACAAACTTCCCTCTGGGGTTGCCAACCTGCATTAAAAAACTCTTGCTGTGTAATTCAAATACCAATGAATATTTTCACCTATACCCCTCATTCCCCACCCCCAGTAGAGCCTTTAGCAAATTCTTCCAGCTCCAAAGACCACCAGATTTCAGCAGATGTTTTGATCTGTTTAATTTTGAGTTTTGTTTGTTTAGTCTCTGTCCAAACCATTGATTGGATGAACACACGGGGAAGCTATACCATATATATTTCTCCTAGCGAAATAAGACAGTAGGGTGGAAAGAAGGGAGGGAGAAAGAGAGAGGGAGGGAGACAGAGGAAAGAGCGAAGGGGAGAGAGGGGAGGGAGGGAGGGGGAGATTGTGTGCATGTTTTTCACTTAACTTTGATGTGTGGCAAGAAAATGTTCCCCTTTGGGGGATTTAAAACATAAGGCATGTCAAGCCTTCATTTTCAAATGTTAGATTATGCCACTGTCATGTAAAGAGCATGCAGAAATCTTCAGCTTATAATAGCATCACACCCATTCAGTGTTTGCCAAAAATCTGATGCGAAGAGTCAGCAAAGAGGCTGTGGTAGGCTTATTGTGAATCATGTTAGAAAATTGGCTCTGTCAATGTGAAAGCTACATTTGTTCACACGTGCCACAGTCCCTGATAGCCTCCCTCATTTTTGTTCTTTTTCTCTATTACCTTGCAATTGAACTCTTCAGGGAGGGTATAACAAAAGACACAAGTTTGCCTGGGTTATTTTTTAAACTAGAGGAAAAACATACTAATGATAGATGGAGGATTGCAGGAGGGGGAGGAGGAAGAAGAGCGAGATTGGCAGGTGACTGCTAGCTTCAAAGGAAAGACAGCAACAGCCGCTCCTCTAGTCTCAGTAGTATACTGCAGTGCAGGTTCTAAGCTAAGAGGTGGGACATGGAAAAGACATATCAAGGTTGGTGCAAGGATGTGGGTGAAGAAAGGGTACTGACGGAGGGTTGTTGCATGCTGCTATTAGATCCTAATGCTTGTCATTACATAATATTTGGGTTTTACAAACACTTGCTCACATAAAAAAAAACAAAAGGATTGCTTTCCATAAGATGACTGTCACTGCAGTGTCTCAAAAGTGTTATACTTGTTTATTCTGTAGCTTTTGCCCAAGGATACAATCCTGATCATTTCTGCATTGAAGTAAATTTCATTGAAATAAACAAGACATTGGTAAATAATTTTACTTAGGACTCGGGCAGAAAAAAGAATGTCCATGAGTTTAGACTCCTGTTGCACTGTTTGTGTGTCAGAAGTGGCCTTCATATCCCTGTTTCATTCATATATTACAAGATGTGTTTACTGAAAACCCAGCTACACTTTACAAATGAGGTGTCTTTCACTGATGATCCTTTCATAAAATATACAAATGTTCCTCTAACCCCAGTATGTTGAGTGGAGTGAGGACAAAGGGGTTTTAAAGGTTTAATCTAAATCCATGATTGTCAGATCTCTAATGAGCCCTTGCCACTGTTACTAACTCAGGTTTGGAAGATGAACAGCTAAGGATGAGACCTGCACAAGGAAAACAATGGCCAGTTATTTTTTTTTCACACTTTGCTAGATGGGTTTGTTATATGATGGTTGCAGAACATAAGAAGCTGCTTTATGCCAGGTCACATTGGCTGTTTCCCGGAGGATGGCTTCTAGCATTGCCAGTCAAAATATATTGTGCAGCTGTTCCTGTTTTCCCTCCTTGGTAGACTTTCCCCCCACTCACCCGACTAAAAAGAAGGGAAGGAAGGGAAAAACAAGTGAAGAGACACAGTAAACTACAAAATAAAAGCCTCTTATGGAAAACACCTTCAGTTTGTCCATTTACCTTTGAATACCTCCTCAGTCTGATGGCACAACTAGGAAATACAGGGGACAGAGAGAAGGCAGCACTACTCCACACCTTCTTTACTTGGGTCTTTCTCCCAAAAGGAAAACCTTGCACAATCTGGGGGAAATGAGAGAGATGATCCAGTAAGGGAAATGCAGCTCTCAATAAATAAATAGTACCAGAATACTTGGTTGCTTTAAATGAATTCAAGTCTCCAGCGCCAAATGAATTACATCCAAAGATATTAAAAAAAAACTGGCAACATTAATCTCAGAAACACTGGCACTAATCTTTTAAAATTCCTTGAGAACAGGAAAAATTCTAGCTGACTGGATGATCCTTGTAATCTTTTCCAATTCATAGATTCTATGTATCTATGACTCTAGAAGAGATGTTGTCATTCCCCCACAGAAACCCCTACCATTTCCCCTGAGGTTGCGCTTCTATTTGTTAGGAAAAGTTTAAAGTTTAGTCCTCTGTGTATAATAATTAAGGGAGAGAACTTAGTTACCCTTTTGCCTTAAGGCATCCCCTTTAAGAACCCTGCCCAGAGGTAGAGCCTCATAGCCAGACTCGCCTACACCCCTGAAATCAACCATTTGTTCAAGGAGGGTTGTAGGAGTTCAATAGGGCTGTGCATTTGGGCTAAACCTTGACCCATTCCATGTCGTGGTTTTTGGTGGGGCCCCCAATCCATTTTTGGGAGCCTTCCAAAATCGAGAGGACAGATAGCTGTTTTCGCTCTGGGGTGCCAAAATATTCATTTTTTATTGGACCATCATGGGGGAGGGCTTCCCACCCAGGCTCCCCTTCCCGGTGCAGGCTTTAAAGAGGCTTCTCCTTACCTGCTGTTTCTACTCTAGAGGAGGTGGTTGGCTGCAGACACTGACAGGCACACGTGCTTTCTGGGCCTGCATGCCCCCCACACACTCTCTTTCCAAGGCAAGGAGGCAAATTCTGGAAGGTGCTTGGCTGCAGGCGCAAGCACTTTCTCTCCCAGGCTACACAACACCAGCCAGCCAGACACTCTCCAAGGCATTTTAAAGAGGTTTCCCACTTCCAGGTAAGGAAGAGCGATGACCTCCTGGAACAAGAGAGCAATTTTCAGGGAATTAGTGTTTACTTTTTGTTTGCTAGGGGATTAATAATAATAAAAAAAGATTAAACTGTGATGCCAAAAAGCAAATCAGGAGCTGGGACCTGCTCCTACTTGCTTTTTGTGTCGATTTTTGTATCAGGAGGAACCTTCCCGTTTTGTGCTTCCAAAGTACCGAAAGAAACAAAGGAAGAAGGAGAAATGAATTCCGCACACAACTCTACCATTTTGCATGTGAATATTTGAGACCTTTTGCAAGAGACAGATGAAAAAAAGGACAAGAAAAAGAAGCACAAGACAGAACAAAGTAAGCTTTGGCTCAGACAAGACTTCTTTCCACTCTTCAAAGACTTTTTATTAGTTAGTCCTGGGAGGAGTAAGGATTTGGGACTCTGTGTTATTAAATTCTTGTTAACCGTTCATCTGTGCCACCCCAATCTGTTCACGACGAGGTTAAGACACCCTCCTTCTATAAACAGCTAATTGGCGGCAGAACAGATATAGATCTGCAGTCAACCTCTTAAGAATTAGGATAGTGGAGTTCTTTGAGTGTTTGACTATGGAGACCAGGATTCAAATCTCCATGCAATCATGGAAGCCCATTGGATTACCTAGAGCAGGGGTCTCCAAACTGAGACGTGTGAGTTGAATCTGACCTGTTAAGGTCTTTTTCCTGGTCCCTTCTGCTACCAGCACATACTCATGCCACACGGAGGGCACATGTCTGCATGGCACATGCACACATGTGGCATCAGCGGCGGCAAATATGTGTGTATGGTGGTGGTGAGGGCATGTGAGTGTGAGTGGTGGGGATGTGGCAGCAATGTCAGTGAGTTTGCCACAGTAGGTATATAGCACAGCTGATGCACACATGCACGGCAGATGCATGCATACACATATGGCATGTGTGCACTAATGTACAGTTAAAGCTCTGTCCTCTAACAGTCTGAGGGACCATGAACCGGCTGTCCACTTTAAAAGTTTGGGGACCCCTGACTTAGAATAAGTCACACTCTCTTAGCCTTGGAGGAAGGCAAAAGCAAACCACTCTGAACAAAACTTGTCAAGAAAACACAATGATAGTTTTGCTTTAGTTGCCCTCAGTCAGAAGCTACTTGTAGGCACACAACAGCAAAACCTCTTATGTCCTTTTCAGCTCTTAAAAGACAATGTAGACTGTCCAATTAAATTGTTATGATGGTCATTAGGGAGGAGAAGAAATTAATTATCTTCTCTGTACTATTTCCTGTTCAGTTTCCCTAAAAAGGTAATGACTGCTCCTTAAGAGAAAACCTATAGAAGCTCATATACTGTTGTTGAAGAAGATGAAAGTGTTAGTTCAATTCTGATTTCTGAATCAGTCTCCTTTTTTTTCATTTTAAACAAAATGGGCAACCCTGAAATTCCTCAGAGTACATCTGGTTAGATCCTAACTTGTACAGTTTTAGCTGCAAAATGTGGTTTTGTGGCCTGAGAACTAGATATGGTTATTTGGTACATGACTCCATAACAGAGAGAACAGTCCCCATCCCCACATATCCTGAACAAATCAGTGAAGGAAAATATCCGACTTTCCCCACCTGTTTTCAGTTGGAAATCTGATTTTCTGTCCTTTCAAAAGTATTAGCCTTGTGGCTGCATATGTGAGAGAAAAGACACACTTTCCCCAGTCATTGGCATCAGTAGCTAGGACAACCACTGGAAAGCTGTGCCTTTTTTCTGCAGCTTAAATACCTGCAAGTGTTAACCCTTTCATTTTGCTTGTCTTCCATTCATATTTAAAATTGCACATATTGGTGATAAAGAATATTTTGCAGGGGGCTGATTGTAGTTACTTAGGGCAAGACACATGTGTCTGAGGACACATTGCTGAATCCTGGTTAATATGGGTTTTTTTGTAGCTTAAGTTTTCATGAGTGTCACACTTGTGAAGACATTTAAAGTATAAATTTGGTTTTAGACCATTGAGTTAAAAGCAGTATAATAATGGCATATTTTAATTCTTTAACACACACACCCCCGGCCCGCATTTATTATGTTAGAGAGGGGACCGTTTTCCAGAATCTGATGTTGACCTCCATCAGACCATTATGAAGATCTTTAAATTTCATTTTGCTTTATACCTTGCCCTATCGAAAGTCTTTTAGAGTGCTGCTGAATATAGAAAGACAAGCTTGTTTTTCTTTATAGATAGGTGTGTCTGGGGACTTTATTTGTCCCGGTGGCCTAATGGGGAACAATCATGGTTAACCACTATGCCTTTTTAGTTTCACCGCTTCTAATTCTTCCTCCAGGACTGCTTTCTCCCTCCTTCTTTCTTCTCTTCTTGTTAATAATCTCCCAATGCCCAGAAGCAAGCCTTTAGAAAATACATGTATAAGAAAGAGAAGCTGGGGAGTGCAATTAATATTCCTGGAACGTAACAGCAGCAGTATGCACACACTGAGTAGAATATTAGAGCTATTAGTGATGAGAGTCTATGCAATATCTAGGTGGAGAATACAATGTGATTAATCTGCCTCTAAGCAGCAGCCTCTGAGCTTTGGGAATTCTGTAGCACGTCCAGAATAATTTTTTAAAAAATTACTATTCTAAACCAACAGAACAACTAGTATATATGAAAAGGCATTAGTTTGCCTTTGCTATGTCTTCTTGAATTCATTCAAGACCTGCAGTATAGATTCTCTCCTATATATATATATATATATATATTTGCAAAAGAATAAAAAAGCCATTTTTTTTAGCTCTAGCCCTGGCCAGATCAAACAATTGTATTTTAGGTCAATTTCTAAATCATCACTGCTCTGGTTTCTATCCCCTCACAGCTTAACATATTTGTTTTACTGCCCTATTGGTGCTACTTACATGTGTCCTGGTAACGCTTTCACTAAATTAGATGAAAATTAACACAATGTTTATAAAAAATGTGAATAACTTGGCCAACATAAAATAAGTGATCTGTGGTATCTTGTTTTCTGCTTTGTCCAAAGGTCTCTGTGTGTATGTGCTTGCAATCGCCTGTCAGTTTAGGGTAGGGTTTAAAATTACCCTCTTGTTATCATATCCTGTAGTACTTTTATATTATTAGATACTTATCTATTCTCCCCTCCCTACATCTTTTACAGTCCTCTTTCCTTATGACTTTGGTAACCTTATATCCAGTTGCCACTGTGGCAGCAAAATGTAGTTACAATACTATACATTCTCAAAGTCAAAATCAAGAGCTGATGTACTAATAGACTCTACACTGGCTTCTTTTTGGTGGTGGTGACAGGTTTTTAAAGTTTGGCCATGGAATCCAACGGCTTCCATCATACCCAGTAAAACTACTTCCAGGGCGGTTCTGGGGCCAAACTGGAAAAAAACAAAAACCCTGCTGTGCCAAAAATAAGCCAGAGGCAAACGACAGGAGGTTCCCCGATTCTGGCAGCATGTGTAACAGGATGCTTAGATGATTTCTTGCACAGGACTGGTAGCAAGTCTGTCACTACTCAGTCTTGTCCAACAACAATATCCCAGCATCACTGATGTAGAAAAAGCTGTACTCAACACAGCAGTGGTGTAATACTCCATGACATCACTGTCCTTAGTACACACATTCCACAAACACAAGATATGGTGACATGGACAGGCAGCTTCCTATTTCACAAACTCCCCCCCCCCCCCCCCGCTTTTACCCACATTTCCAGCTACATTTACAGTTCTTTGCTTCCCCTGAAAATCTTCAGGTTCCCTTGGCAACCCACCATCAACTATACTTTTCCTAGGTCAATAGACCAAACCAGACAATAATAGCTTTGACATTCCTGTTGTAATAGGCAGTCAATTCATAAACCACTGGATGAAGACCTTCATGGAGAACATATGACTTCTCTCCCAAGGGAAGTGTCTAAATATGTTATTATGAGAAGAACAGGCTATATAGCCAGCTATCAACTGTCTCCATTTGATAGGAGCAAATAGTTTGTTAGAGATCTTCATGCACAAGAAGAAGTGAAGCTACACCTGAAAGCTCACTCTGGACACTAACCAGATACTCAGTGGAAAAGAGCTGTGCAATGGAATATGGAAATGTATCTGTTGGGTCTTGCTACAAAAACAAACCCTACTTTTATAGTGGTGTATTATTAATCAGATGATTGAAGATAAACTCATAGTAATTACAGTACTAGTGTTAATGAACACTGGAATGGAACAATGGATGACGAATCTGGAACATGTTTTTGATGATGAGACGACAGTGAATGGGTATTGTAGTAACTGTTTATTAATTGTGTGATGTGTTAGGTTGTTAACTGTTTTTATACTGTAGCACTGAATTTTTGCTGTTCGTATTTGTTGTGAACCGCTGTGAGTTGCCTTCGGGCTGAGAACAGCAGTATATAAGTAAGGTAAATAAATAAATATATAGAGGAGCTTCCCCAGCATCTTAATGTTTGGAACTACAACCCCTATTAATTCAGCCATCAGAGATTATAGGAATTATCAAAAAAAGAATTGTAAAATGGAAGATTAGAGAAGGCTTGTTCAGAGAATCAGGGCATAACCCTCCATAATTCCTGCAGAACAGGAGAAGCCCCATGTAACAGATTGGCCTACCTTAAATGGTTGGTGTAAAAGGTAGAAAAACAGGCCCAGCTTGCTAAAGCTAAGGAGAAAGGTGGGTGGAGCAAACAGGCAGCCTCATAGCCAGAAGTGCAGTCTGATTGGCTAATGAAATTGGAGGAAAAAGCTCAGTAACTGGAGATGGGCAGAGCCAGAGGCAAAGAAAAGGAGCAAGGTGGCCATTTTAAGTTCAGTTAGGAGTTTGGTGGGGAAGAAGATAGAAGCTTGGAAGGAAGGAAGGAAGGAAGGAAGAGGAGGAGGAGGGAGGAAGGGAGGGAGGGTTGGGGAACTGTTAGTGGTTTATGAAAGATACCTCTTTGAGGATAAGTAGTTAATAGGCCTCTATAGTGATTAGAGTGCTGTGGAAGGAAGGGAGATTTTAAAAGGTTTAAAAGATCCTGTTTGGATTTCTTTGTGTGTAACTTTGTTTTAAGAAACTTAAGATTAAAGTACCATCCTCTGTAAGAAGTAAAGCCTAACGAGTTATGTGAAACCATTACTTATATTGCCTGTTCAAAATAAACAACATATTCCTGGTTTATTCCAACTGAAGTATTTGTGTGGCTCATTAAACATTCCAGTGAAGGAGGTGGTCTTATTAAATAATAAGTTAGTGGCAGCAAAAGAAATATTAATAAATAATAGGAGGCATCAAAGGCAAAATATAGAACACAGTGGTAGCTTCCCATTGACTGGCCTTGTGTGAGAGAGGGTGTGTGTGCTCTGGTCCCCTCACAGCCTTGCCTTAGGGCAGACCTTGTCCTTTGTCCTCCATCTTGTGTGTGGTGTGCCTGAGGTATATTCTTCCCTCCCTCCCTCCATTGTTTGTGATAATGGGTGGTAGTCTGTTATACCTCAGCAGACAGGAGGAGGACAGATGACTTCATCTTGGAGAAACGGAAGAAAAGGGGACCCAGTCAGCCTGGCATCAATACTAGGGATGATTCTAGATCCCCAGGTGTTTTGGCCTGGAAATCTCAGTTTACCAGCTGTTAGGATTCTGGGAGTTAAAGGCCAAAACATCTGGGAATCCACAGGTTGAGAACCACTGTTCTAGATACAATAATTAAACAATTAATCTGTAAGCACCTAGAAAGGAATGATATCATTACTAAAGGGCAACATGAAGTTCTCAAAAATAAGATGTCAAACTTATCTTATTTGTATAGCATTACAAGTTTGTTAAATGAAGAGAATGCTGTGGGTATAGCATAGTTTTATTTCAGTAAGGTCTTTGACAAAGTCCCTCATCATATTATTGTAAATAAATGAGTAACATGTGGATTAGACAATGTTGCAGTTAGGTGGATTGGTAATTGGTTAACTTTCTGAACCCAAAGAGTGCTCATCAATGATGACTCCTCTTTATCCTGGAGAGAGATGACTAGTAAAGTGCCAGAGGGCTCTGTTCTGGGTCCAGTGCTATTCAACATTTTAATAAATAAGTTGGATGATAGAACAGAGGGGTGCTTATCAAATCTGCAGAGGACATAAATCAGAAGAAGTAACAAATACCTCAGAGGACAGGGCATAGGGTTACAGCCTGTGCTGGATGGGGTTACATTCCCCCTGAAGGTGTGGGTTCGCAGCTTTGGAGTCCTCCTGGATTCATTGCTGAGCCTGGAACCCTGGGTCTTGGCGGTGGCCAGGGGAGCTTTTGCACAGTTTAAACTTGAGAAGTCTGATCTGGCCACGGTGGCCCATGCCCATGTTATATCCCAAATAGATTACTGCAATACGTGGGGTTGCCTTTGAATACTGTTTGGAAACTCCAACTAGTCCAACAGGTGGCAGCCAGCTTACTCACTGTAGCAACATACTGGGAGCACACCACCCCCCTGTTGTGTCAGCTCAACTTGCTAGCGGTTCATAATTCAAAGTGCTGGTCTTGGCCTATAAAGCCCTATATGGTTCCAGCCCAGCTCACTTGTCCGAACTTATCTCCCTCTACGTCCCGCCTCAGAGTTTAAGAGCATCCGGGGAGGCCCTGCTCTCGATCTTCAGAAGCGCATTTGGCAGGGACAAGAGACGCTCCCCAGTGAAAATAGGTCAGCTCCATCCCTTCTTTCCTTTAGGAAGAAGCTCAAAACATGGTTTTAGGACCAGGCATTTGGCTAACAGGCTTGACAGCAACCACAGTGTTTTAGAATGGACTATAGACAGACTTTGGACTGGGTTGTTGGTTGCTGAATTGGACTTGGATATGGCAATATGGTTCATAATGTTTTAAATGGATTTTAACCTAATGTTTTTATCTACTCTTTTATGTCATGTTGTATTGTGTTTTTATATTAGTTGGCATCAAATTGTTGCTGTTGTAAGCCGTCCTGTGTGCCCTCTCGGGGGTTGAGAAGGACAGGGTACAAATGTTTGAAATAAATTGGAAAAAAAGAACATTCAAAATGTCCTTAACAAATTGGAGAACTGGGCCAAAGTAATAAAATAACTTTCAACAAGTAGAAAGGTAAAATACTACATTTAGACTGGAAAAATGAAATGCACAGATATATACAGGGTAACCTCTGGCTTGGCAACAGTGAGTAGGAAAAGGATCTCTTCGTAAACCACAAACTGAACATGGGCCAATAATGTTGCAGAAGCTGAAAAAGCCAATGTGATTTTTGGCTGCATGGATAGGAGTGTAGTGTCTAGATCCAGAGAGAACAATGGCTTCAAACTACAGGAAAGAAGGTTACACCTGAACATTAGGAAGAACTTCCTGACTGAGAGAGCTGTTCAGCAGTGGAGCTCTTCCCCGGAGTCTGGTGGAGGCTATTTCTTTGGAGGCTCTTAAGCAGAGGCTGGATGGCCATCTGCCGGGAGTGCTTTGAATGACATTTTCCTGCTTCTTGGCAGGGGGTTGGACTGGATGGCCCATGAGGTCTCTACCAACTCAATGATTCTATGATTCTATAATTCAATGAGAGGTAATACTACCACTCTGTTCTGCTTTGACTTTCTTGGAATATTGTGTCCAGTCTTGGGCACAATTAAAGAAGGATATTGATGAGCTGGAACATGTTCAGAAGAGGGCAACAAACATGGTAAAGGGTTTGGAAACAATGCCTTATGAGGAACAGCTTAGGGAGCTGGGTGTGTTTGGCCTGGAGAAAAATAGGAGGTGATACAACAGCCATGCTTAAATATTTGAAATGATATCATATTGAAGATGGAGCCAGCTTCTTTTTTGCAGTGTCAAGACTAGGGCATAGAGCAATTACATTTCAAGAAAAGAGCTTCCATCTAAACATTATGAAGAACTTTCTGACGGTCAGAGCTGTTTGGCCATCTGTTAGGACTGCTTTGAGTCTGTGTTCCTGTCAGAGGGTTGGACTGGATGGCCCTTGTGCTATATGATTTTATGAATTCAAATATCTTGCTCCACGAAAGAGTTTCTAACGGTATATCCATAGGCTATCTACTTGTCTCTATAAAATGGGACCATGATAGCATCCCTGGATTCTAGCTTAGACAATGTTGTTTCTCTGTCTTCTCAATATATTGTGGATCTATACATATAAAGCGGGAGTGAAAGGATTTAACATAGTGCTGTAATGTAGTAGAACAGAAGAAATTAAGTACATTTGGTCCCATATTCAATGTTCTGAGAGTAGATTCTCATTAGAGAAGTCCTGGGGGGCAGGGGGGGGGGGGCAACTATCAGCATCCTTGCATTTCTATTGCTAGACTGAGCAAAAGCAATTGAAGGCCTTTTTTTTGCTCAGTCTTTTTTCCCCCCCATTGTCACATTCCTCCAATGCTCTTTTGTTGGATGTGCTGCTTACTTGATTGAATCTGGGGGGAGCTGGTTGAGCTCCCTCTGTCAGCTCCTACATCCTAGCGTCCCTGGGCAACGTCCTTGCAGATGGCCAATTCTCTCGCATAAGAAGTGACTTTTAGTTTTTCAAGTCGCTCCTGACAAGAAAAAAAGCTTGCTTTCTATCCCATCTTTTGATTTGGGAGGATTCCCAAAAGAGCTTAAATAAGAAATACTGAAGTGCAGATACATTGAGGATCTTAGTGCTTTTTTGAGATTTGATACCCATTCTAAGGACCTCATAAGGCTGTTAGGGCAGTCATTTCTATCCCATTTCATTTAACCAACTACTGGAAGTGTAATTGTGAGTTGATGGACCACTGTTAACCCAGCAGGCTTTGTGCCACTCATTCCAGATTCTTAGCTTGATTTATAACTACAGCATCAGTAGTTATAAACATCTACACTGTAGAATTAATGCACTTTGACACCATTTTAACTGCCATGGCTCCATGCTATGGAGTCATAGGAATTGTAGTTTAGTGAAGTCCCAGCATTATTTCACAGAGAGGGCTAAAGACCTTATAAAACTATCATTATTTCATAGCATGGAGTTGTGGCAGCTAAAGTGGTGTCAAATTGCATTAATTCTTCAGTGTAGATGCACCCTAAGACTGAAAATCTATGAAAAAATAGATTTTATTTAATCATCTTTGCTGGTGCTCTAGCACAGTTTGCAGATCCTTGGTCCCAATTTCATGCAGTTTCCAGTTCTGTCTGTCAGTGTTACTGGCCCTTCGAAAGGCAGCTGAGGTGTAACACACGCAGGGCAGCTTCTGTTTTCCCTGATACCAGTTTCAATTGAGATAATCTCAGTTTGTATTAAACAGCATCACTGGTAGATTGAGTTCACACTACATTACAAAGATGTATGGGGCCTCAGAGTGCCTATTCATGCAGATTGTTTGTGGCTTTAAATATGGTATGGCAGGCAGAAGAGCCATAGGTGCCAGCTTTTGCCTTCACAACATCTCCATGACAAATACAGCCACACATATAGCATTGCTAACATGTACTGTGGAGATGGCACAGCAGTTGAGAGAACAAATGGATAGTGACCCAAATAGGCAATGTGATACAGTTCAAGTTGAATGTTTCAGAATTGAATTCCATTTTACTGATTCATTTTAATATATAACTCGAGACCTAAAGAAACTGGTAAAATATATGCAAGGATCTTTCCATTTTTTAACAACCTGTTTTAACGATAACATCTGCCCTTGAACAACAGTAACAACAAAAAACCTCACGCCTGTTGATCGTTGTCTCTACCTTTGATCAACACTGTGGTTTTTTTTTAAAGTCTGGCTAATTTCCAGGGATTTATTCAGCTGTACCTGCAGGCCCAACGTTTTTAAAAAGGCTGCTCCATACCTTTGAGTTGGCAGATATCCAATACGCCCTGGATATGTGTGCTCTGTTGAGGATAACCATGGAAAATAATATAAAAGGTATAAAAGGTACTTATACCATAGTTGATTAAACATAATGCAGCCCTAAATATGTCCTGTAACTGAGAGAGAACTTAGGCTGTGGAATGTGCCTTTGACAAGGAAAGACTAGCTGTAGATTTTAAAGACCTTTTGCCACAATGTGCCGATGCCCCTTTCCCACTCTCAGATCCTTTCTTTTGCAGCTGTTTTCTAGCATTGCAGCTGTTATCTCTTTTCTGTGAAGAAAAGCACATGAACATTTGAAATACAACCTCAAGGAGATTAAATGGGTTAGATGCAGACAGCCGAAGCCAGTATTTTTTAGCAGAATTGTTGTAGAATTGTGAGACACACTACATGACACCACACATTTCAACAGGCCACACATTTCAACACGTTTCAAGGGTTGCCATTAAGATTATACCTAAAAAAGAAACGTGGAAATGAGCCCGTGGTTCCTCTTTGTTTTTGTTGACCTCCTATAGAAGCAGTGATCTGTTTGCCCTCTAGACAGCAGAAGCCTGGTCTGCTGTTGCTGGGGAGGCAGAATGGATTTTGATATTGCCACCTGCCTGCTGTCTCTTTTGCCCCATGGAATGAACTTCACTGGAATAATCTGGTGCAGTACTGGCCCATGTTTGGCCTTGTCTTTCTGCCTCTGCAGTGATTTTTATGAGTTAGTTCAGTTCTGTTTTTGAAATTCGTTTCTGCTATCTCATTCTTTTGACAGCCCAACTGCCTCTGGGGTTTATAGGCCCAGCTCCTGAGATGGTACCCATATTTTAAAGTGTTGCACAAAAGACAGCATTCAGTATATGTGGCCTTTTACCCCCACCCCCCAATCTTTCAAATTACCTTCAGGAAATGGTGCTACTTTATGGAAGACTAGGGGAATTTACCCTGCAGCAAATGTAGTTATAATGATCCTACAGAGAATATTCGGAGTGTTCATTTACTACATAACAGTTTGATGATCAAATTACACATCAATTACCTAATAAATGTTGTGGCCACAATATTGTTTGCTGTGTATCACTGCATACACTGTTTGTATTGACTTATAGTTAGGATTCCAGGACAAACATCTCCTCCAATTTTTATCATGTTAAAATGTCATTCGTTATAGTTTCTTACTGAACAGGTTGGTCTTATTCTGCAAAAATGCAGTTGAAGAGATAGAAACAGTGTGGTGTAGTAGTTTGGGTGTTAGACCAGACCAAGCACGGGCAAACTTTGGCCCTCCAGATGTTGTGGACTACAACTACCACAATTTCTAACAACCTATCAGCAATTAGGAATTGTGGGGGATGTAGTCCACAACACCTGGAGGGCCAAAGTTTGCCCATACCTGGACTATACTCTGGAGACTGGGATTTGAATCCCTTGTTGTTGTTGTGTATTCATTCAGTCACTTCTGACTCTTCGTGACCTCATGGTCCAGCCCACACCAGAGTTCCCTGTTGGTCGTCGCCACCCCCAGTTCCTTCAAGGTCAAGCCAGTCACTTCAAGGATACCATCCATCCATCTTGTCCTTAGTCATCCCCTCTTTCTTTTTCGTTCCATTTCCCCCAGCATCGAACTGGTTTGATCTTCTTGTAGTCCAAGGCACTCTCAGAATCCCTAGTTCTTTTAAATCTGCCCTCCCATTCCCTAATTTATTCTGATTTCTTGACTGCAGTCTTCATTCTGATTAATTGTTTTATCAAGGTATGGAAGATATTGAATTGTTTCAGTGTCTTCACTGTCTATTTTAAGCTTATATAAATAATCAGTGTTTTTGATTTCTTAATGTTCAACTGTAAACCTGCCTTTTTTACATTCTAACTTATCTTCTTCGATAATAATTACAAGTATTTGCCATTTTTTGTTAGTAGTATGGTATTAGCTAAACATAAAAAAAACCCCAAGATTATGGCAGCAAGAATGATTGATAACTGGGAAATAGAGGGAGAAAACTTGGAGGCAGTAACAGACTTTGTATTTCTAGGTGCAAAGATTACTGCAGACGCAGACTGCAGCCAGGAAATCAAGAGATACTTACTTCTTGGGAGGAGAGCAATGTCCAATCTCAATTAAATTTTGACAGCCCAACTGCCTCTGGGGTTGAGACATCACACTGGCAACGAGTAGAGTAGAGACATCACACTGGCAACAAAGATCCACATAGTTAAAGCAATGATATTCCACATAGCAACCTATGTGAGAGCTGGACCATAAGGAAGGCTGAACGGAGGAAGATAAACGCTTTTGAACTGTGGTGTTGGAGGAAAGTTCTGGGAGTGCCTTGGACCGCCAGAAGATCCAACCAGTCCATACTTCAGGAAATAAAGCCCGACTGCTCATTGGAGGGAAGGAAAGTAGAGGCAAAGATGAAGTACTTTGGCCACAACATGAGAAGAAAGGAAAGCTTAGAGAAGACAATTATGCTGGGGAAAATGGAAGGAAAGGGGAAGAGGGGCCAACCAAGGGCAAGATGGATGGGTTGACCTTGAAGGAGCTGTGGGTTGTGATGGCTGACAGGGAGCTCTGTCATGAGCTGGTCCATGAGGTCATGAAGAGTCGGAAATGACTGAACAAATGAACAACAACATGGTATCATATGCATAAAAATTGTTATCTTATTTTTTCTTATAAGTTCAAAAGTATAATAAAGCTAATAAAAACACAATGAAAGAAAGGAAATACCAAAAAGAGGAAAATGATGAAAAAAAAGAAAAAAGACCAAAGATGAACTTTGTTTACTATTTTTTTTCTGCTAGTAATAGGGTGTCATCTGTATATCTTATATTGTTAATGTTCCTTTCCCCAATTTTCATGCCACTTCTTTTGAGTCTAATCCTGCTTCATATATATTTAGCATATGGGCTAAGTAGAAACAGTGATAAAATGCAGCCTTCTTTGTCCCCAATGCTAATTGGCAGCCATTCTATTTTATATGTATTCTATCCTGCCGGGAACCTCTTATCCTGTGTATAGGTTATGGATCATGACAATCAAATGTTGTGTCATATCTGTTTCTTTGAGAACAACCCTAATTTCTCATGATCTATACAATCAAATACTTTCTTAAAATCTAGAAAGCATGGGCTGGCTTTCTTCTGAATTGAGCTTTTCCATCTCTATCTACTTCCTCTGATTATGTGTTCAGTGTTATTTCTGTATTGGCTAGTCGATGATGTCCATGTATACAGTTGCTTCTTGAGTTGCCTGAAGAATGTGTTTGTGACAAACAAACTGTTGGTCTCACAAATTTCTTCTTCAGTCTCTGTAGTAGGAGCATAAACTTGGATAGTGCTTATGATTTTCCCAGGAAGTCTTATTGATAGGATTTGGTCAGATTTTACATTATATTCTTTAATTGCTTTTGCCACATCTCTTTTCACTATTATTTCCATCTCATTTCTTCTTTTCTTTTCATTTCCAGAGTAAAACACAGTGTACATATCTGTATGTAGCTTGCTCATCCCTAGTCTATATTGCCATGTTTATCCATTATATGCTTTGTTTTACTATATCTAACCAACCACACAAATAAATGTATAGCTTCCCCTGATTCATGCTTCTCGCATTTCATCTTCCTATAATATGCATTGTGCAGTTTGAGACTTTCACCTCTGAACACATCAACATCTAGTGACAGTGATCTGAATGCCCTAAGGGCACCAATCCAGTCTCATTTTGGAAGCTAAGCAAAATCAACCCTGGTTAGTGCTTGGATGGAACTCTGCCACATCCTGTAGGCTGTATTTAAGAGGAGGAATTGGGAAAGCAATTTCTGAATATTCTTTGCTTAAGAAAACCCAATGAAATAATGGGTCACCATAAGCTGACTATGACTTGAAGGCACATACGCACCCACAGCCATAAGCTAATGAGAAGAAGGACCAAGATAAAATGGTACAGCCAAGGGAAAGAAAAACAGTGAGTTAGGGAATAGAAAAAAAACATATTCCAAAAGAAAGACATTTTAAGGACTCAAGCAGGGATTAAGTAATATGAAGGAGGATTAGTTAGAAAAAGCAGGAAAGCTGGAAGGTGCCTATAAAAAGCATTTCAAAGAAGAATGAAGGGGGTATATGTTGGATAAGTCTAAGAAAAGAATTTTAAGCAGTGAATAAGAAGCAGACTAGCAGGAGAAGTTGGGTGAGGACAATCAAAGGATTGTCTTGGACATAGTCACACAAACACATGTTACAACTCCCATCTCATCCTCCCTTTGCTCTCTGCATCCATATTTTGGTGGAAAAGATGATAGCAATCATATCACTAGCAAACGGCATCACCCCAGGGACCCTTGTATTGTGGAATGGGACTCGGGTGGTTTCACATTTTCTAATGCATGAATAAATGAGAATGAGAAATTTCTCATTTTTCTGCTTTCTCTTTTAGGCAGATCAGACATTGCTCCAGAGGCTCCTAAGCTACACCATGGGCCTCTACTATAATTCTCCATTTCCTGGCAGGAGAGGCACAAGTACTGTATTTTCCTAATGCTCTGATTTGTCCTCCTGTTACACAAATTTCTCCACATTTAAAAAAGGTCAAACATAAAGGATGCTTTTGCTCACGTCCTGTACTGATGGCAGCTTTCCCATAGGAATGTAACTCTTGTCCACAATATATCAACCATACATTCATGCATTTATCTTAGTTCATTAAATAACATTAAATTCTAATGACTCATGTACTAATAGAAATCCCAATTCAAGTTACACATCAGTGAAAGAGTGATTGCTTTTGGTTTCGTTATGAAAACAGTACTCAAAATGATATCTTTTCAAAATTGAGCATCTAACAAGCCCTATAAGGAGTGGCTTAAAGAGCTGGGCATGTTTAGCCTGCAGAAGAGAAGGCTGAGAGGAGACATGGTGAGGGCTATGTATAAATATGTGAGGGGAAGTCATAGAGAGGAGGGAGCAGGCTTGTTTTCTGCTGCCCTGGAAACTAGGACGTGGAACAATGGCTTCAAACTACAAGAAAGGAGATTCCACCTGAACATGAGGAAGAACTTCCTAACTGTGAGACCCATTCAGCAGTGGAACTCTCAGCCCTGGCGTGTGGTGGAGGCGCCTTCTTTGGAGGCTTTTAAACAGAGGCTGGATGGCAATCTGTCAGAGGTGCTTTGATTGCGATTTTCCTACTTCTTGGAAGGGAGTTGGACTGGATGGCCCACGAGGTCTCTTTCAACTTAATGATTCTATGATCTCATGTTTTCACTAATATTGCCTGATAAATACTTCAATATAATTGTTTAATACACATCTTCTGTGCCTGGTTGGCTTCCATTTTTTCCAACTGTACTGTATCAGTTTCAAACTGCATATATTTTCCAGTTGCACATTTGTGTTTGGCTGCATATTAAATATCTCTGAGCTGATCCTCCATATTGTGCTGGGAGGAGTGCTTAAAGGAAGAAGTAGAACAGATCTCTCCTTTTTATTTGTATCTGTGCTACTGTTATGCAGCATTTCTGCCCAAGAGAGAATGTGATGGAAATAGCTGTGAAACAGCGTGTGAAGCTAATTCTGATATAATCACTCAAGGTTAAATCCAATATTACTTCTACCTAGGGTAGATTAATTGAAATGAATTTGGTTTGTAAATCGCAATCAATTCAAATCTCATTTATTTCAGTGGGCCTACTCTAGGTAGGAGAACGAATGTTTCATTTAACCAAAAGCATTTTTGTATCAGAGACTCAGTACTGTATTTATTTTGAGAAGCATTCATTTCGTTCACTGAAATAAACTGAATAGGCATAACTCTACTGTGCCATTTTACTTGAGGCAAAGGACAAAATAGCACCAGCACCCTATTCAAGGTATAGAAGTCATTTGGATTAGGAGTTGAATCTTACTTCAAACACTGCTGAATGGATAGCATCTTCTGCCATACTGGAGAGCAAAGGTGGTGTCTAGCGGGCTGCACATTTTTGCACTTGTAAGACGAAAAATAGTCAGGGGATCCATGAAAAAGGAAATGTCATTACTCCCCTATGTGTTTGCTACCTCTTTCAGCTGCCTCACTTTGTTTAATGGAAGAGCCAGTGCTGTGAGTAGACTTTCATATCTTGATGTTATGCAAATCTCTTTCGTTGGATTTTGTCAGAATAAATGTTTAGAAATGGAGAAGGAACTTATCCAAGTCAAGTTAACTATAATGGTTATAAGGACATCAGGGATAACAACAGACCTGTCTGTGTCTAAGCTACTTCAGTGCTTTCTGAAATGTTAGACTTATCTGCCTCCTGAGATTCAAGTGGTGACACTGTGTGAGGATTGACTATCTGATTTGACATCCCAAAGCAACTGCACTTCGAGAGCTCATCCCTGTGGAGATTCAGGTGTATCTCTATGCTGACAGGTAATAGGTAATGCTGTGGGAGTCTGTTTAGAGCAACAAAGATGTTGATTCTCTTCAGGTTTTGCTAGTGATTGAGCTGAAAACAGACAGTTGGCCCCGGGAAGTGAAGGAGTGAAAGGGCACATATGGCTAAGAGCTCTTTACTGTCCCCAATGCCTCTGACATAGAGCTTTCTGAGGCACTGCCCAGCTGTAGCATTTCTGGTAAGTATCCAGCTTTGTGTTTCAGAAAAAGTAAGCATTAACCATCAGTTTCATCATTCGGTTTTTTGGAATGATTTCTGCTTAGTTGGATTTTTTCAATGTAAATATCTTTTCCCTCCAGGCTTTTCATGCTCACTAGAAGCAAAATTCAAGGCAGTAATATGAGTAAGGGAGGAAATGGGACAGATAGAGGAACCTTGGCTGCTAACTAACTCTTGAGCCACTGAGGTATTGATTGCAAGTTCAACCACTCTGAGTCCCCTTTGGGGTTGAGAAGAGCAGGGTATAAATACAGTAAATAAATAAACTACTTGTAATTTCATTTTTGAGGACCTGACTTTAATATACTACACATAAAATTTGCCCAGCAGTGAAAGTCAAGTTCTCTTATTGTGATATAAATACAATGAATTATAATTAAAATAATTCATGCAAATTTGGATATTTATCTATTGAAAAACTTGCACCCCTCCCTTTTGGTGCTTATACACATTAGTCAGTGCTGCTAACAACAATTTAGACCAGTAATAAAATACAATATAATTCCAAAAGAGCAGCACTGTAATAAAAACCGAGAGATGCTTTAGATAAAACATTAGATTACATCTCATAAAGCAAACACATGCCTAAACAAGAAGGTATTTGTGCTGTGGTGAAATGTGTTGTCAAAGAAGGTGTAAACCCAGCCTTTTGGAGCATAGAATTTTACAGATTAGGTGTGGCCACTGGCAAAGCATTTTGACTTTTCTCATCAGTCATGTCTCCCCTATAGAGTGTACACAGAAAAAAGAACTCAGCTCTTAAAGCAGCCTTTAATGCATTCTGGACCTAAGCCATTTAGAGCTTTCAAAGTCTCCACCAATACTTTGAATTGTGCCTGAAGGAAAACTGGTTACTAGTGCAGCTTTTGCAGGGGAGATACAATGTGATTCTATAAGCAATCAGCCACCAGTCTTCTCACTGTGGCATCTCAGATTACTTTACTATAATTTCTGAAGACCTTTCAAAGCTATCCCATTCTTTGTAATGTATGTTAGCAACCTTGATTCCTAGGTTGGGAAAAAAGTAGGCTATGTGAGAGTGGTTTCTGTGGCATGTCCAGGAGCCAGTTTGCCCTGGAAGCCTCCAGAGATCACATGGACTGCCAAAAATGCCTTCTCCCCGCACTTCACAAGAATTAGCTAGAATTCCATTTTAGTTTTGAAAAACAGCTTTAAAACAGCTTTTTTTTAAAAAGGTAAACAGTGCAGCATTCCACTGTAAAGTCGTATGCTGCCTTGGGTCACACTTTGCCAACTCCTCATATAAGTGAATAAAATACGTGATGATGACAATGTAGAGCACACAGCAGTAATCCAATTTTACTATAACTTCTCAATTGAACATATGTATGTTACATGGCCATTTTCTCTTCCTGCCTTGGGGGGGGGGGGGGGGGGTCGGGGGTCCACAGGGATTTACTGTGATAGAAGATCAAAACTCACCCTGTTATTCCAAATAAGAATGTTTTTGTATATGGGATGGCTTTTTCAAATAACTTTTTATTTCTCATATTGTAGTCATGGCACTAGGTAGGCATATGCTTTTATGGATAGGATATCTAAAATGTTTACATTAAATTTGATCTAGATATGAAACTAGGTATTATGGACCCTGTATGATACTATGTTAGGGGTTAGTTTAAGGGTGTACCTTTTGGAGCAATAGAAAAATACAGTGCCTCAGAATTTGTTTTACCTGGATTTTTTTGGGGAGGGGGGTGTGAGTTGATAGGGAGAGCATTACAGCAAAAGGATTATATTTTACAGATTAACCGTATGTCTGAATCTTAGAGAGCATTCTTAAGGCCTATTATATTGCCACCTTTCTATATGGAACATTCTTAAAATTTGGCTAGTTAAAAATGCTAAATCAAAGGCAAATTTAGGCTGAATCCCCCTGACAGCTATATCCAAGATCTAGTGTGCAGTATTCTACTCTGGTTTGACCCCATTAATGCCACACTCACCCATTTTAATCCTAGCTCAAATTGATGTTAAAAGGCACATATTGCCCACACCTGAAGTCACATTGATACAAAAGGGTGTTTCTACCATGTCTCAAGTGTTCATTGTATCAGATTGTTTAAGGTATCACTACTGCACCACTGACAAGCATGTGAACATATGTATATCCTCAGGTTCATATCAATCAATAGCGTATCTTGTTTTCCTATCAATCTTATCATGCACCTACACTCACCCTGGATGCCTCCCTCCCTTTTCTTTTCCCCTCTGTAACCCCATGAGAACTTCATCCCAGCATAAGGTAAAGGTAAAGGTAGTCCCCTGACATTAAGTCCAGTCATGTCTGACTCTGGGGTGTGGTGCTCATCTCCATTTCTAAGCCGAAGAGCCAGCGTTGTCTGTAGACACCTCCAAGGTCACGTGGCCGGCATGACTGCATGGAGCGCTGTTACCTTCCCACCGGAGCGGTACCTATTGATCTACTCACATTTGCATGTTTTCGAACTGCTAGGTTGGCAGAAGCTAGGACTGACAGCGGAAGCTCACGCCGCTCCCCGGAATCGAACCTGCAACCTTTCGATCAACAAGCTCAGCAGCTCAGTGCTTTAACCCACTGCGCCACCGGGGGCTCCTCATCCCAGCATATGTGTATAAAAATAAATGTTTCCTCCATCAGTTTAGCCCACAACATTCACAGTTGTCCCCATGAACCACCCTCAAAATTAATGAGATTAAAAAATAACCTATAGAATGGAAAATCTAGTTTGTGCTTTCCCCAATACAGCACATAACACAACTTGATCTTCCCCATGTTTCTTTCTCACTCTGAGGAAATCAGATGGGCAGAGCTAAGTCTAATAATTCTTGCTGAATCCCTCAGGCAGGACAGGGAAAGGAGATGAGGCAGGGGAGCTGGAGGGTGGAGGGAAGAGGAAAGAACTGTTGCTGTAGCCCCTTCCCACAGAGCATTGGCTTCAATGGATCTGACCTTAACAGGTAATTCAGCCCAAATCCATCAATGCCAATACTGCAAAGGAAGCAGGAAAAGGCAGAGATCCAGTCTGTTACAAATATTTGTCAAAATCAAGTGCTGAAAACTTCACTGTTTTCGGAGTGTCTGATAGCTTGCTATTTAAGTTAGGACTAATGAAAGGACTCTAGTCAAGGACACCACACACACAAGCTTTGCAGGTAGACTTTACAGGACAAGAGATTTTGAAAGCCATTCCAACCTTGCATCTCCACTCAACAGATTTAACTAGCTGAAAGCATCCTTAATCCTTTGTTGCTGTCAACTCTTCCTTATAATTGGCCACTTTTCCACCAAAAGGAGTACCTTTTGCCAAACTTGTGTTTGCCTTCGGTATCCATGGGGCAGTTCTACTTTGGGCTTGTCTTTATATTAACTCCACAATCAGTCTCTTTCGTTGGAACTGGAGGAGAAATGGGCTGTGGTACCAGATGGAGGACTCATAGGTAGCTGGAGATCCTTTGCCTCTCATCCTGCATGGTGAAGGTGAGAAAAGGATTTCACACATTTGCATCAGTCCATAAAGTGACAGTCCCCAACTACATAGTGAAGAGGATAGAGAAAAGGTGGCTTTTCTGGTCAACTCTGATTTTCCAACCAAGTTGGAATATTTCGATTTCCCAATGAAGCCGCACTGATATCAATGGGATTTACTCCTGGATTGACTCACTTAGGATTGTGCTATAAAATATCCTTCAGTTATGCTCCATATATCTCAGGGAGACACACTGCTTGCATATGGCACAGAAATACTGCAAATGATGTACAGAAAGTACCGTATGTGAGCTACAATCAGGAAGGGAGTTAAAACGAGTAAGCAAGCAAGCAGGAGAAGAAAAGGGAAAAGATACCCATCCCATCAATCAGTTGGGGAAATGGAAGCCCTCGACTTTCTTTCTCCGAAAAGCTTTTTAAAATAGAGAAATTTTCCTTCTACTTTAAGGAAGGAAGGATTTTGGGTAGATGAGGGTTGGAGATTTCCGTCCCCAGGCTCTTGTTTCCAGCTTTGTTCTCTAACTAACCACACAGAAAAGGCTGCAACTGATATTAACAGTCTGAAAAGAGGTGTCTTCAGCCTTTAATATAATTGTTCTACTGTTTCCTTTAATGTTTGATTTTGGAAATGCTTTTAAAAATGTGCTGCAGTCCCTTCCCATTTTCCTTGCAGCATTGGCCTCAATGGGTTTGGGCTTAATAGACGTCACTCTCCCTCCCCCTGCTCCTCTGTCCCATTCCCTCCCTCTCTCCTACCCAAGATAAATCAGTCAGCAAGAAATTTTAAGCCTTGCCAGTCTGATTTAATTCCAGCAACCAAAGATTTGGCCACTGAATAAGCCTGACCTCACTGGTGATATCAAAATCCCTATTAAAAATGGCTTAGGGCAGTAGCCTTTGCTCACCTAATGTCTGCAAATTTGGAAGAAAAACTGTAATAATATAATACATTTTTTAAAAAAAATGTAATTAAAATGCAATACACACCTCAGCAAGCAAAAAATAACAGACCTTCAGATATTAGTGATGTGCACAGCACTGGTTTCTTTTGTTGTTTTGTCCCTTTTGTTTCATTTGTTGTGCACAAAATGGTAACGCCCCCTAGGGTACAAAAATAGGCCCCCAAAAATAAGGAAACTGTGATCAGTTACTGTCTATTTGCCTTATTTTTGGGTCACGTGGCACTCCTCATGCGGGCCCGCTGAACGTTGCCGTTTGCTATTTATTTACCTCTGATCCCTGCCTGTTGGGCCAAAAGGAGGATAAGAACGCCCTCAGTCTCACCTGCTGCCTTCCTCGCCTCATCCGCTCTGCAAGCGGAGGGGAAAGCATAACGGAAATACTGGTATCTTAAGCCCAGTTCTGCAGATAAAGGAGAAAACACCTCAAAATTAGCAGCATCTTAAGCCCACTCTTTAACTTCAGTTTTCTTCTGCAGATGGAGTGGAAAATGTCTCAGAATTAGTAGTGTCTTAAGCCCTGTCTTTAATCTCAGTTCTCTTCTGCAGATTGAAGGGAAAACATCACAGAAATAGTGGTATCTTGAGTAACTGTGATGCTTTTAATCCAGGTTGTAATGAAGGATATAAGGACAAACCATGCCACTGCCAAAAATGATGGGAAGAGGAAGGGAATTTGCCCCCATTCCCGCCAGTTAAAGAAGAAGTGAAATAGTAGGGGTGGGCACTGGGCTGTGTTTGTGGTGTGTGAAGCATCTTTGCAATTTGGAAGGAGGGAATGGTGCCTTCTGTGCCCTGCCTCCCTCCTGCTGCTCCACCTGGAGAAGTTAGAGGGTGGGGAAAGAGGAAATGTTTTTAAGGATATTTTATTTACAGAAAGAAAAAAAAATCCCTAATAATTGGGGATGACCCAAACATTATAAAACTTGGTGGGCTAAGAGAGGTAGATGTGCCCTCCATGTGTGAAGATTTTAATCCTGCTAGCCCTAAAACTGAGGGGAAAGGGAGCATGAGAAGGGAGCCCATGTTGACCAGTGGTTTTAATATGTTTGTTATTTTGGACCTGGAACGAAAAAGCTCATTCAGAAAGGAGCGAGAGGCGCTCAAAAACGAAAATGGGGTCTTACAAATGAAACAAACAGAAATGGATAGTGATTCTATACAAATGCACAAGACTATCAGATATGAGAGTTTGGTAAAATTTACAAGGTGGTAAACCAAATGTATTTATTTTGGTATATACAGACTATACAGAATCCTGCATACATACATATACTGAACTGCCAAAAAAAATTACACCACACTTGTTGAAATTAGATTCCAAGGAAACTCCCTTTTGGTTCATTTGAATGGGATTATTTCCACTTTGAACATTACCCATCTCCCACTTATACATATAATGACTGTTAGTTTTGGAAGGGACATCATTATTTTAGAAGCGCTGCTAGTCTACACTTACTTGAATCTGCATATCTACACTGAATGTAAAAAAATAAAAAGGCAACACCACAATTGCTGGACCTTCAACTATTCCATCCCCAGTTGTCGGATGCTTGTAACTCTGAGGCTATCTGTACTTATAATATGATATGCATTGTTTCTATAATACCATATACAAGTAGTTCAATAACACATATTTAACTGTGATATAAAAGAAATCCTGGTTATCAGACTAGCAAGAAGCTATCTACATAGCTGAATAATTCTGAACTGAATGTGAGAAAGGAGGGGCCAAAATGGGAAAGGAATGTGCTTATGTTTTAGGGTTCACATTTGTCCTGTTAAAATTTAGCCTGTGTGGCTATAGGCCGTTGCAGTATCAAGTCAGTAAACATTCCTGGAAGATGATCTCTCCTCTGTTTTCCTGCTAGAGTCGGCACTTGGTTGCTAGCCAAGGCAGGAATATCACTTCATAGTAAATAGTATACAGAACCTACTTGCTCTTTTCCCTCCTTGGCTCAGTTCCTCTGCCTCTCTTGTTGAGCAGGTAGAAATGAGGACAAATGCCCCTTGCTGGGTTGTTGTGAGTTTTCTGGGCTGTATGGCCATGTCCCAGAAGCATTCTCTCCTGACGTTTTGTCTGCATTTATGACAGGCATCCTCAGAGGTTGTGAGGTCTGTTGGAAACTAGGAAAATGGGGTATATATATCTGTGGAATGTCCAGGATGGGAGAAAGAAGTCTTGTCTGTTTGAGAAATGTTGTATTTAATCACCTTGATTAGCATTTGATGGCCTTGCAACTTCTAGGCTTACCTGATTCCTGCCTGGGGGAATCCTTTGTTGTGAGATGTTAGATGGCCCTGGTTGATTCTTGTTTGGAATTCCCCTGTTTTTGAGTGTTGTTCTTTATTTGCCGTTATGATTTTAGAGGTTTTTTTAAAAAATACTGGTAGCCAGATTTTGTTTATTTTCATGATTTCCTCCTTTCTGTTGAAATTTTCCACATGCTTGTGGATTTCAACGAATTCTCTCTATAGTCTGACATGGTGGTTGTTAGAGTGGTCCAGCATTTCTGGGCTCTCAAATAATATTCCTGTCATAAATGCAGGTGAAATGTCAGGAGAGAATGCTTCTGGAACATGGCCACACAGCCCGGAAAACTCACAACCACCCAGTGATTCCAGCCATGAAAGCCTTTGACAATATGAGAAGGCTTTCATGGCCGTACATGCCTCTCTGCTCCAAGGATACTCCACAGGGATGCTGTTGTGTCATAATCATACACTGGGACACAGCCCACTATCCCAGTGTACGATTGTGAATATCTTGTCAATCCTTTTGGTGAAATAAGCAGTTTATTGCAATATTGTCCTCTGTGATTGTGAATCTCTTGCCAGTCCTTCTGGAGAAATAAGCAATATTGCCCTCTGTGTATTCTGTATTTGGTGTTGGCTGAGCTCCCTATGTCTCACATTTGCAGAGTGTTGCCAATGCGACCTATGCTAGACCTGGAGCATGTTCTGCTGTTTCACGTTTTTCTGTCACCACTCCCCATTCCCACCTCCAGTCCTTCCCACCCACACTGATCTGGTCATAGGAGGGCTCTTGTCTTGAAGAGAGGAAGGGATGCAGGCAAAGGGATCTCTTTTCCTCCTGGACAGACAGGGCTGCTCCTGCTTGAATACACCAGGAAAGCCTATGATGTTAGGAGCAAACTTTGTTTCAGCACGACAATCCGAGGTGCAGAAAGGCATTCCTTCCTCTGTCTGATCCCTTTGTTGCTCGTGCAGATATGTGTTTGAATAAGAGCCTTCCCCCCCCCCCTCTCTCTCCCTCCCTCCCTCTGCCTCTTTTTTTTATCTTCCCTGCTCCATCCTGCAGTGAAGTCACAATCCAGTGTTTGTAGACTCCGTGTGATGTCACAGAAGCAGCCTTGTGACTTCACTTGCGGGCTCAAACGGTGCAGACGGGGCTTGGAGAGAGAGAGAGAAATTAGCGCCCCCACCTCTTCCCGGCCTCCCCCCTTCTTCGTTATAAAAGACCAGTAGCTGAGATAAATCGGAAGGGGGTGGGGAGGAAAAAAAGCTTCAAAATGAGGCCTGAAAGCAGCAGGTACAGTAGCCTTGGCTTTATGTCTCTTCTTCTTGAAAGTTCCACTTGCCCCGGAGAGTCCAGGTCTTTGGCAGACCACAGGCGCTGATGCCATGCTGGTGGCGGTGGAAGTGGCGTGTGCGTGTGTGTGTGTCTGAGCCACCCAGCGATGATGCATTGGGCGGCTGTGTGTGTGTGTGTGTGTGTGGCTGCCTGCTTGCGGGAAGGGAAGCCGTGAGCGATGGCAGGCGGGCGACTGGAGAGCATTTCTCAGAGGCGCGCAGCTGCGACAGGCGTCCTCTCTCTCCCTCTCTGTCTTGGCCATTTCCAAAGGCCCCGGCAGCTGCTGCTCCTCTCTCTCTCTCTCCCCGCTCTCCGCAGTCTGTCTTGCGGCTTTGCATATGTGACAGAAATGGGTTATTGGGTTGGTGCGCCACTTCAGCGGCGGATGCTGCTGCTGCTGTTGTCTTCTCCCTCTCTCTCTCTTGTTGGTGCTTGAGTGTGGCAAAGGCATTGGGGGAAAGGTAGGGCCTCCGGCTCACCTCCCCAAGGGCTCCTGCTTGTCTGTGTGGGCGACGAGAAAGGAGGAGGAGGAGGAGGGGTTCTCCATCTTTTTTGAACTGACGACATCACAATAGCAATGCGGATGCAGCAGCCCCATTCTGCCCCCCCCCCCTTCTCTTTCAGTCTTTCCTCGCCCGCTTGCGCCCCTCTTGAGGGCTTTCCTTTGGCTTGAGGAGGAGGTTCTGGGTCCAAAGGGGAAGAAGGGGCAAGGCAGGCGGGTTTGTGCCTCCCTTCTCCCTCTCTCGAGCTTGGGAAAGGGGATCAAAGGCGGGCGAGGAAGCCGTCATTTTGTATCCGCGCCTGTGCAACATGGTGTGAAAGGCGGGCTCCCCGAGGAAAGGGGAGGTCGGGGAGGGCTTCCAGGGTCCAAGGCCGGGCGAGGAGTTCCCCTGCCTTCAGACCCGTCCCTGGGAGAGCCCTGCTGACAAAAGGCAGGGGCTGCTGCTGCTCTCTCTGCAAAGGAAGGTGGGCTGGAGGCAGGCGGGGGGCGGGAAGTCCTCTCCCTGCTCTGCCCAGGCGCCCTGGCACCACCATGACCCACGCTGCCCTCTCCTGCTCGGACTCCAGACCCGGCGCGGGAGGGGGGAGAGGAACAGGAGGAGGAGGAGGAGGGGCAAGTGCCGGAAGAGCTGCCTTGATCTTCGGCAGCCAAATGGCAGAGTCCCAGCCAGGCTCCCTTCGCCTCATCCCTTCTCCCTCCGCCACTTCCCTTGAGTCCGTCTCAGTGGACAGAGAGGGCGCCTCGGCTGTCATCCGCCTGGCTTTTGAGGGCACATGGGCGCCACCCCCTCCATTCTGCAGCCCGTTTGCTCTGGGTAGAAATCCCCCAACAAAGCCAAAGGGGGCTGTGTTCGCCCTCCAACCTTGCTGGGGCTCCATGCTCATAGCCTGTGACCTTGGTTTTGGCCCCTAAGGCCTTCAAAACAGCCCTCATGGCATTGTCGAAGGCATTCGGAATCACTGGCCGGAATCACTGGGTTGCTGTGAGTTTTCCGGGCTGTATGACCATGTTCCAGAAGCATTATCTCTGGACCTTTCACCCACATCTATGGCAGGCATCCTCAGAGGTTGTAAGGTCTGTGTGAGACCTCATAATAATAATAATAATAATAATAATAATAATAATAATAATAATAACCATCTGACAGCTGCAAAAGGCTACTCTACTGGGATCTGTTAGCATTATTTACCAATACATCACACAGTCCTAGACACTTGGGAAATGTCTGGCGTGTGCTCCAATACAACAGCCAGATGTGTGCCCTTGTTTGCTGTGTACTCTTTTTGTGTTTCAAACAACAACAACATAAAGATTGACAAAATCAGGATCTGTCAACTGCAAAAGGTCACCTTACTTGGATCTGTTCGCATCATTCAAAAATACATCATACAGTCCTAGACGCTTGGGAAGTGTTTGACTTGTGATTTTGTGATACAAAATCCAGTTCATTTGCTGTGACATACTATGTTTTTGTGTCAGTAAAATAATAATAATAACTTTATTTTTGGACTCCCCCTCCATCTCCCGGAAGGGACTCAGGGCGGCTTACATGGGGACAAGCCCGATCAAGACAGTTAAAATAACACATTACAATTCATAAACAAGTAAAATAAAACAATGGCATAACACAATATAAAACAACCATCAAACAGTCAACCAGTAACCTGAGATAGAAATGCAGTTCTGGGAATGGACAAGGGGCCAATACAATCAGTTGTGAGAAAGGATTGATAGATAAAGTGCAAGTGCCAGATAACAAAAATTGGGGGTATCACAATCTCTGAGGATGCCTGTCATAGATGCAGGTGAAACATCAGGAGAGAATGCTTCTGGGATATGGCCAGACAGCCCGGAAAACTCACAAAAACCCAGTCCTCATGGCACCAACCATTTGTAGCATAGCTTTTCATTGCCAGTGCTCCTTTCCCAGATCAGTGTGGTGTGATGTATAAACTTTGGTTCAGATTCCAGCAGGACTGACAAAAATCACAGGCTGGACCTTGGTCAAGCTGTTTCTTTCTCAACCGATCTTTATAGCCTACATTTTCCGTGAGGCTAAACAGCATTTTTCCGTTCAATGTGTTGTCGAATGCTTTCATGGTCGGAATCACGGGGTTGCTGTGAGTTTTCCAGGCTGTATGGCCACTTGCCTCAAGCAGACAAGAGTTCTTTCTCTCACCCTGGACATCATTCCACAGATATATAAACATCACTTGCCTAGTTTCCAACAGATCTCACAACTTCTGAGGATGCCTGCCATAGATGTGGGTGAAATGTCAGGAGATAATGCTTCTGGAACATGGCCATACAGCCCAGAAATCTCACAGCTACCCAATTTTCAGTTCCTTTGAGGAAAGATGTAATCAGCATGTATTCCTCCTTCCCTCTAGAAAAAAGCTCTGTGTTTCTTATCTGATATGCTTTATTTTGGCATTCTAATACAGAGCCTTGCCATTCAAAACATGCTCAACCCGGGCACAATAACAGAAAGACTTTTTTTAAAAAAATACCTCTTACATGATAGTATACTCTGTGATAGAAACTCCTGCATTGAGGGTAGCTTTTAATTGGACAAACAGCTTGGCACAGGGCTTCATATACTGAAATCTCAGAATACAAGCACTGGAATCCACTTCTGCATGATTTTTTTTTAAAAAAAATACAAGTTAATATTTTCTTGGAAATGGGTCATTCTTACAATGAGCAATGGTGTCTACATTCTAAAATTTGGATTTTCTAGTGGAATACAAAAGGGGGGGGGGCACCACAAGGGATATCAGAATGATTAAAAGAAATAACACAAAGCAACTGGAGAATCTGATCACTTGTAGTTAAGACTTGCATGTAAGTATGCAATACCAAATGACTGCAGAACTGAACATTCTTCGCTCAAGATGGTGCTTATGTTTCTCATTGCCATCTACACTTGAAGAGGGCGCTTATAGCCATCAGGACTCCCCTTTGTGGAGCCTGCATACTGATACATTTTGCCCTGCTATTACCTGTGGAGAAAAGAAAGCCCTTTTCTCTTTATGGAAGAGGCCTTCTGTGGCCACAGGGGTTTAAAACCACTGTGTGAAATTGTGAGTCCCTCCTCACTTCTCCAACAGACAAATGCTTTGTTATTGTAACCCCCACCCATTACAATTGAATTGCAATTGTTTATATCTGGAGGCCTGAAGTAGAGCATCTTTAAGGGTTTGGAAAAGATGTATTAGTATGATTTCTTTCCCATTTTGTTGTGAGCTATTTGTACATAACCAGTCATAACCACCTTGTCTTCATGCTATGGACATGAGGACAAGATGGTGTAATTATATACTATAGAAGTGGGAATCATGAGTCCTTCAGATGGAATTGGACTGACATTTTGAGCATTCTTCACTATTGGTTATGCTGACTAGCGTTACTGGTACAAGGAGTCCCACATTATTCGAAGAGATTCAGGATTCCCACCCCACCATAACACTTGTATTATGAGATTAGGGTTCTGACTAGGTCTAGTAAAAGGCTCGCAGCGTGTTGTGAATAATGGCTGTGTTTGCCAAAAGTTATCTTCATTAAGGTTTTGGGGACAAAAAGAGATGACTGAACAGACATGGAATTGAATATTGACTTTGTTGGAGGATTTAATAATGTTTGTGTGTGTACACACATACACTTTTAGGTTACCTGTTGACTTGGAAACTTCATGAATTTAATAGGATTTTCCTAGCCAAATAATAACCAAAGATGATTTGCCCATTCCTTCCCGTGAAACATAGACTGCAATACTTGGTATTTCTTGGAAGTCTCCCTCCCAAGTGCTAACCAGGCCTGACCATGCTTGGTCTCTGAGATCAGACAGGATCTAGTGCCTTCAAGATATTTAGGCCCTTTAAAATTGTACTGCTTATATGATGTTATATTGTTGAAGAGTATGAAAATAATATATGTGTGAGTTTAGGTGAGCTCCTAAGTTCTTCCTTTCCTGCTACACTGCAGTGCTGGCAACTCTTATTCATACCTCTAGTGATTATTATCAGGGACTTCCTGACATTCTTGCCATATTTCAAAGGAATGTATTTCTGCTATTCATTACAGTACTGTTTTAAAAAGTTTCCCCTATTATTACAATGTTGGAAAAGTAATGTGTTGTTAATTACTTTAAAAAACTACATTGGAATAGATAAGGGAAATGTCATACACCTTGAACATTTCTTGTCAAATACCTTTAAAATACTTTTAAAAAGGAAACAGAAAACATTACTTTTTTTTTTAGCAAAGCAACATGACTCCTACTTGTGTTACTTTTAAAATGAACCCATTGCATTTTTGCTAATATCCCAGTTGCAGTCTTCTCCATGATTACGGTTTATTCATAACTTAACACATAACTCTCAAGATGTTGAATTGTAAGTAACTCCAGCCATCTCTAGTTAGCATAGCTAATGTTGAGGAATGGCAGAAGGTGCACTCAGACATTTTCTGGAGAGCTACATATTATCTATGAATAACATATTTCATTGAAAAAAATGCCAATTAACATTTTTCTGATTTTTTTTTTAAAATTAACCATGGATATGATCAACCTGACATATTCCTCTTTTTTGTTTCTTTGAGGAAAGAAACACAGCATTTCCTATGCCTTTCAGGTAGTTTTAACTCCTCAGAATCTTTTCAATTTCTTTCTCAGAGGGTGATAGTGTTAAATGCAATACAACAAATCAATCCTTAGTACTTGAGGAATAGTATATAGTTGTTTTGGTAGCTTCATGTGTCTATAATGTGAACATTAAGGTTACATTGGCCAGAATACTTTTAACTGAAAAATAACTCTCTACATTAAACAAACAAACATCGCTTTATCAGAAAATTCCTTCACATAGCTATGCAGAAGTAATATACAATAATTCAACAGAACCGGTTCCCAAGAGAGTGTGCTGAGGATTGCAGCTTCAGTGTCATGTGTGAGAATGCCCTTCATTGTGAAAGCTCTGCTAATGCAAACATGACATTGCCCTTTTCTATGGCAGCCGTGTGCTACTGATTCATCTTCATGTGCTTCTCCATTGTAAACTCAATTGTGCTAATTCAGCTGTCTAGACCCAGCCTTAAAGACACACATTTTTTCCACTCTCCTGCTTCCCTTCTAAGAATGTCTTGAGCAGTTTGGCTTGGGATGCTTAGCTCATGCAAAATGTATTTGTTAGACTAGTTTAACTGCTATTTTTTCCCCCTCATTCACATTTATTTTCTTATATTTGATATATCACCCACTGACTATGAATTATACTCACACCCCAAACCATACCTTCTAAATGAATGTTTAGTTGACCACAAATTAACATAAAGCCAGACCTAAAGTGTCCCTTTTCATTTGACAGGAAGACATCAGTAGGGGATGCTTTTCATGGTAAAGACAAAATGAGCTGCTAACTGCTTTGTTAAAAAAAAAATTTGCTCCAGAGTAGAGTAATACATGTATTAGGATCAACCAAAATGGCATAAAAGTGTGAAAGCTTTCAAGTTCTTTGAAACTATTAATACAAAAATCAAAGAAAGGGGAGGTAAATCCAGTAACTTCAAAATGGATTGACACTCTGTCTTTTAGATTAGATGAATCCATATAGATGCTGCAGATTATACCTGCCATTACATTCTAAGAAAAAAGAAGCACGGATTTTTGAAATGATAAAGGACCATTTGCCATTCATGTCTATCTTTGTCTTAGACCACATACACAAGTTACTGAACTGACAGGGATTTAAATACAGTGAAACAAAATAGTCAACAGCCAGTATGTTTGCAAAGTTAGAAAATAATTTTAGATAGTGGTCTGGATAAAAAATCAATGAAATCCAAATTGTATCCCACACGCCACTCTGAAATAGTCAACTACATCAACCACTATAGCTCAAATGGTAAAAAACCCCGCTACTACTGACTGTGGCCCAAAAGTTGGCAATCCCTTATCTAGTTTTTACAGTTCTGCTCTATGTAACTGAAGTGTCTACTTCAACTAAGTTCCATATTATGTAATTCTCAGCTGAACCCAAACAAGCAAGGAGACTACATTCCTCTGAATGCGATGGCTCAGAAATTTTAAAAGAAAACCTCTAGGGAATTATTAGACTACCAGAACTGGATATCTTGATATGTGACAGAAATGGTATAAAGTCCTTGTCAGACTGTGTTTAGGTTGCCGACAGATGAAACCTTTAGTTTTATCTAAAAACCACTGCCTTAACCTCATTTGAAAAGGTTTAACATTGTATATGCTATATGATACTGGTTTAAATCAGCAAAATTTTAATCTTCAATTCTTATTGACAGTGTCTGAATTTGTAACTCACATTAGAGTAATTTCATGACAAGGTGCTGTTACCATATATAATGACAATCTGGGTTATATGAAAGGGTTATATCCTGCTTTAAAGCACAGAAAGGTCCCCTGCTGATTTCATTCACTCAGAGAGATTGTATTGACTGAAAGAAAGAAGTGGAAGTGAATAGGTTGAATGTGATACCTCATCAAGAACTTAAAAACACCTGAGCTGGAGGATCAGACCATCTTTGTATTTGTAATTAAATGATAGAAGAGCAATGAGGATATAAAGGCAGTGTTGTTTGAGTATAGATAATGTGGCAGGGTATCTCTGTGGACTAAAAACAGATATAATTGTTTTTCTTCTTCTTAGTTTTCTAGCAAGCTGTTGATTGATTTAAGAAGATTTAATGTTAACCTTTACTGTACAATTGAGAAAGTTATGAGAATGAGACTTTCTCTTTCATGCAAACAATACAGCAATGCTGTGTTTGAGTTAGATTGGCCTTACTTTGAGCATTAGATTGGCTTCATTGACCTACTGCAAGTACAGTAGAGTCTCGTTTATCCAACCTTCGCTCATCCAACGTTCTGTATTATCCAACGCAGTCTGCCTCCCACCCAGATCCACAGCTGTTTCAATACATTGCAATGTTTTGGTGCTAAATCGTAAATACAGTAATTATGACATAACGTTACCGTGTATTGAACTGTTTTTACTGTCAATTTGTTGTAAAACATGATGTTTTGATGCTTAATTTGTAAAATAATAACATAATTTATCGTTTAATAGGCTTTTCCTTAACCCCTCCTTATTATCCAACATTTTCACTTATCCAACGTTCTACCAGCCCATTTATGTTGGATAAGTGAGACTCTACTGTACTGTGAAACTGTGTCTGTGAATTAGCACATAATGTCACTCTCAGAGGCGGCCCTAGGTAATTTTCAATGGTAAGCAAACAGTATTTTGGTCCCCCCTCCCCCAACCAATCACTGATATATATTTTCTGTTCATCATGGGAGTTCTGTGTGCCATATTTGGTTCAATTCCATCATTGGTGGAGTTCAGAATGCTCTTTGATTGTAGGTGAACTATACATCCCAGTAACTACAACTCACATATGTCAAGGTTTATTTTCCCCCAAGAGCGCCTCAAGAGCGCCTCTGGGCAAAATCAACTATACTGCAAATGCTTACTTTGCATAATGGGTTGAGCCGCCCCTGGTCACTCTTAAAAATTAGGACATGTAGATATTATTCTTGTGGTGCTCATCAGTTCTGGCACAGTGAGAATAGTGACTGCACACCATCTAAAAGTCCGTAAAAACTCAAATTCCTCTTTAAAAAGTGGTAATTTTAAAATTGCTTTGAAATTTTGAAGCTTCTGGTGAAGCTGTTTAAAAATTAGGATGTGAACCTTTAATGAAATAATATGCTAAGAAAATGGTAAGTGACTGGCAATGGTCACGTACCATTTTCTGCCTGGATCCTTATAGTCAGTGATATCCTAGGGCTTGTTAAAATGCTGCGTATTATTGGACTTGAACTGAAGACAACTTCTGGAATATGTTATACTTATTTAGTAATCCTTCCTACAAGAAATAAAGACAAATATTGTAATTTTTGGTTTCTATTAATATAATTGCAAAAACATTGTGAAAAATTCTTGTTTAATTTTCTAATGAAATGGAAAATGTTATTTCTGTTACTCATCTTTCCTTTATAGGAATCTACTGTCATTAAAGTTGGGCATTCTAGATATTTTGGGTTACAAATTCTCAACCCTTGCAAGCACAATGTAAACTACTGCACCTTGAGACATTGGGTTGGGGAACACGTGGTATTCATGATATCCACCATAATTTGCTTCCAGTAATGGTTTTTAAATATCTTCTAAAACATGCAACATAAAGAACATACAAAAAAAAAAACCCTGTAAAATGTATTGTACCTGAGCACTCTTAAAGAAAACATGTAAGGATGAAGTATTCACAATAATTACATTTTTGTATATTACCAACAAGGGATGCTTCTAATGATTCAGATAATGGAGATTTATTGACTTGTTGGCCTCTTCTGCTGTGCTGGGGACAATCCTTGCCAACAAGCTATAAATTTTGGTTGGGGAAAAAAAAAATCTCACTTGCTCTGAAAAAAATGCTTCTGAGTCCAACTCTCGGTGGCTTTTCTTGTTATTCAAGCCAAATCTTGTGATCTCACTACCACTTCTGTTGAAAGAAGAGGCCTCTATATTTGGGCAGTTACCTACACTGGAAAGAAGTCCTATCAAAGTTGACAAGACCTGCTTCTGAGCAACCATAACTAACAGCACATTCCAGTTGCCTGTGAAGCATATTGTTATATTTAACATGCAACAAGAGGATTAGGCATCTAAATGTAAGGTTAAAGGGATTATTTGACACAATTTTAGTGATGATAAAATATTAATAAGTGACCACAAACTATGTTTTTTTTTAAAAAAAATTGAATACAAAATAACATAATTTTTGAACAGATAATAAATGTCTACTGTAGGCTTACATTGAGATAAAGTATTTCTATATTATCTATTCACTTTCTTTACAGGTTCGTTCACATTACATTTTTTATTTTTTCTCCCACCTCCTCCCACCTGCCTTCCCTACTTTTCCACCCCGCCACGTTTTTCTCTATTTCTTTATCTTTAACCACAAACACAACCTTCTTAATCTTAGTGACCACAAACTATGTAGAGGTAGAGTCTTGACAAATGCCATCGGAATGTTAGTGATGTGATATCTGTACCAGAAAATGATAATTTAGATTTTCACATCCATGCGGAGCTGAGAATGTTGAACAAGGCAGCTAATATATGAATATCTATATTGAGTAGGGGGGTATTTCCAGATAATAAGGCAAAGTGTGCAGAACTTTCTGTAGGTGTGCATTTATTTGTATTTTGATGTCTTCCAGTACAATTAACTTCATTTGAACTTGTTTTCTTTTTCTAGTCTAAATCTGCCTGCTTGGCTTTCATCATTGCCTGAGCAGGAGCAGATTTAAGCAACAGCAGGCAGTTGCTTAAGTACATTAACTAGAAGAAAAATCTGCATTTTTGGAGAAGTCTGGACTCAAGATTCCTCTATCTTTTGATGGCTTCCCAATAGAGTAAGCCCTAATGGGAATCCGATACACTAAATATACATTCCAATCCCTAAGAAAGGGAGCACAACAGATTGCAGTGAGCACAATACAATTGCAAAGTGATGTTCAAAATTTGACAACAATGACTGGTATGATATAGGGATTGAAAAATGCCAGATGTCCAAGCTGGGTCCAGGAGAGGAAGCGATATTAAGGATCATATTGCAAACATATATTGGAGTAAGAATTTCAGAAGAAAATGAGCCTGTGCTTTATAGATTATAGCAAAGCCTTTGATTATTTACATCATGAAGAACTATGGATCATTCTTAAAGAAATGGTTGTGTCACAACACCTGATTGTCCTGATGCATAACCTGTACTCAAGACAAGCGGCTATGATTAGGATAGAATATAAAGGAAAGAAATAGTTTCCAGCAGGCAAGGGGACCAGGCAAGTTTGGATTTTATCATCCTGTTTAATGTGTATTCTGAATGTATCATATGGAAATAGCTGCATTACTTTCTGAGGAAGGATGTGTGAAAATTGGAGGTAGGAATGTCAACAATTTACAGCATGCAGTTGACACCATATTGCTAGCAGAAAACAGCAAATAATTTGGGAATGATGACTGAAAAAAGTGCAAAAACAGTTTTACAGTTGAACTTTTAGAAAACAAAAATAATAACTACATTACTTTAAAATAATTAATAAAGATACGAATACATTTCAGGATTTTCAGTAGCTTGGCTCAGTCATTAACCAGAATGGAAAACGCAGTCAAGAAATCAAAAGACTAGGAATTGGAAGGGCAGCTATGAAGGAACAAGACGGGATTCTGAAGTCTAAAGATATATACTTGAATACTACAGCTAGGATTATGCATGTCACTGTATTTCCTAATTCTGTGCATGATTATGAAAGCTACGCAATGAAGAGGGTTGATGGAAAAGGGAAAAATTCATTTGAAAGGTGGGATGGAGAAGAGTTCTACAAACACTGTGAATGGCCAAAAAGATGCACCCGTGGACCCTAGAGCCAATCAAGCCTGAATTCTCCATAGAAGCAAGAAGGCTAAACTCACTAAAAAGACAATAATATTTGAAAAGGTAGAGGAGAGGAGGAAGACCGCATTCCAGAGGGATAGACTCAATCAAGGAAGCCAGAGTTGCCCTGAGCCTGCAAGACCTGAGTGGGACCGTTGAGGAGAGGTCTCTCATTTGTGCATGTTGTGTGTGTGTCTTCAAGCTCTGTATTGACTTAAGGCAATCCATGGATTTCATAGGGCTTTCCTAGGCAAGAAAACTCAGGGGTGGTTTTATCAGTTCTTTTCTCTGAAATACAGCTTACAGTACCTGGCATTCATTAGTTGTCTCCCCGCTAAAGTTGTTTATTTGTTCAGTCGCTGCCAACTCTTCATGACCTCATGGACCAGCCCATGCCAGAGCTCCCTGTTGGCTGTGGCCACCCCCAGCTCCTTCAAAGTCAAGCCAGTCACTTCAAGGATACCATCCATCTATCTTGCCCTTGGTTGGCCCCTCTTCCTTTTTCCTTCCATTTCCCCCAGCATCATTGTCTTCTCATTATGTGGCCAAAGTACTTCATCCTCACCTCTAATATCCTTCCCTCCAGTGAGCAGTCGGGCTTTATTTCCTGGAGTGTTGAATGGTTTGATCTTCTTGCAGTCCAAGGCACTCTCCGAACTTTCCTCCAGCACCACAGCTCAAAAGCTTCTATTGTCCTCCGCTCAGCCTTCCTTATGGTCCAGTTCTCGCATCCTTAGGTGACTATGGGGAATACCATTGCTTTAACTATGCGGATCTTCATTGCCAGTGTGATGTCTCTACTTGTCACTATTTTATCGAGATTGGTCATTGCTCTCCTCCCAAGAAGTAAACGTCTTCTGATTTTCTAGCTGCAGTCTGTGTCTGCAGTAATCTTTGTGCCTAGAAGTATAAAGTCTGCCTCCATGTTTTCTTCCTCTATTTGCCAGCTATCAATCAGTCTGGTTGCCATCATCTTGGTTTTTTGATGTTTAACTGCAACCCAGCTTTTGCACTTTCTTCTTTCACCTTGATTAAAAGGCTCCTCAGCTCCTCCTTGCTTTCAGCCATCAAAGTGGTATCATGTGCATATCTAAGGTTGTTAATGTTTCTTCCAGCCATTTCAACCCCAGCCTTGCATTCGTCAAGCCCCGCACATCACATGATGTGTTCTGCATACAAGTTGAATAGGTCAGGTGAGAGTATACAGCTCTGCCATACTCCTTTCCCAATCTTGAACTAGTCTATTGTTCCATGTTGTTGCTACTTGGTCCTTATACAGATTCCTCAGGAGACAGACAAGGTGGCTTGGTATCCCCATACCACCAAGAACTTGCCACAATTTATTATGATCCACACAGTCAAAGGCTTTAGAATAGTCAATGAAGCAGAAATAGATGTTTTTCTGAAATTCCCATCAATCAAAGTTGCCTTGATGCTTTCTTGTTATCTTTTCCAATGTTGTACTAGACATTTCAGGGGGTGGGGGTGGGGGGGAGCTTGTGAGTGGGTGCTAATACTTAAAACTGGTTTGTATTATGGGTTGGGAAACTTGTGGGTAGTGGTCCCCAGGATTTCTTATGTTTAAAAGGGCAGAACACCGAAACAAAATGCTAAGTGTGGTTTACAAACTGAAAAATGGACCTCCTGAGTGGACAGCATCATTGCCATCTTTGAGGAGAGGAAGAAATACTAGATGATGCCATCTTTACAGCCCTGAGATTTGAGTTATCACAATTCAGGAAGTGAGTAGTGACTAATCCGGCAAAGTTCTGGTTGTAGACTTTTCATTTGAGCAGGAGAAACACAGGATGCATCTATAATGGAGAATTAACGCAATTTGACACCATTTTAACTGTCATGACTGAAAGCTGTGGAATCAGGGGAGTTGCAGTTTTCCAAGGTCCTTAGCCTTTTTTCTTTGTCAAAGACTGTTGATGCCTCTCCAAACTACAATTCCCAGGAGCCCACAGCATTAAGCCTTGGCGGTTAACGTGGTTTTAAATTGCATTAATTCTACAATGTAGATGGCACCCATAGTTTTTGAGGGTGGCAATAGCGTCGTTTTATTTGCAAGACGCTTTCCGAGGGAGGCCTACCGTCCGTCTTAAAATGCCAGGTTTGGCGTTCCTGGGTAGTCTGTCCCCAAAAACCGCATTGCAAGCGTCTTTTGCCTGAGTGGCCGCGCAGCTCTCTTTCGGCGCTGTCTCTTTAAAATGAGCGCGTGGTGGAGAAGGGAGAAGGAGGCGCGCGCGCTCTGAGGGCGTGAGCGCGCGCGCAGGCGGCGCCGGGACGCAAGCGCGTGCCCCCTCTCCACCCTGCCCGACGGGGTCGCCTCGCGCTCCTCCCTTTTGCGCGCGCTGCCCAGGCGCCGCCCCATTGGCCGGGGCCTGTCAGCTGACCCCGTGTTATTTCCTGTGTGTGTGAGAAAGAGCGAGAGGGAGAGAGAAAAGAGAGGAGAATGGAGAGAGAAGCCTCGGAACCTCTTCCGCGGAGCCGCCCTCGGCCCGAAGCGGGTCCCCGCCGCCCCTCGCGCTCCTGAGGGGCCCCACCCGCTCCGCGCTCCTTTCCTCGGGCGAGAGGGGCGGGGAGGAGAGCGAGGTCGAGGTAATGCCCTCCCTCCCTCCCTACCTCGGAAGCCGTGGCGCAGGCCTCGGTGGGCGGGGCGGGGCGCGGGGAGGAGGTGGAGGACAAGGCCCCCAGCAGCCTCGCTCCCCTTCTTCTGCAGGCCCGCAGCCAGGAGTGGAAGCTTAGGAGAGGCACCTCTGTTTCCAAGGGGGAGGGAATATTCAGGGGGGAGCGGAATAAGGGGGGAGCGCTAGTTTTGGGCCAAAGAGGTTGGCCTTTCGGAGGAGCCTTTGAAATTCTGGGGGGCTTTGCAAAAACATCCTCCTTTAGGTGCATTTGGAACAAGAGAAGCGAATCAAAGAGCAAAGTGGGATGAACTGGTCAAAGGGGTTATTTATTTATTTATGACATTTCTGTCCCACCCTCCTCACCCCGAAGGGGACACAGAGCAGCTTGCAAGTTATTTGTACATACAATATATTATATTATTCCCATAGAACAATATTAGTATTATACATTACTATATTGTACTATGCCACTATTCTGTAATATTATTAATAATATTGTATGTACTATAAAATATATAATTATTATATAGTATTATTAGTATTATATTGTATGACATAATATTATCAATATGTGTGTATGCAACATATTACCTTATTAGCATAGCACAATATTCATATTATATATTACTATATTGTACTATACTACTATTAGTAATATTACATGTAATATAAAACATAATTTATATATTGTATTGTTATATTGTATTGCATTATAATATTATCAATATTATATGTGCATACAATATACTATATTATTTGCATAGCACAATATTAGTATATATTAGTATATTGTATATACCAGTATACGGTAATATTATTAGTAATATTACATGTATTATAAAATATATAATTTTATTAATTTATTTATTTATGACATTTATATGCTGCCCTTCTCACCCCAAAGGGGACTCAGAGCAGCTTACAATATATATATATATACACACACACACACATACATACACATACAATATATTATATTGTTAGCATGGTACAATATCAGTATTAAATATTACTATATTGTAGTATACCATTATATTGTAATATTATTAGTAATATTACATGTAATGTAAATATATAATTATAATAGCTTATAGTGATTAGTATTACATTGCATTACATTATAATATAAATATATGTATATACAACATTATTGTATATACATATTATGTTTATTATATTATTAGAATAGCACAGGAGACAAGGTGGAACTGTCTTCTGCCCCCCTCTCTCTTCACTCTGGCCAGAGCAGCAGTTGGTGCAGGGGGGAGGGGTCCCCAACTGGTGACATATATTGTATTAGTAGTAGTATTATATTATATTATTGTATTGTTAAGGAAAGGGAGGGAGAAAAGAGGAGGAATAATAGCTGCTGCTTCAAAACCTTGTACCTTTGCTGCTGAGATCTGGCTTTCTCAAGTTGAAGGTACTGGAGATCACTTGATAGGAGGGCCTGGTTGCAATTCTTGATGGCTTGCCTGCTTTTCTCTATAGGTGAATCTTCACTAGAATGGATTCAACTGAATATCACTTCAATTGTCATGGCTCAATGCTGTGGAATCATGGGAGTTGTTGTTTTCCAAGGGTTTTGCTGGTGCCTCATCAAACACAACAATTTGCATGATTCTACAGAATTGAGCCATGGCAGCTAAAATGGTGTCAAACCACATTACTTCTACAGTGTAGGTGTGCCTCAAGTGAAGTGAGGTGCATTAAACAGCTGACACTTGAGTTCATGTTCACAGCAGATAGCTAGACTCTCTTTGATCTAATGTACATTTGTACTTGACCCTACTATGGTACATAGGAGCTTGCACTTTAGTTTTTTTGAAGAAAAATGTTTTATGTTCTGTTTTCTTCAGACAATATGTTGATTTCAAATTCTGCTGTCCTCTTAATCGACTACTCTGAGTAGGCTTGAATTGTCCACTCTGTCATTTAGTTAACAAACAAAAAGTTTCAGTTTAAGGGTGCAGATAATGTTCCTGAACATTAAATGTCTTAAAGCTTAGAGAATGGTAATGATAAAAAAAAAATCCCACTCTACATTTGTATCAGTGAAATTGTGCATTGTGGAATTCTTGTTGGTTTTACAATAGTAAATGCTTAATCAATGTATTGTAAATATATTAGTCTGATTTCATAAAGAAAGTCAGCCAAAGCCATATGAAGAAATTCCTATTTTTTCCTTTGTGATAGATCACTCATAAAACATAACTGATGATGATGTCACCATATACTGTTGGATCTCCTTATCAGCTTGAACAAGCTTGAAATACTCTAGAAAGCAAAGGTCAATTATGCCATTTTCAATACAGAATGCCATTTTACTCCACCATTGTATATAATACCACTTGAACATCCATGGATTTTGATAGCCACAGGAGAGCTTGGAACCCCATTGGATCCTGAGGACCCATTACATTAGAAAAGTGTGTGTGTTTGCCTTCAAGTTGCCTGACAACTTATGGCAAATTTCATAGAATTTTCTAGGGTAAGGAGTCCTCAAGAGGTGGTTCTGCTCTTTCTTTTGTCTGGAATATAGTCCACAGCATCTGGTATTCATCAACCACCCAAGTACTAATCAGGGCTGACCCTGCTTAGCTTTCAGATTAGATGGGTTCTTTTACCTAATTGCCATAGATGTTGTTTATTTGAAAAATGGTAATTAATCCACAAATAGTAGACAGAGTAAAAACTGTGAAGTCTTGGGTCTTAGTTTAATAATGGATTTGTAACCATGCCATCCAAATCTTAAGTTATAGGCCTCCAAGTTAAGTAAAGCACGGTCTTCTAATCTAATCCATTCCTTTAACCAACTAAAGCCTGCTGCTTCATAATAGTATATGAAATCTGGAAGGACTAAGCCCCCTCTATCCTTCTCTGTGTTCCTACCACATAATTTTTTTAATTCATGTTTTGTAAAAAGCAAAATATGCAAAAAAAAAAGTAGTATCTGGGGCTCCTATTGTAGGTGGTAAATAGATCTAAAAAAATCAGTCTAGTTATAGTAGAACGGAAAACAGATTAGGAGCACCTGAGTTCAAATCCTGCCCATCTATGAAGCTGTCTTAGTCACCATCCTCACCATTTTTCAGTTTTAATTATATCACTGGGAACTGGTGGGAGAAACTGTCCTGTGCCATTTAGAGTTTATTGACCAATGACAAACTACAAATGTGAGATCTGCATCCCTTTTCCAACTTGCCAAACGATCTCGTTTCATATAAATGGTTCTTCTTAAAACAACAATTTATCAGTGGCACTTGATTACCCCACTGACTTGTATATTTTTTCATTGTGGCTACAGCTGCCTTGAATCCAGTTGTTGGATGAAGGTACTTTGTGTTTCAGATGAGCTGCTGCTACATTCATGGCTGCTTAAAAAGGCAACTCATTTTAGTATTTGGGAATAATGTACACAAATCTCATCAAATAAGGCATATATATTGTTTCTGAAACCTTGTGTCTAGTTTAATTCTGTCTTAGCTTGACATTATATTTTTATTTAATGATACCGTCCTGGGATGCACTGCTATTTTCATGTACAACGTAGGCTCTTGCATTTTAAACATTACAGCATTGTTTGCATACTGCTAGATAAATAGGTTGATTCTTTTATAGATGTATATAGCACCTTCCCCCATTCCACATATTCAGGGCATTACTAAAATTTGTGCCCTTTTGCTTTTCTGACAAATTTTACAGATACATTTGGCAAACAAAGCTAGTCTTCCTTAACAGTTTGCAGCAATTAATTTCTTGTCTTTGGTAGTTTCAAAGGTCTAGTAAGAATAGAGAAGTACTTTTAATTCAAAATTTTAAACAGTTCTAAGTTTCAAAAAAAATTGTCACATTGCTCTTTTCCAAAGATGGCCAAAATAGTGAATATGAGAACTGTTGAAAATGGGAGGAGTCAAAAAGCCATTTCTGCATATATTAGTTAATGGTTTTGGACCTTCCATGTATATAGTTTTCTATTGAAATGAGTTGTATCACAATTGAATCAGCTCACCAATGGTTGTGTTTATTAGGGTTGCTGGGAGTTGTAGGCCAACATCATTTGCAGTGACCAACATGGTACAGCTTCATAAGTACATTCGTATCCCACTTCTGTGATCTTGACAGTAGTCAGTAAAGATGGGCTTTGTAGCTCATGAAACTTGGTAGGTTTAAATAGTAAAGATAGTATTATTTCATGACTTGACATGAGCAAACAAAATGTTATATGGATAATCACTTCCATTTTGCATTTTTAGTTGCTTAGTTTTCTAAGGCAAAAAATAGAAATTTTACTATTCATTTAAAAGGTGAATATTCTTATTTCTGTCTAAGAGCTTACCTCTACACTTAAACAAAGTTACATGATATGGACCAGTACCTGTCTGTTCATCTAGCTTATTATGTTTTGCTCTGGCAACAGCTTTCTAGTACTGCTGGGTTAGAGAGACAGATCTTCAGCCAATGTTTCCTAGAAATGTTGAACTCAAATAGGACTTCCTTTGGCAAAATATTTATGATTATGAACTTTCATCCTCTTCTACAGTGTGATTATTAAATAGTGTGATATGTGAATTGGCATTTGAAGTGGTTTTCTATTCTGTTAAACCAGTAGGTCAATTTTCCCCAGCTTCTACCTGATGTGCTGGTTTTCCATGTATAGAAACTTCCATTGTCAGATTTTTTTTTTTGTAATTTTATAGTTGGTGCAATTCAGAAAAGTCTTAAGGATTTTTTTTTACATAGGCAGAATGTTATTTAGAAATTATGCTTAATATGTTACTGATTTTGTACTGGAGGCATATTTTCCAAGGGAACATTATTGTGTCTTTATTTCTTAGTTATCTCCACAATGGTGTAGTTGTATATAACTGTCCACACTAACCATAAGCTGCACTAAACATAGAAACATACAATAATCATGTATTAATTCTTCAGCATTTTCTCTATTGCACTCTTAAGCCTGAAGGAGTTTACAGCAAAATGTCTATAAACTTGCTTTTACTTATTTACTTCCCTCATACATCAACTTGATGCTTAATGCTTTGTGATGATGGGAATAGCAGTGTAACCCATCTGGAGGTCATCAGATAAGAAAATAATCTCCTTTTAACAAAGACAAGTTTTTAAATATCAAAGTGAGGGAGAATATTGGAATAATTTGATACTGCATCATAAAAACTGAGCTAAATAAAATTATTACTTTATTGACTTTCTGAATTGCCTGATAAGCAGTGTAGCTATCTTATCCTGTTCTGTCAAAAACGAAATCACTGCCCAACAAAGAGATAGGTTTGACCAATTCAGATTTTAAAAAATCTAGTTGTGAACATAAAGTCTAATTTCAGCAAGATTATTTTAAGTGAAACTCCAACCAGTATTGAAAATATTAAAGTAGTTAGTGCAATACTAAATTGTTAAGTGTTTGGCATATTTACTGTTTACAAATTGTGTAGAAATCACCTCACTTGGTTGGAAAAGGGATTAGATAATGTGTATGAAAGAACAAGGAGATGTGGCTACTTGTTCATTTACATATTTTGAACTACAACTCCCCTGTACATTAGGCAACGCAGAAAATGGTAAAGTATAATAGGAACAGTAAAACATGGAGGGTGCTATGTTACCTGTCCTTTACTGGGATGTACATCAGCGATGAATTAGCAAATAATAGCAATGTATTTAAATTAATACATTGCTTATTAAAACATTTTTGGTCAAATATGCAAAACAGTTGTTCAACATCAAATCAATTGGTACATGTTTCCACTACTGATAGAATGACAACTGCCTGTGGCTTTATGCTCCAGCCAGTTATACCTCAACAAATGAGCGAGGCTGGAGCATTGCCTCTTTTACATTTGCTCAAAAGGTGAGGGGAACGTATATGTAGCTCGTAGTATGTGCTTAAGACCTTAAATGCAATAAAGTATCATCTTGACTTTGGAAACTAACTACACTTAATGCAGAGGAGCAAATACTACCTTGCACAATTCTTTACCAGCTACAGCTTTCTGAATTACACCCAGGTCTAGATATCTTTCTGGATTGCATTTTTGGGTTTATGAGCCAACTGAGACAATGTGGAAATATCTTTCCATAGAGAATCATTGGAGACTGGGATGATGTGATCCAATGGAGTTGAAGCAGCCACAGAGTTAACAGTTTTATTCAACCTGCCATACATTTTAAATAGGTTGAAACATAAAATAATATCTTATCCTTTTCAGTATAGAGAAATGTGCAGATCTCAGAGGGACCAGAAGAGGCAGCAATGGCTAATCCTAAGATGTGAGCTGGTTTGACATTCAGCAACAGTTCCTCTTCAGAGGAGCAAACAGAGAGATAAGAATTGTGTTCTTTTGCTTTTTTTTTTCCAGCAGGCTTCCCAGGTGTAGCAGGCAGAACTCCTACTATGTCCTCTATAGCAAGCTTGCTGTATGAAGAAAGCAGACTCCAGTAGCTTATCCCACTCCAGGCAAGGGCTGGAAACATCTTCCAGCCACACCGAGATTCTTGTTTATTCCTCCTGCCTCTGAACCCCTTTATGTGTCCCAAGACTATGGTAGTTTTCTCCCTCTCCTTACTTGCCCAACCTAGGAAGCTAGAAGAAAACTAACTCACCCTTTCTTACTGCACAAAACTCTGTACCCAAACTTTTTAAACAACCTTGTTCTCTCACCTCACTCTTCATGCTCTTCCATCTTGCTGAATTGCACAGCTGTACTGAAAGAGCTATGTATTGTGAGACTTTATTTCTGGACAAACTTTGTAGATTTGAAATGTTGTATTGCAGTGCAAATTGTTGTAGTACAATACCATCCAGAGTAAACTGTCATAAAAACAAATGCAGAGAAGTAGCAATAGTGACAAGGAAGACATTTTGTGCTGTTTTGCCTGGACACATTTGAAATAAGCCTTATTAGGAATGTATGAAATACAGCTGCCAAATTTTCAACGTAGATCAAATTTTCTCATCTTTAGTTTAGATTTGTAAAATGTACATACATACTTCAAGGACTGTAAGTGGATTAAGAAGATGATTAAGATGTAATGTTAAGGAATATAGGGCTTTTCACCACCTCAACAAAAACCCTAGTTTGTTTTGGAGAGCATATTTTCTACAAATAGAATATTAATGATATTTCTTGCTTTCTTACCTTGTGTATCTGCTGTGGTTAGGTCCCAGGATCCCTTCATGGATACCAACATTTATGGATGCTCAAGTCCCATTATATATAATGGCAGAGTAACATGGTGTCACTTATATAAAATGGCAAAATCAGAGTTTGCTTCTTGGAAAAAAATGATTATTTGCAAGCTATGGATGGTTGAAAATATTCTGATCTGACAGTGTTCATACAAAACAAGTATTGTGTGTACTTTTCACACAAAATTCTTGCTTTGAATTCACCCCAAACATTCTGACACCTCAAACATCTCTCTCATTTATGCCTCCTCATCTTGTGTAATAATGATTTTTGTCATGGTTAGGGCTGTTTTTAATACCTGACTTATATTTAAAGATAAATTACAGCTCAAAAGACTAATTTTAGAAATGATAAAAATATCTATGGCCTCTTGCCACTTCATCAAGAACAGCATTGGTCCACTTCTTCACGTATTAAATTAGTGTGAGAAATGTATGACTCATACATAGGTGAGTGTGTCTAACCTGTACATTATTAACCTCTGCATCAATTTGGAAAGAACAGTAAACCCCTGGAGCTGGGGGGGGGGGGGTTATGTTCAGTTCTATTCCATTTGGTGCATTAGAAAGATTGCTGACTCAGATATGGAGATCTCTGTTTAATTTTTTTCGATTTTCTATGAGATACATATGGAGAAATACACAATTATATACCGAGAACAAAAGAAATGGTTGAATTGGGTTTCGCGCTGCATTCTCAAAATGAGATAGACTGATATAGTATGACATAATACCAGGTCAGGGCTACTTTATACATTGAATTTCTAATGAGTGCAGTAGGTTCCACTGTGCAAAGGTCAATCCCCGCTGAATACCCAGAAACCCCATGATAGGGTTGCCATAAGTTGGAAATGACTGGAAGGCACATAAAAACAACACTAAAGTATGGACAGTAGGGACTAGAAGAATTTTAACTCTTATCAGCATACAGTTTCATCTCTCAGTGTTTCAAACTATAGTTAGCTCATAAACCAGTGGGGGGAATTTAGTAGACATCAAGATATTGAACGGTACATTTCATTAGCTTCCCAAACTGTGCTCCTCCAGGTGTTTTGGACATCAGCTCCCACAATTCTTAACAGCTGGTAAACTGGCTGGGATTTCTGGGAGTTGAAGTCCAAAACACCTGGAGAAAGCACAGTTTGAGAAACACTGGTTTACATGATCTTCAAGAAGACATTCTGGGTGTTAGGTTTGCATGCCCATCATGTTATTCTGTAGAAACAAGGGCCCCTTTTACACTGCCATATATTATCAAATCATATAATCCACATCATTTGCTTTGAACTGGATTATATGAGTCGACACTGCCATATAATCAAGTTCAAAGCAGATAATCTGGATTTTATATGGCAGTGTAGAAAGGGCCAAAGTGAAAGGTTTGTATTTTGATTGAATCAGGTTCTTTTTACATACAACTTTGTCGAGCTGCTTCATTGTAACTCCAGTTAAACTGAGATCAAACCAGCAGATGGATATTAATTAGAGGAAGAGCACAGATCTCTATTCGTACATAAAGGGAAACTGATTTAGTGAAAAAAAAGCAGAAGCTTTGAAGTAACTTCCTATGTTCAGGAGAGGGCCATGGGAATGTGAACCCTAGGGCTTAATGTCCCTTGTTTGTGATAATCAAACCCATGGTTTAGAAATTCAGAGACAGACAACTTGTGTCCTGTTTTCTTTCTCATTATGCTGTGGTCATTTTTTTCTTTCTACGTTATAGTAAAAAATACCGAAAATGCATCAGTTTGTCTTCTCCTCAGATAATCATCTGGACCTGGTCTTTTTCAGTTATTTTTCTTAACTATTTGTCATTCTTTAGGGGAAATTAAAGAGTCAGTTTTGTCTTGACATTAGATGAGGGTCTGTTTTCAAGTGCACACTTTTGGACTAATAAAAGCTTGCAAAAATTAAAATGCAACATCCATAAAATTTGTATAAAATGAAAATACGTTAATTGACATTATCTAACCATAGATAGAAAAGATTAGTAAATTTTTGAAGATGCCACGGAATCCATTACCTCAGCATGCTGCAAAGAATTTTCAAAATGTATCTGCAGTAATGGACAGAATTAGAAGTGGGACCTCTATTAGCTCTCTTGGACAGTGGTTGCACTGTCTTCCTATCTGTAAGGACATCGGTATGCACAGTTTCCCAGATCAATAGTATAACTCCTGAGTAAGTGGAATTTTTCACTAATTAAGTTGGCTCATTGAACTAAGCAATTCTGGAACTCTGCAAGTAAACTAGATTTGTTCTGCCAAAAGAAGGCATAGGTTTTTCCACTATAACTTTTAAAATTACAAGAGAACACATGAGAATCAACATGGTATAATAATTTGACTAAGCAGAAGACTTGGGTTCTTCATACTGCAGAGCACCTAATAATCAAACCGAGTAAAACAAATGTTTTATATACCATTGCAATCTGAATACACTGCCGTTTGTTGCATTTCTCGAGCAAGACAGATCAGCTCTTTATAATATATGAATAAGAGTCCATTCTGAAAGACTGTGGCTCTCTAAGTAGGGATTAGGAAATACTGAGCTAGATGGACCAAAGATAGTTTCTTGTGTTCCTAAATGTGTTGTGGGTTGTTGGTTATTCACTAAAATCAGTTTGTGGATGAATCATGTTGAATGATTATAGTTATAACACAAGAGCATTTTAACTCTTGCAGAGTTGTTTATATTGCAAGAGCTGATACTGCAAGGCTTTATTTGATAGTGCACTTGGTGCTAACTTTAAGGTTGGACTTCTCCAGTGCTACTGCTGTATCAACTTCAGAAACTCCAATTAGTTGAAAATATGGCATCTATATTGGCTACAGGAATATCTAAAAGTGAGCATATTGCACCAATAATAATCACTTCACAGGTTGCTAGTTAGCTTCTGGACAAAGTACAAAATGTTGGTTGTGACCTTTAAAGCCCTAAATTGTTTGGGTCCAAGGACTATTGGAATTATCTTCTCCCTTATAAACCACCCTCTACACAGGTTTTCTAGGGACATTTACTTCAGCAAGGCAAAACTCAACCAGCAGTGTCATCCAGAGGACCTTTTCATCAGCTTCTCTTAGACCAGTGGTAGCAAACCTATGACAGAAGGGGCATTCAGTTCCCTCTCTACTTGCACACAGCACCCTCTCTTCTGGCATACATGATGTTGCACCCTGTCTTGCTTGCCCACTTCCCATTTGCTCGCCCGCTCCTCACCCCGTGCACTTACTTGCTCACCTCCCTATTCACTTACTCATCTGCTCACCCCCTCACGTACCACTCTGCCTTCTCACTTGCCTGCTTCTCCACACTCATTCACCCACCAGCTTGCCATCCTGCCCTCCACCCCTCTTGCCTGACCTTGTCAATTCGCCATCCTGCTCACCTGCCCCCCTCACTTGCTTGCCTGTCTGCCCGCTCACCTGCTTGCCCACCCCATGTGTTTATACTGAAACTAGAAGTCATTAAATATTCGATAGGAACCACATCGTTTATTTATATAAGATTACAATCACACATACATACACACTTTCACAAGTTTCGCACTTGCAGTTTTCATTTATTTGTAAGGTTATACTGCCATGCTTGCATCTGGGGATTGGGCCTGCCATGTGATCATTTATGTGGCAACAATTTTATTGAAGGTGAGTGGGAAGACTGTACAAAGCAGAGTGCATTGAGGGGGGTGATCCTTGATTTTCCTACACTTCCTGAGGACAGGGCCACTCTGAATGATTACAGGGCAACCCCAGTCTTAGGGATCCAGATGTGTCATGTGTCTGTTTCACCAGGAAAAGAAGGAGGAATAGGCTCCATACGCCCCTTCACTTGCCCTGTGAATCCTGTTTCCTTTTCTTCTTCTCGTGTGCCCTTTATTTCTGTTTCACTTGGACAAGGGGAGGGGAAGTACTGAGGAAACAGACACAATTAGAAGAAAAGGAGGTTGGTTCCAAAGGACAAATGAAATGGCAGCAGTGGTGAGCAAGTCTTGGGCCTGCACTGTCTTCTACTTATGCTGTCTGTATCTGTTTTGCTTGGGCAAGGGAAGGGAGTTTCTGTAGAAACACATGTGGCACACAAGAAGAAGAGGATCTAGCTAGGATTTGCAGAATAAGTGCAGGGCCCACAATTCCTCTTCTCTTTCCCACAGGACCATAGTTGGGAAAGCTAACCTTGTGGACCCCAGCACTGGTGCTCCAGTCCCCTTGGGGGGGGGGGTCACCTCTGACCCCTGGAAAAGTGAAGGGCCAACTATATATTTTTGAGACAAACTAGGACAATCGGTTTGTGTTGGTTAAAGAATTGTTGTGAGGTTAGTGCTGTAGTAGTTAGCTGAAATAATTTAAACTGCATTCAAAAGAACATACATTTAATGTTGAGTCACAAAGTAGTCTTGTTCCTGGAAGGCATGGCTAAACCAAATAGAGGGGAATATGGCTGGAAATTCATCTATACAGTAGTGCTCAGAAAAATGAACACTTCTGAAATATTTCTTTGAGTATGTCACAGATAAAAAGCATATTTCTCATAGTTTTAAGTAGAGTTTGGAGAATTTTTTTTTCCTAAAAGGCACATTTTGTAATCACACTGCAATGAATTTAAAGCAAAAAAGTACTACTATGCCAGATAGAAATTGGAAATTACTTTCCCATGCTTACCGCAGTGGCCAATTCCTGTTTCTGTCCACATTTTTTGCTGTATGATGCCTATTTTTTCTTATCTATTAGTAAAACATTTTTGAGGCTTTGCTTCATCTGAGGTTTGTGTGTGTGTGTGTGTTTTTTTTTATATGACCGCTTTTATGTTTGATCTGTGGTACCATTTTGAAATATTCTTCACTACATTCCTTAGGTTTTAAATCACGTATAACTTTATTCTGTTCTGATGGCTGTAACTAACTTTCACGTAGCACATCTCTTTATGTATTTTAAATCTGCTGTAAGAGATTTTATTTTTCCTCAAGAGGTTCACCCCAGAGCAGGGTTGTAACATTTTTAAAGTTAGTTTTCTTGTAATTGGGAAGCATTGCCAATTGTGTACTGATTCTGTTAGAAATGTTCATATATTTATAAGTTTGCAAGTCTTTAAACATTATAGCCATTCAGTGGATGGCTTTAAAGAACATATCTTCTGTAACAGTACTGTAGTGTACAGGACACTAAGTTGAATTTGGAAGAGAAGAACATTTTTTCACATAAATACGCAGTTGTTTTAATGCTGCATGACATTATTGTCTGTTGAGTGCAATATTGCTCAGAGTTGCTCCACTGGTGTCCAATTCAGCATAAGAAGAGATTCTCCCATTCAGCATTGTCATTTTGAACCTGGGGGCATCTTTTCATATATCTGTGTTGCCATGTTGTTTTTGTACATTATTGCATCCTAAAGTTTGTTACAGATGCATTATTTGACTTATTGTACACGCTCACAACAAATTGGAATTAATGGTGTCATTACTAGTTGTTCCTTACTATTTTAACTGTACAATATCCATTTTAGTGACTTGCAACAGATATCTGATGTCTCTTGAATTAATATCTATACTAAATTTCATCTCTAGTTTTGCTTAATCTTTCCAGAGTTGAAGGGGTAGATTTTGAAATGTGCGGTGTCCAGCTGAGATATTTGATTTAAATTGAGAAGTTGATAAAATACAGTTGACTTTCATAGTCTCACTTTTACATTAGTGGATGTATACAAATGCTGATTTGTTTGCCAGAGACTCTTCATGAAAATCCAAAGTTCCATTTAAATAAATATTGAATTACTAAATGTTTATCCTGAAGCCACTGTATAGATTCATAGAAATTGCATATATCAATGTACTTTTATCATTTTTCTTTGCTATAAGTATGTATATTTAATACATATGTATTGTTGAAAAAATAGGTTATATTTTCCATTTTTTGCAGTTTCAGCTATTCAAGCCCATATTATTTGGAATGTTGTTGTGAACACTGCAACACTGTTTATTTTGAAATTGATGGGTGTTTTGGCAATTGCTGTATAGAGCACGGGAAAGGCAAATGCATAATTTTTGCATTTGTAAGGTACAGAAACATTAGTGTTGTGTTTTACTTGAATAGCAGATTCCTAAGACATAAAACATAATAGGTCAGTAAAGGATGACAAGAGAGGCAATTAAAAGGATGTTATAATTTGAATTTGTAGGTAACAGATGATTTGAAAATATTAAAAAAATATTTAGTGTATATATCTGGTAGATCTAAATTTCTCTCTCTCTCTCTCTGTGTATTAGGTGGGCTGTTGAGCTGTCGTTCTGCAGCTAAACAGCATGCAGTCCTTTCGGGAGCAAAGCAGTTACCACGGAAACCAGCAGAACTACACGCAAGAAGTGCATGGTGCATCCCGGCTAGAAGAATTTAGCACCCGCCAGCAGGCTCAGATGTTCCAGAGCTTTGGAGGAGGTGGAGGAAGCAATACCACTGGGCGCCGTGGAGCAACAGGAAGCTCTGCATCAATGGCTGGTGAGAATTCTGGACATCAGAGCTATCAAGGTTTCAGAAAAGAGGCAGGAGAATTTTATTATATGGCCTCTAATAAGGATCCTGTGACAGCTGGAGGACAACAGCTCCCTCAACGCAGACCTTCTGGACCAGTGCAGAGTTATGGGCCACCACAAGGGAGCAGCTTTGGAAATCAGTATGGGAATGAGGGTCACGTGAACCAATTTCAAACACAGCATTCATCACTTAGTGGGGTTACTCACTATCAGCAAGATTATACTGGTCCTTTTTCCCCTGGAAGTACTCAGTACCAACAGCAGACTTCTAACCAGCAGCAACAACAGGTGCAGCAGATGAGACAACAGCTCTACCAGTCTCATCAGCCTTTGCCGCAGGCCTCCAGCCAATCTGCCTCTAGCACATCTCATTTGCAGTCAATGCAGCGTCCCTCAACGCTGCCTTCATCTGCTTCTGGGTATCAGCTACGAGTGGGTCAGTATAGTCAACACTACCAGCCTCCAGCTTCTTCATCGTCCTCATTTCCTTCTCCTCAGCGTTTTGGTCAGTCAGGACAGAACTATGATAGCAGTTACAGTGTGAATGCTGGTTCACAGTATGAGGGGCATGCTGTGGGTTCAAGTGCACAGGGTTATGGGACTCAGTCAAATTACAGCTTTCAGGCACAGACAGTTAAAAATTTTGAGCAGTCGAAGTTGACCCAAGGGGGTCAACAGGCACAAGGACAGGCACAACAATCGCAGCAGCAGCAGCAGACTCCTCCCACACAGCATGTGATGCAGTACCCAAACACTGCTGCAAAACTAACCCTGCAAAGTCAAGTGGGGCAGTACAACCAAGCTGAGGTCCCTGTGAGATCACCCATGCAGTTCCATCAGAATTTTAGTCCTATATCAAACCCCTCACCAGCTGCCTCTGTGGTTCAGTCTCCTAGCTGCAGCTCTACACCATCTCCACTCATGCCAGGTGGTGAGACTCTTCAGTGTGGACAAAGCAACATGCCTGTGGCCTCTAGAAACCGCATCTTGCAGATGATGCCTCAGCTTAGTCCAACACCATCCATGATGCCAAGCCCTAGTGCTCAGGGTGGAGGTTTCAAAGGATTTGGGCTTGAAGGAATGCAAGAAAAGAGGCTTACAGATCCAGGACTAAGTAGTCTAAGTGCCCTAAGTAGCCAAGTAGCTAATCTTCCCAATACAGTCCAGCACATGTTGCTCTCAGATGCTTTGGCACCTCAGAAGAAAGGTTCCAAAAGGTCTTCATCATCCAAAAAAGCCGATAGCTGCACAAACTCAGAAGGCTCCTCACAGGCGGAAGAACAACTCAAATCTCCTCTAGCAGAATCCATTGATGGTGGCTGCTCCAGTAGCTCAGAAGATCAAGCAGAAAGGGTGAGACAGTTGAGTGGTCAGAGTACCAGTTCAGATACCACTTACAAAGGAGGTAACTTAGAGAGACCTCAGTCATCACCAGTACAAGCATCTCAGAATGAGCCCCCCAAAATGAGCGCCAGCCCTGCAGATGAGGAAGAAGTTGTGTCTCCTCCAGATGAAAAGGAGGCCTTAACTGCTGTGGAGACTCCTCCAAAGGTCAATGAAAAGACAGTTGGTGTGATAGTCTCCCGAGAAGCTATGACAGGCAGAATAGAAAAGTCAAGTGGGCAGGATAAACCCCAACAAGATGATGTTTCTGCAGGTACTCAAGCACCACCTTCTGCCAGTGTGATGAAGGAGACCACCCTTACAGGATCACAGCAAGAAACACAAGGAGGGAATAAAGGGAATAAAAGTGGGGATAATAGTACTAATCACAATGGAGATGGAAATAGCCAAATGGCCCATGCTGTCATTGGCTCCAGCTTTCCCAGCAGAACAGAGCCTTCCAAATCACCTGGCAGTGTGAGATATAGCTACAAAGACAATATAGCAGTTGGTGTGCAGAGAAATGCTGGGAATTTCCCTCAGTATCCTTCCAGTCAGGATAAAGGGGATTTTCCGATGCACAGTGATCGAAAGGGCAGAAATGAGAAATTCCCTAGTCTGTTGCAGGAAGTCTTGCAAGGCTATCACCATCACCCTGATAGAAGATATTCTAGAAACGCACAAGATCATCATGGAATGACTGCAAATGTGGAAAGTACTATGAGACCAAATGTCCTGATCAATCAAGCCAATGAATTAAGTAATAGGGGCCTTTTAAACAAAAGCTTAGGATCTCTTATGGAAAATCCACACTGGGGCCACTGGGATAGAAAGTCAAGTGGGACAGCCTCTGAGATGAAACAGATAAATCTGGCTGACTATCCCATGCCTAGAAAGTTTGAGATGGAATCCCAGTCTTCAGCTCATGAAGGAGGACTTTCTGAAAGGAGATCAGTTATTTGTGATATATCACCTTTGAGACAGATTGCTAGAGATCCAGGGCTTCACTCCGTAGGACACATGGGCACTGATGGCAGGAGTGGAAGAAGTGATCGTCTAACTCCTGGTTTAGGACAGTCAGTCATCCTCCCTGGTGGTCTAGTTGCCATGGAAACAAAGCTGAAGTCTCACAGTGGACAGATCAAAGAAGAGGATTTTGAACAGTCTAAGACCTCTGCCAGCATCAATAACAAAAAATCAGGAGACCATTGTCATCTTGCCAGTTTTAAGCATGAGTCTTATCGAGGGAACGCTAGCCCTGGAGCTGCAGCACTTGATTCTGCTGACTACATGCTACAACAGGATAGCCGATCAGCGCAGCTGAGACGTGGACATGGCAGAATGGGAAATAGCCGTGAGGGGATGAGAGGTAAATCTCCCTCTCAGTTTCATGATTTGACAGACAAACTGAAGATGTCTCCTGGTAGAAGCAGAGGTCCAGGGACGGACCTTCATCATATGAATCCACACATGGTGCTTTCTGACAGGGTCAACCGGGGGTCCTTGCACGCTCCTTTTCTATCAAATTCTGAAAGCTCTTTGGCATCAGCATATCACACAAATGCTCGGTCTCATGCTTATGGTGATCCCACCCAGGGTTTGAATTCCCAGTACCACTACAAAAGGCAGCTATATCAACAACAGCAGGAAGAATACAAAGATTGGAATAACAGTTCTGCCCAAGGGGTGATAGCAGCAGCTCAACTCAGGCAGGAAACGGCTAGAAAGAGCCCAAGGCAGCACCAGTTCATGGACAGAGTAAGGAGTCCTCTAAAAAATGACAAAGATGGAATGATATATCTTCATTCTGGTTCTTACCATGATGCTGGAAGCCAAGAAGCCAGTCGTTTGTTGGGAAATGATGGTTCTCTTCAGAATAAGTGTGGTGAAATTAAGCATATGAATCAAAAGATTCAGCAACACGAATCAGGTTGGGATCTTTCCCGGCAAGTGGCTCCTGGGAAGAACAGTGGGTCTCTGGGGGTAGGCAGTCAGAAGAGATTTGGTTCTCAAGACAGTGATGCACACAGGCGTGATGATGCTGGAGATGTACATAAATCTGGCAATACTATGGCAAGGATCCCTGGCCAAGAAGAGCAATCTTCTCAAAATCCTTTAATCATGAGAAGAAGGGTCCGTTCTTTCATTTCCCCTATTCCCAGCAAGAGACAGATGCAGGAAATGAAGAACAGTGGCACTGACGACAAGACACGGCTTCTCAGCACATCAAAAGATGGAGCTGATAAAACCCCCAACTCCTATGCCCGCTGTTCACCAAACCAAGATCTTGGCAAGTCACTCTCTAAAGGAGAATCCTCTAGAACCCTACCAAGTCCAGACAGTAAAAATTGCTCTGCTGTTTCCCTAACAAGTCCAGCTAAGACAAAAATTCTGCCTCCACGGAAGGGCCGTGGATTAAAATTGGAAGCAATTGTTCAGAAAATCACATCTCCCAATGTTAGGAGAAGTGCTTCCTCAAATTGTGCTGAAACTGGTGCAGATGCAGTCACTCTTGATGACATTCTGTCCTTGAAAAGTATCCCACCAGAGGGTGGGAATGTGGCTAATCATGGGTTGGAATCAGAAAATATAAAAGAAGAAATTGTATTAGATCAAGACAGCCAAGAGCGCAGTAGGGAAATCTCTCTGACAATATCATCTGAAGAATGGCATGGGGAAAGAGATGAGGTAATGAAAAAGGAGATATCTGAACTTTCCATTGTTGGCAAGGAGGGCTCAGGGCCTTCTGTGATTCCAGTGTCTTCACAAAAATCTGTTAGCCAAGGAAGAACGGATGGATCTTTAGCTGGAACAGGATCTTTAGGTTTTTCTGAGTCAAAAACTGTATCCCCATCTGCCATCTTGACTACTGAAGCAAATGCAAAATCTGAGGAAAAAGATGGAAATGCAATTATTGTGACACCCAAGCCAGAACCCTTTCCTCCAAAAGGATATTTTCCCTCCGGTAAAAAGAAGGGTAGGCCCATTGGTAGTGTGAATAAACAGAAAAAGCAGACACTGCCGCCATCACCATTGCCGCCGCCACCACCACCACCACTGCTTCCACCACTTCCTTCAGTATCAGAAGCATTGCCGCCAGTAGAAGAAGCAGTTGGTGGAGAACCTAAGCCTAAGAGACAGCGAAGAGAAAGGAGAAAAACTACAACTCAGCCACGAAAGCGGAAACCAAGACGAGCTGCTCCTATTGTGGAGCCTCAGGAACCAGAAATCAAACTGAAGTATGCCACCCAGTCTCTTGATAAAACTGATAACAAGAATAAGTCTTTTTTCCCTTACATTCATGTGGTGAACAAATGTGAGATAGGTGCTGTATGCACAATAATTAATGCAGAAGAAGAGGAGCAGAATAAGCTGGTGAGGGGACGGAAAGGACAGAGGTCATCAACTCCTCCTCCCAGCAATGCTGAGAGCAAAGTCCTGCCTGCTTCCTCTTTCATGTTACAGGGTCCTGTTGTAACAGAATCTTCTGTCATGGGCCACTTGGTTTGCTGCCTGTGTGGCAAATGGGCCAGCTATCGTAACATGGGTGACCTCTTCGGACCCTTCTATCCACAAGATTATGCAGCTACACTGCCCAAGAACCCCCCTCCTAAGAGGGCCACAGAAATGCAGAATACAGTCAAGGTACGGCATAAAAGTGCTTCTAATGGTTCCAAGACTGATACAGAGGAAGAGGAAGAACAGCAACAAAAGGAGCAGAGAAGCCTTGCTGCCCACCCTCGTTTTAAGAGACGCCATCGTTCTGAGGACTGTGCTGGGGCTTCTCGATCACTTTCGAGAGGTGCTGCTTGTAAAAAAGCAACCACTGAAGTTGGCAATGTGGGTGAGAAAACTCCATCAGACTCTAAACCCTCCATCCCCACTTCTGAAAGTGGTCCTGAGTTGGAGTTACAAATTCCTGAACTACCTCTTGACAGCAATGAATTTTGGGTCCACGAGGGCTGTATTCTCTGGGCCAATGGGATTTACCTGGTCTGTGGCAGGCTCTATGGGCTTCAAGAAGCTGTGGAAATAGCTAAAGAGATGGTAAGTACCACAGAGTTATAATGCTTTAATGTTTTATTTGTTACAAGCTTCATGGCATTTTTGTGTGTGTTTTATTTTTACTCCTGCTGCCCCTTCAGCATATTTGTTCTCTTGTAATTGTTTGGATCTTTAAATGCTGAAAACTACAGCAGAGAGGAAACCACATTTTATATTTTGTTGAGCTGTATTAAAAAGCACCCTTAATTTGGATAGATCAGTGATTCGCATACTCTAACCTTCCAGGTTTTTGGACTTCAACTCCCAGAAAACCTAACTGTTTCAGTCAGGAATTTAGGAAGATGAAGTCCCAACACACATGGAAGCCCAGAGTTTTGGAAAACACTAGTGTTTTTAGAAATTAGAATGTACTATTACAAGAAGTGATAATAGATGCCAACTTGGGACAACTGTAAATGGGGGGTAACAGATTCATGGAAGATGAAACTAGCAGTACATGCTAGTCATGATATGTATGCATCTACTCCTCCCAATTACTGGGCCAGTACAGTTGGCCCTATGAATTCATGAATTCTACACCCACAAATTCAATCATCCATGGCTTGGCAATATTAATCCAAAAAATCCCCAGAACAAATCTTGATTTTGCCGTTTTTTATAAGGGGTGCCATTGTATATAATGGGAATTGTTCATCTATGAAATTTTGTATCAATGGGGGGGGGGGGGGGATCCTGGAACCAAACTCCGGTGGATACCAAGAGCCTAATGTATACTCTTAGATAATATTTGTAGGAAACAGGAGCAGAAGGGTGCTATTGTATATGTCATCCTTAAGGAGTTAACACTGATAACTGGGAGCATACTGTGTGAACAGAATGCTTGATTTGGTCTGTTGTAACATAGGTTTTCTTTTGATCTTACCTACTGACCAAACTAGGGCAGGCAAGAGGAATAGTTTTCCCCATGGCATTAAGTATAGTCGAGTCTGACTCTGGGGGGTGGTGCTCATCTCCATTTCTAAGCCAAAGAGCCGGCATTGTAGACATCCTAGGTCATGTGGCCAGCAAGACTGCATGGAACGCCATTAGTAGTAGAATAGTTTAATTTTAGAGCTTGTCTGTACACAAGGTTTTTGGACTTCAGCTCCCAGAATTACTGATTGTTGGCCAAGCTGGCTGGGACTTGTGGGAATTGAAGTCCCAAACGTGAAGGACCAAAGCTTGGAAACCACTGATAGAGGTGAGTAAGATGAAGCTAAATGCAGACAAGAAAGATGTCTTGTTGATCAGTTGGAAAGCTGACTTAGGGTTGGGGTCACAGGGTGTTCTAGATAGAAGTGCTCTTGGTTCCAGAACTTTTCCTGAAAGCCATGTGGTTGTGATGGCCCAGAATCCCCTTGTCCACCTTTTGATTTTTCCTGAGAATAGCAAATCTGGTCACAGTAGTTGATGCCTTAAATCATTCTTGAAACAGTTGTCTGTTTTAACTTTGATTTGAAAAGCTTTTTTAGTAGCATGTATATGTTTTTTAAAACTGCTTTGTGTATTCAAGACATTGATTCTGGAGAATGTAAAGAGACAGGGAATTCAAGCTTTGGGAGATAGGGCAAGATGTGGTCCCAGTAAAACTCACATTGGTAAATTACATACTCAAACAAAATAGCTGGTTTTTCTTCAAAGTTGGTGTTGATTGCAAGTACTTAACTGTTCCCCACAGGAAACAATGATGCTACATATTTTTAAGAAAGGAAATACTTCTTCTAATAGATACGCTATTAAATGATGGCACTTATAATACCTAAAAAGAGTTAAGAAAATTTGTGAAATAAAAATAAAATTCTTAGGAGCACAGGTACTCTCTAATGCCAAGAAAAACCCTTAGCTCTATTTTTATTTTAAACTGAGGATATATCATGTCTGTATTTTCTTATCATGCTCTGTTTGGTACTCAGCACAAAGTCAAATTACAGTGCACTCTTTTTAATGAGAATTAATTGAACGTCTTTTGCTCAAGGACATAAGAAGTTGCAGTACTGGAACAGTTTTTATTTAAAAACAAACAACATTTTTTTATATTTATTATTCATAGGGTGTTTCAGAGGAAGTTAGATGTGCATAACCTGATAGTGGAATGGGACTTCTACCTCTTCATCTACCAGCTAGTCACATTTTGGCCATACATTCATATAGGGCCTAGCTATGTAGGTCCAAAGGATGTGATTGTGTTCTGTCTTTTAAGTGATAACTATGCCTGCTGTAACCATACATTTCACACATCAGTGGCCAGTTTTGACTTTATTTATTTAATTGATTGGTTGCTTGGTTTTTTCTTGTGTAAAGCCCAAGGTAGACATTACATGAGTGGGCCTCAGTCTTCTGTGTCCCTTTTCTTAACTACTAATTTAGCATCAAGTAATGGTTTGGCATTTCATCTGAACTGGGCACATTGTAGGAATTAATTGTAGAAACAAATGTCTTCTGTAGAAGGAAGTTGCCTGGTGCAGCATCTGACCACTGACACATCTATCCCAGCATTGTTGTTTCTCCAGGAATTGAAGCTGAATACTTTCCTAACCCTAGCTGGAAATGCCTAGGATTGAACCTGAGGTTTTCTGCGTTCAAAGCATTTACCAACTGCTGTGCAGCAAAGAACATAGTTGGCCAGCAAAACAAAATTGAAAATCTTGATTTCAAATCTAAATTCACATAATAATCCTCATGTTAGTCTCTGGCAGACATAAGATTCTAAGAACTCCTTTGTCTATATTTAGTAGGAAGTGCAAAAGAAATTGGGCATTTGACAACAGAAGTCTCACTTTGTTTTTTTTATGCCACTACCCAAGTTGCCATTTCAGTACTGACTTGATTCACAGAGAATAACTTAAATCTCATATGTTTATTGAGCAAGAAATGCCTAATGTAGCAAGTGTAGCTCAACTCTTGATTTGCATTGTGGCATCATCTGATAGTAAAGACAACACAGAAGACGCAGTAGATTCAATTCTCTAAAATCATGGTGAGCATATTTATATGCTTTTATTTGCAGTCATTTTTTTCTTTGCACTTCTCAAAAGAAAAAAAAATCTGTTCCCTTCCAGGTTAATTCTGGACTGTGCTGGATAAGATATTTTATCCAGGTCTTATATAAATAATTCAATGAATAATTTATTATGAGTAAGAAATTATAATTCCATTATTTCATAGTAAAGTAATTATGATGGCATTTTCATAATTATTATGATTAAATTATCATTGTATGCAAATTACATTTTAAGTTATTTTGGGTGAGTATATTGTTTCATTTCTTATATTGGGGGGATCTCTTTTTTGGTATGTGTCAGACATTGGCCTGAGAGATGTAAATCCATTTTGGGGAAACTTGGCAAATTGCCTGACCCAGACTTGTATTTGTCCAATTCCAAACAATGCATTTGGAGGTTCATTTTTTGTCTAATCTCTCTGTGTGTTTAAAGAAGGCTGTAGAAAATTACTTTGGAAACTTCCAGCAATTTGCCTTTTTCTGCTTTCATGTCTGTGGGGGAAGGTAAAAGTTGGATATGGACCAGTCTTTTCTAGCTTGGAGCCTTTCAGATGAGTCGGAGAGCTCCCAACATTCTATAGCCAGAATGACCATGTTGGATGGAGGATGAGAGATCTAATCTAACATAACTGGAGGGAAGTAGGAAAGGGTAGACTTGATAAACATTTGTCTGAATTAGGAACAGGACATTGTGGCAGGTGCTGGCTGTTGCCCTGCAACCTCCTTGGTGGGTTGTGGGGTCACATGCTTTGTGAAAAATCAACTGAAAATGCAACTCAGAAGTGAGCAAAAGTAACTTCTGGTTTTTATTTTCTGCATTTTCATTCATTTTGCCTTTCAAAAAGTTTGGACAGTTAGGGTGCTGCGGTATAGATAATGTAAGCCACATTTTGGCAGAGGTTGAAATATTCTTGAGATTTTTTTTGCCTGTTTTTTAATTTGGAATTTGGACAATTCCTTAGAGATATAGTAGTATCAGAAGGATCTAATGCAGGCCTTGCACAACTTGTGGCCCTTCAGGTGTTTGGTACTCCATCTCCCAGAAGCCCTAGTTAGCTTGTCAAATGGGCAGGAATTCTGGGAGTTTAAGTCCAAAACACCTAGGGGACCACAGGTATGTGCAGGCCTGATCTAGTTACTCCTTGCAGCCTTTTAACTATACTTTCCCACTCCTTATCTAAAGGGTGTACACTTTACAACCTAAACCTTAAGCATACTTTCTTCATAGTCCAACGAGACTTCTTGAAAAATGTAATTTTACAATGGATTGTGATTGTGCTATCTAGTTCGAGTAACCTGTGAATATTCCCAAGGGGGCAACTTATCTTCTAATTGACATAAGGCTTGTGAACATCCAACCAGCAGAACTATTGCACCGAACATTTTGTATTTGTCTACAAGACTATTTTGGACCCAGACTAATGAACTCAGTCTATTCCAATCCTTCCCTGATGTATAAATGTCACAGATTCCACTGCCACAGTCATATCAAAATCCCTTCACCATCACACCAATCGGGTTTGCCAATTCTGTACTGAGGACCCCTCAATCTGTCGAAGTTTCTCGCTGTCCCCAGGTCATCTCAGGCCACAGATAATCTGGATAACCCTGGATTCAAGTTCCTTGGGTTGAAAATGCTGCTGTTTAGCATAAGTTATGCTAGAAGATGGAAGCAGGAAGATACACCAGACGAAAATGAGAGACTGACAAAAATCTTGGAAGTAAGAAATATGGACCGGCTCACCTTTCTGATAACGAGAAGACAAGGAATAAAAATGAAGGAGACAAACTGGGAAAAAGTGATGGGTTATTTCAAGCAAAGGAACAAAAAAATCCTGATATAACTGAAGAAGAGCTGGAGGGAAGGAAGAGGAGGAGAAAGAAGACGAGGAGAGAAGAAGGGGGAGAAGAAGAGGAGGAGGTATGGATGAACGACAGAGAAGACCCTAAGAAAACCTCGGGAAGTCGAAAGCAAGAATCTATCTTTTTTCTTTCTTTCTTTCTTATTATTGTCTTATTCGGGGCTTTTGGGCTACACTTCCTCTCTTTTCTATCTCTTGCTACCTCTCTATCTCTCTTGTCTTCTAGTCTATTATCTTTTGGTCACTATATCATTTCACATTTCGGGGAACTGACACACATATACTCTATACCTTTCTTACTGGTAGCTCTCGCTACAAAGCTATATTTTTAACTGTATGTGAAAACTGAATAAAGATTATTTAAAAAAAGAAAAGAAAATGCTGCTTTTTAATGCCAGGTTGCTGAATGGTGAAACAGCTGCCATCTAGAACTTGATCCTGGATGACCAGACCAACCTGGAAGGTATCACAGAGACCTGGTTGGATGAGGGAAGGGGAGTCAATCTCTCCCAGCTCTGTCCACCAGGTTTCTCTGTGTAGCAGCAAGCAAGACCTGGGGGCAGGGGAGGAGGAGTTGCAGTGGTCTATCAGTATACCATCCACTTACTAGGTACCCCGTCCCACAGTCAGCCATTTTTGAGTGTTTTCTACCTAAGGGTAGGCTGGGACAGAACAGGAAATCTGTTGGTGTACCATCTACCCCGCTGCTCAACAGTCTCTCTGCCTGAGCTAACCCTAACCCTAAACAGTTTGGGTTCAAACCTGGTCAACTGCATCTCCTCATATGAACCTGCCCAGACACTGTGCTCATCAGGGGAGGTCCTCCTTGCAGTCTTACTCCTGTCTCAAACTTGGCTGGTGGGGACAAGAAAGAGGCCTTCCCTGCAATTGCTCCCCATCTCTTGAACTCCCTCCCAAAGGAAATCAAAATGACCCCATTACTATCCTCCTTTGGGAAGCAAATAGAAACATTCCTATGTACCCAGGCATATGGGATACAAATGTTAACAGACCCGGCTTTATGCAGTAGGGAATGTGATATGGGCATGACTTTTAACCCTTGTTTATATTGTTTTAACTTGTTATTACTGCTTCTCATGTGATTTGTATGATTGTTGAAAGTGTTGTATTGTCTATTTGGATTTGTTTAATTTATTGTTGTATTTTTATGACATTGAATGTTGGCCTTTTATGTTGTGAGCCACCCTGAGTCCCCTTGGGGAGATAGGGCAGGATAAAAATAAAGTTACTTACAGTGTAGCTCTACCCTGTGCATGCTTAATTGGCAGTAAATCCATGTAGTTCAATGTTATCCACTCACAAGGAAATATACAGTACGTGCCCCCCCCCCCCCTTATCGATAGACTCCGTATCCACAGTTTTATCTAACCATATTTTTAAAAAACCCTCCCCCCAAGTGCTGTTTTGGAGTGTGTTTCTGGCCCAAGTATCGTAATCAAAACATAGGTTCAGTACTGCCCACATTTTCAAGTATCTGATGTGTGTGTCATAGAACATATCCCCTATGGATAGCAGGGTCATACTGTACATAGGATCAGGGCTGTGAAATCAGTATGCCAGCTGTAGTAAAATGATAGCACAAGACATTTTATCACCAATAACTGTGAGTTGACAGACTACTCTGTTTGTTTGTTTTTTGTTTTTGTTTTTTGTCATGTCAGGAGTGACTTGAGAAACTGCAAGTCGCTCTATCAGCTCCAGCTCCTCATGCGGGGACATGAGAGAAGCCTCCCACAAGGATGATAAAAACATCAAATCATCCAGGCATCCCCTGGGCAACGTCCTTGCAGACGGCCAATTCTCTCACACCAGAAGCGACACACCAGACTCTGTTTGGTAGAGCATGAAATATATTTATCTGATTAAAAATAAAATAAAATATGTAATGGCCTAAAATTATGTCAAACTCAATAATTTTGACTGCACTCCACAGTCACGCATAGGATAGAAACTTATGTATTCTGCACCCCCCCCCCCCCAATTCTTCAGTGATACCATTAATGTATTGGTTTACTCTGTTCTATGTAGGATATAGTGGTGGACTTGCACTGATAAAATGATGGACCCCATTGTCTAAACGTATTTCAAATGTTGCTTTGTTCCCTACACTGAAACTCAAATACTTTTAAACAAAGGAATAGAAAATAACACAAAATAGATATATTAAAATGTATTGAAAGGAGCTTTGTCATCTATCTTGCCAATATGGATAATAAACACTGTAGCTTCATGTACCCATACCTTGTTATAGACTTCATTCCATTAGTCTCTCCAAAAGACTAGCTTGCATCAGGTTTCTATCTCAGCTGTCAGGCTCAGCACCATTCCAACAGGCTGTTGCAAACAGAGCACGACTGTTCCACAGTCCTTCTTTTAAAAGCCCAATTGAACATCAGGAATGAGACTGTGGGGTGAGAGTTGAATTGCTGCCAGACTTAGATGTAGGTAGGTAAAATGTTGCTCTAATCCCACTGCCTGTCTGCAGTGAAGCAGCCACAATGAGCTTCAGGTTGGTTACTGTGCTTTCTAATGTCAAATGGGCTTTTGATATATTTTCTTCTTCACTTATCTGACTTCCTTTGCGTTTGTCCACAGTCTCTAATCTTATCATATGTACTTTCTCTTTTTTTCTGTATGTTCACTTCTCATCTTCTCTCTGTGTTGGCAAAATGTAAGGGCATTCTTGTTGCTATTGAGTGAGCTGCATTAATGTAAGAGACATGTCTTTACTCAGGTAACTTAATTATTCAGGTTACTATTTTAGGAATTAATATTTATATTATTGGGCATGTGATAATCTATATTAAATTATTTCCCCTCTAACATGATGTCCACATTGTGGAAGCAGATTTGTGTATGTATATTTTGTTGTACATACGATTGCACGACATGGCCATTCAATCTATCGACACGTGTAATTGTGCTGCAAATTTCTGGTATAGACTTTCAGATTATATTTTTGCTTGCATTCATTTTGACGCGATGTGACAAAATATGGGATATGCTCTATAGTGGATATAAATGTTCTATCCAAAGGCTACTAAAGTTAAATATCCCAGCTAATGATTACTACTTCCCCTCCGCATTGATTAGCTGACTCATTCTGAAGTCTACGTCTCTCCAAGCAATGGTGAGATCTTTGCCTCTTATAGCAGATCAGCTGGAGTGGAAACTGGAGTACATTTTATTTGTTTATTTATTTACTATATTTATATACCGCTTTTCTCAGCCCTTGGGCGACTCAAAGCGGTTTACAGTAGCAAAAATTCAATGCTCAAAACATCATAGAACAGTTAAAAACAATTAAAACAATAGCAATAAAAAACAATCATTACAAAATCAATAAAACATATCTCATTTCTCTTTCGCTTACTTTCATGCTTCATGCCAGTCACTTCCCTGCTGAGGTCCAACAGTACTACCCCAGAATTCTTGGCTTCCTAGGTTAGCAAAGTAAAAACAATTTTAAAGAGCAGTTGTTCCTGTTATGGCAAAATGATAGTGCCTTTTTAGATTTCACTCTAGTGGCTCACTCTGTGATGAGGAATAGAAATATCCTTGGTCAGAGAATTGTTATTATTTATATTTTTATACCCTGCTTTATCTCTCCCGAAAGGGACTCAAAGCAGCTTAACATAAAAGCATCAGCATAACAATTAAAATATATATAAAATATGAACATTTAAAAAGGATTAAATATAACCAGTATTTAAAAATACCCAGTTAAAAACATTAAAACACATTAAAAGTTAAAAACCACAGCACCCCCTTAATTGATCTTAAACACCATCATCTTTAAAAGCCTGGCTTAATAAAAAGGTTTTAGCTTGTCACCAGAAGGACAGCGGGAAGGGGGCCATCCTGGTCACTGCCAATACCTGGGTCTCCAGGTTCAGTGTTGAGTCCAGGAGGACCTACCAAACAGCGAACCTGTGTCTTCAGGGGGAGTGTAACACCATCCAGCGCAGGCTGAATCCCTATTCCCTGATCTGCCTTCCAACTTACCAGGAGTACCTCTGTCTTCTCTGAATTAAGTTTCAATTTGTTTGCCCCATCCAGTCCATTACTGATGACAGGCACTGGTTTAGGGTCAGGACAGCTTACTTGGCATTCAGTGGAAAGGAATAGTAGAGCTGGGTGTCATCTGCATATAAGTGGCACCGTACTCTAAAACTCCGGATGACCTTTCCCAGCAGTTTCATGTATAAACAGCATATGGGACTGAATGGAACCCTGAGGAACCCCACAGGTCAATTGCTGAGGGTTCGAACAGGAGTCCTCCAGCACTACCTTCTGGGAACTGCCCTCCAGGAAGGACCAGAGCCACTGTAAGATAGTGCCTTCCAGTCCCATCCCAGTGAGATGACCCAGAAGGATACCATGGTCAATTATATTGAAAGCCACAGAGAGATCCAGGAAAACCAACAGGGACACACTCCCCCTGTCTAGCTCTTCGTAGGTTATCCACCAAGGCGACCAAAGCTGTCTCTGTTCCATAGCCAGACCTGAAACCAGATTGAAATGGATCTAGATAATCTGTTTCATCCAGAATTCCCTGGAGTTGGGAGGCCACCACACACTCCAGAACCTTGCTCAGAAATGGAAGGTTGGACACTGGCCAACAGCTGTCCTTTATAGAGGGGTTCAAAGATGGCTTGTTAAGTATCAGCCTGACAACTGCCTCATTTAGGCAAGTTGGAACTTTGCCTTGTTCCAAGGAGGCATTGACCGCCCCTTCACCAACTCTGCCAGTCCTCCTCTGGCCTGTTTGATCAGTCAGGAAAGACAAGGATCTAGAATCGATGTGGTAGCTCTCACGTCTCCAAGGATCCTGTCCACATCCACAGGCTGCATGAATTGAAAAGTATCCATCAACACTGGATAAGCATGAGCCAAATTTACATCCATTGAAACTGTATCAATAACAGCTTCCAAGTCAGAACAGATCTGAAGACTATGCAAAATGCCTCACAAAATCTTCACAGTGAGCTGCTGAACAGTCATTGATTTCTCCTTGAGGACTAGTATGTAATAGCCCTCTGACCACTCGAAATAGCTCAGCTGGATGGTTCCTTGCAGATGCAATGGTGGCAGCAAGGAATGATTTCTCTTCTGCCTCCATTGCTGCAGAATAGACTTTCAAATATGCTCTATCCTGCGCTTGGTCAGATTTGCTTTGAGTTCTCCGCCAGCATCGCTCTAGTCTTTGTTTCACTTGTTTCATCCTCGCAAACTCTTTGGAAAACCAAGGGGCTAATTTGGCTCTGCTTCATGAGATGGGACGTTCAGGAGTGATTGTATCCACTGCCCTGGCCATTTCCCCATTCCAGAGGTCAGCCAGGGTTTCAACAGAATCGCCTGCCAAGATGACAGGAAAATCCCCAAGAGCCATTAGGAGTCCATCCGGATCCACATGCCTCCTGGGCCAGACCATCCTAATCAGCCCCCCACCCCTGTGAAGGTTTAAAATCCCAGCAAGTCTAAACCTGACCAGGTAGTGATCGATTCATGACAATGGCACTGTGACAAGTTTCTCCACACCACAATCACCATCATCCCATCCTGGATGACAAGGTCCAAAGTGTGTCTCATTCACTAGTCTAAATTTGAATTAATCTCCCATTTACATTTAGCCAACGGAACACAGGGGTATTGCCATAATGCAGCAGTGAGATAACATTTCATATGTTCTCCCCCCTACCCTAGCAAAGCATCAATAATTGTGTTTCTACAGATGAGTCTGGTACCATCCCATACATTATTCTGTGTACCTTGCTCTTTGAAGACTTTGTATGAATCAAGCTCTGTAGGGGCAAAATTTGAAGTCCTGCCACTCTGAAATTTGGAGGTTTGCCTCCCCCCACTACACAAACACCATGTTGGGACAAATTGTGCCCATAGTTACCTAGGAAGAATGAGTAAAATTTACCCATAAAAACAGATGTTCTGGCTCATTTAGACATTCACTATCAGTCAGAAACTGCTTTCATAGGGGAACGTGCATGTATAAGCCACCAGGGATATTCTAGTCACAGTTTCTGGGTGTATTTCTGACTGTGGAGGCCTGTAGACGCTGACTGTGCCTCTGTTTACTCTTCTTATTTGGAAAATAAACACCTCCCAGTATGCACATTATCTTCTCCTACAGTGGGAAATGGAAGCAGGTGAGTATAAAGGTGAAAAATGATGTAACTGAAAGAGTGCTTTTCTGTGGTAGAATCCTAATAGTAACAGTGAGGCTACCTGGTTTTCTTTAAATCAAAGATGGAAAGCATCCAGCGTTTCAGATGGTGTTTCTTTTTACTGAGTATGCTGACTGAACCAATTGTTATATGTGTTATCTGGGAAGCTTCATGATTTCCAGATAATACTTCTTTATGTCTAGCATGGATATCTAAGCCCAAAGTGTATTATTTATTCAAATATCGTTGAATTAATCACACACTAACTCCTTAAATTTAGAGAAAATCTATTGACTTACCTCTGTACTGTTTATTTTAGCAGTTATTATTTCAGTGAGAAACCTAAAATGGAGAGAACAAAGTATTACTTTTATATGCCACCTAAAATTCATGTTTCATTGGGGATTAATATTATGGAAACATGTACTCCTATATTTTTGAGAGCAAGTCATGTGATTTCTAATGATAGTAACTTTAGAACATTTAGGTCACCCAATGATAACTGTAATTATCACATGATCCAGTTAATATGCAAACTCATTCTGTGGCATAGGAGCCATAGAAAAAGCTTTCAAGCAGCAGCATTGAGATAAAACCTTGCAGAAAGCAAAGTTCAGTTTCATCTACTGGTAGTTTTTTGAAATGATCTTTAATGAAAAAGAAAACGAGGCATTAATAATCCCTGTAGACACTCCTCTTTTATGCAGTTCTGTTTTGGGGCAAGTGATGAAAACTGTAAGCTTGCAGGAACAAAAAAGAAGTGTTTCTTTTCTTATGTTCCTGAGTAAAAATCTCCCATCAGTTTTAACTAACATGGCCAATAATGAGGGATTATGGATGCTGTAAATCAGTAACATCTGGGGAATTGTGTTGTCAACCAGGATTCTTTGTTCTGTTTCCTGTATTTCATTTCCCTGTCATTCTATCTTTTAATATGTTAAATTCTTATTTTGCCTAAAAATAAATAGTTGAAGTTCTATTTCACTGCGACTTCAGAAATATATGTTCTGTTTACAGATTTATCATGCAAAATGCTGTAGTGCTAACAGTTTTGAAATAAATTTCCTCCCTTCCCCTCAGTTGTTTTTGTTTGAAAACACATGGTTTGTTGCAGCAGACATACTCCTTGTGGACTTCTGGTGTGGCTGCACAATGTGTTTTATTAGTAACCCAGAAAGCTGTGGTGAATAAGTAATAAAATGAAATCATGTATGTGTATCAAGAACTAGTTCCACATAGTGCTTTGTAGTTTATACCTTTTAAATTCATGAAGCACAAGAATAGTAACATATCTTGTGGCTAAAATAGATTATGTGGGTTTGTTCAATATTTATTTATACTCTGATTGGAAGTCTTAAATTATATATATACACACACACATATATATAGTAGCAGAAAAGGCTAAGTTTGGTCACAGGGTGAGATTTTATGTGAAAGACTGTCATTGAAAGATACAGTGAAAACCAAAAAGGAAGAAAATAAACTAATAACCATAGAACCAAGGTTGTGTGGAAGCTCAAAATGGTTTGAATACCCACTCAGCTCAGTAGTTCACTGGGTGACCTTGGGCAAGTCACAGATAAGTCAGAAACGATTTGAAGGCACATAGCAAGAAAATAAAACAAAATTATTCTTTTCTTATAGGTTACTGCCATCTGCTGGTTGTTTGAATATATGAAACTTGATAAGAATGAGCTGTTTAGCTATTATAGATGTACAGTGTTTTTTCGGATTAAAAAGCTCACTTTTCTTTTAAAAATAAGTGCAAATAATTTACAGGCATGCTAAAAACACAATAAAACAAGAGCAAAGTAAGTACCAATATACTCCCATCTTCAAGCAACAAAAACGGCAGAAAACAATTTAGTCCTACTAGAGTAAAAACCATTGAAACAGTTGCTGAAAGATTAGTTAGCACTTCTGTCAATGCTATGGATTCTGTGGATCTTCTCAAATTGAAACTAACAAATGGATCTAGTTTAATAGCAAATGGATCTAGTTTAATTAGATTGCGTATTTCTTTCCAGCAAAAGTTTTTTGAAACACCTATGTTTTTACCTGGGGTTTGGAGAAAAGAATAGTCTGGATTGAACAAGAACATACTTATTTTAGAGTCTGTTCTTCAGCCATTTTCTTTCATTGTTTAAAACGGGTGAGAAAATGTAGCTTTCCAGATGTTACTGGATTAGAAACCAATGTTGCTAGTGTTGAATTATACTGAGACTTTCGGTCGAACAGATTCCCATGCCTAGTTTAAAAAACAAAACAAAAACCTCCTCCAGTGGATTTTAGAACTCAATTTTTTAATTTCTTTTAGGCTGGACATTATAAATGTGTGAATCTCTAAATCTATACAACTCCCATCAGACCAAACCTGCCCAATGGTTTGGTCTGATGTGATTACAATTGCTATTCAGCAGCATCACAATCTGAGTATGCACCTCTGTGCCTGTTGTGTATGTCTGTTTTGCTTATTAATAGACTCGCCTCCCTAGGTGATTACTAGCCAGTCTCTCGTCTTCTCTTTCTAAGTCAGGCCCTACAGCAAGTTGTAGCAACATAGTTTCAGACTTTCTTGGATGAGATAGATTGCTTGGACCTATTCTAATCTTGGTCCAGGACAGAAACAACTTTTGTTGTCTTGTGGGAAGACCCGCTCTGGTAGTTGGACATTTGAGTGTGCCCCTGTTGGTCCTCCTGGATGTATTAGTAGTATTTGATACTGTAGTGAATCCCTTACCTTGGCAAGCTAGCTTAGGCCTAAGGAGGCGGGCCTGGCGAGAAGGGAGACAGGGAGACGCCATCTTAGGTTAGGTTTGCCTTAAGGGGGCGTGTTCTAGTCTTGGAGGGAAAGTTAGACCACTAGGATTGGTTAGAACGATGGGGGCGGAGCCTAAGTGATCTGAAGGGAAAAAGGTGACTTTTAAACTGAGGCGGGAGTTCTTAGATGGCCAGTTGAGAGTTGAGAGTTTGGAGTAGGAGCTTGGAAAGGGTGTTAGCGAGAGCAGTTTGGGGTTTTGAAGAAGGACTTTGGGTCAGTTTTTGTTTAGTATTCAGGGTAGCTATAGAGAAGTATAGCTAAAATACTGTGTGGGAGCAGAACCCCGTTAGTAGTCTGTTATTTTCCTTAAGGAAGGCTAGTTCAGGTTTTGGCTAGTTTCCTAAGGGGGATTTTTGTGGGAGTTACTTTCAGAGATTCATTTCCTGAAGTAATATTCTGTGTGGAAACTTTAAGACTTGTAACCCAGAAGTTTTTAAGATCTCTTCTCAAACGTAACCACAAGCTTTGTATGCTAGATTTTTACTGAAACCATTAAGCTTTTGTACCTGAATATTTGAAACCTGTTTAATAAACGTTCTTGTTATTTTTATCAACTAATACCAGCCTCAGTATGAATACCTTTGTGGTAAAAGTGTTCAGCTTTTTACCAGCCTCTAAGAAAACTAGAGTAACACAGAGTGTGTTACTGAACAACCTCTCAATAGTGCCTCAGCCTGTTCTTTAGTAATATGGTGGCAGCGAAACCTTTTAAAGAATTCATTTAAGTCTCACAGTTCCAGTGGCTCCCAGTTCCTAACTTCTAAATATACAAGTTGGTTCAACAACTATTCTCCCTCTATATTTCTGGTGAGCTAATCTGTAGTGTTGTCATCGTTATAATTTGGTGACCAGGGGGTACGTTCATTATAATTTGGTGGGACAGCAGGTCAATACGTTATAGATACCATCAAACATGGCAACCTTCTGAGTTGTTTGATTGATGTGGGACTTAGGGGCATTGTTTTGTGGTGGTTGAACGTTTCCAGGCGGGAGTACCGGGGGACTGTCATTCAGCCTTTGAGCATTTCACTATGTGGTTCCACAGGGGTCAGTACTGCCCCCCATGCTTATGCAAAGCTGCTGTTAGAACTCTGAGACTGAATGTCATTAATATGCTGATGATACCAGCTCTACCTGTCCTTTACAATTGATGCCAAGGAGGCTGGGGTAGTACTGAATCATTGTTTGGATATAGTAACAGACTTGATCAGTTGAATAAACTGAGGCATAATCGAGACAAGAGGGAAGTGTTGCTGATCAATAGGAAAACCAGTTGGGATTGGGATTGCAGCTTGTTCTGGATAAATTTGCGCTCCCCCTGAAAAATCAGGTTAATGGCTTCTTGGAATCAATGTTACAAAAGTCTGCTTAACACAGTGGTCAGAAACACTTTGGCTGATTCCCCAGCTGCACCCTTTCTTGGGGTTTCTTTTCTTAGTGCATGGTTTTAGATTTAATAACAATATTTGTCAGTGAGTAGTGCTAATTATACTTGGGGAAAATAATGCATATACTGTATTTTCTGGCATAAAATACTATTTTTTAACTCAGGAAAACTTCTCAAAAGTCGGGGATCATCTTATAGCGCATTTGCTGAAACTTACGAGCCAGACTGGAGAATCTGGGGAGAGCTCAAAAACAGCCACGGCCACATCCCCTCCGTATGCGGTGACCGTATGAAGTCAGCAAAGGCAGAGCTGTACAAGTACGGTAGAATAAAATCCACTCACCAGGATTTGTCTGGCCCGCCCTTGTGTCCTATTACCGTACCCCCTTCTCTGCCTCTCCAATCTTGCTCCTGAGGACTGCAGTGAAGCGGTGCAGGCGCGCATGTGTGAGATCTGAGAGGCAGAGAAGGAGGTACAGTAATAGGAAAAATACTACTTTGAAATAAAATTTGATGTTTTTAAATTTTTATTTGGCATGTGTTGTATGAGGGGTAGTCTTATAGGGCAGGTATATCCCAAACTCTATATATTTTAACTGGAAAAGTTGGGTGTCATCTTGTATGCAAGTTGTCTTATACACTGGAAAACATGGGTATATAAAATTCAAAGCATGTATGCATGTTGGTGTGTTCCACAAAGGCTTCTGCGTGGCCTGATGGAGTTGGACCAAAGTTGGTGCACATTCCCTTCATCATCCAGACCCGGGGGGCGGGGAGGAGGGGTTGTGGTGGTCTATCATGAGTCCATCTCCCTGGTCAGGTGCCCCGAGTATTGAGTGGCAACCTGTGCTTGACGGGGTTACACTCCCCCTGAGGGTGCAAGTCCGTAGCTTGAGGATCCACCTGGACTCAACACTGTCATTTGATGCTCAGGTGTCGGCAGTGGCCGGGGGGGCCTTTGCACAACTCGTGTGCTAGCTGCGATCATACCTTGTGAAGTCTGACTTGGCTAGCATGTGCCACGCCTTGGTTACATCCAGATTGGACTATTGCAATGCGCTCTACGTGGGGCTGCCCTTGAAGATGGCCCGGAAGCTCTAACTGGTACAACGGCAGCAGCCACGCTCCTTACCGGAGCAAGCTATTGGGAGCATACAATGCCCCTTTTAAAACAGCTTCACTGGCTGCCGATAAGTTGTCGAGCCAAATTCAGGGTGCAGGTTATGACCTACAAAGCTCTAAGCGGTTCGGGCCCTGCCTATCTTCGCGATCGCATGTCCCTCTATGAATCAGCGTGAACTTTAAGACCTTCCGGGGAGGCCCTCCTTTCACTCCCACCACCGTCACAAGCATGGTTGGTGGAGACGAGAGAGAGGGCCTTCTCAGTGGTGGCCCCCCGCCTCTGGAACACCTTTCCTGGAGAAATAAGAGGTCCCATCCCTCCCCTCCTTTTGTAAGAGCCTGAAGACCTGGTGGTTTAAACAAACTTTTGAGAATGACTAGTTCTAGCTCTGCCGCAGATACTGTTGAAATTGGCCATATCTTTTTCTCCCAATTACCCAGGTCACTTTCTTCTATTAGGCCCTGGAAATGTACAGCCATAGACTCTACCTAATTTCCCGGGCCCTTTAAAATCGCACTAGCCTGGCCCGGCCTTTTAAACTGCCTTGGAAAGGCAGGATTATTTTAAATATATGTGCTATTGTGGTTTTTAATGCTTATATTGTCTTGTTAATTTTATGTTTACGCTGTTTGTTGTTGTTGTTCATTCGTTCAGTCGTCTCCGACTCTTCGTGACCTCATGGACCAGCCCACGCCAGAGCTCCCTGTCGGCCGTCACCAGCCCCAGCTCCTTCAAGGTCAGTCCAGTCACTTCAAGGATGCCATCCATCCATCTTGCCCTTGGTCGGCCCCTCTTCCTTTTGCCTTCCACTTTCCCCAGCATAATTGTCTTCTCTAGACTTTCCTGTCTCCTCATGATGTGGCCAAAGTACTTCAACTTTGTCTCTAGTATCCTTCCCTCCAGTGATGCTGTTTACTTTATATGTATTGATTATGTTACTTGGAAACTGCTCTGAGTCCCCTTGGGGAGATAGAGCGGTATATAAATAAAGTGTTGTTGTTGTTGTAAAATAATTGAGTAGCCTGAATGCTCATCCCATTTGGGCCTAGAGCAGAGAAAAAGGAAAAAAGCATGAGCTAGGTAAAGTGGCCTTCTGTCATGAGAGTGGGAAATAAAGGGAGGGAAGTGAATTGGTTGTTCCTAGGTGATGTATATGAGGGGAGGGGGGAGCAGAAAAACCAAGGGAAAATGAAGGGAGTAGGAAGGAAGGGAGGGATGAAGGGAAGAAAAAGAAGAGGGGTAGTGAAAAACAGATGGAAGAGAGGAAGGTGGAAGAAAGAAAAGAAAAGAAAGGGAAGGACGAAAGTGGAAAAGGTGTGAGGGGAAGAAAGAAAAGAATGAATGAAAGGAAGGAAGGAAGATAAGCAAGGAAAGGAAAGGATGGGGGGAAAAGACCGAGAAGGTGTATGAGGGAAATTGAGGAAGGCAAGAAAGAAAGAGCCATAAAGAGAGTCCCCCCATTGTTGTCATCAAGACTGGTGAAGTAGGTCTTCTCAGAGATGGGAAAGAAAGAAAGTAGATGAGCATTATTGGCTGTCCAACCCTCAGGCAATACTGGTTACATGATGCCAGTTTTATATAAAAGTAAACTATGCCATGCACTTCGAAGTTAAAGTATTAGAAGCTAAAGTACATTTGATTTGCATATTTTAACAACAACAGCAACAACATATATTATGGCCCTTAGACCTAATTTTGCCATACAGGGAGCCATTTAAAACATGTGAATACCTAGAAAGCCTCACAGTGACTAAATATCGCATATTTTACATAATTCTGCTGTACATGGAAGTGATTGGGCCAATGCAGATGTGTGTATTCAGGATGTGTTTTAATCAGCATCATTTATTACTTACCATAAGAGAAGGAAAGGTGTCATGGAGAAGGAACATTGAGTTTTTAATCTGTGAATTTCCACAGAAAAGGTTGAGCGAACACACCTCTTTTTTTCTCTTAAGGCAGTTAAATCAATAGTGGACCTAACTTTTTTCTGTGGCTGTTGTTTAATGCCATGGTGGCCAGGAAGTGGCATCAGAGTTATGGTAATCTAATTTACTGTACCTACCCTTAAAGTGTATGCTTATAATAAAATATAATTAGGGGAGGGGGGCGCAGGAGAGTTTTTTTTAAAATCGATTTGACTGTGGGTGTCTCTTGGACTTTCTGTCAAAAATATTCAAATGGACGACTTCATAAGGCTATCTATGCAGATCACTTAATGCTATTTAATCGGCACAGTGTAGGCAGAGTTTGTCCTAGTATTTTTGTTGCGGCTAGAATTCCAGCTATGCTGTTAGATTCACAAACTGTCATGGCTGGCAGTATTACCTGCAGTTCTTTGGAGTTTCACATAAAACCCAGGGTTTTTTCCCCATTTAATTTGAACATAAAGGGTTTTTTAAAAGCATTGAATTGTCTCATTAAAGACTTGAAAGGAAAAGTTAGAAAGGTCCAGACTCTTAGGATGCTTGGATGTTATTTAAAACTATTATAATAGAAGCCTAGATTATATGTACAGTATATCCAAATTAGGACGATGGATACTAGAATGTTTAGTAGAGAGAGGTATAGAAATAGTAAAGTAGAAGATTGATTTCTTTTAAAAAATTGAAATCTTGCTAAAAGAAAAAAATAAAATAGAACAAAAATTGTGCTAAGGCGAATGTTTGACAGTAAGGCAATTTAGAAAAAGCAACAAATAATAATACCATGATTAAATTAATATAAAGGTTAAAGTATGTTGGCGTGTACCACATGGCTTAGTGGATCTGAACCAAACTTGATACATATACCCTTCATTAGCCAACTTAGAACAATTGAGCAGTTTGAACAAAAACTCCCATACTTAGAACAGATGGAAATAAAAGAAACAATGCAGATTGGCTGTGTTAGATGAAGTGGCCCTCTGTCATGTGACCAGGAAATAAAGGGAGTGAAGCAGTTGCTAGATTTTTTTGTGTATGAGTAAAGGGGAAAAATGAAAGAGAAAAGAAAGGGGATTGGTATGATGGGAAAGGAAGAGAAAAAAAGAAGGGAAGAAAGGAAGTATGAAGGAAGAGAAGGAGGGCAAGAAAGAAAGGACGAGAAAGGAAAAGTATGTGTAAAGGGAAGGAAATAAGGAGAAAGAAGGGAAAGGAAAGCAAGAAAGAAGGGGCAGAGGAAGGAAGCAAGGGAAGAAATAAAAAGCAGGGAAAAGAAAGCAAGGGGTACCGTGCATGAGGAAAAGCAAGTGAAAACGGGAAGAAGGCAAGAAAAGAGACAGGGAGAAGATGTATGTGAAAAGGAAGGAAGGAAAGAGACATAAAGAGGACATGCTCACTGTTGCCAGAACATGGTTATGAAGACGTTATGAGGTAGTCCAAGTTTTCAGAGCTGGGTAACGGAGATAGCAGGTCCAATCCTCAAGATATTTTGTGCACATAGATGGTGCAGAATCCAGAGTACTTCTAGTCCACAGCATTGGTAAGAGATACTCAACCTGTACAGAGGTTTGATGACTAATAATAGAGAATCTTTAGAGAAACATTTTTTTCATATGTCTTCACTGGAGAACAAGGGTGAAAAACCTCTCTCAGTTTGAGAACAGAATTTGATTTTAGAGAAGCCTTGATTGACTGTACTGTGGTGGTGACTGACATGAAAAGGTGGAATCAAAGATAATATATTTTAGATTAAATTTCCAATTGTAGGTTATTATGGCTTGGGGGGCTTTTAAACTCTTTAGAATGGGAAAATATGTACAAAATATGGGTAATTACAAAATAATGGTACAATGGGAAAGTATGTGTTTTGATTATGTGTTTTAAAATGTTGTAACCCACCTCGAACCATGAGGTGAGGCAGGTAAGAATTATTATTATTTTTATTATTATTGTTATTATAATTCAAGCTGAAGGGGCATGCTCAGAAATTAAAAGAAAGTCTAAAAATGCTCAGCACATCTTGTGGAAACATATACTGAAAAGCATTAATCACAGGAACCAAAAATAGTAAAACAAGAAATGGGAAGTATTAACATTTCAATACTTTTATGACCAAACACGAGTTTTTGCCTATTTAAGGACTTACTTTGTGGCAGTGGGGGCCGCAAAGAAAGCTTTCATTGTGACCAACATTGCACCTGCAAGGAACCGCCCAGCCGAGCTGTTTCGAACAGTCAAAGGGTTGTTAAATCCCGCCTCGCAAGATGGGACCCATGACCATTAGGCAGCTCACTATGAAACATTTGCTCGGTTCTTTGCAGATAAAGTCGCTCTGATCCACTCTGACCTGAACACTACTTTGACTGCAATACCTGAAGATGTAACTTGATCATCTGCTTGTCTGGTTTTAATTGATTCATTTCAATTGGTGCAACCCGAGGATGTGGATGAGATCCTTGAAGAGATGAGGGCGACTACATGCAACCTGGGCCCCTGCCCATCCTGGCTGATAAAGCAAGCCAGAGGGGATTTGGTGGAGTGAGTAAAGGTAGTGGATAATGCATTCTTGCAAGAAGGTAAATTTCCAGCAAGCCTAAATGAGGCTTCAGAGCAGGTCATGGAACTGAGACAGCCTTGGTCTCCTTAGTGGACGGTCTTCATAGAGAACTGGACAAGGGGAGTGCATCTCTGTTGGACCTCTCAGCAGCCTTCAGTACCATAGACCACGGTGTACTTCTTCAGCGCCTTGTGGGAATGGGACTTGGAGATACTGTTTGGGCCAGACAAGTAATTTTATGTAGCCAACCTGATGGTGATGTTTCCTTGATTTGAAAGTGTAGTACAAGACTATTCCTGCTCTAGGATTTCATGAAGGAGGAAGCACATCTGGTGTTTGGTTGGCATGTGATCAGATAAGGGGAAAGTCAAAATACTTACCCTTCATTGAAGGAAATCCCACCTCTGGAACAAAGCTGTGGAGAAAAAAGTGACAAATCTGGTATGAAGCAAGGGTTAGGTTACTTTGTTTCTGGAAATGTTTCTTCTTTTTCTGCCAAGAGAGTGAATGTTGTGCCCTCTTTATTCTTGAAAGAAGCAGATGGCTTTCAGTCCCAGGAGGTGGTGAAGTTGGAGCTATTATATCACCAGTGGACTGTGGAAAGCAGCAACATCTGCCAGATTGGAGACGTGTTTGACGGTAGGGGAGTTGGCAGCAGTAGCAGACATACTCTGCCTGGCTTAGTCAGTGGAATTGCAGTTAGTAGGATATCACATTTGTATGGGTTATTGAAGATAACACTAATAATCTCACAGATTGAACAGACTGTACTGAGAAAATCACAGCTTCCTGCACTTAGTTTTTCTATTAAATTTGGGGGGAAATATGTTCTAAGGAGAATGTGATAGTAGTATTTTTGGAAGTAGTATTTTTGGAATTTGAGCAAGTAATAAAGCAAATAATTGAATAAACAGGAAGATAGTAGATTGTGTTTCAAAGTGAAATATCAGTATATTTTAGTATTTCCAAACAAACTGGAAAGCTTATTCTAAAATGTTGAATAAGAAGAACTACATTTATTATCACAGTATCCTATTGCTTTGTAATGCACTGCTGAAACTTTTTAGGCTTAGGATGCTTCCAAACAGATGGTTCCTAGCACTCTTGATCAAAACACATTATGGAGCACTTCCATCTTTCTTTCCTTAACAGATATTCTTTTACATATGAGAGATCCAAATGAAAGATGACATTCTCTGTTTAAATTCTGTGAATGATAAAGGCCTGTTGTAAAATAAAGTTTATATATCTGTGGAATGACCAGGGTGGGTCAAAGGACTCTTGTCTGCTGGAGCTAGATGTGAATGTTTCAACTGACCACCTTGATTAGCATTTGATGGCCTGGCTGTTGTTTGGTGTGGCTTGTTAGTGCAATCTTTTGTTGAGAGGTGATTAGATGTCCCAAATTGTTTCCTCTGTTGTTTTGCTGTTGTAATTTTAGAGTTCTTTTAATACTAGTAGCCAGATTTTGTTCATTTTCATGGTTTCCTCCTTTCTGTTGAGATTGTCCACATGCTTGTGGATTTCAATGGCTTCTCTGTGTAGTCTGACATGGTGGTTGTTAGAGTGGTCCAGCATTTCTGTGTTCTCAAATAATATGCTGTGTTCAGGTTCATCAGGTGCTCTGCTATGGCTGACCTCTGGTTGAAGTAGTCTGCAGTGCCTTTCATGTTCCTTGATTCATGTTTAGGCGCTGCATTTGGTGGTCCCTATGTAGACTTGTCCACAGCTGCATGGTATATGGTAGACTCCTGCAGAAGTGAGAGGATCCCTCTTGTCCTTTGCTGAACGTAGCATTAATTGGATTTTCTTGGTGGGTCTGTAGATAGTTTGTATGTTGTGTTTCCTCATCAGCTTCCCTATGCGGTCAGTGGTTCCCTTGATATATGGCAAGAACACTTTTCCTCTGGGGGGGATCTTTGTCTTGACTCTTGTGGCTTGCTCTCGGTCTTGCAGCTCTTCTGATGTCTGAGGTGGAGTATCCATTGGCCTGTAGAGTCTAGTTTTGGTGGTTCAATTCATCTTGGAGGAGGTGGGGTTCGCAGATTCTTTTTGCACGGTCTGCCAAGGCTTTAATGGTGCTTCTTTTTTGACTTGGGTGATGGTTGGAGTTTTTATGTAGATATCTATTTCTGTGTGTGGGTTTTCTGTAAACGGTGTAACCCAATTGTTGATCTGGCTAATGGATGACTAAGACATCTAGAAAAGGCAGTCTTCCTTCATTTTCTTTTTCCATGGTGAATTGGACGTTTGGGTGGATGCTGTTAAGATGGTCCAGGAACCTTTTTAGTTCTTCTTCTCCATGGCTCCAAATGGTGAAAGTGTCATCCACATATCTGAACCATATAGTGGGCTTTTTTGTTGCTGTTTCCAGGGCTTGTTTTTCAAAGTGTTCCATGTAGAAATTAGCTATGACCGGGCTGAGAGGGCTCCCCATAGCTACTCCATCTTTCTGAGAGAATCTCTCAATATTGAACAATATGAGAGATTCATATTAGGATTTCATCTGATTTGTTACATAAGTTGTATGTTATTTTGGAACAGCTAAGAATGTTCTTGTATTTCAAAAAGGTTTAATAAAATGGAGCTGAATTTATGGGGATAACGTAAGAGCCTGAATAATTTGTCTCATGCTTATAGAACATGTTAAAAGTCCTTATGTCTGAGCATGTTAATCCCAGCTGAACTGTTAACTTCACTGGTGACTTATGACCTGTCACTGGGATTAGTAGTTTTGTCTGACAGAAGAGACTAAAGATCTTGGAAAGCTACAACTCATGTGCTTCCTGAGCATTGAGTCATGACATTTAAAGTGGTGTCAAACTGCATCAAGCATGCAGTATAAATGCACCCACTCATCATCATCGGTGATCCCTCATGTCCAATATTTATTTTTATTTATTTATTTACCATATTTATATCCCGCCTTTCTTACGCCAAAGGGGACTCAAGGCGGCCTTACAACAGGCAGCAATTTGATGCCACACACACACATATATCAAAAAACGATTACAATTAAAAACAAACAAACAAAACCAGAATTATTAAAATCAACAATTAAAATCACACCAACCAAAACATAATCCAGGTCCGTTCCATTTGTCAATCACATTGTTTCATAGTCACTTATTGCACTGCTCCAATTACTTGTCAAAAGCTTGATCCCAAAGCCCCGTCTTAAGTTTTTTCCTGAAGTTCAGGAGAAAAGGGGCTGATCTGATCTCACTGGGGAGGGAGTTCCCTAGACAAGGGGCCACCACTGAGAAGGCCCTGTTTCTCATCCCCACCCATCGTGCCTGCGAAGGAGGTAGGACCAAGAGCAGGGCCTCCGCAGATTATATTAATCTCCGAGATGATTCTTAGAGGGAGATATGTTCAGACAGATAAGCTGAGCTGGAACCATTTAGGGCTTTAGTCACCTTGTCATGCCCAGCATTTTTTAAAATTTTAATTATTACATTTGGCCCTGCCATAGGTTTTTAATGTGTTGTGGTCTTATTGTTACTGTTTATTGCTTTGTTTATGAGTTTATGCATTGCCTGTATTGCTGTTGCTGCTGTTTTTACTGATGTATTTGGGCTCGGCCTCTTGTAAGCCGCACCAGGTCCTTCGAGAGATGGTAGCAGGGTATAAATAAAGGATTATTGTTATTATTATTATTATTATTATTATTATTATAAAGATAGCACTTTGAATTGTGCTCAGTAGCAGACTGGCAGCCAGTGGAGCAGGTGTAACGGGGGTTGTGCGCTCCCTGTACCTTGCTCTGGTGAGAAATCTGGCTGCTGCCTGTTGGACCACTTGAAGCTACCAAACAGTCTTCAAAGGCAACCCCACGTAGAGCGTGTTGCAGTAGTCTATTCTGGATGCAACTGAGCGTAGATTACCGTGGCCCAGTCTGACTTCCCAAGGTATGGGCCAACTGGTGCACAAGTTTTAATTGTGCAAAAGGTCCCCTGGCCACTGCTGAAACCTGGGGTTCCAGGCTCAGCGCTGAATCCAGGAGAACTCCCATGCTGTGAGTCTGTGTCTTCAGGGGGGTATAACCCCATTCAGCACAGGCTTTAACCCTATACCCTATTCTGCCTTACGACTGACCAGGAGCACCTCTGTCTTGTCTGGATTCAGTTTCAATCAAAAATATGCTTGCCTTCCAAGTGTAGGGTCTTGGTAGTGGGTCTATAGGTGACTCTAGAGACCTATACTCTTATCTGCATATTCTTTCACAGTGAGCACATCGCTTTCCAGATGGAAGGCGGTCCTGGTCAGGATTGGCTTGGCACAACTTCCTCCTGATATGTTTCTCCCTTTCGCTCTTCATTCGTGCCTCTTCAAATTTCACAGCACTGTTTTCTAACAGTTGGCCTCCAGTTAGAACGCCAAGGGCCAGGGCTTCCCAGTTCTCGGTGTCTATGCCACAGTTTTTAAGATTAGCTTTAAGCCCATCTTTAAATCTCGTTTCCTGTCCTCCAACATTCCATTTTCCATTCTTGAGTTGAGCATATAGTAACACTGGTCTGGGAGACTGTGATCAGACATTCGTATAAGTGTGGCTTGGACAAAGTTGATGCCGAAGGATCATTGCTTCAGTGCTGGTGGTCTTTGCTTCTTCCAGAATGCTGACATTTGTCTGCCTGTCTTTCAAGAGATTTGCAGGATTTTTCGGAGGGAACGCTGATGGAATAGTTCCAGAAGTTGAGTATGATGTCTGTTTTGCGGGGGTATATCAGGGTTAGGAGGACACTAAACAAGCATCTTGGTATTCCTACTAATGTCCTGATCCTCAAACACTCTCTGCCTCATTCGGAAAATGGCTGCACTCACAGAGCTGAGAAGGTGTTGTATTTCATTGCCGGTGTTGACTTTTGTGAAGTGTTGACTGCCAAGGTAGCTGAAGTGGTCAACATTTTCTAATGTTACACCATTAAGCTGTATTTCTGGCATTGCAGAGGGATTGACTGGTGCCTGCTAAAAGAGCACTTTGGTTTTCTCTATATTCAGTGAAAGGCTTTTTCTATCTTTCTGCAAAGGTGCTTCAAGTGACTTGTAGATCTTCTGAATGAGCACAGACTACATTATCACCAGCATATTGGAGTTCTACAACAGATGTTGTTGTGACCTTGGTTTTGATTTTCAATCTGCTAAGGTTAAATAGCTTGCCATATGTCCTATAGATGATTTCCATGTTAGTGGATAGCTTCCCACCAACAAGGTGCAATATCATAGCGATGAAGATGGAGAATAAGGTTGGAGCAATAACACCTGATTCCACCTTTAATGGGTCACTTTGGGAACCATTCCTATCCAAGACTGTTGTCGTCGTGATGGAGCCACTGGATGTTCACAGTTTTGTTAGGGCATCTGATTTTCAGGAGGATGTTCCAGAGAGCACTGTGATGCACTGTGTCAAATGCCTTTGCAAGGTCAATGAATGCACTCACTGTCTGTCAGTTTAACAAGTTTCACAGGACTGCTAAGATAAAATGGGGTATAGAAAGTAGCAGTATATCCATACTGTGTTATTTAGAGGAAAGTTGAGATGAAAATATAACTAAAAAGAAATACGATGCTGGTGTTTAGGAATGGGAAATATTCTTTCAGGAGCTAATACCAAAAGATTAGGGCTGGCTTTTAGAGTTTTCAAATATTTTCATTTGTAATTCTGAAAATACTTTAGTACATGCTGTGTAAAAGTCTACAAAACTGGAGAAAATATTTGAAATCATTACATACTTCTTCGTTTTTAGATGCCGGTCCTACACAAGTTTATTTTTAAGGTTTCTCTCTCCTTGAATTCTCTCCTATGGCACAGTATAGAGAATGTAAAAAATAAGGTGATCCTCATATTGTTATTTTCATCTCGCAATACAAGTGAGAGCCTCATCTGTGCCTCTGCCTCAAGTCTTTGGCGCCATCTACACTGCCATTTAATCAAATCATAAAATCCGCATATCTGCTTTGAACTGGATTATATGTCTACACTGCCATATATCCCAGTACAAAGCAGATAGCTTGGATTTTATATGGCATTGTAGAAGAGGGCTTTGTTTTCCTGGAAGACAAGGGAGGAGAAGAGTTTGATGCTGGGCACAAGGTGAAAGTAGTTCGTGAATCAAGCTAATGTTTGCAGAACGCTTGTCTTGGTAAACACTTTTAAAAGTGTCCCATTTCTATTTCCAGAGCTCCAGGGTCAGAAATCTTAGGTGGCTGTCTAAAATTCTCAGTTATCTGAATGATCTCTGTTACATCAGAACAAAGGTCCAACTAGTCCTCCATTTTCTTTCCATTGAGACCAACTGAAATTTTAAAAATGCATTAGCAAGACATGAGTGTAACAGTGCCTCCCATTTGCCTGCTAGCAACAAGTATATTGGAGCAAATGTATAGGCATCGTGACTACTAACTATTGATATCCTTATCCTCCATCAGGGTGTTTAATCTTATATATATTCATTAAAAAATAACATCAATATAACATCAATATGTTGCAGCCTGAGTTCATAACCATATACCACATACTCTCCAATTTATTCCTCCTATAGTTAACGTTTTGGCTTCATCATTTATTTATTTATGATATTTCTATCCTGCCTTTCTCGAACCTGAGAAACTTAACTTAAACTCTTATAAACTTAAAAATTCCTCTTTCTCTATTCCCCTCCTCAACAGCCCCCCCAGCACAATTTTCTTATAACAAGACATGCATAGTCATCTTAATTTCATCACAATGTGTATTTTTTTCTCAACATTTCATACATTCACTCTGATTGGATTTCAGTTTTTGTGTACATTTCCTTATCTTCCAAAACAAGGGTACAGAATCAAAGAATCCGATCTTTTCGATTCTTTTTACTTATGATTTCAGTTGGGACTTTTCATAGCACTTTGTCTTTGCTTTGTATTACACCTCAGCCACTTACTTCAAAACTTGTTGAAATTCTTTCAGACCTTCTTTCAGTCTCATGAAATCATTTTACGGCTTCTGTAAATTTTCTGGGGAATCTTCCTAGATGAAACGATTGCAATGTTAGAAGACAAAGAATAAATTCCAGTTCAATATCAATAGCTCCAATACCATCTAGTTATTATGATCTTCCCAGCATTATCTTTCAAAGTGAACTATATGGGATATTAATGCACTGGTCCTGTGGTTACTGCAATCTTCTGTTTACTGCTACTCTTTGGGAGGATTGGAATATCTATTGGGCATTTTCTTTTATTTTTTTCTCCTTCTCTTTTGCTATTAATTTTTATTGATAGAAAGGAAAGGCCATACATACTACAACAATAATAAATTGAGCAAACACATTATAAAGTTATACATTTAGTAATCTACTTTCCAACTAGTACTATATTAATCTACACATGACAACGCACTCTCTCGCTCTCTCTCTCTACACACACACACACACACACACACACACACAAAATATAAAACACATTATTAAGCATTTTCAATCTATGGGTCATTGTTTTGTTTTCCATATTTGTAGGCAGGTTTTAATTAAATCTAGAGTGGATTATTTCTTTGTAGCTTGAGGCAGCTCTGTTGGTATTCCGTCTGTTTCTGGTTTGATGCTGGGCAAGTGCTCTTAGTGCCACTTCTTCAGTTTCTAAAATTGGAGATTCAGCTTCAGATGTTTTTTCTTTGAATGAATCTGCCACCTTTTCATCTCTTTTAAATATTCCTTCATTTCGTTGTGTTTTTATTGTTATTTGGCCATGTAATAATTATGGGATATGGTGGTCAGTCTTCCCTTCTTGTCGTTTACATGGATACCCCATTATGACATCACAAATGTGACTATGGTGACCAGGTGCTCAGATGGCGTTCTGTGGCTGGCTAGGAGCAGTGATGTCACAGTATGAGGCATCCCCTTTTCCTGTGCCATAGATGCAGGTGAAGCGTCAGGAGAGAATGCTTCTAGAACATGGCCATATAGCCTGAAAAATCTACAACAACTCAACTTGATTTTCTTTGTTTCACCTGCTACTTCTGTGCTGTTGTCTTTAAATATTACATGGCTTATTCTCCCATATGGAAAAAAAGAAAGGCTAGTGCATCTACATAAAAAAGGTTCTGGTATAGCTCTTTACTTTCTGTGCAGTTCTCTTTATCTGCAGCGGATTTTTTAAACAGAAAAGTTTTGAACCCTCGCTATGCTTTCTGAAATGATGCATCCAATCCCTCAGCTTTGCATTCTTTCTTTATCCTTATTTTGTTTTGGCATTCTTAAGTTTTGGTTTTAAAAAGCTAACCAGCAGTGAGAAAAGGCAGTTGAAGGAATTTATATGAATTAGGGGTGGTAAAAGTGCAATCCAAGACCAAAAAGAAGTGGCATGTTAGAGCCTGCTTTGGTTTAATTTATAGAGGAAGTTGATTCACACTGCCAAGAGAAAAGAAAAATCCTCACAACAGGAGGGAGTCTAGAACCCCTTGCCTTTTCTTGCTGTAGTCTTTGTCTTTTTTTTTTTTTTTTTGCTTCTTTAGTAAGCCAAAGCCAAAGTTTCATTGATAGGTGAGAGTGAAAAAAATCCATGTAGTGTTAATTATTAATTATAGTATTTATTTCTCCACACATGGGTTAGTGAAAATAAATGGAATGACTTACAGTGTTTAAAATAATTTTTAAATGAATGCATGAGAGACATTTTAATAAATAAGTTGACTAAAAATGTTCATTATGCAATACATTTGCAAGCCTTCCTGGTTAGAAATGAAAAAACCCTTTGCAGCCAGTCTTACCTCTGAAGTGTGGGGCATCAAGAAAAATCCTCAGAAGATGCCAACATTCAGACAGGCTCATCTTCCTTTGCAGAGTTGGCTCTTATTGTAGTTCAAGTGCCATATTTACTTAAATTTAATGTTCACCTTTTTTTGGGCTAAATTACCTTCCCAAAATTAAGGTGCACATTAGAGTTGCGTAATATGGTAATCTTAGTGCTGAGCCAAAGAAAAGGGGAAACTACTTCAGGAGCACATGGAGCTCCTATTTGAGGGATGTCATCTCTAATTTAATTGGCATAGCTCAATGCTTTGCAATGCTGGGATTTGTAGTTTGATGAGGCATCAGCATTCTTTTGCAGCTCCCATGACCCAATAGTATCGAGCCAGGGCAGTTAAAGTGGATTAATTCTACAGCATAGATGTATCCCAAAGTTTTCCTTGGCGTGCATTGCTGGAAACTTTGGTATTCTCACACTTTTGTTTTTAAAGGAGGAATTATAAGCATGCAACCACTCTAATGTGCACCTGTTTGGGCCAAATTACAAAGAGTAAATGTTTTGCTGCTGTGCATTACATTCATCAGCAAAAACTTTTTTTTTGTTTCAGAGTTCATTAGATTAGATGGTGCATTAGACTCGAGTAAACACAGAGTATATGAAATTATTAGGGATGCTTTATTGATGTTGATCAACTAGAGCCATAGTGATGAAATTGTATGAAATGGAGGTTGAAGAAAACATTAAACTTTGAGTGTAAACCAATCTGTCTTTCCATTACTTTCAGAAATGTTCTCATTGCCAGGAGCCAGGAGCCACCTTAGGCTGCTACAACAAAGGCTGCTCCTTCCGATATCATTATCCATGTGCCATTGATGCAGGTAAGAACCAGCCAGTAATCTTAAAGGAACTTTTCACTTACTGTTTACAGAACATTTTATAAGAGAGACAGAGTGGAATCATACCTGTAAAAGCAGAACATTGTACGCTTTCTGAAAGCAGCTAGCTTTGCTTCCCCTCTATCCTTTCCTTACAGGGAGGTAAGAAGAGGTTGATGTTCATGACTCGCACTTGCAAATACTAGCCAAGAAAAACAGTTTTCAACAACATTTTGAGAGCCGATCTCCAATAACCATTGGCTCTCTCCCCATCCTCAAATTACAGATTTTACCATACTCCACTAAAAACAGAACTGAGAAACATGATTTATGTTGGTTCTGTCTATGTGAAACTCACATTTGAATTACAATATACTTATTAATAACATCCTTAATATAAATATATGTTGTCATATCAGCCATTTGGGGTGCAAGAGATGAAATTTCTTCAGATCTATATCATTGCATTTTTGATCTAGTTAATAGGATTGGAGTCTGTGAGAATTGTTATTGAAGCTAGCTGCTAGTTCTTTCTAGTTCTTTCTTTCAGTTATCTTCTGTGGCAGTATGCTTTGTGTCTTCTACTTTTTACACTGTTTTTATTGGCTTATAAGCATTTTGCAAATTTGTTGGCAAGCTATAGTTCAAGTAGAGAGAGAGAATTCTGCTACTACAGGATCAGGACACACATACAACATGCACTTGGACCGCAGGCAGAAGAATCAGCATCATTAATATTTGCAGAATATTAATAATAATTAATCAGATTCTTCCTGCTTGTACGGGTGCCTCTGCTGATGTCAGCACCGGGTACCTTCAACAGCTAGGAGGTTACATGGAGCTTTGCAGCCAACTGGGAGCTGCGACAACAGCAACATAGGCATGGGCTGTCCCCTTTCCTCTGCACTGATTAGTACAGCGGAAAGGAGATAGCGGTGGTGATCCTGCTACGCACAGTGCCCTGTAGCTTCGGGGTTACTATAGAGTTTCAAGCAAACTCTCGAGCATCCCCTCCCATTTAATAACATGGGGCTTAACTGGATTAACCTGTGTTTATCTGCAATACTTGCTAGAAATTGAGAAATGTTGTGAGGTAGCAGGAGTCCGAGTTGTAATGCCCATTTAGACAGGCCCTTTGTTCATTAACCTGAATTTTTTGTTCCTTATGCAAAAAAAATCTTATCTGGTTTAGAAGGCTCAATGTGGAATAATCACGTTGCCATGTGGCAAAGGGTGCTGAGCAAAATTCAAAGAGTGGCTAAGATTTCACTTTTGTTAGTTTAATGCTATTAAAACTTTTCCAACATATTGCACCGGTAGGAGGACCAGGTTATACCATCTTGTCAAATTCACTTCCTCCTTTAAAAGTCTACTGAAATAATATAAAGCACAGTAAAAGCAAATATGTACAGTTTGAACTAAAAGGCAAGTAGATGAAAATGTCTGAAATGTATTTTATTATCCAGTCTTTGGGCATGAGATAGCGGTATTAAAAGAGCTTATGAAGTTTTGATTGGAGGGGATAGACCAAAAGGTTGTAGATCTGGTGGTTTCCATTTTCTGTCAAAGCAGTTTTCTATTCTGCTTATTTTTCTCTTTCAGATTGTTTACTAAATGAAGAGAATTTCTCAGTGAGGTGCCCCAAGCACAAGGTAATTTGAAATGCTACAAATTTGGCACTGCCCCTTTCTGGATTCACAATTCTTTATTTTTAGACAATTTATTTCTAGATACTTTCTAAATATATGTTCTCTCAGGCTGTTTCTTCATTATGTGAAATTTCTGTATATGTGTGTGTTTCTCTGGATAGTACTGTTTTCCGATCAGAAAGCATGAGTGTCTACATATCACCCTTTTAAAAAGTTATAAAGGAGGGGGGGGGGGAATAAAAATGCATTATAACTGCTCACTTTTGAAGTCTACATTTCAAAACCTTTGTACTGAGTATTTTCCTTTGGCTGTAGTATTCTAAAGAAAAATACTTGGTACTAAAACTTCAAAGTGTAGTAAATAGAATGTTAAAATTCGTTTGAAAGTAATCTCAGACAGATAAATATATGAATGATGGTGAACTGATTAGAAGGCTCATCTTAGTAGATAAGTGTGTGTTTCTGCAGATGAGCAATAATTATGTGCTGAATGCAGTTAGCCAGCTCCATTTCTGGACAAAAAGCATCGGTTTTTGCAGTAAGCTATGCAATCTAAAGTGGGGCAAAATTGATTTTACTGTAAGACATAAATAACACCAGTGGTTCTCAACCTGTGGGTCCCCAGATGTTTTGGCTTCAACTCCCAAAAATCCTAACAGCTGGTAAAATGGCTGGGATTTCTGGGAGTTGTAAGCCAAAACACCTGGGGACCCACAAGTTACACTATGAATCATACACACACACACAATGTCATTTTCAGTATCTCTGAATAATCATAAAAGCATGATTATTTAACTTGTTAAATTAAGTGTTCTGAGATGCAGAGATAAGTTCAGGGAAGTAGTAGAGAACAAGATGTTTGGAGTGTTTTGAAGGACAAAGACCTATTACGTGAATGAAACCTATAATATTCTCTGAGCAGAAACCTTTGTCAGAGAAAAGTTCAGTTTCATTCAATGGCAGTGCTACAAATGCAGGTCACTTCTAACACAGAGATCATATGACATTAAGACTTTAGAAAGCAGCCAAATCTCAGATAAAACCAGATAGATTTACCTCCAGGATCATTTGGTTTGAACTTGACCCTTCAAACTAAATGTCCCATAAAATACACAGAATTGATTATTTTATAATAAGATTTTTGCAGAACAAAGTTTAGCAGAATTCAGAAGAAAATATTCAGCTTTAAACATTGATTTTGGCAGGGAAAAGCCTTTTCACACATACATACTGTCTTTTGATATTTGAACCACAAGGTGGCAGAAGATAGTTAAAAACCACAATATAATGTAAGAAGGGAAAAGCCTTTTCATTTTCACACATACATACAAAAATATCATAATCATAAGTTAATTTTCTGATCTAGCTGTTCATCTTTAGAGAAAAAAAATGCACTTTATAGCAATAAATTAGAAAGAATATCTGTGAATCTGTTTCATTTGCTTCTTTGTGATACTGATTAAATGGATAAAGAAACCACTACTTGAATAAAAATCCAATTTCCTCATTTTAAAATTCACCAGTAAGATTGTATATACTTTGAACTCTAAAAAGCAAACATGTGCCATAAAAATCAAGTTTGTACATATAAATTTCATGCATCAGGAAAACACATATATTATTTGCTTGCTTTGTATTATTTATTCTTTGTCTGCTAAGGATAAATTGGTGAAAGGAAGCTACTCAAGCTCTGTCCATTAATTACTTGTAATCCTGCAGAGCTTCTTTCTGGTGTTGAAGATTTTATCAAATAGTACCTATGTATAAACTTTCAAGCCAGTTTTAACAGACAAGAGGGATAGTTTAACAAAAATAAAAGTAAAGTTGACATTCTTAAGCTATTGATTTTTGTGCCCAGTATCAATATTTGATCATTTTTGCATTTGTCTGGGTTTTCTTTCCAATAGGAAAAGGCATGTCTTATTCTCTAATAATGGTCTTAAGTGTTGAAAAGTTGCTTGTTCCAGAAGTTATGGAAATGTAGTTCAGCTATACTTCTTAAACATTTATTTCAAAGATAACACCCATGTATGTTTGAATACTAGCTATATTCAGTTGAGACCATCACAAAATAAAAATAGCTTGACATTTCAAACTTTTTTAGTGTCTTTTCAGAACACTAAAAAAACAAGGGTTAAAAAACCCATAAGGTCATTTTAATGCTTTGTTATGCTCAGTGTGAAAATTTTGTGATTATGCATGATGTTCAGCTCTAGTTTCTTCCTGAATTCTGTATATTTCTTACTTCACAAAACTACCTGTGCTGTCTTGCAGAAACTTGCCTGTTTGCTTCTACTACTGACACTCCTTTCTCTGTCATCTTCCATAATTCCTCTTTTTATCTCCTTCCTTCTACTTTTCTTTATCCTCTCATTCCCTTTCATTAACCTCATTGGCCTAATGAACATCAGCCCCTCCTTCCTTGCTCTCTTCCCTCCTTGCAGAACAAGATGGTGAAAGGCAGCCTCAGCACAGAGCAGTCCGAGCGGGGGTGAGGGGGGAAGTGTGTCCTGGGAATGGGAAAAAAGCAAGCACAGGTGAGTTGAGGGAGGTTTAAGCATCAAAAGCACAACAAATGCTGCTTTATCTGTATTCTCCCTAGAGCAGGGGTTTTGTTGCTCCTATGTTACATGAAGGAAATGGCAGCATTGTGAACCATGTTTTTATCCTGTGTTTATTTCAATGGTGGAAGTTATATTTTCAGTGCTGATTTCTTTTATAAAAAGCACTGATGTGCAGTATACTTCAGTTAAAAGCAACCAGCAAAAAATCAAATACTACTTTAAATATTTTGAAAAGCTGTTTTTATAATACAGCAGAACTGTAAAATTGTGTAACGTTCGATATTATTGATCTTTATTTGCTTTTATATACTGTGTTTCAGTATTAATATCAAGTCAATATAGTATTTTATGAGATATAGTATTCATATTTTTAATAACTTAAGTAACCAGCATCTACCAAACCTCATGGGTGCCAGTTTACTGAAAGTCTACTATATTGATGTTATAGAAAGTTAAGTTAAGAAGGGATTTTTGTCACCCTTCTTACCTTTCCTCAGCTAATACATCCTGCCTGGGGAGGTGTCTCAACATCTTAGGTATGATTTGGTGTCATCACAGATTTTCAACCAACTATGAAAATTCCCATCTCTTTCTCTTTGTCTCTTCCTCTGTCTCTCTGTGTTTCTGTCTTCGCTCCAAATAATTGTCACTCCTGTGGAAAAAAACAAATTATTTACAACTGAATAGACAGATAGATGGAAAACAATATTTTGCAGTGTTGAATGGAAAGGGGTATCTCCAGTTGAAGTATTTAATTTTAAAAGCTATCTTAAGGTCGTCAAAATCAAGAAACATACGTGGTTGATGAGTAGGTCAAAGTCTCATCTACAGAATTGGCTTACAGTCTGGAAGGGTTGTAGGAGTAGATGACTGATAGCCAGAATAAGTAGGCTCCAAAGCAAGAAGCAAGTAGACATGCAGAATCAATTTCCATTAAAAAACTAACTTGACTTTCTAGGATACTGTTTGATATGTAAACACAATTACACAATCTTTTAAAGAGATTTTCCAATTATGCATAAGTAAACCACTAATATCTGTCTCTTTTCCATAAAACATACCAATGGTTGCAAAATTTGGTTATTAGATCTCAAAACTTATAATCCAAACTTCAGCAAAACTAAGAACACTGTCTGAATATAGCACAGATTCATATGAACCATTGAGTCCCCCCAGGGGTGAGAAAGGCGGTATATAAATGCTGTAAATAAATAAGATATATATTTTCCTGTTGCCTATGTTGAAATAAATTTCTGTAGTTACTAATTGTTTTTAAGTAATTGTAAAATTCTTCATAGAATTGGAAAAATGTTTTCAGGCTAAAACAGAGCCCCCTCCTTGTAGTGCCTTATTGTATCTTCCAGCACAGTGCTGAGAAACAGCTTTGGTTTCTCAGCAATAAATGAAGAGCATTCTGATATGTAAACACAGACAGAAAAGAAAAAGCCATTGCTCTATATAGCTATCATGTAGTCATTGCATGATGACTTTTTGATGACCTTAGAAAACAAGATTATTGTCTGCAGAACAATAATGATCATTGACTTTCATAAAAAAGTTCTGTTAGGTTTAAGAGCTCTTAAAAGAATTGCTACTAAATGTTTCCTTTCAGCCATGGTGTTAATTTTGACACAGAAAATTTTAGCACCTATCTACATTTTTCCCCTTTATAGGTTAGACTGTTGAGATAAGAAAGCGGTGGACATTCAAGATTCAATGGATTTTTTCCCACTGTGCAGTCATGCCCCTCTCTTGATGTGCCTGCCAATGCCAGCACTTCCTTCATCAACTCTTTCATCACAACCGACCGAAAACATCACAGAATATGATCAAGGAGTCTGAACCAGCTGTTTTCATGGACACAATCTCCATATTGACTTTGGGAAAGGGAGGGTAAAGAAGAGAAGGTGGGGGGAATTAAAGAGGGAGGGATAAAATATATATATATAGATATATATATTAAAAGTTCTATTTTTAGTCTTGATAGACTTGTTTTAAATGAAAGGTGCGCTATCCCTTTTTATGCATTAAATTCAATTTTTAGGACTAATGTATGTTCCAAGTTGCTCATAATAAGTAAAATTCAAACAAGGCCTTTGCAAATCATCTTGTTTCAGAAAAGGATATGGAGTTAATGAGCTTGCTTAATCAAACTTGTCTCTTCACTCCAGCTTCCACAAAGGAAACCAAGGTTTCAAAGAATACAGATTTTTTTTTGTTATTGTTGCTGGCAAATTATCTGCAGGGGGGAGGTGGGAATGAATGGTTGCAGGGGACAGAATGTTTGTATTTGTGTACGTATGAACAGGGGATTTTTCTTTTTAAGAAACACTATTTATTTTTACTAAGAAAGAAAGCCCGAGAAGCATCGGAAAACTCCTATGTCATATGGCTTGTGAAATAAGAGTGGCTTCTACTCGCTTCATATTCAGATACTCTGACCTTATATATACGACTCTGTCTGTACCAAAAGGTGGGGGGTTGGGGCCAATCTTGGCCTTGATAAATACTCCCAAATCATTCCAAGGAGTTGCTGCCTTTTAAAAAAAGGCAGTCTGGAGGAAGATGTTGGCTTGCCTAGGAGAAAGGGGCATTCAACAGAAAGTCTGAATGTTGACATAATCAGTGTGTGTTAAGCTGACAAGGAAAATCCAGTTAACCCTTCACTTCTCTGTATTTTGTTTCCCAAAGGAAGGAAGGGAGAATGTTAATATAGCAGCCTACACCACATGGTTACTTTTTGTTTGTTTGTTTGTTTGTACATTGTGTAATTTTTAAACATTTGAGTTTTTAAAAAAGAAAACCTTTTCTCTTGTTAAGGCCTTAAGAAGGGGTTAGTGCATCTTTCAGGGGTCACTCTGCCATGGGAATAAAATAGCTGTTTCACAAACAGTTTTATATAAAAAAACTAAAACAAAACAAAAAAACCCACAAAAAACCTAATAAACTTCATTTTAACCTTGTTTTATCTGTGCAATTTAATGTATTTTTCTTCCCAACCTTGAACAAAACCAGTTTTCTGTGGTTGCCTTTTGTGTAGTTTGCACATCATTGTAACAATATTGATTTAAGATGAGCTTTCCTCCACAGTCCTCTGGGTGGGTTGCAGAGACTACTTATACTGAAAGGCAATATCCTTTCTTGGGTTCTTTTTCTAGAACGTTTGGGAAAACTGGTACATTGGCCATCTCCATCTGGTTCTATACAGCATATAGGCATTTTTAAAACCTATGAAACCACCTCATATTTTGACTCTGCTCTATAGCTTGACGCCTTTTTAGCTTTTTAAGGAGCTACAGTTAGGAGCAAGAGGCATTTAAAAAAAGGCCAAATGGCTTTTTGAGGAAAAGAGAAACAAGAAGGAAGGAAAGAAGGAAGGCTAGGAAGAGGAAAGAAGAAAGAATGGAAAATATGTATGCTTGAGGTATGTATGTGAGAGGCTGATGGTAGGGTGGCTCTTTTGCTTATCACTGAAGCCCCTGCCAGATTTTTCCAGGGTGACTGTAGCCCTTGAGAGAAAAAAGGTTTTCCACTCAGGTCAAAGGATGGCACTAGAATACTTAAGAGAGATCTACTTTCCTGATGGCTCCTTTGCTAGAGTTTTAAACGCATATTCTGCTTGCCATTAGTTATAGAACAACCAAGCATTTGTGTGTGAGAAAGAAAGTCAGTCCAAATCAGCATGATAAACAAAACGCATATCTGCAATGCAGTATGGTATCTTGAACCAAAATTCATTTTCTGTTATTAGATATGTTAAAAAGTCAGAAACACAAATTACTATAGTATTTACTTAATTAGATTCCAAGCAGATTTTCTTTATTTTAATTTCATTTTATCAGCATTTACTTTATTTAATTTTAATAGCATTTGCTTATCCCTTAAATAGGAAATAACGATGGGGTTTGCTTTTAAGCAGACTAATTCATAATTGCACTGTTTCCAATCACAGTCTTACTCAGGAAGTGTATGTTGCCTCTTAAAAACACTCCCAGAAGGAACAGTTCTACATAATACCCAATTATTTCAAGAAAATGTTCCCTGCTTCTTCAAATCCTGTATAAAGTGTATGAGAGATGTGTTTTACTACATCCATGTTCATAAGAAAAGTGCAGTGCTGTTAACAAAGGGTCATGGATATATTGAAACCCATCTTGAAAGTGATGAACCAAATGCTACCCAAGCCAGATATAGAAGCATATCTTTCCTATTTGTTTGCCCAGACCTATGGATTCCATTTAACTATCAGTAATAAACAGTGGTTAGCAGATACATCTTCTAGAAATTTGCTTTCTTTTTCATGTTAGGAGCGACTTGAGAAACTGCAAGTCACTTCTGGTGTGAGAGAATTCTCTTATGTTCTTGCATGAGAAGCTGGAGCTGACAGATGGGAGCTCACTCCGCTCTCCGGATTTGAACCGCCAACCTTTCAGTCAGCAGTCCTTCTGGCACAAGGATCTAACCCATTGCACCACCAGGGGCTCCTTAAATTTGCCGAATTTACTTTAAAGCTAGTGGTTTAATATCTTGCTCATTCTACTGCTGATCAATTCCCCCCCCCCCCCTTGTTCTAGAACATTGGTTCTCAACTTGTGAGTCCCCACGTGTTTTGGCCTACAAAACTCAGAAATCCCAGCCAGTTTACCAGCTGTTAGGATTTCTTGGAGTTGAAGGCCAAAATATCTGGGGACCCACAGGTTGAGAACCATTGTTCTAGAATGTCACAGATAAGGTACTAATCGAGGAGACCAGGGCTTGAATCCCTTCTCAGCCATGGAAACCAGCTGAATGATTTGGGGCAAGTCAAAGCCCTTGTAAAATTCTGCTAAGAAAACTACATGATAAAACCTATTAGAATTATTTAGGATTGCCATAAGTTAGAAATGAACTGAAGGCACATAACAAGGGACTAATTCCACCAGCACCCATCAACTCTATATCATGAGATGAATATAAGGCAATCTCCCCAGGACCCTGTTCTGGAGGGGTGGGAAGCCAGAGCCATTGAGAAGATCTGCAAAGAGAAAGGGAGAAGAAGAAAGTAATATGGAGAAACCATGTTTACATTGCAATGTCAGTGTCACACTGGATTTAAGCCAAACTACTACCTTCCACATTTTGTAAACGTCTATGTGTTCCTTGCCCCTGGTACATCTAAAGACACTAGGGAAAAGACTGAATAAAAAGTCAACAGCTATGTACAAACAATTGGTTACCTTGTATCACTGAAGAAAATGGGGCTGTTTTTTATATGGCACAGAATATGGTAATGGAAAGCAAAATATGAAAAGTGAGGCAGAGGAATTATGTTTATGACCAGATGTTTTCCAAAAATGGCAAGTTGGTGAAAAGTAAAGCTCAGTGTTTCCTCTTTGAGAGTCACCTATAAATTGACGTCCCCTACAAACTTCATTAGGAAGAAGCAATTGTAATTGACTTTATAGTTTGTATTTATAAATGGAGGGAATCTGAAACCACAAGAAATAAAAGAGATATTATGTATTTAAGTTATTTTTATTCTGTATATTTGTCCCAACACTTTTAAATACATACACCTGCCACAGCAATTCAGTGGCATTGGGAGTGGGATTATCTACTGGAATTATTGTAAATCCCAATACAATTGATAATTCATAGGTTTGATGCCAACAGGTCAGCCAAGATTTGATGATTTACAAATAACTAAGATCTGCCATTCTCTGTTAAAGATAGCCCATGAATAAACAACACAAATGAAGCAAAAGCTAACAGGGACCTAAGACATTTTGACTTTACTTTAAAAAAAGGTTTTAATTATTTTGTTCTGTAAACCAGCATGTTCCTTGAGTGTTATCTAATAGTGATTTGTGTATAACGAAATTGCCAAAGTCATTGAATATAGGAGCTGGAAGAGATCCTAGTCAAACTTCCAATTGGTGCAAGACGTGCACTGCAAGATGCGACCACAGCATCTCTGACAGATGACCATCCAGCCTCTGCTTAAATACCTCCAGCAATGAAGAGCTCATCGCTTTCTTAGGCAATTTGATTCATTGCCAAAAAAATAAAAACTCTTTCTGTTAAGAAAGTTCTCCTGATTCAGTCTCTACCCTTCGATTCTAGCCAAGATCTCTGGGCCAACAAGAGACAACCACCCCACCTTTTGCATGACACCCTTTCAGATATTAGAAGGCCACATCTATGTCTTCTTTTCATCTTGTCTAGTTCATTCAAGCATTCTTCATAAAAATTGTTTTCCTGACTTCTCACTATCCTGGCCACCCATTCGTGAGCACACACTTTTTTTGTCAATATACCCCTTAAAATGTAGAACTCACAATATTCCAGATACAGCAAAGTTTGTGAAGAACAGAATGCAAATACTGGTTGTGATCTGGACTTTAGGCTGTTAATGCAAATTGTGTTTGCCTTTTTTGTGTTTCTGCTAACTCATATTCAGCTTGTGATTAAGTAAAGTCACATGCATACACTGTTCTATACTTGTGCCTTTGATTTTTTTTTTTTGTTCCTAAAAGAAGGACTTTTATCTTTGTTGTATTTCATAATTTTGTGTTTTGGCTCAGTTCTAAATGCTTGACGAGGGTAATTTGAAGCTTGAATCTGTTTTCTATTGGATAAGCTGCCCCTTCCAGTGTCTTGTTGTTTACAGACTTGCTGTGCATCTTCTTTACATTCTGATTTAACAATTTTCAAAGAGAACCTTGAACAACATGGAGGCTAAGACAGCTCTTTGCTGGTCCACTTTATCTCCCATCCTCCTCCAAGTTGATGCAGTAATAAACATTTGTTGCATATGACTGTTCAACCAATTGTGGTTTCAACTAACAGTACTATTGTTCCTTCTACATTTTACCAAATTGTCAACAAAGATATAAAAGACCTCAAATGTTTTGCTGAAATCACAATATACATATCTTGATTTCAAAATAGCAACTTTATAGAAAACAAAAATGGACCTGAGGTTGTTGTGGTATATTTCATTCTGAATAAAATCATGGTGGCTCCTATAGTCTGTGTTCTTTTCTAGATGATGTTTCCTAACTGGCTGTTTCATACATGTTTAAAGTTTTGGATTAATATTACCTCTTAAAATGTGGGTGCAGAGAAAAAACATTTTTTGTTTGGAATAAAAGTAGCGTATGGGTCTAGAGAAATAAAACAAGCCCCATTACTATCTTCCTTCCGCAGGAACCTGAAAACCTGGTGGTTCCAGCAGACCTTTGAAAATGATTAGCCCCAGGCCCTACCCTGGCCATCAGGACCCTGCTCTGCACTTTATCCACTTCCCTGGCCATATGCTACTTCGTTGCACTAGCCCTGAAAATCCGGTGGCTCCAGCAGGTCTTTGAAAATGATTAGCCCCAGGCTTTACCCTGACCATCAGCTAGGACCCTACTCCACACTTTATCCACTTCCAGCTTCAAAATGGAGATGAGGATCAACCCCCAGAGTTGGACACAACTGGACTTTACCTTTACTTTTATGTGTTATAATCGTTATTTTGTATGATTTTGTGTTGGTAATTGAATGCTTTGCCCTGTGCTGGAAACCACTCTAAGTCCCCTCGAAAAGAAAGAGCAGTCTACAAATTATTATTATTACTATTCTAGAAAAAGCTGTGCTCTTCCCAAATGCCCCAGATTGCAATAGAATGACCAATAGTATGTCCAGGCCGAGGGGATCCTTTTCCGTTGATAAAAGTGAGCAGTGAAAAAGGAGAAAGGTTGCCCTCTATATTCTCATGGGCATGCAGCCCCCAATCCCTAGCAATTAACCATATCTCTGTTAATGTTCTACTGTCCTCAAGCTTAAACCTCCCTTTTTCTGGTTCAGCAGGAAAAAATGAGCACTTGGTTATTGTAGCAGCTCTGAGGAACATTAGCTCCTCCAGCATTTACCTTCCTTACAGGAGCAGGTGAGACGACTGTATTCATCCTTGGTCACATACCTCCTTATCCATGTCCTTTTTGAAGTCACAGCTGATCAGAAAACTGTTTGCAATGATAGTATCTTGTTATTCCCCCCATAATATCCCCCCCCCCCCATAATAGCCCTTGATGGTGTCTTTAGTACTTCCACTTTTCAGAATGTTTCATTCCTAACAGAATTTATATTGAAGGGACCATGCCCTTTTTTTTCACTGAGCAATTTGAAAATGGGTTTGTTAAAGCCCAGAGTATATGTCCTTTGCACAGGTTTCATATTTTTTTATCACTAATTTAAAATGGCAAGATCACGTTCTCTCTAGGTTCTTAACCACTTTCATGTCGCCAGTTTTCTCTTTGCCAATGTTTGCCAAACCTCATTTCTTTCTCTGCCTCCATAACAAAGTTGTCAACAAGACAGTCCTTTCTTGGGCAATCCTTACTTTGAATGCCAGTAGGTGCCAATACTATTTTGTGCCACCTCTGTGAAATCTTTTGCAATAATTTCAGATAAGCATCTTGCATAGCTTCCAGCAGTTTGTAATATACACCTTCTGTTTTTTTTCTTCCTTTTTAGCTTTGTTAGATGCTTTCAACACCACTCTTGCTATGAGATCCATGGATTTCCATGAAGGTGTGTTCATGCTTTCCACCAACCAGTGAGAACTCAGGGCATGAATCCAATCCAACCAATTCATATCTATAATATAATAACACATCAATTATTTTTTCTATATTAGAAGCTTAAGTTTATTTTGTTTGCTTCCTACGTGCTTTTATTTAGATACAATGGAGGCTTCCCATTATATGTACCTCTGAATTGGCACCTCTACTTCCTTTGTCACACATATTCACATTCCTAATATTTAGCTAAGTACTTAGCTCTGGACTTTGCATCTCTTTCCTGGAAGGTTTATCTTAAAACCCGTTTGATCAGATTGTAAATTCTTGCCAAATATGTTCTTCCCAGTCTCCTTTCAGAAGTATTTCATTGTCTTGCTAAGAAAACCCAAAGCTAAGGTTGCAATAAATCTGAGTTAATTTGACAACACATTTTGCCACTGAGATTAAGGAACTACTATTTGGAATCTTGACTGGGGCACTATGTAAAAAACCCGGTGTGAATGGTTTCCTTTCTCCAGATGTTGCATAAGTACTGTCCCTAATGTGATGCTGGGAAGAGTTGCACAAGCATTAAAACACACCTCTTACTGACTTGGTGAGTGGGTATCTAATTGGCCATTTCACAATGAAGTGAGTTCAAGGCCTTAGTGTCCATTGCACAAGCAACTGCGCAAGTGTGGAGTACAGCATAACTACACTGGGATACATTTACTCTGCCCTGAAATGGTATAGGATCTTAATCACTGTATTAGCTTTTGGTGGGGTGGAAAACATCTCTCTTTGGGATGTGCAAAATCATTAGGTTTCATGAAAATAAAACATACACAATAAAGCAAATACAAAACCCTTGGTATTTAAACAAGACTAAGCAACCTGCTGGAAATACTATTCTTCAGAGTCTCTTGCACTCATCAGCCCTCTCCTCAAGATATGTTGAATATTAGTCACCTAGTTGTAGGATGGCAGAGAGCCACAAGGAAAAGAAACTGATTGTTTTGAATATTTTCACTCATTTCCTTTTAGTCTCTCTCATTTGGGTACTGGTATTGCTGAATAGAAGGGAATTAGTGATATGGTCCTAGAATTCAAGGATCAATTCTGAGGATCAGTTCTTTCTTGTTGAGGGGAGCTTCCTCTCATAGAACTATAGAAGGTTCTTGAGATGCTTTGCACAAGTAGAGATGCTATCTGTAGAACACGAACAACCAGGCCTGTAGCCAGGATATCGTTTTTTTTGGGGGGGGGGCTGAATTTTTTTCAGGGGGGTTTCAGGGGGGGCTGAGTTTTGGGGGGGGGGCTGAGTCTGAGTGAACCACCATGAGAATTTTGGGGGGGGGGGGCTGAAGCCCCTCAAGCCCCCCCCCCCCGGCTACATGCCTGCGAACAACCATCAGGTACAGCAGAGTAGAGAGACATTTGGTTTGCAGATGTTCTTGAGTCAATCTTGTTGCCTCCCCAAGTCTCATATGCTCCAAGGGAGAGAGATCTCTGCTATTTTTTCTGATCAGTGATTAAAGCTAACAATGCACTGAGAGGGAAAGTGGTGCATGAAGCTGGCCCTTCACCTAGCTGGCATTTGCTGAAGCTAGCAGAGTCTCAACTTTGTGATTCAGTTGGTGACTCCAAACACCAATACAAAGCATTTATCCCTTCCCTCTATGTAGGAAAGTGGAGCAAAACTTTCAGTGCTTGGGATCCTTCCACACAGCCATATAACCCACAATATTAAGCAGTTAATCCACAATATCTGCCTTAAACTGGATTATCTGAGTCCACACTGCCATATAATCCAGTTCAATGTGGATTTTATACAGCTGTTTGGAAGGGGCCTTGGTGGTGAGTGAATGTTAAGGCTGCTGATAATGCTTTACTTCTCTTCCTTCAGGAGAAATAATTAAGGCAACCTCTTACAGCTTCCCTCTTCACCTAGTGGCTAGCCCAAGAGCCAGGGTTTACCTAATACCTTGAAAAGTCAGCTGAGAACACTACAGTTTTTCTCTCCTTCTTCTTGTGCCTTTGGGCAAGTTGTGGAAGGAGAAGCAAGTACTTAGCAAGGATGATTGGTGGTCAATATCTGAAGCTTGAATGTGTCCCCATCCAACAGAGGGACTGAAGGTGTGGATTCAGCTCCCATTCTTCAAATTTTCCCACTTCTGAGTCGGGTGAGAAGTCTTTTTCCACCTCTGCTGTCATTAGAACTGTTGGTGACAGCCAATGTGCTGTAATGGCTTGTGTGTGGGACTAAGCCCATCATGTTCAAAGGCTGACTTTATTTTTCATAGTGAGCTATGGATGCATGTAGGTCAACAAATAATTTCTCCTTCTTCAAGTATCTAAATAACGCATACTCAACTGTTCTGTAGTTTATACCTTAATATATAAATTTTAGCCAATTTGTTAATTCAGAGGTAGTTTTGTTAATCTAATGAATACATTAAAGCATCTGTTGATATTTATTTTGATATCATTTGTGTGTTTTGGTTCTCCTAGGTATTCATTATACCATATTCTCTTCCTGTGTGTTGCCTGCCACCTTAAAATGAACCCATTAATTTCTCATGGTTTTCTTATGGTTTTCAGAGGTTGTTTTGTTAGTTTTTATCCTTTGAACTATATGTAGCTTACAACACCTGGTATTCATTGGAGGCTACCCATCCAAGTACTAACCAGAGTTATCCTGCTTATCTTCCACAATCAGACACCATTATATCTTTTCCAGTAGCAAACTGTTGAACTGTTTAGAACATGCCTAGCTTATATTATTGGTAAAGCATGCATTCCACCCAATAATCTTTTCACGTTTATTTATTTTAGGACCCTTCCACACAGCCCTATATCCCAGAATATCAAGGCAGGAAATCCCACATTATCTGAGTGTGGACTCAGATAACCCAGTTCAAAGCAGATATTGTGGGATTTTCTGCCTTGATATAGGGCTGTGTGGAAGGGCCCTTACTTTCCACTTCCCCTAGTTTCTTTTAACACTTCGCTGTTTCTTTTATGTTCACTTCTTTCTTTCAATGTTGTATTCCTATAGATTTTGGAGGATTCGTCTTAAGCTCGCTGATTTCAGTAGGTGTAAAACCCAGTTGCTGACCTTTTGATGTTATATCTACTTTCATCTTAAATCTATTTCTCTTGCTGGCCTTCACTCATTTCTTCATACTGCTACATTTTCCCCACTGAATTTCTCCTAATCCAAGTTTAATATTGCTCCTGCTGCTCTATATTTTATGGAAATGAAGCCTGAGCAGTTTCCTCTTCAAGCAAACAATTATAAATATGCTTTCTGATTAAATCTGCAGAATTATATTGTCAGCTAAATGCACAAGTTAAAATAATATCCAACACTAGAGGGCACGTTTACCTTGTGGATTGCATTTTTGTTTCCTGAGTCAATGGATTTGCTGTGTTAACTCCCTCTGTTCAATATCTCATTGCGACATAGCTAGATTGTTTGCATATGATTGGGATTGCTTCTTATATGAAATAGTACTAAAGATTTTATTTCCAGAAAATGTGACACCAAAGATTAAAAATTAGCATTTTAAGAATCTATGTCCAGCATGGCTTTATGACATTCTTCCTGTTGCCACACTCGAATACAGTGGTTCTCAGCCTTCCTAATGCTGAAACCCCTTAATACAGTTTCTCATGTTGTGGTGATCCCCAACCATAATATTATTTTTGTTCCTACTTCACAACTGTAATTTTGCTACTGTTATAAATCATAATATAAATATCTGATATGCAGGATGCATTTTCATTCACTGGATGAAATTTGGTACAAATACCCAATATGCCCCAATATGAAAACTTGTGGGGTTTGGGGAGGGGGGTATTGATTTTGTCATTTGGGAGTTGTAGTTGCTGGCATTTATAGTTATCCTACAATCAAAAAACATTCTGAGTGATGGAATTGAACTAAATTTGGAACACAAAACTCCAATGACCAGCAGAAAATACTGGACGGGTTTGGTGGGGATTGACCTTGAGTTTTGGAGATGTAGTGTAGTACCTACATCCAGAGAGCACTATGGACTCAAACAAGGATGGATCTGGACCAAACTTGGCATGAATACTCAGTATACCCAAATGTGAACACTGGTGGAGTTTGGGGTAAATAGATCTTGACATTTGGGAGTTGTAATTGCTGCAATTTAGTTTACCTACAATCAAAGAGCATTCTGAACCCCACCAGCAATACAATTGGGCCAAACTTCCCAATACTGATGGTCTTTGGCGACCCCTCTGACACCCACCTTGTGACCCCCCCAGGAGTCCCAACCCCCAGGTTGAGAACCACTGATTTAGAGTATATTATGCTTTCTGAATCCCTGCTTCCATCTGTAGTGTAAAAGGACTAAGTCAAATTCTTATTTGATTTTTCAAAATTAATCTTAATATTCTGAAAGTAATCTTAATACTTTTATAATGCCCATTAAGAAGTGACAGGTGGGCTTCATGAGGGTAGTGGAATACCAGCATTTTCATATATGAACATCATGAGATATCTTGTAGATGGGATCCAAGTCTACATTTGAAATTGATTTATGTTTCATATTACCTTAGGCAAATAGTCTCAGAGTAATTTCGTACACAGTAATTTTAATAATTTTGTACATGAAATGAAATGTCACTATCTTAATGTAGACAATTTTGGATTTTGGAATTCCAGAGAAGGGATGCTCAACCTGTATCAAATCAAGGGCCAGGTGGGGGGATAAGATTAAAAAAATCACTAATGGATTGGGATGAGATTGACAATTTGTCTTGGTACTCTGTCTCCATTCAGGTCAATGTGCCTGTCCAGGAGAACAACTGGCCAGGATGGAGATTTTCCTCTTCTTCACAAGCCTCCTTCAATGTTTCACCTTCTATATTTCACAGAACCAGCAGAGGCCAAGAGAAGATGGATGCTTTCTTTTTACACTTGTCCCACACCCCTATAAGCTCCAGGTTGTTTCACAATAGGCACAAATGTCTGCACAAGCATCCATGCAATTGTCACTGTATAGTAGACCAAATGGAAATGGCTCTGAATCCCTTTTTCACCCCTAGGAAGCAATAAATAACACAATCTTATAACAAGGAAACTTCATAGTTATTTGTGGTTCCTTATGTCACAACTACAATTGGATACCAATAATATGTATTACCTTCCCACTCTGGCGGGAAGATAACGGTGATCCATGCAGTCATACTGGCCACATGACCTAAGAGGCATCTATGGGCAGCATCGGCTTTTTGGCTTAGAAATGGAGATGAGCACCACCCCCAGAGTTGGAAATGACTAGACTTAATGTCAGGGAAAACCTTTACCTTTATTTAATGTGTTGGCATGTTAAAGGAGGCATTATTTAGTACAGAAATTAATTGAAGGCAATGTTGTTGTAGGTGGAACTGGGAAGATGCTAACTGCTTATCTTGTTGAAGGCAATACCAAATACCAAATCATGAAAACAAGAGGTTTTTGTGATAAATGGAAGGGGAATAGAAAGGAGTAGGAATTATAGGTAGCAAGTAAATAGGTAGTAGTTTGACTGTTGGATGAGAACCCAGGGATTCAAATGCTTACTCAGCCACCTTGAGTCTCTATATCAAAAGAAAGATGGGATAAAAATAAAGTAAATTGAAAAAAAAACAAAAAACAAACAAAGCCATGGAAACCCACCTTGTGCGAGTCCCACTCCATCAATCTTGGAGGAAGGCAATGGTAAATCTGCTAGGCATAATTTTTTCAAGAAAACCCTGTGATAGGGTTGCCACCATAATTCAAACTGAAGCACATGCAGATGGGTTTGCAAAGTAGAAGTAGAATGATGTTGGACTGCAAGTCCCAGCAGCCCCACTTGGGAGTTGTGGGGAGGGTGATTCCCACTCATGTTCTAAAATGACAGCCACCAGATTTCTGGGTGATATAGCTCTGTATCCTGTAGCAAAAACAACATACTTTTTAACCCCCCTTGAAGACTTGAATAAGTTTTTATTTGTGGATCCCACCACATTGCATCAAATGAACTAAGTAGGAGCTAAGACCTGACAGAAAGTGCTGGAGTGCCTTTTTGTGACACTTATCATTCTGGTGCATGCTGCTAGACAGTGGGGATGCATCATTTTAAATTGAAACTTAAATTGGGAGCGAACTTGCTATAAACTACCGTATATATTTAAGTATAATTCAACCTGAATATAAGCCGAGGAACCTATTTTACCACAAAAAACTGGGAAAATGTATTGACTTGAGTATAAGCCGAGGATGGGAAATGCAGCAGCTACTGGTAGATTTCAAAATAAAAATAGATACCAATACAATTACATTAATTGAGGCATCAGTAGACTAAATGCTTTTGAATATTTACATAAAACTGTAATTTAAGATAAGACTGTCCAACTCTGATTGAACCATTATTCTAACCTTCTTCAATGTAAAGAAGGTTAGAATAATGTAAAGGAGGTAATAATAATAATAATAATAATAATAATAATAATGTAATAATAATAATAATAATAATAATAATAGAGTAAAATAAAGAAGGTATTATGAAGTCCATAAGGGAAGACACAATGTAGCATCATAAGAATATGCTTCATTTTGGTTAACTGGATACCTTGTTGTCCTTAGAGAGACCTCACACCCTGGCTAGGGTCCATGAGACAAGCGCTGGTGCAGACTAGCACTGATTAAAGAGCCAGGGATAGCTCCATGCAAGCGGGGCAGAGTCGGACCGGGCACCCATTAAAGATTCCCGGATCCAACGAGAGAGATTCTCGAGTGGACCCAGCTCCATGAGATCCATGCTTGGCTCTGGCTAGTTCACATTTAAGGAGACTGAATCCATTTTTAGCCATTCTATATCCTCTTATTTGTCATTCCTTCAATAACCAATCTCAATCTATTTGCTTCGCAATATTTTTTAATATTGGGAAGAGCTATCCTCCTTTTTGTTCTATTAGCAATATTCTCACCCAGTCAAGAATCTAACCACACAGGTAGCAAGAGACTCAAAAGATTTTCTCATCAGCTTTAACAGGATTAAAGAGAAAACGGGAGCATTAAGTACTTTAAAAACATTTTAAGGAAGTCTTGATCAATGGATTAGTAAGCCTCAAGAAATGTGTAGGTGGCCGAACAAATGCAAATGTAGCTGTCACTTATACAACTAACCAGGACGCCTGTTGTTGCACGCCTTCAAGTTGTTCCTGACTTACTGCAATTCTAAAATGGATTATTCCAGAGGTTTCTTGGCAAGATTTGTTCAGAGGGAGTTTGCTTTTGCTTTCCCCAGAGGCTGAGACAGAGTCTCTTGCCCAAGGTCACCCACTGGTGTTCTGTGGCTGCGCAACAGTGGGGTTACAAATGATAAATTCCTCAAATAGGATAGAAAGCTCAAAATATGTTCAAGTCTGTAGAATACAAACAGTCTGAATGCAAAACCAAATAGACCAAGAACAAGACCATTCTTGTTTCCTGCTGTCCTGGAGACTAGGACTCAGAACAATCGGTTCATATTACAGGAAAGGAGATTCCATCTGAACATTAGGAAGAACTTCCTGACTGTAAGAGCTGTTCAACAGTGGAACTCTCTGCCTCAGAGTGTGGTGGAAGCTCCTTCCTTGGAAGCTTTTAAACAGAGGCTGAATGGCCATCTGTCAGGAATACTTCGATTGTGCATGGCGGAGGGTTGGACTAGATGACCCATGTAGTCTCTTCCAACTCTATTATTCAGTGTTTCTGTGAAATGATATCATATCTGGAAATAGATATGGATGTTGAGCCCTCCTCCCCTTGTGAAAGACACCAGCAAAAATGATAGCAGGAAAGTGACTGCAAAAGACTGTCAAGACTGAAGAGTATAATAAGGCAGATGATGGGCTTTTTAGCATTAGCTACATTCCCACCATGGTGGCTGTGAAACATCCAAATTGGAGAAATAAAATTGTTAGTTTCAACAGTGTTCTATTTTTTGTGATTACTTGCTCCTCAATCACCTTCTGTTACCTTGACCTCAATATACTTTTTTCAATCCTCTCAGTCTGCTTTTTGATTGCTTATGAACCTGGTAGGACTGCACTTTGGTTTGGAACTTGGACCACTCTCGACAAATTATTCTGCCTGCTTTTTGAAGTTTTTTTTTCCACGTCAGGAGCTACTTGAGAAACTGCAAGTCACTTCTGGTGTGAGTGAATTGGCCATCTGCAAGGATGTTGCCCAGGGAACTCCTGGATGGTTTGATGTTTTATCATCCTTGTGGGAGGCTTCTCTCATGGCCCCACATGGAAAGCTGGAGCTGACAGAGGGAGCTCATCCATGCCATTCTTGGATTTGAACCTCTGACCTGTCAGTCTTCAGTCTTACTGGCATAAGGGTTTAACCCATTGCGCCACCGGGGGTCCTATGTTCTTTGAAGTGTTGATGTCAGGTGATTCCCTGTGCTTGAACTTAAACCAGCTTTGACTTGCCATTTGGCTCTTTCCTCCACTGAGTTTTCTAAAATGGCAAAATCTTCCTGATGCAACATTAGAAAATTGAGAGAAGGGTTACTATGTGCCATTCTTGAGACTTGATGGAACTGACTCAATAGACGTTGAATGAAGTTTGAAGGCTTTGGAACTAAGAAATGTTTTGAGAAGAACCCATATGGTATCTCCAATTAAGGGACCAATTCAGTTTTTCCTCTGCGAAGTAGGGCCTTGACGTAATGAAAATGACATCATAGAGAAGATCCTTGTGGGAGGAACAGTCACATTTGAGTGCATAGTTTCTAAGTGGACACACTATTAGTTTGGCTACCTTCCCCAGTTTTGTGTCAGCTACAGATTTGATAAATTGAAACTTACATTAGAAAATAAATATTTATCTCAGGGCTTAACAAAGAGCAGGGCATTTAGACATGTGAATAATTTGGCACTGAATACAGAGTGAGAACAAAATTAGATTTTAATGGAACATGAGAAAACTTGATAACAAAATAATAAGGGAATGCAATTTTATATATTTTTTTCATTATTATCCTGTCATTGTTGTCAAACACGGCATCCCAACCCCAAAAGATTTATAGTTTGCCTAGGACATTAAAGCAAAAGAGATAAAATTATTTCCTTTTTCCTCCTCTGTGAGGCCTCCATAATCACATGACGGGCCAGCAGCAGCCAATACCCCTCCATGCTCCCTCTCCACCTTTGATATAGATTTTATTAAAAGTTCATAGAGATGCGCTGATTGGTACCAGCAGACATACAAACTAAGTCTGCAGCAGCAGATCTCCTGCACAGCAAACATGTATTATCTCCCCCCTCCAATGTGTCTATTTTTACATACTTTTATCCCTACCCTGTCCCTTCCCACATATCTCTGCCCGTATGCCTGTACCTATATGCCTACCCATATCTGTGCACGTGTGCACAAGCAAAGCATTAACCAGAAAATGAAAACAATATTTTTAACCTCTTCAATGAAATATAACCAATATGTATAAATATGATTCTGCACAAGGCCAGCCACAGAGGTCAGCTCCCCTTGCTGATCCCACTGAGGAATTTCCTGAGACATTTGGAAACATCCTTGGAAGTTTTTAAAGTTTCAGGGATACTTTGATAGTGCTTTTCCTGCATGGCAGAAGGTTGGACTAGATGGCCCATGTGGTCTCTTCCAACTCTGTTATTCTATGATTCTATGAAATTATATCATACCTAGAAGAAGATCTGCATGTTGAGTCCCACTCCCCTTCTGAGGCTTTTGAAGTGTTTTGCATTTTGTTACAAAACTAAGGTTTCTGTTTGGCTAATAACTAGACTTCACTGAGCTTTCTCGTAATGTTGTCAAGCCCTGATCCCTCCCCCCCCCCCCCCCCCGGTCAAAATATCAAATTAGTGAACTCAGTAACAGTGGGAACCTGTAATTGCATAGATTGGTTTGTGGACATCTGGAGAAGCCCCAGCAGCAGCTACCAGTACTCGAGTGTCCTCTTTTTAGTTATATTGTTACCTAACCCCTATATATACATGCACCTCAGTGCATTATCCTCTACTTCTGCTCCTTTGTATGTTTTTCTGTCTTTTGAGTCTTTTTATCATGCTCTCCACCTTCCACAGCCGGTCCCAGTGGCCACATGGTTCTCACAGCCCCCATGGCCCTCCCTGGCTCTTGGAGCGGGGTTCTCCTTCCCATTATCCCTATATTAACTTCCCATTTGCCCCAATAAACCCTGTGTCAATTCTGAACTCCCCTGTGGATACCCAGACACCCATTCGCAGGATTCCCCTCAGTATCCACGAACCCTCGTGTTTGTGTATTAATTTGCTATATATTATATCTTGTTATAAAACCCTTAGGAGAAGTAAGCCACTGACCAAGACCTTTGGCGGACCTTTCACCAGCACTTCATGACCTGGGAAATTCCCTCAAGTGTTTTCCTGGGCCTCATCTTAAGAAATAAAGGACTCAAGCACCTATCACCCTTGGGGCCAGCCCATCTCTACTGGCTCAATAGACCCAGCTGTACAGGGGACAACATCATATGGAGGTTGACTTCTGTTTCCACACACACAAATCCCACAGATCCCATCAAATGACACACAACTTGTTTCATGGGTTGCTCGTAGGATTCTGTCTCTGCAGCATATAAATAGTTAGATTTTAAAGAATTGACTCCACTAATTTCCCTGAGCCTAGAAACGCCTAAACATGTTGCTAGCTATAAGGAAGGGGCTATAAGGCTGTGATTTACATATTGCTTTGTATCTCTCTTTTCTTATGCTTGGCTGCCTCTCTCCCAAGGGGGAGGGTGGAACCCCCCTTCCACACTCCATCGTTGCCAGGAGGCAAAAACCCACGAAACAGCAAGTCCATGAAAAAAGGAGCGAAGGAACACTGTATTCATATATAAGATAAACAATATATGACAAGAAAAAATGACAAAAAGAACCCGGATTGCTTCAGTGTATTCTTTATGTTGCTCACTTGCATAATCCAAATATTTTTGTAGCATCTACAGGGCTTGACAGCAACCACAAAACACCTCTGCATTTCTGTCAGTCCATTACGATATGCCTAGGATGTAATTTGTCTCTTTGATATTACATCATTATTTTTACCATAATAAGATTTGGTGGCCTTGGGCAAGTCACACACAACCTTAGAGGAAGGTAAGGGAAAACCTGAAAAAAATCTTGCCACACAACTCCAGTGACAGATTAGTTTTATAGTTGCCATAAACTGGAAATTAATTGAAGACTCATAACAACCATATATTGTCCCTCAGGGCCAGATTAAGACATGCTGATGTCCTAAGCTGATGTCCTAATTATATCATGTTTAAGAAGATGCATAGCATCACCAAAAATAATGTAATATTCTCATTGTTGTGAAAACAAGTAATTCAGAGTTTTGGGTGGCAGATTTACTTTTAGGCTCTTCTTATCTCATTCCTAAATCACATATTTTGATCATGTGTAAACTATGGATAAAAAGAATATTTACATTTGCTCATCCTCAATACGCTGAGAAACCCTGACAAGATTTTTATATTGTACAATTTTCTGGTGAGGATTTTGAAAAACATTTTTCAAATTTTGGTACAAAAATTAAGATTTTGATTGGTTGCTATGTAGTATATTTTGGAGGAACCTACGATCCAAATGATTGTGTGAACCAACTGAAAGAAATGAGCAAATTCCTATGCACACTGTACAAATCTTGTTTGTAGTGCAAAAAAAAAAAAGAAAAGAAAAGAAAGAAAGAAAAGAAAAAGAAAGAAAGAGAAGAAAAAAAGAAAGAACAATATAATATTTAATTTTTTGGTCATGTCAGAAGCGACTTGAGAAACTGCAAGTTGCTTCTGGTGTGAGAGAATTCGCTGTCTGCAAGGATGTTGCCCAGAGGATGCCCAGATGATTTGATGTTTTTATCATCCTTGTGGGAGGCTTCTCTCATGTCCCCGCATGAGGAGCTGGAGTTGATAGAGGGAGCTCATCCGCCTCTCCCCAGATTCGAATCTGCGACCTGTCAGTCTTCAGTCCTGCGGGCACAGGGGTTTAACCCACTGCGCCACCGGGGGCTCCATATTTAAAATGAACAATTTTAACCAACATAAACTTAACAGTATTTCAGGGGTCACCCAGTCCAATACCTTTCTGCCATGCAGTAAAAGCACAATCAAAGCACCCTCAATAGATGGCCACCCAGCCTTTGTTGTAACAACAACAACAACAACAACAGCAGCAGCAGCAGCAGCAGCAGAAAGCTCAGGGGTCATCCAATTCAACTTCTTTCTGCCATGCAGGAAAGGCACAATCAAAGCACCCCCCCCCCCCAATAGATGGCCACTCAACCTTTGTTGTAATAATAGTAGTAGTAGTAGTAATAATAATAATAATAATAATAATAATAATAATAGGAGAGACTCCAGGGACCATCCAGTTCAATTGCTTTCTGCCATGCAGGAAAAGCACAATCAAAGCACTCCCTGAGTGATGGAATGGAAATAGGGGAGGATCTTGGAAGGCAAGGAGTCGGGAAAGGGTCTAGGTGGCAAGGAAAGAGCATGAGCAAGGAGAGAGGTAGAGGAGAAAGGATCTGTGCCCTGGGACTATGCTGCTGCTGCTGCTTCTGCAGCTCCAAACTTTAATTTCCCTGCATTTCTCAGGAGGAGGCAAAAAGCAGCTTAGGAAAAAGTCAAATATTAATGTGGAGCAAATCACAGAGATCCTTAAAAGTATGCATGAGGAAGGGTGAGAAAATCGATAAGGAGCATTTATCTTCTCTAGAAAATCTGAGAATCCTCCAATGATCCTCCAATGAGTATAATTATAGCTAATGTATATAACCTGTTACAATAAGATGTGTTTTAAAGGGGATTACAAAAATAATTGAAGAAAAGTTGCTGGTATTCTAAATGAACATATAAGGATGATGTGAATGCTTGATTTGGTAAGTAGGATGAGGTCTAGAGGTCAATGTTTTGGTATGGCAACGCTTCCCTCATTACATGGGGAAAACATAACTCAAACTGGGCAGAAGTGTTCTGGCTCCATTGGACCCAACTCAACATGGGAAGGCTCCTGTATTTGGAGGGAAGCATCCAAGGTTGCTTTTACACTGGTTAGGGACGGAGCCTCCACAAGAAGTCACATGATGTTGTGTGATGGCAGGTGTGGGGCTCCATTCCCAAAGCAGACCGAAAGCATCAGGCATGTAGTGGGGGGGGGGGCATGAAGGGCTTCAGCCCCCCCCCCCCCCCCCGAATTCTCAAAGTGGTCCGCGAGAAGGCCTTACTGGTACATTATTTAAACTGTTACATTTATTCATATCATGATCTGATCACCATGCTCAATATATCCCATATGCATGGGGGTATTGGGATAACGATACAAGAGGTTTGCTAGGGCAGATCCTCAGCCCCCCCCCCCCCCCCCGAATCAAAATCCTGGCTACGGGTTTGGGAAGCATCCTAGAATGCTTGAGTTGGTAAGTAGGATGAAGTCCTAAGAGTTGGATGTAAATCAGATGTCTGCAACTCGGGGCCTGCTTGTGTATTCTATCACGGGGCATATAATTATTCTCTGGCAAGAAAATGCAAGGCTACAAGAAGGCTAAAACATTTACATCCTACTCCCACTCCTTGCTTAAACCCCCCAAATTCAGAAAAAGAAACAGAGACACTGGAAACAGTGGCCTCGGTCCGAACGGTTTTTCACAATTAGAGTAGATCAATTGAATTAACCTGATTCAATGGCTCTGCTTTAATTGGAACTCATAAGAGTTCTCTATCTAGGAATGGCACATAGCTGGAATGGGGCTGGGGTGACTGTCACAGCATATATTCTTTCCTCTGTTGGTTTGGGATAGTTTTCTGGAATGCAAAAGGTAAAATGTTGCAGGAGAGTGGTGAAAAAGATGAAGAGCTCTGTTTTAGCCAACTGTTCTCCAGTGCAAGATCGACGACCTAAAGGAAGAAGAGGTTATATGTTGTTTACAGGAGAACAAAAAGAACACTACTAGGAAATACAGCCACAAATCTCTGTCTCACCTTTATTTCACACACAAAAACTGCCTTGCTTTTTACAGTAATGGGCAGACACAAGTTGACTGACATTGCTTGGATCCTACAAAATCTGGGCCAAGTTGGTTAGGTGAATATCTCAGCAAACATGAGCCTTTGTGGTCCAGGGAGGAGAGCAGAAAATATAAATTAGCTCGGTTACATGGAACTAAATAACTAGATTGACCCATTCAAAAATAGGGTTTACGTTCATATTGGCTTTACCAATTCCATTTACTTCATGGGTTTACCTTTTTGAAAACTAAAAACTAAAAATAAGATTTAGTTTAGGATCTCAGATAAGAATGGACACTAGGCTTGGTTGAGCCAAAAAAAAAAAAAGAGGTTCAAAACGCATTTTGGATGTAGGGGGCGCTGGTGGTTCAATTCTAAAGTCACTTCTGATTTTTTTTTAAAAAAGTTAAGTGGTTCAAATTTGGATTCCTCCTCCACCCCACCTTTCCTGCATGGTCCAAAACTGCTTTGAAAGTCAAAAGTCCAAAGGTTTTTTTTAGGAGTTTCAGGCTCTTCTGAACGAACCTATCCAACCCTAATGGACACTGCACAAACACATGTATAGAAACATATGAGTGATAGGACAAGTATTTTTTACTCATTGTAAGATAGCTAGAAAATTAGGAAAGGTGCTTGTAACTATTTGGTCATTCGTTTGGGAAGGAGAGTTACTGATGTGCTTTTAATATAAGAATTTACAACTTTGGCCCCTTCTACACTGCCATATAATCCAGATTTTCAAAGCAAATAATCCACATTATCCACTTTGAACTGGATTATATGAGTCTACACGGCTATATAATCTAGTTCAAAGCATATAATCTGGATTCTATATGACAGTGTAGAAGGAGGCCTTTCTGTCCTTGAGGTAACTCAGTTCTCTCCTACACAGCTGTATAAAATCCAGATTATGTGCTTTGAACTGGGTTATATGGCAGTGTAGACACAGATAATCTAGTTCAAAGCGGATAATGTGGATTATCTGCTTTGATAATCTGGATTATATGGCAGCATATACGGAGGCTCATTCCTGATATCCCATCCTTTTGAGACTCAATATTACTGCTTTTACACTTCCTCCATGCGTCTCAACCATCCTTCTTTTAGATGTACCTGCAGAGAAAGGCAGGAAGGCTTCTTGCTTGATGAACTTCCCGTTTGCATCCAGGAAGTGCTCTGGGTAAAAGTCGTGGGGTTTTTCCCACATAGTTGCATCCTTTAGCACAGAAGATAAATGACAGACGACAACAGTGCCCTAATGTGGAATAGAAACAAATCAAGGTTTGAATCGTGTTGTGAATATGATACTTCTTTTATCCCTATATGTTATAATCAGTAAAGTACATAGATAAAAGAATAAGTTGAAAATTATTAGAGAGGTTGCCTGCTTTCCAGATTTCAGTTCCTATATACAAGATACTCTGGGTTCATGGCAATTCATAGCAATTCTGGAAATTAGTCTACGAAGAGAATTGTAGGCTGCTCCAACTACCTAATCACACTAGAGAATGAATCTACTTTAAATCCAGTTTCTGCCTCCTTCAGATTTCTGGGGTTTGTAGTTTAGGGAGAAGACTTTAACAGCCTCACTACAAATCCCAGTATTCTGCAGGAAGCAGAAACTGAATTTAGAGTGGATTCTGCAGGAAGCAGAAACTGAATTTAGAGTGGATTCATTCTCTGGCGTGATGAAGTGGTCGTGTTGTAAGCCCTGGGAAGAGGGGACGGGAGATACATAAAGTTTTATTATTATTTATTATTAGAAACATGCTTTACTCAATTATTTAGAGACGTATAAGGTTAATAGTCTCTCTCTCTCTCTCTCTCTCTCTCGTACTTAACCAGAAAAATATAATCTTAAACAATTTTTCGATCAGAGTTCAGAGAAGGGATATGAAATAATTTCACACATATGATTGATGATGGTGATGATTTAGATATGTTCTTTGTCACCAGTCAAGACTTTCCTTGGGCATTTGGAGGATGACTAAAAAGATTTTGCCTCACATTTTCCTAAAGTTTGTTCCAGATTCTTATTGTAAAATTTTGCAAAAAAGTACTTTGAAGAAAGTTACTCTTGTTTAGTTGTTTGTTTGTTTTTTTGTCGTGTCAGGAGCGACCACTCCTGTTGTGAGAGAACTGGCCGTCTGCAAGGACATTGCCCAGGGGATGCCTGGATGATTTGATGTTTTATCATCCTTGTGGGAGGCTTCTCTCATGTCCCCATATGAGGAGCTGGAGCTGAGAGGGAGCTCATCCGCCTCTCCCCGGATTCGAACCTGCGACCTGTCGGTCTTCAGTCCGGCCGGCACAGGGCTTTAACCCACTGTGCCACCAGGGGCTCCTCTCTTGTTGCATTATTGCTATGACTTTTGGAGCCACTGGTATTTTTGTGCCCTTTCTTTAACAAAACCCCCAAAGATGTTGATAGATAATATATATGATGATGTTGATAAATATCAGGGGTCCTCAAACTAAGGCCCAAGGGCTGGATAAGGCCCTCCAAGGTAATTTACCCAGCCCTCGTTCAGGGTCATCCTGTCCGAAATGACTTGAAAGCACACAACAACAACAATCCTATCTCATCAGCCAAAAACAGGCCCACACTTCCCATTGAAATGCTAATAAATTTATATTTATAAGCATATGAGATTGTTCTTCATTTTAATCATTGTATTGTTTTTAAATGTTTTTTGCACTATAAATAAGATATGTGCAGTGTGCATAGGAATTCAGCCATGCTTTTTTCAAATTATAATCCGGCCCTCCAACAGTTTGAGGGACTGTGACCTGGCCCTCTGTTTAAAAAGTTTGAGGACCCCTGGTTTATATAGTACGTGTCACAAACATTGAAAATTAACTAGGTTTTTTTTTATCGTGTCAGGAGTGACTTGAGAAACTGCAAGTCACTTCTGGTATGAGAGAATTGGCCGTCTGCAAGGACATTGCCCAGGGGACGCCTGGATGACTAGGTATTTGAGGACCCTTGATATATATGATATTGCTCATCTCACAGAATTGAAAGAGTCCAACCCTCTGCTACACAAGAATATACAAGTAAAGCACTCTTGGAAGATGGCATTTCAGTCTTTGTTTAAAGACCTCCATCTCAAACAGATACTGCATTTACATGGCCCACTTTTTGATTTGCACAATTTCAAAATTTTAGTAGTTTATTGGACTTGCACAAAACTGCTTGCCTTTGCATTTTGACCAAACAAAAGCACAAAAACTGAAAAGATGCACTCCAACTTCAGTATAGTCAAGAAACCTCTTTGAATTCTGCAGCACTGCTGGTCACAGCTGACCTCGAAGAGGTACGAATGGAGGATGAAAGGGAGAAATGTGTCAAGAGGAAGGCATATCAAGCCAACCCTTACTGGGACTGCCTTCCACCTGGAAACCAATGTCCTCACTGCAGGAGAACATGCGGATCAAGAATAAGGTTCCAGAGTAACTTATGGATTCACTGTCAAGACACTACACTTGAAGGACCATTATCCTCAGGCTATGAGGGATCGCCTAACTAACTAACTAATCAAGAGCATACTTTGGTTCAGAAGGAAGACTGGGGATTTTTAATATTTTGGTTTTCCTTTTTCAAACATGTTTACCTCCTGCTTGGATGTAGGAGATAACAACCCTTTTCAAATGTGTCCCTCTATGTGGATTTGGATGCAAACAATGTGGCAAAAAGGCTCCTGTGTCCTTTTGAGAACATTTGGGGACAAAAGTTTTATTGCAGGGCTATGAATGTCCAGGAGGGGACAATGTGGCCCTTTCACCCCTGTCCATCCATGCCCCAAGAACACAATTTTCCCCAGCTACATTTGGTGATGTTGCTGAACTTAATTTGTTGTTCTTTTATGCCAATATTTTTTTAATTTTGTCAACTGTCAGTAAACCACAGAAAATATTAAACAAGCAAGCAAAATGTGAGCTCTTACTGACTCATCCTGAACATAAACACTTGCAATAGATGTCCAGGTGGCATATATTCCCATTTTTAAAAACCTATTCACAAAATTTAGTTCTCTAGTTCACAATGAGCATGAAACCGCCTTATATGATCAATGAAATTGTGATTTAGCAACTGTGATCTCATTTATTAAAACATTTTTTTTCAGGGACTGTACCTTGGGTATGACAAAATTGGCAACTTCAGTATCTCTGTATGTCATATAAGGAACTGAAGCTGGTGCAATATCGGCACAACGCTGAATTTCATGGATCACAGCATTGGTATAAGGCAGTTTTGACTGGTCCTCCATCGTGGGTGATTTTATTCGGCCAATCACCATATCAATTTCTTCTTGAACTCTTTCTGGAAATGTTAATTTATTTTGTATTATTAGCTTGTGATCCTATTCTTCATCACCTCTGTACAAGTCCTATATTTCAATCACAACTAAAAGAAAGAATCTTACCATCTATTATTTAAATTTTTCTGGGGAAAAATACTTCAAAATCATAAGAACAATAAAAAGGATTTTCTCCCCTAATTTTTCTGTCTTCATCCTCCACTCCCAGCCTTCACATGTCTACTCAAACTTGTTCAGAGTTACAGAAAAGGAAACCTACGTGGGATAGCTTTGGCGTCCTACCACAGTCACCATATTTCTCAATGACGACGACTTACTCTGAACTTCAGGATGGAGGATCATCTTTAGAAGCCCCCAAAGTAGGGTGACAGATGTTGTGTCAGTGCCTGCCGCAAACAGGTCAATCATAAGATGAATAAGGTTTTCTTCACTGAAAGTGGTCTCTGGATTGCCCTTGGCCTGAAGGAGGTTAAACAAAATAGCAATGTGTTTGTCAATGGCACAATGTTGCATCATGATTGCAATATAGTGGCATTTGTGATAGTTCCAAGACATAACAGAGCAAACAAAAGAAGAAAGCAGTGCTTATGAGACGTATTTATATAATTATATATACACATTGATTATACAGCTGGAGCTTGGAAACATTAGTATCAACACTACTACTAAATAGTAAATACTGATAGCCATTAAATTGAAAATGATGGACATTAATTTATGTTGATTGTTAGTAAGGCAATTATTTATTTATTTATTTATGGCATTTGTAGCCCGCCTTTCTCAGTCTTACAGCGACTCAAGGCAGCTTACAGAATTTGGCAGAATTTGATGCCATACGTTTATAAAATACAGTTAAAAACCTCCAACCTAATATTATAAAGACCATATAAACCAGGGGTCCTCAAACTTTTTAAACAGAGGGCCAGGTCACAGTCCCTCAAACTGTTGGAGGGCCAGAATATAATTTGAAAAAAAAAAAGCATGAATGAATTCCTATGCACACTGCATATATATTATTGTAGTACAAAAAAACTTTAAAACAATACAATAATTAAAATGAAGAACAATTTAAACAAATATAAACTTATTCATATTTCAGTGGGAAGTGTGGGCCTGCTTTTGGCTGATGAGATAGGATTGTTGTTGTAGTATGCTTTCGTTTCAGACTTAGGTTGATTGTTGAGACTGAGCGAGGGCTGGGTAAATGACCTTGGAGGGTCGTATCTGGCCCTCGGGCCTTAGTTTGAGGACCCCTGATATAAACCATTAAAACCATTAAAACATATCATCCCCAGTGTCATCCTGTTAAATCATTATCCAACAGCATCGTCTAGTCATTCTGTGTTCATTCTTCCTAATTCATAATTATTTATTCTGTTGCATTTCCAAACGTTTGTTCAAAGAGCCAAGTTTTTACTCTCTTTCTGAAGGTCAGGAGGGAGGAGGCTGATCTAATATCCCTAGGGCGGGAGTTCCACAGCCAAGGGGCCACCACTGAGAAAGTCCTGTCTCTCGTCCCCGCCAGATGCACTTGCAAGGAAGGCAGGATCAAGAGCAGGGCCTTCCCAGACGATCTTAGATTCCTAGGTGGTTCATAAGGAGAGATACATTTGGATAGGTAAGCTGGTAATTTAAAAGACATCACTTTTAAATTAATAAACAAAGATAAAATGATTAAATGTGGTCCAAAGTTGCTTGCTCTCTCCCCTCCAAGTGTTTGCTTACTCCTCCCCCCAGTGACAAATTAAAATAAAGTGCTGGAGGAACATTTAGAGGGTTGGTGGTTTCCATGAAACTTTTCTTTGATTTAAGTCTACTGGGAGAAGGCTGATAGCCATATAGTGGGTGGCTTTCACAGTGTTCAACCTTATTTCTCTCACAATTGGCAGCAACTTCCCACTGCACATCGGAGGGAGGGGGGGATGTCAGCTAACTTATAGAGTCTATCAACAGGCGTAGGTTTAAGACGTCCTGTTATTATTCCACATATCTCATTTACTGCTATATTCAACTGCTTCATGTGAGCAGATTTATGCCAGATGGAATAGGCATACTCAGCAGTTGAGTAAGACAAGGGCAGGAATGATGTTCTTATTAATTAGTAAGTTTCTGCAGGATGTTATCCTGTACAGCTACTTTGTGCTTGGTGTTTGCACAGTATTTCCTAAATGTTAGCATTTGGTCTAAGGTGACACTGAGATATTTAGGGTGGGAACAGTGTTCAAACTCTTGGCCTTCCCAGGTAACCTTCAGCTTTCTGTTGGTTTCATGATTATGTAGATTGAAAGCACACACTTATATCTTGGCAAGGGTTAGGCTTCAGGTGATTATCTTTGTAGCAGCTGCGTAAGTGTACAAAGTATGCAGGTAATGAGATTAACAACCTACGGTGCAATGATGGTCTTTGGACCATAATAAAATGTTGTTGTTGTTGTTGTTGTTGTAGCTGGAGAGATCTTTCAAGTAGATGGATGAGGCAAAATAATGATTTATCCCAAAGCAGCATTCTTCAACTGGCCTTGTTTAACATCTTTATTAACGATCAGCCACAACTACCACTCACAAGGAGCTTTTCATACACTGATGACCTTGGCCTAACACAGTGGTTCTCAACCTGTAGGTCCCCAGGTGTTTTGGCCTGCAACTCCCAGGAATCCCGGTCCTCGACCGGTTCATCCCGCTGGACGCAGAGGCTGTCGATAGGCTCATAGCTGCAGCTAGACCAACCATTTGCTCCCTCGATCCGTGTCCCTCTTGTTTGGTAAAATCCTGCTTGGAGGGATTACATGACCCTCTGTTGAAGATCATAAACAGCTCCCTTGAGCAAGGAGTTTTTCCAGAGGGTTTAAAAGAGGCGGTGGTCTCTCCTTTGCTGAAGAAACCAGACTTAGATTGTTCGGTTCCCTCCAGTTACTGCCCAATTTCAAATCTCTCGTTCCTGGGCAAGGTGATTGAGAGGGCAGCAGCGGAGCAGTTGCAGCAATTCCTAGACGACACAGCCGGACTAGATCCCTTCCAGTCCGGCTTCTGTGCGGGGCATGGGACAGAGACTCTGCTGGTCTCCATCACGGATCACCTTCGATGCCAGCTTGACCAGGGCGGGTCAGCGCTGCTTGTGTTATTGGATCTCACAGCAGCATTTGACACAGTCGACCACAATCTTTTGACCCACTGCCTTGCTGCTGTTGGAGTCAGGGGGACAGCTTTAAATTGGCTGTCCTCCTTTCTTCACAACTGTGGACAGCGAGCGGAGAGGGGAGGCCTGGTCTCTGAGAGATCCCCTCTATCTTGTGGGGTTCCTCAGGGGGCCATTCTCTCCCCTCTGTTGTTTAACATCTATATGCGACCACTTGCTCAGCTGGTTCGAGGTTTTGGGCTTGAGTGTTATCAGTACGCCGATAATGCTGAGCTGGTGCTGAAGATGGAGGGCAGACCAGACTCTGTACCCAATTATTTTCATCAGTGCCTCTAGGCAGTTACTAGATGGCTGCATACCAGCAGGTTGAGGGTGAATCCAGCAAAGACGGAGATCCTATGGCTGGGTCAACTGGGCAGTGGGGATATCCAGCTGCCTACCCTGGATGGCGAGGCGCTTTGCCCGTCATCATTGGTAAAGAGTCTGGGAGTCCTTTTGGACCCTCTGCTGACGATGGAGGCCCAGGTCTCCGCCGTTAGCAGAACCACCTTTTTTCACCTGTGGTAGGCTAGACGGCTGGCCCCCTCCCTGTCCAAGGACGACCTACCTACGGTAATCCAGGCTATGGTCATCTCAAGACTGGACTACTGTAACACCCTCGACATTGGCCTTCCTCTGTCAGTGATCCGGAAGCTCAAGTTGGTACAAAATGCAGCTGGTCGGCTTCTTGCGGGAATTCCGATGAGATGCCACATAACACCAATCTTCCTACAGCTGCATTGGTTACCAATTGAGCACTGGATCACTTTCAAAGTGATGATACTCACATTTAAGGCCTTGCATGGTCTGGGGCCGATGTACCTGAGGGACCGCCTTACCCCCTACCAACCCCAGAGATCCCTCCGTTCTGAGGACCAAGATCTATTGGAAATTCCCAGTGTCAAGACCTTGCATCTAACAGCAACCAGACGCAGAGCCTTTACAGCAGTGGCACCATCACTCTGGAATACTCTGCCACCTGAAGTCCGTGCCTTGCGGGACCTATCAGCTTTCCACAGGGCATGTAAGATATACCTGTTTCGACAGGACTTTCATTTTTGATATTGCTGTTTTTAAGTTATTTTAAATTGTTTTTAAATTGTGTTAGATTTTAGCCATTCTTGTAAGCTGCTCCGAGCCCCAGGGGAGTGGCGGCATATAAGTTCGAATAATAAATAAATAAATAAATAAATAAATAAATAAATTTTGTATTTAGACTTCAGTTCCATCTCTAAGACACCTCATTATGTACATATATGCAAATATAGGTAGTCCAAAATAAAAAAAATCTAAAATCCAAAACACTCCTGATCCCAAGCATTTAGGATATGGGATAGTCATCCTGTATATAAAATCAATGCATATGTATATTTGAGAACTCACTAATGCTTATCATTTTTTTCCCCATAAATCTAAACCATAAAACTCTACCATTTAAGCACTCAAATAGATCCATTCAGGACCCTCCATTAAACAGTCAACCAAATTGTTGTCTGAAAAGGGAGTCATTATAAGATTATTTCCAGTGTGAAAAAACACACACATTTTCAATGCAACAATGCTGGAAGAGAAATGAAGACTGAATGAGGCATAAGTGGGAATAATTCATTGCAATGACAATATAACACTACGGTGTGATAATGTTCATCCTCTTTCAGTATCTGAGGAAACAGCATCAAACCCTCCCTCAGTAAATCTTGCTAAAAAAACTCTGTAATAGGTCCATTTTACAGTCATAATATATTGGAAATAACAGCACACAACAAACACCATAACTGTGGCCTGCTAACACAACGTAGCTAGCTGTTGTTCTAGAAACATTACACAGAATAGCAAAAATAATTTCATCAGTAATCAGTTTTAAAGAAATGGTAAATAAATTCAGAAAACTTGTTTGCACAAATAGCTTAGTTTCTACCTTTTCTATCTCCTCCAAAAACGCATCAATTAGGTCTCTGGGAAAAGCGGGATCTCTGGTTTTCTTATGTTCATCCACCATATTTTTTAAGACAGTGGTGAAACTATCATAACCTTTCTTGATTTTCTGATGAGGTCCAGGGAGATACGAGAACCATGGTCTTACAAACACAAACTGGAATAACAGAAGGAAAAGAAACGAATGAATATCTTTTAGAATAGAACAATAGCATTTTTTTCCAGATAGTTCACGTGAAATTAAGTTGCTTTGTAATGGAAAGTTCTCAACTACTTTCCTCTTCACATTCATATAGGGAATGTCTTTTTAAAATTTGTGTCTCCTTTTGATTTAATTTTTAACTGCTTTCTGATGACCACCCTCTCAGGTGCATCCTTGATTTAGAAATTGTTCATTTTTTGCCTCTGGATAGAGAAGCCCACTGGTGGGATTCAGGGCCCATTTAGTGTAACAAATCAATTTTAATACTGTTAGTATATATATCAGTGGTTCTCAACCTGTGGGTCCCCAGGTGTTTTAGCCTACAACTACCAGAAATCCCAGTCAGTTTACCAGCTGTTGGATTTCTGGGAGTTGAAGGCCAAAACATCTGGGGACCTACAGGCTGAGAACCACTGATATATAGGAAGCAGAGGTCTGCATTCTGCTGTCCATTTCACCACTTTCATGCTTTACTTTCTCAGGTGCCAAGTGCATTTTAATTCCAGAAATAATTCAAGCCCTACCTTTCTACCAGTTCTGATTTTCAAGACAACACACAACATACACAGCAACATAGTCCATTCAAAATAGACAAATAGATTATAAGAATGACACATTTTCATGCTTTAATAAAAACTGAATATCAGTGCCACAGCTTCAGAAATCCAAATCCCTTTTTAAGAAAGTAAGGTGTTAGCTGATTCTGAAGATTGATAGGAGGCTACCTCAGGCAGGCCTTCCTGGTGAGCGTGTCTGGTAAGTGGAAAAAGGGACCAGAAAGTCCTTTTCCACTTGAAATACTTTGCACAAATGGACTAGAAGAAGTGGAATATAGATTTGGCTTTCAAATGTTTCTAATTTAATGTTTAAACTCTAATTTTTTTTAAAAAAAATCTGTTAAATATGAAATGGACGCGGCCAAGGAGGAGGCTGCGGAAGTGAAGGCAAGGTCAAGACCGGGGGGGGGGGGGGGGAGATTTAATTGTGCTTTTGTCTCTTCCAACTCTATTCTTTTTGTCTCTTCCAACTCTGTTTTTGTTGTTGTTCTTGTTGAGGCTGGATGACCTTCTGTCAGGGATGCTTTGATTGTGCTTTCCCAGCATGAAGGCAGAAGGGGGTTGGACAAGATGGCCTTTAGAGGTTTCTATGAAAAGAGTCTTAGTTGACCACAAGCCAAACATGAGCCAACAGTGTGATGCTGCAGCTGAAAAGGCCATTGCCATTCTAGGCTGCTTCAACAGGAGAAGCCTGAGAGAAGACGAAAGGGAACTGATATGACACTTTACCACTGCTGTTTTTTAAAATCATTTTAATTATAGTTATTTAATGTAATTGTTTATTTTTACTCATTAAACAATGTTTAGTATTACCTTTTGTTTAAAATTTTATGGTATTTTGTTTGAATTGAATGTTTGCCTGTTACTATCTTGGAAGCTGCCCTGAGTCCCTCATGAGGAGATAGGACGGGGTATAAATAAATAAATAAATAAATAAATAATAATTGTTAGTCTGTATTCAATTGTCTGATTGACTTTGTTGCATATGTAAATTGAGTTTTATCTTTTGGCTTATATTATTTTGTATTGTTATACGGCATTTATTGTTTGCCTCTCTATATGTTGTAAGCCGCCTGGAGTCCTCACTGGAGAGATACGGCGGCATAGAAATAAAGTCTCTTTCATTCATTTATTCACTTGTTTGCACTGAAAATCCAGATGTCCCTGGTCAAACTCAGAAAGATACCTCAGGCACCATCCTCATTATACCCTTCAGTATTTCTTCTGTCCCGTGGATCAGCTTCAGGAAGTTTTCATCATGGTATTCAAAGCGATCGCCAAATGCTAATGTGCTAATAATATTGCCAGTTGCCTTAAAGATTGCAATTTTGGGGTCAAAAGGAGAGCCTGTAGAAGAGCCAAGAATGACAACTATATTAGAATTTTATCATCATCATCATCATCATCATCATCATGATTCACCATGCCACATGGCGATTCTGGTGGCCCATGTGACATAACTCATCCTGAGCAGCCCACATTCAATATACACAGTGGAGGGAAAGATAGGCCACTGTACTAAAGAAGACAGACAGATATATAGATTGTTAAATTGTAGTTAGATCAAATACATGGATCAATAGAAATGACATAATGTTGACCTACCACCTAACCATTGATTTCATTTGACTACTGTAGTTGGGATAAACAATAGAACTTAGGCCAATGTCTCAGTGTTACTTAGTTTACTTGTTATCAAGACATTTTCACATACCTTGTATCTTTATATCGCAATAGACTGGAATAAGAAGCAGAATTATTTCCCCTCAATACCAAGCACAACACTATCATTGTCCTCAGCCTTTACTTGATCCTCAGGAATGAGACATACCTTCTTTAGATTTCAGCTCAGAGCACAAATACCAAGCTTCTTCACACACTTTCTTCTCAAGTGTTTTCTTCCCCATTCCAAAGTTTTTAAGAGCGGAAACACAAAATCTCTTTTGCTCCTTCCAGCCACTGTGCGAAGTTGCCAAAATGATGCCTAAACGATATTTTAAAAATTCTTTATTGAGCTCTTCATTATTCAGCTCTTAATTCCTCTCACAAATAATTAGAAAGTTGCATTTAGAATACATTAATTAGTTTCCCTCTTAAAAATAAATGATTTAAAACTGGTTGAAACTTGCATATTACAGCCATAAAATATGCACAGCCCTGATGAAAACAGTTTGGTCCCACCAATAAGTTCTCAGGCAGCCAGTGCAATTCCTTAAGAACTAGTATCTGAATGGAATTCCCGTGAGCAGTTTTGCTGTTGAATGTATTGTCGAAGGCTTTCATGGCTGGAAGCACTGGGTTGTTGTTAGTTTTTTGGGCTGTATGGCCATGTTCTAAAAGCATTCTCTCCTGACATTTCGCCTGCATCTGTGGCAGGCATTCTCAGAGGTTGTGAGGTCAAAAGAGGATGCCTGCCTCTGAGGATGCCTGCCACAGATGCAGGTGAAATGTCAGGAAAGGGTGCTTCTGGAACATGGCCATACAGCCCGAAAAACTTACAACAACCCAGTTTAGCTGTTGCCCTTGCTTTCTTCCTTCAGGAAGAAAGCAAGGGCAAAGAAGGTGTTGAGGTGTTTTACTTTTTCTCTGTTCCCTGTTGGCAACCCAACATCTTCACCATACAGTACCCTATCATTTCCTTATTTTTCCTTAACAAAAAAGTATTTTAATTGTTTTCAACCTCTCTAGCAAGGTTGAGCTCATCTTGCACGTTTTGACTTTTCCTCTTGTGCTGGCTATTCATTTCAGTTCCTCATGATTTTTCCCTTTCCTCATTTTTGAGCATAACGTTTCAATTCTTAGCTCAGTTTAAAGTTCTTGAGACACCAATCTTGACTTCTTCACATTGGATTGTGGCAAATCCGGCAGTGCCTGGCATGGGGTGGGGGGGGGGGGGGGGAAACCCTGTTAGTCTGTGTTTTGATTTATTGGGAGATTTCAAAGTGTATGTTTTAAAGCTGTGACTAAGTGTTTTGTAAAGCTGCCTAGCATGTGTAGAGTTAACAGACCACAGAGGTTTAGGTTATCCTAGAAGGACAGTATAATGTTTTTCTGTTTCCTCTGATGAGAATGGACTTAAATAATCAGAATGGAATTTGAGAGGTGTGCCTTTACTGATAAGAAGAGACTGCAATCGCCATCTTTCCGCAATGTTCCTGCTTGAGTACGGATGTGCTTGCTGTGTGCTATGTTCATGTATATAATGTAAATAAACTAATTACTTTATGGCTGTAATCCATCCAACTTTTATTATCATTTCAAAAAACCCATCACCCCATGCTCTGCTTCCCCCTTACCTGATTCCATAGGGAGGGGGGGGGTATCCATTGTCTGGCTTCTCCCTGTTGATCCCTATGCAACATAGGAAGTCTTGTGTGTTGCCGTGGCAGTATCATGCGCTGGTTCCTCTCAATTTGCATCATGGAGCCCCACTGGAAGTAGCTCTAAGTCATGGGATGGGAGCCGGTGGGCTCCATGTGGCAAAATGAGAGGAACCAGTGTATTTGATTTTAGCCCATTTGGTGAGGTCTTTAGACACCTCCATTTCCCCCCACATCGAAGCTGTTTGAAATTGTACTTTCAATATCTCCCTTTTAAGAAACTTTCAACCATCATGATCTTTCTTCACTTGTAGCATTCCTTACACAGTATTTCCCTAAGTTTGCTGAAACATCATCATCATGTATCATGTATCCGAAGGAGATTCAAAGTCGTTTAACATAAAAACATTAGCAAACAATTTAAAATATACAAATGTGCAAACATTAAAACAGAATTAAATATAACTGCTATTTAAAAAACACAGTTAAAAACTATTAAAACACATTCAAAGTTAAAAACCACAAATCAGTCTTCTTAAAGTCTAGAACAGTGGTTCTCAGCCTGTGGGTTCCCAGATGTTTTGGTCTTCAACTCCCAGAAATCCTAAGAGCTGGTAAACTGGCTAGGATTTCTGGGAGTTGTAGGCCAAAGCACATGGGGTCCCAAAGATTGAGAACCATTTTCTAGAATGTGTGTCTGGCATCCTTGACTTCTGTTGGAGCATGTGTGAGCCAATGCAACTGTTCACATATGTTGTATATATGTTGCTCTGCATAACAAAGAGTAAACACTTTATTCTTCACTGGTTATCTGCATGACATATCTTTTCTCTAGCAAGACAGTGTGTGGATTGGTAAAAACGTGAACTACAAGTGATTTTCATTCCACCACAACTTCCATAGGAGAACATAATCACTCCCATCTAAGGAACTCACCATCCCTTAACTAGGTCATCATGATTGGTTAGGATCAGATCTAAAATAGCCGATCCCTTTGTCACCCCTTCATCCTTCTGGACAATGAAGATCTTGTTGGTTGGATCAACCAGTGAGAGCACTTGGGAAAGTGCTATAAAGAGCTGAAGGCTGGACTGGTTCTTTGTTGGCAGCAAGTTTTCTTGAACTGCACAGTCGGAATCCCTGATGGTGAACTTTTGCCTTGAACTGTCACTCTTGCTGGATTGACTACGCCTTGGAATCTTTGGATTAGTTGATATTGCTTGGTTTGAACCCTGGGCTGAACTTTGACTATTTTTGTGCTTTGCCTCTGCAGAACTGATTAATGTGTATGACCCTAGAATGACTGACATTGAGATAGATGACTGGCAGCTGTGGCAGGGATTCCTTGTACAGGTCATTGACAAAATCTCCCATTACCACACCTCTCCTTTCTGAATGTGTGGTCACGTGTTCCAAGAAGGTATCATGCAAGTCCTCAGTCTGGCTTGGAGGTCTGTAGCACTGCCCCACAAGGAGATCCTTTTTGTTTCTCTCCCCATTAACTTTTATCCAGATGTTCTCAACCTGTCTCCCAGGATTTAAATCATGATTTCTTCAGAAGTGTAAACATCCTTGACACATTATGCAACTGCTCCTCTTTTCCTATTTAATTCTCTGTATTAGATCACACCCCTCTATTACTACATTCCAGTTGCGAGACTTATCCCACCAGGTTTCAGTGATGCTTTTTATGTTATATTGTACAAGGCCACCATGCTTATTCCTAATGCATTAGTGTAGAGAAAGACATCTAGGACCATGGCTCATTTTCCTAGCTGCTTAATTAAGTTTTTTTTTCCTCCTTCCACTGATGGGTTCTTGTACTGTCAAAGGCTTTCATGGCTGGAATCACTGGGTTGTTGTGAGTTTTCTGGACTGTATGGCCATGTTCCAGAAGCATTTTCTCTTGACGTTTCACCTGCATCTATGGCAGGCATCCTCAGAGGTTATGTCAGGAGATAATTCTTCTGGAACATGGCAATACAGCCTGAAAACTCACAAGCCAGTTCTTATACTATTCTCCTAGTTCTCTTGCTCTCTCAAAAAAAAAAAAAAAAGAACTGGGAAGTTTAAATACTTCAAGGGATCAAATAAGCCACTTACCTTCATACTTTTTTGTACGACCTACTAAAGATAATAATGGGAGTGCCGGCCTCTCAATGAAGTCCTCAGCTTTCGATCCCAGTGCCTCCTTTACTAACTTGAACCCATTTATTATAACAAAGTTTTGCCAGCCCGCCTGGACTAAGAAGATGGGTCCAAACATTTTCTCCACCTGCAATATATAAGAAAACGAGTGGATGGGGAGGGTCTAGAATTAAGAAGAAATTATAAAGCAAAGACGGAAATCCGATGAACAAAATATATAACACAAAATCCAAATAAATACCAGCCCTAAAGTCCTTTTATAAGGACTAACTTGTCAAGATTAAATTAAAAGAAAAAGAAAAGACCCCAAATAGCACCCCCTTTTTCTAGAGAGCCAACTCCCTCCACTGCGCCGCTATCCCTGCAAAGAAATTAAACTGTTGTTCTTTCTTCTGTTCCATCTCATTAACAAATATTCTAAAATAAGAGAAAAGTAATAGCATCCATTATCTGCTTAGTGTGTTTCAGGAGATCACGTGTCTCATTGGGCATTGGCTGAACATTCGTTCCAGTTCCCTCCTCTCCTTCCAGCAGATTTTATTTTTAAAAAATACGCGACATACACATTTTCCTACTAATATGTGTGAATGTATTTCTTAATCTTCCCCTTCTCTATTATTTCAGTCTCATCTTCATTACTGTATCCTTCCTTTACAGCAGTGTTTCTCAACCTGGGGGTCGGGAACCCTGGGGGGGGGGTCACAAGGGTGGTGTCAGAGGGGTTATTATTATTATTATTATTATTATTATTATTATTAACTTTATTTGTACCCCGCTAGCATCTCCTGAAGGACTCGATGCGGCTTACAAAGGCCAAGGCCTCAACACACAATATAACAGTACAAAACCTAAGCAAATTAAAACAATTAAAGCATAGTAAACAACAGGGCTGTGGTGTTGGAGGAAAGTTCTGAGAGTGCCTTGGACTGCGAGAAGATCCAACCAGTCCATCCTCCAGGAAATAAAGCCCGGCTGCTCACTGGAAGGAAGGAAAGTAGAGACAAAGTTGAAGTACTTTGGCCACATCATGAGGAGACAGCAAAGCCTAGAGAAGACAATTATGCTGGGGAAAGTGGAAGGCAAAAGGAAGAGGGGCCGACCAAGGGCAATATGGATGGATGGCATCCTTGAAGTGACTGGACTTACCTTGAAGGAGCTGGGGGTGGTGACGGCTGACAGGGAGCTCTGGCGTGGGCTGGTCCATGAGGTCACAAAGAGTCGGAGACAACTGAACGAATGAACAACAACAAAAACAACAGGGGTTACTAAAGACCATCAGAAAACACAGTATTTTCTGTGGTTCATGGGGGTTTTGTGTGGGAAGTTTGGCCCAATTCTATCACTGGTGGGGTTCAGAATGCTCTTTGATTGTAGGTTAACTATAAATCCTAGCAACTACAACTCCCAAATATCAAGGTCTATTTCCCCCAAACTCCACCAGTATTCACATTTGGGCATATTGAGTGTTTATGCCAGGTTTGGTCCAGATCCATAATTGTTTGAGTCCTCAGTGCTCTCTGGATGTAGGTGAACTACAACTTCAAAACTCAAGGTCAATGCCCACCAAACCCTAACAGTATTTTCTGTTGGTCAGGGGAGTTCTATGTGCCAAGTTTAGTTCAATTCCATCATTGGTGGAGTTCAGAATGCTCTTTGATTGTAGGTGAACTATAAATCCCAGCAACTACAACTCCCAAATCAACCCTCCCCCCAACTACACCGGTATTCAAATTTGGGCATATTGGGTATTTGTGCCAAATTTCATCCAGTGAATGAAAATACATCCTGCATATCAGATATTTACATTACAATTGATAAAAGTAGCAAAATTATAGTTATGAAGTAGCAACAAAAATAATGTTATGGTTGGGGGTCACCACAACATGAGGAACTCTATTAAGGGGTCACATCATTAGGAAGTTTCATATACCATAATTTATTTTGTAGCCTTCCTCCTTTTGGTCAGCATTCTGTTAAAGACTGTAAGTCCCTTTTGGGATATACACAGAGGGCTATTTTCTTGCCCTTGTGTTTCATACAAAAAGTGTCCAGGATCTCAGTTGTCTAGGTTGGGTACAAGCCTGTTGCTGCTTCTTTTTACTAGACAAAAGAGGAGCAATTGGGGAGATGAGCTAGACAATGATAATTTGGCTGCTATGGGGTCCTGGGAAAGTAAAAAAGTGGATTTACTCTATTTGACAGAGAATTTTCGTTTATGTCCCTTGCACCAAGCTGAGACCAACTGCTTTTCTATGGTCTGAATCACTTCATCTCCTTCCACTAGTAAGCGACAATGGATGGGGAACACCCACCACCACCACCACCAAGGGCTTGACAGTTGCAGGGTAGAGGGAAGATGGGAAAGTATTACATTGTGTATGCAGAATTCCATGACATGTAGGATCCTGATCTTTGCATCCTTTGTCCTCAGACAAAAAGTGGTGGAGATAAGATGATATGTTTATTTCTACAGAGGGCAAATAATTCTCGCTGGCTAAGTACAAGGGAAAATTGCCATATATACTCATGCATAAGTCAAGGGCAGGTTTTGGTACCAAGTGAATAGATTTTGATATGACCTGTGGATAAGTTGAGGTTTCTTCATTGGAGAGGGGAAACCACTAATGTCATCTCAGGGGGCCAATGGTGTCTGGCTGCTGTTGCCATTTCCCCATCCAGGTATTCAAAAAGGCCAGAAGCAGCACCACGGTGGAGAGAGTAGAGGGGATCAGTGCTTTTGTTAGGTTCTTCCAGGATGGACTAAGCTCTTGTCTTTTACAATTGTGATGATGGCTTCTTTTTTAAATAAGGTACATTTTAAATAAGGTAAATTCGGTACAATGCTCACACTAACTCCTGGAAATGAGTATTAGGGTAATTAGTATTACCCATGAGTATTAGGGTAATTCAAATATGAATCAGCAATGTTGTATATTAGGTATCTCCCATTCTGTTTTTGTCAGTTTTGTCATCCATTCACAATGCAAATCAAGATATGACATAGCAATGTAGAGAAGCAAAAATAATGTCTATTATTTTTTGTTTTGGTTTGGTGTGTTACAGTGTTTGGCTATGGAAAGAAAAATAAAACTGTATTGTTAAAATATAGTCCATTATTTTTGTTATTATATAGTTTGTTACACCCTTTTTTCTGTGGAAAAAAAGAGAGAGAACGACATTGCTAAAAACATGGATGTAGTGACAGAACCTGGGTTTTTGTGTGTGTCAGAAGCAACTTGAGAAACTGCAAGTCGCTTCTGGTATGAGAGAATTGGCTGTCTGCAAGGACATTGCCCAGGGAACACCTGGATGTTTTACCATCCTGTGGGAGGCTTCTCTCATGTCCTCACATGAGAAGCTGGAGCTGTCAGATGGGAGTTCACCCCATCTCGTGGATTTGAACCACTAACCTTTAGGTCAGCAGTTCAGCCAGCACAAGGGTTTAACCCATTGCGCCACCACAGTTCCACACTGGAGGTGATAGCTGGTAGAAGATTAAGTTCACATAGAATCACACTGAAGGACCTAAAGAACTATCATGTTAGCTGCTGGAATTGTCACACATCATGGTGAATCTCGTGATGCCTGCCAGGGGGCATGGGGAACCCATCACCCCATGCCCTGCTTCGTCCGGCTTCACCTTTACTCCATCCCATGGGGGGAAGTGTCTGCTGCCTGGCTTCCCCTGTTGATCCCTATTCAACATGGGAGGTCTCCCATATTGCCACTGTGGTGGCATATGCCGGTTCCTCTCCATTTGTGAAACAGAGCCCCACTGGAAGTACATCTGGTTAACCTGCCTGATGAGGTCAAAGGATTTCGAAAGGAATTTCCTCTTGGATTTTTTAAAAGCTGCATTCTTTTCTCGTTTGTGGGGATCCTGCACCTCTGACTCCTGTGAAGTAGAAGCCTACAGTACTTCTCAGGATCTGCATTGTGCTACCACTTTTAAAGCTAGTCCAATCAAAAGCTAATAGAGAGAGGGGGGAGGGAGAGAGATATATTGATTTAACAGGTTTATTGACAGATGTTTTGCTGTATTTACTAGCTATTACTTTCTGGGGCAAGTGAAATATTTTTATGTCGTGAAAAATGTATTATTAGCTTTCTAAACTTTAGTGCAGTAACACTTAACTTTTAGGACCCTCTGGTGGTGCAGCAGGTTAAACTGCTGAGCTGCTGAACATGCTGACCGAAAGGCTGATGCTTTGAATCTGGGGAGTTGGGTGAGCTCCCACTGTTAGTCCCAGCTTCTGCCAACCTAACAGTTCGAAAACAAGCAAATATGAGTAGATCAATAGGTTCTGCTTTGGCAGGAAGGTAACGGCGCTCCATGCAGTCATGCTAGCCACATGACTTTGGAGGTGTCTATGGACAACATCGGCTCTTTGGCTTAGAAATGGAGAGGAGCACTAGAGTCGGACATGATTAGACTTAATGTTAGGGGAAACTTTTACCTTTACATTTTAAGACTTAACTTTATCTGTTGCTTCCCAAAACTTAGCTAATGCTGTAATCTATAACACACTTTGATTTCAGAAGTGATGGAGCCACTACTTACTTGTAGGAAAGATGCACTTGGATTTTTTCTATTAAACCAGAGGATGTTTCCAATGAAAGGCAGAGGGGCGGGTCCCGGTGGACAGCGATTACATTTCTTTTTCCGCTTCATGTAATCCAGCAGCAAGGCCAGGGCAAATAGTATGAGACAAAGAGACATTGTTGTCAGGTTCTCCCAACATGTTGAGACCTGAGTCCAAAGCCAAGAGACAGAAGCTGGGATCTCAGGCATTGGAGTAAACATCGTCCTTCCACTTGACTTTCCTCACTACTATTTCTCTTGCACTTGTTTTAGCCTTTAGTGCCTTTTTATACTCCCATTCCTTTTTGTTTCTGCTTCAAATTATTGCTGCAATGTTCGGCCACTGTAAATCGGGGCGTCTCAGAAGTGTGCTTTAATACTGTAAATGAGGTCCAGTGTAAATAAGATCTTGCAGGTGTGACAATCCTTTACACTTGGATTAAGATTTAATTCCAATTGGGAGGTGATATGGGTTGCCTATGTAGATTTGTGGTTTATGCACATGTAGGCCACATGGTGAAAGGAGGCAGTATTTACTTGTATCATTTTCTGTTGTCATAGTGCTGACTACGGAGTTTGAAAGAGCTCTTATCCATCATTTGGCTCTTCTACCAATGGCAGCAAAGGCAATTGCATGACTTGCAACTTCATCACATTTACTAAACTCCACTGAGTGCTACACTTAAAATGTGGTAAGCCACTGTGTTCATCACATTAGTTTGCATTCAAATGTTGGCTATAGCATTCTTTGCATATTTTAAGCATGGGGGACAACATTCTTTTCAAACATTTCAGGAGGTGGTGGGAAAGTGGATTTTTGGTAATGATCTAGACCAGTGGTTCTCAACCTTCCTAATGCTGTGACCCCTTAATACAGCGCCTCACGTTGTGGTGACCCCCAACCATAAAATTATTATTATTGCTACTTCCTAATTGTAATTGTGTTAATGTTATGAATCATAAATATCTGAAATGCAGGATGTATTTTCATTCACTGGACCAAATTTGGCACAAATACCCAACAACAGCGCTTCATGCCGTCATGTCAGCCACATGACCTTGGAGGTGTCTATGGAGAACACCGGCTCTTTGGCCTAGAAATTTAGCACCAACTCCCAGAGTTGGACATGACTGGACTTAACATCAGGGGAAAACTTTTACCTTACCTTACCCAATATGCCCAAATTTGAATACTGGTGGGGTTGGAGGGAGAATTGATTATGTCATTTGGGAGTTGTAGTTGCTGGGATTTATAGTTCACCTACAATCAAAGAGCATTTTGAACTCCACCAATGATGGAATTGTACCAAAATTGGCACACAGAACTCCCACGACCAACGAAAAATACTGGAAAGGTGACCTTGAGTTTTGGAGTTGTAGTTCACCTGCATCCAGAGAGCATTGCAGACTCAAACAATTATGGATCTGGACCAAACTTGGCACGGATACTCAATATGCCCCAATGTGAACACTGATGAAGTTTGGGGAAAATAGATCTTGACATTTGGGAGTTGCAGTTGCTGAGATTTATAGTTCACCTGCAATCGAAGCACTTTCTGAACTCCACCAATGATGGAATTGGACCAAACGTGGCACACAAAATCCCCATGAGCAACAGAAAATACTAGAAGGGTTTGGTGGGCATTGACGTTGAGTTTTGGAGTTGTAGTTCACCTACCTCCAGAAAGCACTATGGACTCAAACAATGATGGATATGAACCTAGCTTGGCACGGATACTCAATATGCCCAAATGTGAATACTAGTGGAGTTTGGGGAAAATAGACCTTGGCATTTGGTAGCTACTGAGATGTATAGCTCCCCTGCCATCAAAGAGGGCACGGGGGGCTGCCCTCACGGCCTTGCCTTGAGGGCAGCCTTTCTGCCTGCCCCCCGTGCCTTTCCGAACTCGGAAAGGCACGGGGGCCGGGCAGAAAGGCTGCCCAAATGGCAAGGCTGTGAGGGCAGCCCTCCGCGTCCTCTTTGATGGCAGGGGAGCTAAATGGCAAACCTCAAACCCAAATGGCAAACCTCGCGACCTCCAGGTTGAGAACCACTGATCTAGACGTTTGGCCAGTTCTGTAATGTGATGGCATTCATTGCTCTCAGGTTTAAAATGAAACATTTCCCCAATTTCTGGGAGGGGAAATTGTGGGAGGAGCCAAGCCAATGTCTGGGTGCATCTGCACTGGAGAATAAAAGCAATCGGGACACATTCTAAATGCCAGTATTATAAGGTCCAAATCCTTCTCTTGGTGCATTTAAAGTATGAAATGAATGCCCTTGCACCCACTTCAAATGCCATGGCTCCATGTGATGGAGTCCTCCGGGGAGTTATAGTTTCCCAAGGTCCATACCCTTCTCTGGGTGCATCTACACTGGAATGAATGCAATTACTTTAAATGCCATGTCTCCATGAGATGGTCTTGGGAATTGCAGTTTCCCGAGATCCATGAACCTTCCCTGGGTTCATCTACACTGTGAAATGAATGCAGCTTGACCTTACTTTAACTACCATAGCTCCATACTATGCAGTACTGGGAGTTATAGTTTCCCAAGGTGGGGCAGGAGAGACAGAGAGAAAGAGGGAGAGAGAGGGAGGAGAGTCCATCGCCGCTTTCCCTCTTTCCCTGCCTCCTTGCTTCCATAATTGAAGACATGTAACAGTTGACATTTCAAAGAGAGGAGGGTTTTTTTTTCCAACAAAGAACATGGGGAGGAATGACGGGCAGGGCCAAATCTTTAGAACGTGATGGCAAATACACTCAAAGAATTCTAAGTACTACTAAGTAACACTGATCAATTTAACAGTGTGATGAAGGTCAGGAAATCATTTGTTTTATTTCAAAACGGATCTCTACTCTGCCAAACACTTCCCTCCTTCAATGTGATGAAGTCCTTGGAGAAGAGAGAGGGACTTCCCCCTGCCTTCTCCTAGTTGCATGGATACTTTTGCTGACATCGGGAAAGGGCATCCAAGCTGGCATTAGGAAAAGAACCAACCTACCCATGTTAAAGGAAAAGTTAGGTAATATGGAGCAATGTGCTAATTTCATGTAGACAATAGGCTTGGTTGATCAAGAAAAAATTTGGTTCTACACTCGTTTCATATCTGGGGGGCACCCACGTTTCTAATCTGAGAGGATTTCCAAAATTTCAAATTTCAAAATTTCGATATTTACGAAATTTTGTAAATATACGAATCGATTCGTTAATGGCGGACACGATTGCGCAATACGCGAAAAAAACCTCCAAATGGGACAGGGGGAACTTCTGAAGTTTCCCTCTCCCTCTGTTGTTGACTGTTGGTGTGATAAAACTAACAACAACTATATATATTATATTATATTATCAAAAAACTGTCCCAAGCCCATAGCACGTCCAAAAGCAGAAGATTAAGTCAGAATGAGATGTCCCGCCAAAAACAATCCTAAGTCAGAATGGAGTCTGCACTTACAGGAATCCAGTCTTTAAAACGCTTTAAAACGGTTTGTCTTAACCCAGCTAAACGTCTTCCTGGCCCAGCAGCTTAAAACTATTATTATTATTATATATTATATTATATTATTATTATTAAGAATAGATGGCCATCTGTCAGGGGTGCTATAATATACAATTATATTAATATAATATAATAACATACAATTATAACATATAATAATAATATAATATAATAATACATACGAAAATAATTACGAAAATTGGAAAAATTGTTTCGATTCTTAATTACTCCTCACACTATTCCTGCATGGCTCAATATTGGATCGAAAGCTAATTTAAATACGAATTCATAACGAGATTCGAAACTAACGAACACGATCAACCAAGCCTAGTAGACAACACTGGTTCTCTTCATGCATAGCAATGTTAGTGGCCAAAAGGTGAATCAAGGGCAGAGGATTCTTAATCAGGAATGTCCTGAGTGCCTTCAGTTATATGCAGAACATTTTTCTGCACAATTGAATCATTGTATACTATCTCCATATACATAATTAAAATGTGATCTTTGTATGATTAGTGGCAGAGAATATAATGTATCCCTTTATTGCGGAAGGGATGGGAAGGTGTGAATTTAGATACCTGTATGTTTTGACTGAGATCCAGTATGGTGTAGTAACATGCTCAGTAGGCTAGGAGACTGGCAAAGAGGACACTGGCTAAAAAATAGGGATATGGAACCCCAAGAACTGAGATGGCTGTGTGGATTGGACCTGGGGATCGCGTGACACAGTCCCCGGGCCCAAGCCACACAGGGCCCACAGCTGGTAAGACCCGTATCTTACCTAAGATCCAGGTCTTAACAGATGTTTGGCTGCCTTAGGTAAAAGTGCAACAGGTCCCACATTTTTGAGCCTGTCTGGAAGGCCCTGAGATGACAAACTTTGGGAAGAGAATCACTTATATGAATAAAGTCAAACAGTCAGCCTGTGATATATAGCAAGAAGTATTCTGGATTAAAAGAATATAAAGAGATTAATAATTTACTAAATGTGTTGAATGACAGCTTGGGGAAGAACAATATAAATACATTTATGTCTTTTAAGCCATGAGGATTGGTGGGTAAATAATAATCATAATCGTAATCATAATAGCAGCAAACTAGAAATACTTCCAGTAATCTCCATGTTAATAAGATTAACTGTCAAATCAGATGATAATTTCACATTATTATACAGTGCTAAAAGGATTAACTCTTCTTATGTTATAAGCTTTTAGTTTACTCTCTGAATACAGCTGCTAATGGAGGGTTTGGTGAAGGGACAAGCGATTCGTGTCCTTCCAGATGTGCTACTTCCATTGGACTAATTCAGAGTAGACTATGGAGGTGAATAATAACAGGCAAATTCAGACAATATCTGGAGGGAAATTAATCCCAACTCAGGCCTGTAAGCTAAATCTGACCTTCCTCCATGTGATTTTATGTGGCTCTCCAGAAGCTGGACTCATGTATTCTTCATCATTACACATCAGAACTAGAGATGATGGAAGTTATGATATTGTAACATCTGGAAGGCTGAGTGTGTTGTGTTTTATTTAGTCAGAATAGTAGGGTTTAAATTTAGATATAAGGTTTGTGAATATGGTGTCTGACTTCAAAATTCCCTTTAACCTTTCCCCAACCTCAGAGCCACTAGTGCTGGTTGGCTGCAATTCCCATTGTTCCCCAATCCCAATTGTGGATAATCAGAAGCGATTGGAGTTTATATGATATGCTGTAAAGTGACTCCTTATGGAAACTGATGCTTAAAGATTTTTTTAAAAGAGAAAAGTAAATAATTGGTCAAAATTTAACTGTAACTGGTAATTTTTTCATTGACTTCACAATATTGATTGTTCCTGTATTATATGTTTGCTCATCATGAGTGTTGTCTTCTATTCCTATCAATTCATCTATGTTTTGCAATTTAAGTTCATGTGACCAACAAAGTAGATACATAAAGCATCTTTCATATTGCCAAAGAATTACACAGTTGTCATTCAAAATAGGATTGTATTGTCAAAGGCTTTCATGGCTGGAATCACTAAGTTCTTGTGGGTTTTTTCAGGCTATATGCCATTCGACATTGGCAATGATGTTTTCTACTGGGATCCTGGTGGCAGTTACAGCAAAATTTCCTCCTTTCGCTAGTATGGATATTTGGTCTTCAGAGAGTTGTCTGTCTGTGAGGTTGGTATATGGTATGGCCATATAGCCTGAAAAAACCCACAAGAACGTACAAAATAGGATTATTGAGTGGGAGTTAAGTTAAGTTGGAGAATAGTTCAACAAAAATCCCAACAACGTCATGGTGATAACTTTATTTTACCAACTAAATGTGTGCAATGCATGCATTGAAAGTTTCACAGACCTCTTTATCACATAAAAGGGAAGAAGAGAGAATGTTTGTGTCCAGAACTGCATCTTGCTTCAGATGTTGTTTAAACTATAGTTTAAGATGTTCTTAAAGGAGAGTTGATGCAAATAATGACAGCTCCACCTTTTGTTTCTAGGGGACAAAGAGGAGTTTCTAGTGACCTTATACTGTTACATGCTAACCTTATACTGTTACATAACTGGATAGCTGTTTCTCAATTTTTATACAGGTGGAATATCACTTATTATACAGCTTGAGCACCACTTTTGCAGAATTCAAAATTCCAAAATATTCCAAAATCCCAAATTGTCCACTTGGGCTGACTGAGGCTCCATCTACACTGGCATAGAATCCAGTTTAAGAATCCAGATTGTCTGCTTTGAACTAGATGATATGGCAATGTATGTCCCGCCTGAGATTGTGACACCTTTGCTTTTCAATAGATTTATGGACTGACTAAAACTAGTGTGTAAAAATAACTTTCATGCTATGTATAGCATGCCAAGTCCAAACATTTTGTGTTTGGACTTGGGTTCTATCTTCAAGATATTTCATTATGTACATATATGCAAATACAGGCACAATCATGTCTGGTCCAAAACATTTCAGATAAGGGATAGTCAATATGTACAATTCAAGTGTTTGACTTTTAGTGGATAATTTGGCCCCTTACACTCACACAACTCTCCTCAGACATCTTTAAAATAGGTTCTTGTGGGTTTTTTCGGGCTATAGGGCCATGTTCTAGAGGCATTTCTCCTGACATTTCGCCTGCATCTATGGCAAGCATCCTCAGAGGTAGTGAGGATGCTTGCCATAGATGCAGGTGAAACGTCAGGAGAAATGCCTCTAGAACATGGCCCTATAGCCCGAAAAAACCCACAAGAACCTAGTGATTCCAGCCATGAAAGCCTCCGACAATACATCTTTAAAATAGTAAAGAAACACTGGTATTTGCTCAAGGACATTCCAGTCTGCCAAAATGCACCTATGATAGCATACAAACGCACCAGAAACTTTAAAGATATGTTAATTAGATCAGATATCATCATACCAACTACTAATAGCCGACCAAATTTAAGAGGCCCATTCTTTTATCGCGACTAGATTACAGGCTTCGTAGTAAGCCTTAATATTTGGAAGTTCCAAACTGCCTCTTTTTCTTTCATCCGTCAATATTTTTAAACTTATTCTTGGTTTTCTATTCTTCCATATAAATTTTGTTACACCTGAGTTCCACTTTTTGAATAAAAAAATATTTCTGATCACTGGCAAGGTTTGGAATACAAATAGTATTGAGGAAGAATCGTCATTTTAACTATCGCTATACGGCCAAGGAATGATATATTTCATATTTCCATTTTTCCATGTCTTTTTGAATTTTTTTCCATAATGGCTGCCATTCATTTTCTGGTCCCAATTCAAGGTGCAGCCCTAAACGGTTTGGGATCACCTTTTTGATCACATTTCCTCCTACGAACCTGCGCGATCCCTTCGATCTTCAGGAGAGGCCCTCTTCTCGCTCCTGCCTCCATCAATAGTTTTATTGATTGTGTTATATACTGATTGTTTTTAACTGTGATAATTGTTTTAACTGCTGTTTTGTACGTATGTGTATTTTGTGTAGGCATCAAATTGTGCCTTTTTGTAAGCTGCCCTGAGTCCCCCCTCGGTGGTTGAGAAGGGTGGGGTAGAAGTACTCGAAATAAATAAATAAATAATCACAAGCACAGCTTGTGGGGACAAGGAAGAGGGCCTTCTCCATAGTGCCCCCTCGGCTCTGGAACTCACTCCCCAGGGAAATTAGGCAAGCACCCACCCTAGCAGCCTTTAGGAAAAGTTTAAAGACTTGGGCTTTCCAGTGTGCTTTTGAAGAATGAAACTAATTCCCATGCCAGGTTCTGTCCTAGTGCCAATTTGTCTTTCTGATGAACTTTATCTCACCCCTCAATGATGAACTTTATCTCACCCCTCTGTTTGTCCCACCCGAGTCTCTCACTAGACACAGCATTCCATCTATCTATCTCACCCACGAGTTTTACAATTTTTACCCTTCGCATCTGACCTAGATCACCCTTGTTTAATCTTTCTGTCATTTCATACTTTGTTTATTGTGTTATTGTCACTATTTTATTGCATTATTATGTTACTATTAAGTATTTTTATTTGATGTTATCGTCTGTTTTGTATGTTTTTTATTGTAATTGCTTGGGCTTGGTCTCATGTTAGCCGCCCTGAGTCCCTTCAGAGAGATGGTGGCGGGGTATAAATAAAGTTGTTGTTGTTGTTGTTGTTGTTATTTGCCTTGATATTCTGGGTTGATATTCTGAGTGGAAGGGCCATAATACAACTCAAGTGTAATAAATTTCTCTAGAAACATTGTGCCATTGGAGTTGCATTAACTACTCATCTGTGGGTTGTTGGGTTTTTTGAGCTTTTCATATTGAACAAGTGGTGGCTGCACATTATGTTTAATGGCCCTTCCACACAGCCCTATATCCCAGAATATCAAGGCAGAAAATCCCACAATATTTGCTTTGAACTGGGTTATCCACACTCAGATAATGTGGGATTTTCTGCCTTCTTATTCTGGAATATAGGACTGTGTGTAAGGACCCTAAGGCATTCAGACACAGCTCCCGGTCTATTCAGTTTCATCCCTCTTTCAGAGAAGAACAGTAACAGCTGTTAGCACATTATAAAGATTTTTAAATGAAATTGGTTAAGCAGTAAATGCAGATTTGAGTCTGAAATCTACAAAAACTCATGTTAAAATGAACCTTGTAATCTGAAAAGGTGCTGGCACTTCCCTTCTTCCTCTAACCTTTCCTTTTCCTTCTCAATGGAAGAATTCTCCAAGGTATTTTTCCTTCTTTCTTTCCTTCCCATCCTTTATGAAGGAGAATAATGAGAGCAACAAAATACTGTACAGGAAGCAGATCTGCCTTGGGAAGAGCCCTTCCTCATCTCTCCTACAAGAGTGGCAAGGAGAAGCATGCTTTTTTTTGTTAAGCCACATGCTTCTTGTGGCCTGCTTTTTTTTGATGAACCATGCTTTTGCCTTGGAAAAACAATTGATTATATTATGAACACAAGACAATGAAGGGGGGAAAACTGTTTTTAAATATCCTTTCTGGTAACTCTTTCCCTTGTTCACAAGTACAACTAGTTTACAACTTGGTATTTTAAATTACAAAAACATGTTAAGCACTGAAATCCCTCTCGCCCAACATATCTGCCTTGATATTATGGCTGTGTGGAAGGGCCCTCAGCCTCAGAGGAAGGCAAAGGCATCCCTTCCCCAAATCAAGAAATCTTAATTATGGGTTTGCTGTAAGGCCACCAAAAGTTGGAAATCACTTGAAGGCACACAACAAGAGGGAGACTATATTCCCAATGTGAAATCTAGCTTCTGCTTTTAAATCCCCATTCATGAAATTCAGTTATCTCTATTAATTCCGTCCTTAGTTCTCTGTGAGCATCAAGCAATCTTACTTGTATCTATAAAATTGTGAGTTAACAACGGTAGTTTCATTTCATAAACAGATATATTACAGAAACTGGCTCTCTATTGTGGGTGATTTTACCTTGCTAAGCTAAAATAATTGAGAGTTTCAACTGTTTTTTTTTTTTTTTTTTTTGTCGTGCCAGGAGTGACTTGAGAAATTGCAAGTTGCTTCTGGTGTGAGAGAATTGGCCGTCTGCAAGGACGTTGCCCAGGGGACGCCCAGATGTTTTTTGATGTTTTACCATCCTTGTGGAAGGCTTCTCTCATGTCCCTGCATGAGGAGCTGGAGCTGATTGAAGGAGCTCATCTCTGCGCTCTCCCTGGATTCGAGCCTGCGACCTGTCCTGCAGGCACAGGGGTTTAACCCACTGCACCACCGGGGGGCTCCTGCAGTTTCAACTATATATATATATATAGTGTTCAGATGCAACCACGAGATGGCAGTATATAGATAGAAAGAAAGAATTAGGTACTGACTTATAGGAACAATATATTATATATGTATGCAGCACTCAGATACAACCACAAGAGAGCAGTAAATAGATAGAAACAATTATTGACAAACAAAATAGACAGGATTTTTTCAACTTGCAACCCTTTTTCACTCAATACAGCTTAACCCCGGGTATGTAAACATATAAAATTATATAAAAACAGCATTGCCAAAGCATGTATTTTCTAAAGTTAGTTATTAGAAAAACCACTACACACATATTTTACCAATCTTTAATATTGTTAACTTCAACAAATAAATAACTACAGCTTATACTTTTGTATGTAGTTCTTTGATCGATGTAGAGGTCATTGGTATTCCCTTCCTCCCTCTGCAACAATTAAAGTCGCTACAGGATTCACTGTGCTATTCTGAAACCAATCCTTATCTACTGCTGGTGGAAACTGGAGGTGATCCGAGAAGTATCTGACCCTGTTTCCATAGCCAGATGCAAACTAATGACATCATCTGCATCAAAGGTCCACAAAACTCCTGCGGAGCTTAGCATAAGATTTCCTTGAATTTAGCAATAGGAACGTTGCCAAATGCTTCTCAGATCCTCCCCATTTTTCCCCAATAATGGAATAGCTGGGGGAAGGTCTATCAGAATGGCAGGGTGAGTCTCAGGGCTGGTGATGGGGAAGCTGTAGGGCAATTCCATGTGCCAAAATATTGTGTTATGTGCAACATCACAGGATCTTGACCATTATCTGGGAAATGCAAAGATCTGGAATGGTAATGGAAAGACTGTCAATCTAAATATCCTTTCCTCTGAGGGTCTAGGGGCGTTTTCAGGAATGCAAAAAGTAAAATGTTGCATAAGGTTGGTGAAGAAGATGAAGAGCTCCATTTTAGCCAAAGGTTCTCCAAAGCAAGCGTGGCGACCTATGAGAAATAGAAATGGAATATTATGTGCCTGAGAACAAAACAAAGAACATTACAGAATCAATTTCCCATCCTCCCTCTTAGTTTCATTTTGGATATTTTGAAGCCACAAATGTGGGGTCCAGGTGCCGCATGCCACCTCCAAGATGCAATCTTACCACCATGGTATACAGGATACTTTCTTCTCAAAGCAACTAATCATGAAAAAAAAATATTCTGGATTTCATAATTTGAATAACACTATCTTAAAACTTTTGTAACAGCAATCAATACAATTGGTTCTCTGCTGTGAGTTTAACTTTTGTGTACTTGATTGCAGATTTGATTAATATAGATTCTTTAGGAATCTCAAGCCCAGCAATGAGATTTTATGCACAGTTTCTACTGAAAGTTGACCACAACGATGGGCTTGAGGTCTAGGGATTCTGAGGGTACTTCCAGACAGAGCCAAAAAATGGGACAAAGAGGTGGTTTATTAAAATGTGGGACCTCAAAGGGAGTCTAAACTCAGACCTGTCAGTCCTGCTGCATAGTCCCCCACTGTCCCCACAGCTGCTTTTTGAAGCAGATTAAGAGGGAGGGCATATGGGAGACATCCAACAGAATTTTCTTTAAAAAAATTCACTCCAGGGATGTCCATATGCACATATGAGATCCAGCACATAATGCAATATTTTTTTAAAAAGAAACTTTCCTCAGATCTCTGTCTTCCCCCAAGTATTAATTCAAGCTTTGTTTAACATTGCAAAGTGTAAAAGATAGAATTTGAGAGAATTGTATTTACTTTCCATGTGTGCTTCCCTGAGCCTTCTCTGTGTCTCTGTTTGATAGCTGATCAGCTGATTATCTGTTTTGGGCTTTTCAGAAATGCACGTCCTCTAGAAGATTCCACACTGGGGGGGGGGGGGGGAGGGAGGATAGGAAAGCACATGTTTCCCATGACTGCTGGGATACACAGACATGGAAAAGTGTATGTTTCCCAGGAAGAATCGGGTTTAAAGGGCACCTTTTAAACAGTTGTTTTCTACCGACTCCTGATTCCTCCCGCACTTTGGCTATACATCATTTAGCCACTTGCCCTTTTAACCCGTTTCCTCTCAGTTTTTTGTATAAGGGCCCTTAAAAAGAACATTTCTATAGGAATCTGTCTTCTAGTGTGACTTTATGGGTGATTTCCCAAAGAGGCATTTTCTCAGGTACTAATATTGCATTTTTCTGCTTCACATCCTACTTCACATTTAAATCCTGTGAAAGTGGGCCACCTACCATAGTACCAATTTAATTTTTTCCTCTCTATATCTCAAATATTCTTCTTTTGAATTTACCTAGAGAAAAAGGGAGGAAGGCTTCTCGCTTGACAAATTGTCCATTTGCATCGAGGAAATGCTCTGGGTAAAATTCATGTGGCTTCTCCCACATGGTTTCATCCTTCAGCACAGAAGACAAATGATTTAAGACCACAGTGTCCTAATATGGGATAGAAATGAAAAGGTTAGAATTGTGTGGTAATAATATCAGATGTCTCTTTTGTCACAATGGAATCTAATCAACACATTACATTAAAAATGGTACTCTGTCTTTATTTCCAGAGTACCATTTTGATACAAGAGGTTTTTGGGAAACATTGTCCTTCTAAATAGCAGTTTGTGAAGGGAGTAGAAACACATGGCCTTGATGACTTGCTATTCTAGAGAAGAACTTTCCAAATCGTGTGTTGCTGCACCTTAGTGTGTCACCTGCACTTTGTAGATGTGTTACGTGAACATAACAGGGCACCTCTGAGTCTGTGAAATAAGCAATAAATCCTTTATTTCAAAATTAAATGAAAGGTTTTCATGAGATATGTTGGGCCCCCATGATTTATGTTTGTGTCTCTATCTCTTATAAAGGGTTGGTTTAACCTCTAATTTGCTAATAAAATTGAATGACTGTGTTGTGAAATGATTCCTGTCTAAAACGTTTGGCACCAGCATGAAATGTTTGGGAAGCTCTGTTCTAGAGACTTTTTCAGTGATTTGACATCTGCTTTATGTTGGTAGGTTTATTTTCCTTTGAGCCAGAGGATCAGCAGAAAACAATGGAGGGCAAATAGCTTGTACCTGAAATGGCTTGGGAAATAATAATAATAATACTAATAATAATAATAATAATAATAATATCATCTTTATTTATATGCCACTCTTCTCCCACAATGGGGACAGAAAGTGGCTTCAAACATGTTAAAATACAGTACAAAGTCAAACAACAGTCAACATCTATCTTTTATTCTATATTCTATATCTGTATATATAATAAAGAAGAGTGTTTGTATGGGAAGGACAGAGGAAGTGTGGAGGGCGGAAGTGTATGTGGCAGCGTTCTGATTGGCTGCCGCTGTGGTGCTATTTGCATATGGTCTCTGATTGGGCAGCTTCAATAGGAGCCCCTGGTGGAGAAGAGGGTTCATGACAGAAACGGGGCATGACAGAAGGAAATTTGCATATGGTCTCTGATTGGCCAGCCTCAAATCCAACATTCCGAGATGAGAAAGAGAGGAAAGGAAAGGCCGGGGGCTGGGTCACAACACTACCCATACAGAGCAGACTTGGCAGAGCCCCCATCACCCACTCTACATCCTACTGCAGTTTGGAGGACTATGAACCATGGATGATGGGACTTGCAGTACCACCACTCACATTCTGAGACCGCTGTTAACCTTATCCAATGACTGATCAGGACCAAACTTCACACAGAGACCTCTCATGACCCACTTTACATCCTGGTGTGGTTTGGCTGGGGATGGACCGTGGATTATGGGACTTGCAGTACCATTGCTCATTCTTCAGACCACTGCAACCCTCATCCAATTACCAAAAAATACCAAACTTGGCACACTGAGTCTCCATGACGCACTCTACATCCAGGTGCAGTTTGAAGGAGGATGCACCATGGACGATGGGACTTGCAATACCTGCACTCCCTTCCTAAGACCATTATAACTGCCAACAATGATGGATCAGGACCACAATTTACACAGAGAGCCCGCATAACTCACTCTACATCCTGGTGCGGTTTGGAAGAATTTGACAATGGATGATGGGACTTGCAGTCACTTCACTCACTTCCTGAGACCACTGAGACCCACGCCAATGACTCATCAAGACTAAACTTGGCACATGGAGCTTCAATGACCCACTCTACATCCTGGAGCAGTTTGGAGGACGACAGACCATGGATGATGGGACTTCAAGTACCTCCACTACCCAAGACTGCTGCAAAACTCATCTAATGACCAATCAAGATGAAAGTTGGCACACAGAGCCCCCATGACCCACTCTACATCCTGCTGCAGTTTTGGAGAAGGGTGGACCATGGATGATGGAACTTCCAGTACCTTCACTCACATTCTGAGACCTCTGCAAACCTCATCCAATGACGGATCAACACCAAACTTGGCACATAGACCTCTCATGACTCACTTTACGTCCTGGTGTTATTTGGAAAACTTTGGAGATGGATGATGGGACTTGCAGTACCTTTGCTCACTTCCTGAGACCACTGAGACCCTCGCCAATGACTAATCAAGACTAAACTTGCCACATGGATCTCCAATGACCCACTCTACATCCTGGTGCAGTTTGGAGGAGGACAGACCATGGATGATGGGACTTCAAGTACCTCCACTCCCTTCCAAAGATTGCTGCAACCCTCTTCTAATGACCAATCAAGACCACACTTGGCACACAGAGCCCCCATGATCCACTCTACATCCTGCTGCAATTTGAAAGGGGATGGACTTTGGATGATGGGACTTGCAATACCTTCACTCACTTACTGACACCACTGCCACCCTCATCTAATGACTGATAAAGACCAAACTTGGCACACAGAGCCCCCATGACCCACTCTATATCCTGCTGCTGTTTGTAGGAGGGTGGCCCATGGATGATGGGACTTCAAGTACCTTCACTCACTTCCTGAAAATAATGCAGCCGTTATCCAAAGACCAATAAAGACCAAACTTGGCATACAGAACCGCCATTACCCACTTTCTCTAATAACCCGGGCAACGCCGGGTCCCCAAGCTAGTATATAATAAAAGTCAAAACTTGTATGCGGAGGGCAAAAGTGTGGCGGTGTATGTGCTCGCTTTCTGATTGGCTGCCACTGTGGTCTCTGATTGGCCAGCCTGAAAGTTCAAAGATTCCGATTGGCTGGGCAGCGGTGCTATTTGCATATGGTCTCTGATTGGCCAGCTTCAAGAGGAGCCCCTGGTGGAGAAAAGAGTTCATGACAGAAACGGAGTCATGAGAAGGAAATTTGCATATGGTCTCTGATTGGCCAGCCTCAAACCCAACATTCCGAGATGACAAAGAGAGGAAAGGAAAGGCCGGGGGCTGGGTCAGAACACTCCCAATACAGACCGAAATAGGCACACAGAGCCCCCATCACCCACTCTACATCCTACTGCAGTTTGGAGGAGTATGAACCATGGATGATGGGACTTGCAGTACCATCACTCACATTCTGAGACCGCTGTTAAACTTATCCAATGACTGATGAGGACCAAACTTCGCACATAGACCTCTCATGACCCACTTTACGTCATGGTGTGGTTTGGCCGGGGATGGACCGTGGATTATGGGACTTGCAGTACCATTGCTCAGTTCTTCAGACCACTGCAACCCTCATCCAATTACCAATAAATACCAAACTTGGCACACTGAGTCTCCATGATGCACTCTACATCCAGGTGCAGTTTGAAGGAGGATGCACCATGGACGATGGGACTTGCAATACCTGCACTCCCTTCCTAAGACCATTACAACTGCTAACAATGATGGATCAGGACTACAATTTACACAGAGACCCAGCATGACCCACTCTACATCCTGGTGCGGTTTGGAAGAATTTGACAATGGATGATGGGACTTGCAGTCACTTCACGCACTTCCTGAGACCACTGAGACCCTCGCCAATGACTCATCAAGTCTAAACTTGGCACATGGAGCTTCAATGACCCACTCTACATCCTGGAGCTGTTTGGAGGACGACAGACCATGGATGATGGGACTTCAAGTACCTCCACTACCCAAGACTGCTGCAAAACTCATCTAATGACCAATCAAGACCAACGTTGGCACACAGAGCCCCCATGACCCACACTACATCCTGCTACAGTTTTGGAGAAGGGTGGACCATGGATGATGGAACTTCCAGTACCTTCACTCACATTGTGAGACCTCTGCAAACCTCATCCAATGACGGATCAAGACCAAACTTGGCACATAGACCTCTCATGACCCACTTTATGTCCTGGTGTTGTTTGGAAAACTTTGGAGATGGATGATGGGACTTGCAGTACCTTTGCTCACTTCCTGACACCACTGAGACCCTCGCCAATGACTAATCAAGACTAAACTTGCCACATGCTCCAATGACCCACTCTACATCCTGGTGCAGTTTGGAGGAGGACAGATCATGGATGATGGGACTTCAAGTACCTCCACTCCCTTCCAAAGATTGCTGCAACCCTCTTCTAATGACCAATCAAGACCAAACTTGGCACACAGAGCCCCCATGATCCACTCTACATCCTGCTGCAGTTTGAAAGGGGATGGACTTTGGATGATGGGACTTGCAGTACCTTCACTCACTTACTGACACCACTGCCACCCTCATCTAATGACTGATAAAGACCAAACTTGGCATACAGAGCCCCCATGACCCACTCTATATCCTGCTGCTGTTTGTAGGAGGATGGCCCATGGATGATGGGACTTCAAGTACCTTCACTCACTTCCTGAAAATAATGCAGCCGTTATCCAATGACCAATCAAGACCAAACTTGGCATACAGAACCGCAATTACCCACTTTCTCTAATAACCCGGGCAACGCCGGGTCCCCAAGCTAGTACATAATAAAAGTGAAAATGTGTGTATGGAGGTGTCCACTTACACAGACAGCCTCTGGCCTCCACAAACAAGTTATAGTTCCAAGTGCTGAGAAGCCTCCAAAGGCACTCCCTCAACTGACATTGCAGTTATAGTGAGCATCATGAATGTGTAGCCCAACCCCTGCCTATGTCTTCCCCAAACACCTACCACCCAAGGAATGCTTTCATTTGGGAACCACTTCATCAATTTATTCATGGAGTTTTTCTAAAAATGTTAATTCATGTAGCATTATTAGGCTATGATCCTATTTTCCATAATTTGGGAACAAGTGTTGGGTGAGTGGGCTTAATAACAAAATACCCTTCCCATAAATGTACAGCAGAGCAAATCATTCACGAGCAGCAGCACAGCGTGACCCAGCACCAGTCGTTCAAAGTGGTAAAAAGAACAAAAACACACTGACCAATGTTATCTCTTCCATATGAGGCTTTTTGTAGTAAAATAGTATAGTTGCATTATTTACAATAACAAGGTTTCCACAACACGAATAAACAAATACATAGTAGCTTTTCACATGGGAAAAGCTTGACCATTTTTAAAAAGTATATGATATCAAGAATGGAGAGTGTGCCATTTGGGAAACATGTGAAGCCCTGGGCCAACTGTTGAGGCTGCCAGATTTGCCAAAATTCACAAAATCGACAAAATATGTGTTTTATTTCTCAAAAACAAAAACAAAAAAACACACACTCATGTAAACCACCCACACACACAAACTAATGCTGTGAGTTTACAATGAACATTGAACATTGAGATTGCCATGTAATGCAGCTTCATAATGCAGTTTTATAATGCAGGTTAATTTCATTGAGAGTGCCTTGGACAGCGAGAAGATCCAATCAGTCCATACTTCAAGAAATAAAACCTGACTGCTCATTGGAGGGAAGGATAGTAGAGGCCAAGATGAAGTACTTTGGCAACAACATGAGAAGAAAGGAAAGCTTAGAGAAGACTATGCTGCTGGGGAAAATGAAAGGAAAAAGGAAGAGGGGCCAACCAAGGGCAAGATGGATGGTATCCTTGAAGTGACTGGATTGACCTTGAAGGAGCTGGGGGTGGTGACGACCGACAGGGAGCTCTGGCGTGGGCTGGTCAATGAAGTTAAGTAGAGTCGGAAACGACTGAACAAATGAGCAACAACAGAACATTACACTGTACACTGGCATATAATGCAGCTCAGTGCTGTTAAATTGCATTACCATACTGCATTATATGCCAGTGTAGATGGGACCACTATCAGATCCAAGTGCATTCTTTTTCACTCCTATTTGGGCCCCAGGAAGAAGAAGCTTTCATTGTGGCCTTTCAAAAGAAACACATTTATTCCAGTGTCCTCCAGCAGGTGCAGTTGGAGTTTTCATTGTACTTTATACTTACCTTTCTGCATTCTGTAAAGCTACACTGCAAATGTAATACAGCCCATGAAATGGGGGTATAGAAACCAATCAATCGAATATATAAGCTCTCAGTGATACTTCTTGGTCAAAAGCAATTCTGCATTAATTAAGCTTTTCTAATGTCCTATAACACTACAAAGGCAGTCGATATTTAAGTGTTGCCATACTCCCTTTGTAATGGATGCATAAATATAATATCCCTGTATGAATTCTAGCATTTTTATTTAATGCTGTCATGAAATGTAGTTGAATGTTGTTTCTGGTTCATTACAGGCCTCAAGCATTAATCAAACTATGATTTTGTAACTGTGATTTTAAAAAATAAAAAGATAAAAATCAAGGACTATACCTTAGGGATGAGAAACCTGCCAACTTCAGTATCATTGCAGGCCACATAAGGAAATGTAACTGGTGCAATATCAGCATAACGCTGAATTTCATGGATCACGGCAGTAGTATATGGTAGATTTGACCGGTCCTCCATCACGACTGATTTCACTCCACCAATCTTTGCATCAATTTCTTCATGGACTTTTTCTAAAAACGTTAATTCATGTAGCATTATTAGGCTATGATCCTATTCCCCATAATTTGGGAACAAGTGTTGGGTGAGAGGGCTTAATAACAAAAGACCCTCCCCATAAATGTACAGCAGAGCAACTCATTCGCGAGCAGCAGCACCAGCGTGACCCAGCACCAGTCGCCCAAAGTGGTAAAAAGAACAAAACACACTGACCAATGTTATCTCTTCCATATGAGGCTTTTTGTAGTAAAATAGTATAGTTGCATTATTTACAATAACAAGGTTTCCACAACATGAATGAACAAACACATAGTAGCTTTACACACAGCAGTTCAAACGAGGCCTTTAACCTAAGTCTTCTTTCACCAAAGTCACTCACACAGACCTCACATAGATGCTTCCTCACACAGAGATCAGGAGAGTGAGTAGGAGATCAGCCTACTCACTCTCCTCAGGGCGACGCTAGCTTTGGCCCACTTACTCTAACAGGCTTTGACCTACTAGCTCTTTCAGTGCTTGATTCACATTATTGTAAAAAAAAAATCTAATTAATTATTAATATTTGTGACAATAACCACTCTATAAACCAGTATGATTTATTTCTGAGTAGAGGAATATATATATTTCTTGGGAAAATAATATTTTATATGACTGATCTATCCATATGTCAGGTAGGATGCCCATTTCCGTTGAGAATGGTTACTTACTCTGAACTTCAGGATGAAGGACCATGAAAAGAATCCCCCAGGTGAGGGTGGCAGCTGTGGTTTCAATGCCTGCTGCAAATATGTCAAGAAGAAGGTGAATGAGGTTTTGTTCATTGAAACTGGTCTCTGTGTTCCCTTCAGCCTGAAGGACATTAAAGAAATAGACAATGAAAATGTAAATGGTACAGTGCTGCATAATGCTCATATTTGTGACATACAGCTATGTATTTATTGGTGTGGCAATGCATACTTGAGGAAAGAAAAGGAGCCAAAAGAAAGGAATAGAAAAAGGGTGGTAAAGGGAGAGAGAGAGAGAGAGAGAGAGAGAATGCTTTTAAAATGGCTTAATTCATCTTTTAACATTGATTAAATCAAAACTTGGCACAGATGAGGACCAGAGTCACTTCTCTATGGACGGCAACTAAATTCACTGGCTCCAGAGGGTGGAAAATATAATGAGTTAAGATTCCAAAATATGACAGGATCACAACAACTCTGCTAAGATTGTTGGCGGAAAGCAAATAGAAGAAAACAAGTCATGATTAAAATATGATTCTTTAAAGCACATTAAAGATTAAGAATCTGGTGTTGCTGAGCAGGCTGACAAAACAACTTCTTTAGAAAGGCAGACGTACTCCCTGGGATCAAAGATTGAAACAGTTGAACAACAGGTGGCAACCAACACTAAAGATCTACATCAGCTACAAATTAGGTTCTTGTGGGTTTTTTCGGGCTATAGAGCCATGTTCTAGAGGCATTTCTCCTGACGTTTTGCCTGCATCTATGGCAAGCATCCTACCTCTGAGGATGCTTGCCACAGATGCAGGCGAAACGTCAGGAGAAATGCCTCTAGAACATGGTTCTATAGCCCGAAAAACCCCACAAGAACCTAGTGATTCCAGCCATGAAAGCCTTCGACAATCAGCTACAAATTGTTTCCCACAGACATGATTTAGGCTTTATTTCAATGGCAGATAGAGACAGACAATTGAATGTCAGAATCAGAAACTTCTAAGAAATCAAAGCAGAGATTTTCAAAAATCTAAGAAGCAATGATAAAATGGATTCAGCAAATAATGAAAGAGGACTAGCAGCAGTCTCAGTTTGACTGTATTCGACCCAGGAAAACAACCTCCAATCCAAGGGACATTATAATAAGATTCTCAAGCTACTACTACAAAGATCAATTCATGCAAGCTACCAGGAACCAATCCACTTCATAAACAATTCAAGAAAGTAAAATACAAATGTTTCAGGACTTATGTCCAGAAACAGTGAGCTGGAGAAAGATAATGCACCCTTGTACCACAATCCTCCATGATAAGGGTATATTGTACAAATGGGCATACCCTATCTTCCTGAAATTTAGATACATGGGGAAAAGCTACATATAACATCCATGGAAAAAGGAATGAAACTACTTGAAGAATTATTTGAAGAATCACAATACTCCCTGGATGGAAAGTTGAGAAATGCAGAAGGAAAAGAGAGAGAAAAGAAGGAAGAAACTCAAGATAAAGAGAAACAAAAGGATTAAGCAAAGAAGTAATGAAGAAAAGACAAAAAGAAGAAACAAAAAGAAAACACGAAGAAAATAAGCACTGTATGGACAGTGATCCTAATTAATAAACTTAAAGAAAAAGCAATAATAACAACAAGAAATATAAAGGAATAATTTGATTAATTGGATAAAAAAAGTGGAGGATTAGAATTGTAACAATAACAATGAAGATAATTGGGTATAGATAGATAGATCTAGATCTGAATAGATTTTTCACCTTTATACTGAATAAGTAATACTTTAGAAATAAAAATAAACAAATTGGAGGGGAAAATACAAATTTAATATAGAATCCTGGGAGGATCTATATACAGCAAATGAAGGACATAGAAAGAAAGTTGAAGAGCATAACATTGGAAAATAAAGAATCAAGAAACAGACAAATTAATTATGGATCAAGCAATATTAGAGAAAGAGATTGAGGAAATTATAGATAATTTAAGACCCCAGGAATGGATAGGTTGGGACCAGAATATTACAAAAAAATATAAAACAGTATTGATACCTAAATTAAAGGATCTATATAATAGAATAATAAAAAGAGAAAAAATGCACCACCATGGGAACAATCATTGATCACTTTAATTTTAAAACCCAACAAAGACCCTACAGACTCAGGATTGTACAGACCCATCTCATTAATAAACAAAGATGTGAAAATATTAATGGCCATACTGGCTAAAATGATGAATAAATTTATATATAAAGATATCAAGGAGGATAAGTGTGTATTTATAGGAGGAAGGTAAATGTCAAATTTAATAGGTAGAGTATTAGGGCATAATTCATAGTATCAAAAAAGACGTTTAGTGGCTGGAGTATTAGCTTGGGATATTTATAAGGCATTTGACAGTATATCCTGGCAGACAATGAAATTGATACTAGAAAAATTTGGATTTGGAGAAAAATTTAGGAACCTAATTGATAATTATATTCAAAAAGTTATGCCCAAGTAATGGTGAATGATGGTTTAATGGGGAAAATAAATATAACACTAGGCACAAGGCAGAGATGTTCCCTTTCCCCAATTTTATTTGCAGTTGTAATTTAACTATTAGCTAATGTAATAAAAGAAGATAGTAGTAAAAAAGGAATAGGAATAAAAGAGAAATATAAAATAAATTTGTTTGTAGATGATACACTTTTATCAATAGAACATCTAATAAAACAATGGGAGAAAATGGATGCTCATATAACAGAATTTGGATTAATAACAGTTTTACAAATTAATCGGAACAAATCAGAAATGATTTTTTTAACTATCGGGAAAAAGAGATAAAAATAGGAGGGGAAAATAAAAATTAAAGAAACAATTAAATATTTAGGAAAAAATATAACTAAAGAATTGTTTTTTAAAAAACCTAGAAATAAACAAATTAACCAAATTAAGAAAGGAAATTAATAAGAAATTATCGGAATACAACAAACTCCAATTATCATGGTTCAATAGGATAGCATTAGTTGAAATGAAGATATTTCCCAAATTATTTTTTAAAATTCAGAATGCTACCTGTAGAAATTTCAGATCAAGTAATAAAAAACTGGCAAAACATGTTAAATCTTTATTGTAATGGGAACAAAAAAGCTAGACTAAATAAAAACTTATGGTATAAACCAAAGAAAGAAGGAGGTCTTGGACTACCAAACCTCAAGCTATATTATCATTCCAATCAAATAAGATATATAGTAGAAATCTTAGCAAAGCAAAAAAGCTTGGAGTGGTTGAAAGAAGACAGACGATAAAAAATTAAAATTGAAATTACAACATATTTTTATAGGGGTAATAGAAGAAAGAGTAAAAGGAAATCGTATAATAATTTTTTTATTTACACAGGTGAAAACAGGTTGAATCTACAAGTGTATAAGTGTGTGTGTGTAAGTGTGTGTGTATGGGCATTTTGTATCGTATATATTTTGGAGATTTGGGGGAGATATAAAAAAACCCTAATGCCAGGTATTTCTTCTATCATGCCAGTTCTAATAACAGAAAACTTCCCAGCAAATCTAAAAGAAGAATTTGAAGCAGGATGTAATGGAAGAGTTTTAATGAAAGTAAAAGACTGGGACTTGAAAATGGTAAATATGGAAAGAATAAAAGAAGAATTAAGAGGAAGAGACTTAGATTGGTACAAGTATCTACAACTGGATAAATGGTCAAGAAAAAAGAAAAAAGTATAATGTGAGTAGGGAATATACAAAAATAGAAAATACGATAACTCAAAGGGAGATTAAAGAAGATAATGTATCATTAAAAGGTACAGTTAGTGATATCTATAAACTATTATCAGAGGTGGCCCTAGGTAATTTTCAATGGTTAGCAAACAGTATTTTGGTGTCCCCCCCCCCCCCCAACCAATCACTGATATATATTTTCTGTTCGTTGTGGGAGTTCTGTGTGCCATATTTGATTCAATTCCATCATTGGTGGAGTTCAGAATGCTCTTTGATTGTAGGTGAACTATACATCCCAGTAACTACAACTTGCATATGTCAAGGTCTATTTTCCCCCAAGAGCGCCTTAAGAGCGCCCCTGGACAAAATAAACTATACTGCAAATGCTTACTTTGCGTAATGGGTTGAGCCGCCCCTGACTATTATTAATAGATGAAAAGGAGCAAGTTCATTTGAAGGAAGTATGGTAAGCAGACTTGGGGGGGGGGGGGGAGTGAATAATCAAGAATGGGCAAAGATATGGAATATGAGATTACTAAAAAATATGTCTGTAAGATTTAAGGAAAATTACTACAAAACAGTATGGAGATGGTATCTAATTCCCAGTAGATTAAATCAAACTGATTAAAAAAAATACTCAAATCAGTGTTGGAGAGGCTGTCATATGTGGTGGTCCTGTAAAATTATACCAAAAAAATTGGGAAAAGATATTTAAAGAAATAAGAGCAATAATAAAAATAGAAATAGAGATTACACCAAAATCAGCATTATTACTTATGCATGACAATACAATTCCCTCACAAGAGGGGAAAGTATTGGTTTCAAATTTGATATCGGCAGTAAAATTGCTAATAGCAAAAAAATGGAAAGGAAGAAAAGGAAATTCATTTAGAAGAATGGTATATGGAAATTTAGAATATAGCTATTAATGATAAGCTAACTTGCAATATTAAAATTAAAAAGGTAATATGGAAACAAACAGGGTTTTGGAAAATATGGGGAAAATTTATTGAGTATAGCTTTAATCAAAGAAAAGTAAGCAATGAAATGTTGGACTTGTGAAACAACATGAGTTGGTTGGAATACATTCAAAGGGTCAGAAAAATTCTCAAAAGCAAGCTCAATGGAGGCAATACCATCAAGGCCATAAACACCTGGGCCATACCTGTTGTAACGAGGTCTAAAGGAATGAGGGGTCCCTTAACACATGTGTGACAGGGGGGAACCTTTCAATCCCACCACTGCCACCAAATGTAACGAAGCCAGGGCCCAGGGGAATAATAACTAATATATTCCCTAGCACACACACTCACGCATTCCTTCAGCTGTTATATTGCTCACAGAGTAAAGGATTTTATTTTCTAAGGCTCCAACTGGACACCAACACAATCCTGTCACAAAGCTCAATGTGTGTTGAGGAAACGTGAATGTGTATTGGTAGAATTACTGCCACCACTCAAATAGATTTGAGAATTTGGAACAAACAACTAAATTCTTCTTAGAGTTACACAAGCATATATGGTTCTCACAGCACAATCTTCTCAAACGGTTTCTGAGTCCTAACAAGCTTGCTGGACTCCCCAACTGGGCATCTTTTCTTCAACGTGAGCAAATTTCCTCTGACAGACCAATCCTGTCTGTCCCCTCAGAGTATCTAGCTTCCCTAGAATACCCTGTCCCTTAGAGAGTAAAAACAACTAGTGTGTTAATACCCACACCAGTTCACAGGCGGCTATCGACCCTCCAGGCCACTTTCTATAGCCACACCTGCCTTCAAACACTCTCCCTCAGGAAAACTTCAGCTAACTCGAAATCCACCCACTCCCTTCAGATCAAAAATCCAATCTCTTTCTCTGTCAGAAGCTGCCTGCCTTTTTTACACTCACAGCTCCAGCTCCTCCCATCTGTCCTAGCCAATCCTGGGATAGCTAAGCTCCTCCCCTCTGCTGATCTGACTCTCATTGTATTCCCTCACTAACACGGAGGCCGTCTTACTGACTTTGAAGGCTGTGGCCTAGCCAGCAAAGGTACGAGTCCATTACACCTGTCATAAGATATACTGCTGGCATCATAAACTGGACACAGGCAGAACTGGACAATTTGGACAGAAAAACAAGAAAACTCATGACCATTCATAATTCATTACATTCTCACAGTGATGTTGACTGGCTCTATCTGCCTAGAAAGTATGGTGGCAGAGGACTTTTATAAGTCTAACAAGCAGTTGAAGAAGAAAAACACGCTCTGGCAGAATATGTCAAGGAAAGCCAAGAACCTGCTTTAATTGAAGTCAATAATCAGAAACTTCTCAAAGCACAGCAGACAAAGAGTCAGTACAAGAAAACTGCACTACAAACCAGAGCTGACAGCTGGCACAACAAAGCCGTGAAAAGATTGAAGGAAAAGCTGACAAGGAGAAGATCTTGTTATGACTCATGAATGGAACCCTGAAGAAGGAGACAGAAGGCCTGATTCTTGCAGCCCAGGAGCAAGCCATCAGAACCAATGCAATTAAGGCCAGGATTGAAAAATCAGTGAATGACCCAAAATGCAGACTGTGCAAGGAAGCTGATGAAACCATGGATCATATCCTCAGTTGTTGCAAGAAAATTGCACAGACGGACTACAAACAAAGACACAACTCTGTGGCCCAGATGATTCACTGGAACTTATGGCACAAGTTCCATCTGCCAGCAATAAAGAATTGGTGGGATCATAAACCTGCAAAGGTTGTGGAAAATGAATATGCAAAAATACTGTGGGACTTTTGAATCCAGACTGACAAAGTCTTGGAATACAATACAGCAGACATCACGATTGTGGAAAGAAAGAAGTCTGTATTCTTGATGTCGCCATACCAGGTGACAGTCGTCATCAAGACCTCAAAATCGAACTGCAAAGGCTCTGGCATAAACCAGTACAGGTGGTTCCAGTGGTCATTGGCGCACTGGGTGCCGTGCCAAAAGATCTCAGCCGGCATTGGGAAACAATAAACATCGACAAAATCATGATGTGTCAACTGCAAAAGGCCACCTTACTTGAATCTGCGTGCATCATTCGAAAATACATCACACAGTCCTAGACGCTTGGGAAGTGTTCGACTTGTGATTTTGTGATATGAAATCCAGCATATAGATCTCGTTTGCTGTGACATACTGTGCTTTTGTGTCAATAATAATAATAATAATGAAATAAGACATGTATAAGTAGATAAAAGGCATGTAGTAGCTCACTAATCTCTTATAGGTGTGAGTCATAGAAGTTAGGGAGATGAAAGAGTTGCCTCCCAGTAACTGCTTCTTTGAGAGATCATATATGAAGTCACACTATTGTTGTTGTTGTTGTTGTTGTTGTTGTTGTTATACCCCACTTTATCTCTCCCACAGTAGACTCAAAGCGGCTTAACCTAAAAACATCAGCATACAATTATATATTAATATTAAAACAGTACAACCCTCTCTCCTCCCCATTATTACATAAAAACACTTTATTAATTAAATGGGAAGCATACTGAATTAAATGGGAAGCATACTGAAGCATGGACAATGGCAGAACAGGATTCTTGCCAAGAGGATAGTTTAGCTCTATACATTTCCACAAATATGTGGTACAGGTACAGGGTGACCCATATTTGTGAATCAGCAACCCATATTATCAAATAAATCTTCTTAGTAGAGCACTAGAAACTATTCCCCCTCCTCACCTGCTTGTTCTGGTTATAATGTTCACTTTTTGACTGTGACACTATAATTCAAGTCTTTTATCAATAGGTTGCTGTTTTTTTTAAGTTATACAAATGATGGACAGTCTTTTCCATAAAAACTTTCCTACCTTTTCGATCTCCTCCAAAAACGCATCAATCAAATCTTTTGGATTGTTGGTGTCTCTCGTTTTCTTATGTTCATTCACAATCTCTTTTATAATTGTACTGAAATCATCCCAGTCTTTCTTCAATTTTTGTTGAGGTCCAGGAAGATACGAGAACCAGGATGTATAAATAAAAAACTGATATATCAATGAAAAGAAGGAAAAAAAGTACATGAGTGTATTTCCTGAAATGGGATATTTATCAGATATTTTGCTGAAAATACATTGCATGGTGGGAGAAAGTTTTTAAATATTTACTACTTCATACTATCTGCCCTGAGTCCCTTCGGGGAGATGGAGCGGAATATAAATAAATCATCATCCATCATCATCATCATCATCATCATCATCATCATCATTATTGCAGAGCATCTTTATCTACATTTTATTCCCATTCCTCATTCTTTTCCTCAGCACACCACCGTTACAATTGTAAATGATGATTATGGCAATCTGTATAATAACGCATTTGTGTAACACTTTTGACATAGGACCTATTTTATCCCTGTTTCCATCCCAATCTCCACTAGCATAGGTCATTATAATCAATGTTGTTCTGGAGGATCACATATCAGAGAGACTTTCTAAGATGTACAAGACAGTTCTAGTAAATGGTGGAAATGTGAAAAAAACATTGGGCCATTTTAACATGTGTGGTGGTCTTGCAAAAAGGCTGGACTTAAATACATAGGATGCTGTAAAAAATACTGGACTCAAATACATAAGGATGCTGGACAAAATTGTTAAGGTAAAAATCATGATGAAACCAGAGTATTATTTATTGGGAATGTTGGACAATCAAGTAGAAAGAAAACATGGAAGATTACTACAATATATGATAACTGCAGTGAGAATCATCATGTGCAGAAATGGAATGGAACAGTTATCCATTGGGAGAACTGCACATAGACGATTCTGCACATAGATTAATATTTCACCAAGACCTGTGGATTAGTCGAGATGGACAAACTGATTATGCTGATTAAGCTGTAATCTTTGATGGGCTTCAAGAAAGATTGGGATTTGTTACTTTTATTAATTTGTTACTGTTACTACTTTTTTACAACAATATCCCCAGCAATATTAGATCGGCCTCCTCCCTCCTAGTGTTCAGAAAAAAAGGTTAAGGCCTGGCTGTGGAACCAGACATTTGGGGAGTAGCACAACCACAGTGCGCTATTCATTTAAAGGATCAACATAAGCAAAGCAGAATGGAGAAGATTGTGGGATTAGTTGCTATGTTTCAGCAGTTTTAATTGTATTTATATTTTTATTTTGTTTTTAATGCTAAATGTGTTGTATTTGTTTGCTTGGTTTATTTATCAATATGTATATGTATATGTGACATCAAATTGTTGCCTTTGTAAGGCTCTCTGAGTCCCCTTTGGGGTGAGGAGGGTGGGGTACAAGTGTGGTCAATAAATAAATTGGTACTGTAATGTGACATTGAATTATTGCCAAAATTGTAAGATGCTCTGAGTTCCCTTCAGGGTGAGATAGAGCAGTTGGTAGAACTAATTGTTTGTAGGTTAGCATGTGCACATTAATGTAGTTTTGTGTTAGGTTCGTGTGTTGCCTTTGATTTAGGCCCCTTCCACGGTGCCCTATATCTCAGGATCTGATCTCAAATTATCTGGTAGCAGAGACTGTTATAATCCTGTTTGAATAAGTTAATCTGGCATCAGATCCTGTGGTATAAGGTAATGTAGAAAGGGCTTTAGTTTTGTAATAGGCTGTGATGCGGAGCGTTCCAAACTGTATGTTGCAACCAATTTGTGTATCATCTGCATTGTGTAGGTGAGATATGTAAATATCTATGTGAAATAAGCAATCATATATTTTTCCAAATGTAAATAAAAGGTTTTCATGAGAGATGTTGTATACTACTACTACTACTACTACTACTAAACTTTATTTATACCCCACCACATCTCCCTGGAGGGATTCGGGATGCTTACCTTATTCCCATAAATTCCATTATCAAAATGTATGTATGTGTACATATATTTTATAAGGGGTTGGTTTAAGCTCAGGTTTGCTAGTAAAACTCAATTACTATGTCACAAAATGCTGCATGTCTAAAAAGTGTGTCACCAACTTAAATGTTTGGAAAGCTCTGCTGTAATGGCTAGTTAGACAGCAGTTTATTTTTAGTGACTATAAACATATATTATAAAATCTGCTCTTTTGCGTTATAGTATTTCTTCTCTTTTACTATGTTTACTATGTTTTCTTTATCTCTGAATACAATTTAGTTTAAAATATGGTGGAGGATACAATGTATTCGTATGACAATACTAATGCCTAAACTATATTAAAAAGCCAGATAAAGTGTCTACTTTTTTAAAAAAAACTGATCAAAAGCACCCATTCAAATTGCCCCTTGTCTTGGAATGAATGTCAGCGTTGATGCTTGTGTTTCCTGACTCCACAGAGGCTGCCTTGTCTCTCAGGTTCTGATCTCAGGTTATCTGTTTATCATATAATCCAGTTCAAAGTAGATCAGATCTTGGGATATAGGGCAATGTAGATCCAGCCAGAGAGACACGCAGTAATGACAGTCATTACCTGTTTGTGTCTAAGTCCTCAGAATCCCAGACTTTATCACAGCTGGTTAATCACCAGCAGCAATAGATCATTGCCAGCCTGAAGGTTGGCAGTTTGAAGCCAGAGTCATAGTGAGCACCCAACCGTCAGTCCAGCTCGGTGTCCATCTAAGCAATTTGAAAACAGCTGAGCGGTGAGTAGAGAAATTAGGTACTGCTTAAGCTGGGAGGTATTTTACAGCACCATAAAATGCCAGCAATCAAACAACAAGGAGGAAAAAGTCTGTGATCAAAGAGCTCATTGTCATTGCGGATGGAGCGACACCCCCCCCCTCCCCCGTGACCGGAATTGAGCATAACTTCCAGGAGCCGAAGCTGGAAAATGCCAATATACCTCTATCTGTTTGTCTGTCCTGTATGTCTAAAATGGCATTGAATGTTTGCCGTGTATGTGCATGTGTGAGAGCGATCTGTCCTGAGTCCCTTTCGGGGTGAGAAGGTTGGAATACAAATGCTGTAAATAAACAAATAAATCCCCGAATCTTTCCCAAAGAACTAGTTAGTATCTATGTATTGACAGTGGTGAAACACTGATTCATACAGGCCACTTTGATGACCCGGGTGTCTCGCTTGTTCCTCAGCCAGATCTCAAGTAGCCACTCCCCTTTAATCAATTAAACTCAGAAAAATACCAGAGGCAAGATCTTGGTTGCTCCCTGCATGATCTCTTCAGTCAAATGCATAAGCGATAGGAAGCTTTTACTGTGATAGTCAAAGGGATCACCAAATACTAATGTACAGGTAATATTGCCAACTGCAGTGTAGATGAAGTCATGTGGATCAAAAGGAAAACCTATATGAGATAAAGAACAACAAATACGAGTTATGCTATCACTTCCCAAGAGTTTTTGGTGAACTGATTCCACAACAACAAAGTATTATTCAGGCATAATCCCAACAACAAATCCAAACAAGGAAGCATGGACCTCAATTCCATTATTAACTTTCATAGACATTCACTTTTTTGTGGGGAAAGCTTTAAGAAGCTCTTCATTTTAGCATTTTCCATAATTTCCTTTGTTGTCAATACCATCTAGCATATGTGGCATCCTTCCTCATCACAATGACTCAAAATCATAATTATCTTCCCTAATTTTTAGCATAGGTATAAGAACAATGTTTTTTCTTAGAGTCACCCAAAATCTTCCCCTTGTCTGATTCCACAGCAAGCTGGCTTCAGGAAAGGCAAAAGCCGCACATCGCAAGTGCTGAACCTGACTCAGCACATAGAAGATGGCTCTGAAATGCAGCAGATCACAGGAGCTGTCTTCATAGACCTGTCAGCAGCTTATGATACTGTGAACCACCGCCTCCTCCTGAGAAAAATGCATAATATCACAAAGGACTACCACCTCAGCTGCCTCATAGGAAATCTGCTACAAAACAGGAGTTTTTTTGTTGAGTTCCAGGGCCAGAGAAGCAGATGGCGGAAACAGAAGAACGGCCTGCCTCAGGGGAGCGTGCTTGCTCCATCCATGTTCAACATCTACACAAATGACCAGCCACTGCCAGAAGGGACAGAGAGTTTAATCTCTGCTGATGATCGTGCCATCACCGCTCAAGCACGGAGCTTTGAGATGGTAGAACAGAAGCTCTCCGAAACTCTAGGTGCTCTTACTGCCTACTACAGGGAAAACCAGCTGATCTCTAACCCATCTAAATCACAGACATGTGCTTTTCATCTCAAGAACAGACAAGCATCCCGAGCTCTGAGGATCACCTGGGAAGGAATCCCACTGGAGCATTGCAGCACACCCAAATACCTGGGAGTCACTCTGGACCGTGCTCTGACCTACAAGAAGCACTGCCTGAATATCAAGCAAAAAGTGGGTGCTAGAAACAATATCATGCGAAAGCTGACTGGCACAACCTGGGGATCACAACCAGATACAGTGAAGACATCTGCCCTTGCGCTATGCTACTCTGCTGGTGAGTATGCATGCCCAGTGTGGAACACATCTCACCACACTAAAAAAGTAGATGTGACTCTTAATGAGACATGCCGCATTATCACGGGGTATCTGCGCCCTACACCACTGGAGAAACTACACTGTTTAGCCGGTATTGCACCACCTGACATCCGCCGGGAAGTAGCAGCCAATAGTGAAAGGACCAAGGCAGAGACATCTCCAGCTCATCCCTTGTTTGGGTATCAGCCAGCATGTCAACGACTTAAATCAAGAAATAATTTTCTAAGATCTACAGAGACACTCGCTGGAACACCTCAGCAAGCGAGAGTCCAAAAGTGGCAGGTTCAAACCCAGAACCTCAATCAATGGCTGATACCAAATGAGAGACTCCCTCCCGGGCACACAGAAAACTGGGCGACTTGGAAGGCGCTGAACAGACTGTGCTCTGGCACCACGAGATGCAGAGCCAACCTTCAGAAATGGGGCTACAAAGTTGAATCCATGACATGCGAGTGTGGAGAAGAGCAAACTACAGACCACCTGCTGCAATGCAACCTGAGCCCTGCCACATGCACAATGGAGGACCTCCTTGCAGCAACACCAGAGGCACTCCAAGTGGCCAGCTACTGGTCAAAGGACATTGAATCAACTACCAAGCTTGCAAACTTTGTGTTTTGTCTGTTTGTTTGTCTGTTTTGTTAAAAATGTAATACAACTGTCTGGCTGCTACTGACACAATAAATAAATAAATAAATTCCCCTTGTCCACAAGAATAAGTTGTACCTTCTTGAGATTTCAACTCAGCACACAAATATCCAGCTTCTTCACACACTCTCTTTTCAAGTGTTTTCTTCCCCATTCCAAGTTTTTTCAGGTTGGAGACCCAGAATCGTTTCTGCTCCCTCCAGCCATTGTCACTTGTGGCCATAAGGATTCCTAAAAGACATAAAATAATTTCGGGAACATTTTCTTGAAAATCATCTCTGTGTTTTTGTTCTAATATTCCAAATGTCAGGTTAGAGATAACTCTTAATTTTTTGCGTCAACAAGAGCAGCAGTCATGCATCAACTCTTGTCATTCCCTGTGCTATAAGTCATATTGCTCTTGCTGATGACAGTTGCCACCTTGTTACCACCTATGTGCCTACCAATATTGCTATGGAAAGACCAATTTTTAGCTATGGACTTGTCAATCATTTTGCTTTACCATATATAGTTAATTCCATCACAGCATAAGGAAGATTTACCTTCACAATTCTTTCCACGGCCTATTATGCTCAGCAAGGGTATTGATGATCGCTCTGCAAAGTTCTCAGTTTTTTGTCCCAGTGCCTCTTTTATTGTCTGGAACCCACTAAGTATCACAATTTTTTTCCATCCAACCTGGACTGATAAGATTGGTCCATATCTTTCCACCAGCTGTGACAAAAAAAAAGAAAAAAAGAAAGAAAACCGTGGGGGATCAATTTAAAATACAGAAGAAAAACACAGAGAAGTTGAAACCAGTATATTGTAAAACACAAAAGATAGAATATATTTTAAACTTAGAATCCCTTTTCAAAGATAATTTCAATATTAATTTAAAGAGAAATGACAGAAATTTCATAGAATGTCATCTGCCTTTTCTAAAGCTACGTTCCCTTGTTGAATCACATAGTTTCCTATCCCTACCAGCAAAGTCATTGCTATTTATCTTTCCCGCTCAACTACAAAAAGAGGAAACAAGGGGGGAAAACAATAGAGAAAGACAGAGGAACTCATTCTGGATGACAACTATATCCAGAAACTCTGCAGTGATATCAATAACCTATAAATGACAGAATAATTAAATCCTCATTAGGTAACATCTCCTCTTTCTGAGGCCAGTTCATTTAGATCAGTGATTCTTAACCTGTGGTCTGCAGCCCACTGATGAACAAAAATCGTGAGAATAACCTCCTTCCTCTTTATTTCTTTCTTTTATTTCCACTCCATTCTGCAGACCTGACCAGCCCTGTCCCTTTTGGTATTAATGTTGTCAAATGGCCCCTGGTCAAATTGGGCCTGGTCAAGTAGGTCCTGGTCAAAGTGGGGCCTGGTCAAGTGGGTCCTGGTCTTAAAAAAGTTGGGAACCACTGATTTAGATAGTCATATTTACTCTCTATGCTCTAAATCCATCCCAACAATTAAATGCAACCCAACAACATTTGGAGAGCTGCATGATTTCCATTTCTAATTCAGCTTATGTTGGGTTTTTTCCCCCACCTGAATAGCTGAATTTCGCCCCACATTCTAAACATGTCACCTGGTGCCCATTTTGGACCATCATTTGACAGAGATCTCAAGCTTTCAGTAAAAAACAAAAAAGAATAAGTTTTTAGCTTTCAAACATACAGTATGGAAGAAATGTGGTCACTCTGCAGTCAGTTTTGTGCGTGTATGAGAAAGTTCACTCATGAATTTCATACACGAGGGAAGCAAGAATGAGTGGTCCAAGCAGCCACGCACAAGACAAAAGCAGTGTCATCAGCACACAAGAAGCTACTGAAAGGCACATCATGGGATGGGCAGCATATTGGATTAGGAGTCGATTCTCAGAGTGCTAATTCTTTTTCTGGGAAAGATGAAAACTCATTAAATTCTGGCTTGAGTAATGTCCACATCTATGAAATAATTTACTTTCTTGGAAATGTGTGCCCTGATTTTGGATAGTGTTAGAATTAGAAGTTGGAGAATCTTGCTGCCCAGTAAATGAGAACTGGAAGTGCTGGGCCAGGAATCGCTGTGTAGCTACGTAACTATGGTGATTAGACATTTATAACTTCCAATGTGTTTTTGGTGGACTAATTCTACATGTATTAGTGTTAGAAGTATAGTATGGACATTTGAACCATTTATTCACACACACATCCTACTAGGTTATATGTGCATAAGAAAGAATATAATCTAACAGTGTAAACTGGGAAAGGGGGGAATCAACATATAGAAGTGTCCTCAGAAAGGATTGATGTCAAGGAGCAATATTGATACAGTGTAAAGGTGAAGGTGGAACAGTTGATAATAGGATGACTTGGAGGACCCATGCACATGCGTAAGGAGTAACAAAATGCCTGATTATTCCTCTCTGCTAAACATTAGATTTACAGCTCAGCCGAAGGCTAAGAAGACAAAATAAGAAGTCACTCTGCTATTCTTAATTGCAGGGCACCGAAAGGTCAAGACTTCTGAAGGAGACTGATCCATAACTCGAATGAGACGACTCTCTATCTGAACAGGTGCCCTGAAAAGATAGAAAGATGATGTGTAGTCTTTGTTAACTGAGCATGGAAATTAATGACTCTCTAGCCTCGGTAGAGAAGAATATTAGAAGTGATATTCGATTGCTTCAGAATGAAATTGAGAAGACAAAGGAGGAAACTTGGGTGGCAAAAAAACAAACAAACCCTGCCCTTGCAGCCCAGAAGAAATCAGAGGAAAAGAAACTAAAATAAATCAGCTGAAAAGACATTTGGCTCAACAGAAGGACTGATTAAGGAGACATAATCTGAAACTGGAATTCCTGAGAATGTGGAAGCAAAGGACATTGGGGGGAAAATCTGGCAAGTTGGCTTACAAGTTTAAATATACCAATTAATGGGACAGACATTGAGCAGGCTCACAGGATTTATAGACTGGGGCGAGTGTTGGATATCCAAGAAAGATAATTGTTGCTTTTACAACTGAGAGGATGAATGACTTTATTTACAGGGAGCTTAAGAAGATAAATGACTTGAAGTTTAAGGACAGTAAGATTAAAGTGAAACAAGAATTTTCTTCAGAGACTGTTTTTTTAAAAAAGGAAAAATGCTTCTTTCATTAAGAGACTGTTCAAAAAAGAAATTTGATTATCTTGGGGCTATCATTCAACAATTATTATCTTCAAGGACAGGAGGAGGTACAAAGCAAGGAATCTGGAAGAAGGAGAAAAACTGATGGTGCAGCTGGGAATTGCCAAAGGAATGAGCTCTCAAGATCAAAGCAGCATGGAGGTGGAGGAGGATCCAGAAGAAGGCTCTTCTCAGAGTCTGGAAGGACTTGCTTTGCAATTTTTTTTTAAAAAAAGCGGTGGGGGGGGGGGAGAGCTGGCAGGATGGTTCAAGGGAAATACTTAATGAGTAAAAAATGTTAAATTGTGATATAAATCATGTAATCAGTATTTATTGGTATAATTTGACAGAAGTAAAGGGAAAGAGTGTTTGGGTGGCTGGGCTGAAAATGTGTATAGTTTGATAATGAATGTTTAAGAAAGCGCGGGGGGGGGGGGGTCTTTCGAAAGCACAGGAATCAAATGTACAAGGAGAGGCAGGAGAATTTCTCCCAAACACAAGGTCTCTACCTTATAGGGGAGGGGGAAACTACTAAAGGATAAATAAAAATAGCTCACATGTACACAAAATAAAACTTGGTCCAAATGATTATGAGTATTATTAAGATAATATCTTTAAACGTAAACTGGTGTCAAATGTTAAAAAAAATAGACTACAAAGCTTCGCTAGGGCAGAAGGGGTTCATATTTTATGCAGAAACTCCAATTTTTTATGAAGGAGGAACTATCTTAACAGGGTATTTCAATTTAAATATAACTCATAAAATAATAAAATTAAATAAATGGGGAGTAAGAGATGCTTTTGAGTTAGCTAATAAAAAAGTCCAACCCACATATTATTCTAACAGACACAAAAATACACACATGTAGACTTTATAACGATGAGGTAATCTAATGGATTAAAGATAAAAAAACATACAAACACGTAGCATCATAGAAGTACAATTATTATTTTATTTTGTAGACATGTTGCATGAGCTTTTTTAAACACAGTAATTCCTTAAGTCATTCCATAGGATGCCTTGCTTGGAAAATTGGGTAAGTCAATACTTACACTTAGAACGCATTTGTGTGGATTTCTTCTGTCAAACTCCAGCAAGTTCCCAATGAAAGGCAGAGGGGTAGGTCCTGGAGGATAGCGACTACATCTCTTCCTCCGCTTCATAGAATCCAACAGCAGGGCAAGAGCAAGCAGAGTGACAGAAATGAACAAGATTGTGAGGTTGTTCCAACGGATCTGGTTCCACAGCCAAGAGAACGCTGTTGGGATCACGACCACTGAAGTCCACATTTTTCCTTATCAATCGTTGTGGGGCAGATTGCACTTGTTCCAACTTTGACTGTTCATTATACACTTCCCTTTCTCTTATGCTTCAGATTCTTGCTGCAGTGGCCTTTTATTAATAGGGTGGCCTCAACAGAGGTGCTTTAACAATGCAACGGTGGAATGATTGCATGAGGCCCTCATGCAATTATGAAACTTCGACATGGTCTGTGTAGGCTAACTTTGCCAGTGCATAGGTCTCATTTATTGCTTATTCATCTGTGTGCATCAAATGAGGAAGTTAGCAAAGTGCAGTTGAAATTGCTGGTATATTTTTTTTTGGGGGGGGGGGGGGAGTGGGTGGAATAAATATGTCTGATAAAGGGGCTAATGTTATATCCCTTTAAACAGGTGTGAAATATTCTCATAATGTACTGCTTGTCCTCTTAGCTCTGTTTCCTTAAAGGGGTCACCTGTCATAATAGTTCAATCAAGTCGAAACGTATTAGTTAATCTTATCTAACCCATCTCCAGCCTATTTCAGCAAAGATGGCACATATATACATATGTGAACAAAAGTATTTGCAGCATGATTGCCTTTTGGCAGGAGGACTTATGGATATTTTTTTGTCCAAGATCTAAGAGACTTAAAATTTTAATCTCTGCAGTCCAAGCTTCTATAGAAATTGTGGCTAATTGATGCCCTAAGATTGCTCCAACGAATATAATGAAGGATTAGGATATTGGGGCAGAAAATAACTTTACATCACAAACATTCATCTTACATAATTTGCCAGTGAACAATTAAATAAGCAGATAAATAACATAATTTCCAGGGTGTATCCTGGGAGTCATATAGCCATTAAAAGATTAAGGGAAGTATTCAATGCCAGCACTAATTCATTCTCTATCAAACGAGCTAGGGCTCATTGACAGGTCACAAGGTTCTAGGCTCACACACTGGATATAACTCATCTTTCTCCTGGGCATCTATAGAAGGCAGAAGCTAATTAATTTTGCTAATTAATGTATTCACTGCTATTTATTAATCATGCCCATATACTGTATGTCTGCTTATGTTTTTGTATCTTTATTATGTGAATTTGTGCACAAGCAATAGACTGGTGTTTTGCCAAAATAACTCCATAAGGAAGAAACCAAAGTAATGTGAAGAAAAGGGAGAAAACCAATGGGTTTTGTGCACTGATTGTGCTACTATGAAATCCGAACCCACAAGCACTTCAAAATCATGAAGCCATCTATTTGCATCAGAAGCAGTGAGTACAGTGAGAACAGTTTACACTTCCGAAAAGGAACAGTATGCTATACAGAAGCCATTAGTCTCTATTGGACTATGGACTATTGTTTCTAAAGAAGATGCCCTGCATTACCTACACAGAGAAACTACTTTAATTCCTATTGTAACTGGATTCATTAGTAAACTGTCTGTATGCTGTATACATGAAGTTTTGTGAGTAAATCACCTATGTTACTTTTAAAGAAGACTGTTTATTTTGTCTCTTGAGAGCATGATTTAAAGGCAAATATATTTTAAGGGAGAGTAGATGTTTTTGGGCAACTAAAAGAACACTTCTGAAATTCTGCTGAATATATGTTTTTGTGGATTGGCATATCTTTGTCCCTGGCAGCTCAAAGACATACCTAGATCCATCAGTTTAACAGCTGAGAGACCTAGTTGCTTTGCATGAATTCTGGTGAATATCACTTTCAATTTGGCTGTGACTTCTAACAAGGTCATGCCTTTCCAGTGACCAGTGACTTTCCAAAAAAGTTATGAATCCCATTTCCCAAACAGTTATGGAGATTCACATTTTCCAAAACATGATACATTTTTACAGACACACTATTCCATTGTTTTGATACCTCTAGTTAAATAAAACATGTTCTATTTTGCTTGATTGCAGTATTGTTGTTAGGGATTCTCGTAGGGATTTCCATTCATATTCCTCAGTCCCTGGTTCTCAGAGGGCCCTGGTTTGTACCATGTGAGTGACTGGGATGTATCATGGCTTGGCCTTTGTGTGGCTATTCAGAGCACTAGAGGTGTGCCCAAGGCATCTGCTCACTGGGAAAGATAAATCTTTGGTGGCAAACTTTCAGACTGAGCGAGGATAAATTCAGACACCTACCCTTTAGGTATTCCTACTCTCCCTATGTTCAATTGTTTGATTTGATTTAGTTTGACATTAGCATGATGTCTGTTAGACACCAGCCAGTGCACCGAGGAAGAGATTTTACTTGAATGATTATTTGTTTCTGCGTGTTCAGGGGTTTTGTTTCATCTTTGGCAAATCTGGCTTTCTTTTATGCTTTGTTCATGCACACACCTCTTCCCCACATCCCTTTAGTCAGCATCCTATCTGATGTAGGTGGGCAAGTGATGTATTTCCCAAAAACAGGATGCCCATTTAGGACCTTGGAGTAGCATACTTAATCCAGTGTCTAGCATTGGAGAGCACTGGGGGACATCAATGGCGGTGGGGGTGGGGGTGGTGGGTGGGACCAAAATGACAGTCTATAAATGCTTTCTGTGGCAGATTTAAAAAAAAAAACCATAAAATATCCCAGCTTTAGTTTACTTATTTCATATTTATATGGTTACAAGTCTAAACCTCAATGCTAATTTATTTGGAACCTTCTAATGTGCATGTGATCCTGTCAGAGATTTTATGATTAATTAATGGTGCTTCAAATCATGTGTTTTTGTCTACATGCACTATACATACACACTCTTGTTTGCATTACTTTTGTTTTAGCCACAAAATTGTGGGTAAGGTCTTGGAATGGGAAGGGATCCATGGGAATGACACAATAAGTTACCACACTGGATGACAACAACCCTAGTGTGACCACTTGGACAGACACCAACCTCACTCGGCAGATGCCAGCTTCACACAGGAGTTCACACTGTAGTGGGAATCTTCTTCCAGCATTACTACTAGTTCTTCTAACAAGTAGGCTGAAACAGGGATTGATTGGTAGGTAAGATAAGCCATAAGTTGAATCTATGCCAGCATTTTGAGATCAGATGTAACTAACACACAGCTTATTGTAACAAAGGAGACTTTGTCCTCTGGTGATATTGGTACAGTTAAAATGTGTATCTGGTTAAGGACAGACACTGTTGAACTATGGAAAATGAATTTGAAAATATGAATATTTTTCCATTGTTGGCATCTAAACTTGAAGGAATTTTTCACCAGAAGAATGTGCAATGAATGCCGTGTTTATAATGTGTTCCATCCAATAGACCCCTCCCCTCTTCTATTTTACTTTCCCCCCAACAGTGATTAGAATTATCAAAAATATTGACAGCAGGTACCACTTTGTATTTCTAGGTGCAAAGATTAATGCAGACGCAGACTGCAGCCAGGAAATCAGGAGACACTTACTTCTTGTGAGGAGAGCAATGTCCAATCTCGATAAAATAGTGAAAAGTCGAGACAGCACACTGGCAACGAAGATCCACATAGTTAAAGGAATGGTATTCCCCATAGTCACCTACAGATGTGAGAGCTGGGCCATAGAGAAGGCTGAGTGAAGGAAGATAGATGTTTTTGAACTATGGTGTTGGAGGAAAGTTCTGAGATTGCCTTGGACCGCAAGAAGATCCAACCAGTCCATACTTCAAGAAATAATTCCTGACTGCTCATTGGAGAGAGGGATATTAGAGGCAAATATGAAGTACTTTGGCCACATCGTGAGAAAAATGAAATCTTAGAGAAGACAATGATGCTGGGGAAAATGGAAGGAAAAAGGAAGAGGGGCCGACCAAGGGCAAGATGGATGGATGGGATCCTTGAAGTGACTGGCTTGACCTTGAAGGAGCTGGGGGTGGTGACGGCTGACAGGGAGCTCTACGTCCCAAGAAGTCACGAAGAATCGGAAACAACTGAACGAATGAACAACAACAACCACTTTTGCACATTGAACATCTGATGTATGAAATTTGTTATGATGGGGACAGCTGGTTATATGGGATCTAAAGGTGGGTTACCTGCATTCAAGGAAGATCTAAAATCTAGAAACAGTTGCTTTCCATGTTGATGAAAAATGACTAAACGTTTGGTTCACATGCATTATCCCTCTGACATTGCAGTGCTCTGAGTAATGAATCAATTGACTTTATTTCCAAACAATTGTTTGAGGGGATTGCAGCCTAAATCTCTATTGATGGTGGGCAAAACAAGAAAGGACAGCCCTTCCTTCCTTCCTTCTTCTGCTGTGCCCTTGAGGAAAACGCACCACACCCATCACAGATGCTCGAGTTGGGTGAAGAATCATGTTTATTGTGTCCATAAAAGCTGTGTCTGCATAGGCATGACTCTCATAAAGACTTTCACCATTGCTTGACAGGCAACTTCATAGCCTAGATGCAGGGGAGAGACGGGATACTCTTTCCATGTCTTCACATTTCATTACTATTCCCAATTCTCCTCACAGGCTTGTAATTAAATTAAAAACAAACAAGGAGAAATGTTATTATTAAAGGGCCACAATAGCCATTATGTTTGATTTGACCCTCAGAGGAAAAGAGAGAGCTTACACAGAAACTCTCTGACTGTAAATCCTTGATGTCACAGGATATAAACACCTTTCAGATGTTAATTGCTAAGAAACAATCACTGCCACTTCATCCAAAAGCTTTGGAAGGTGGCAAATTATTGTCCTCTCTACATTTTACTGTTTCTTTAACTCTGACATACTCTCCACTTCCTCATGTAGACATCTCCAGAAATAAGTGTGTGTATTAGAACTGTATGTGCAAGTGTTATGAAATCAGGGTGTGTTTTACTATCTATGGCATCTTGGAATAGAAGAAATATGGGGACTCTATCAGTGTTGTGTTGAAAGAAGCATAAAAGAATTAGCATGTTGTCATTTATCTGGGTGATCTTTAAAAGATGGCTACAAATCTATTGAATTAATCTGGCTGTAAGGTGTAATATGGATTAAAGATGTTCAAGAAGATTTCTTAAATACATTCCATGGCAAGAAAGGCATAAATACCAAACACCATGAAACAATGCTCACAGTCGTCACTGTGTTGATTAAAACCAGCTCTCCTCTTCAATTAAAGGAGCATTATCCCTTATTTCACATCTATGTCATGTTCCTTCTGCTGCTACATTTCTTTTGTTACACTATGGCCTCATTCACTCCTCCAGACCTAAGTGATATAACTACTGAAATCTTTGTTTGAGTATGAAGTTCAATAATGTATGTTGTTTTCCATGCAGCATAAATGTGGCATTCCCAATAATACTAAATGATCATCATCATCATTATATGTACCTTTTGCATATTATACAAATTGAGGAACTGGATTGAAGGAAATTTAACCCAAAATAGAAAATCAGATTGACTACATCCTTTGCAGCCAAAATGAGGTGCAGGGGGCTCTATAGGCTTTGTATTGCTCTAATTCTTATCCAGTGAGAAATTAAAACAGCAGTGTGGTGAATGTTGGAAGAGAATGGAAACCACAATGGAGTAGGGACAGAGTAATTAACTTGAAGGTAGCTCTCCTTTCACTAGTGAAAAGTAAGATAAAATAGGTGGAGAGTTGAGAACTGCCAACACCCTTTCTTTAAATGAATTTTTCCAGTTGAGGGGAAAAATTAATTTGTTATTGTTGGAATTTCCGAACAATTCCACTGTTTGCCCAACACTGTCCAACAATTGCCCAACACTGACTAAGTATCCAGACCTCAATGAGGAACAGTTTAGTTAGTTTACTATAGGCTGAATGTTTCCCTTCCCCCATGTCCAGGATAGACTACTGCTAAGTCCTCTACATGGGATTACCTTTGAAGACTGTTTGGAAGCTTCAGATAGTCCAATGAGAGGCAGCCAGGCTAATAACTGGGGCAGCATACCATTTTTTAACTTCCCACTTTCTATTGTCTTTCCACCCCAAGGCCATAGTTGCTTGGGCAGCAACTATCATGTATTTTATAATTACCCCCTAAGATTTGATGTTTTTGTTCTTGTTTAATTTCTTGGTGAAAACTTCTTTTTTATTCAAAACCAATTTATGCCCTATTAATTCTTCCATTTCCTTCATTACTTTATTATAAAAATCTTGTACTCTGTTGCATTCCCGCCACATATGTATATAGGAGCCAATTTTTCCACATCTGTGCCAACACAATTTTGTTGTTGTTTTAGTTATGTGCTCTAGTTTAATTGGGGTTCTGTACCATTTAGGCAAGATGGATGGATGGCATCCTTGAAGTGACTGGATTGACGTTGAAGGAGCTGGGGGTGGTGATGGCCGACAGGGAGCTCTAGCGTGGACTGGTCCCTGAAGTCACAAAGAGTCGGAAACGACTGAACGAATGAACAACAACAACAAACAATTTAGTCAGTATTTTCCTTTGTGTTTCTCTAATCCTTATATACTTCATATTTTGATTGAATTGATTCAGTATTCAATGTCTGAATCATTGTTATTTAGGTCCTCTTTCCATATCTCTACCAATGTTTGTTTCAAATTATTAATAAATCTTTTTTGCCCCTGGTTGGGCCCATAAACACTAATAAAAGAAACTTTAGTTATTTAAATTCCCACATACCATTATAAACCTCACATCCCCATCTGTAATTGTTTTCCCAGTTTCAAAATCAAGGTCATTTTTTATTATAATGGCAACTCCCTGAGATTTGTTTGTGCCCTTAGATTCATATTGAGCACCCCAATTAGTAAAGTTTAAAAGTTTTGATCTCCCCTTTTCATGGTGGGTCTCTTTTTAAAAAGCCACCATTATCTGATTTTCCGTTAGCAGTTTGCGTAGTCTATCTTTTAAAATTTCTGATTTAAGAACGTTGATATTCACCGTCATAATTCGTAATCCTGCCATCAACATTTAATTAATTCACTTTATAAATCTTTGTGCTTTCCATTCCCCTTATATCATAAATCTGAGTAACTGTTCCCTCCCTTCCCATCACTTCCTCTCCTCCTTTTCCTCCCCCCCTCCCCATCTGGATTTCGATTCCTCCCTGCTACCCATGGGAGGAATGGCAAAGAAAAAGTTACTTCTTGCCATTTTCCAGACAGATTGTTCAGGGCCGGTGTCTTCCCTACCCCCTCCCTGCCTTACTTATTTTAGAACAATGCCATGTATCTCTTATCTCAGGCTCAAGGGCACTGTCCTCCCAGTATTATAACTCCCAATAGCTCAAATACAGTCACCTCCCCTTCCATACTTATAAGGTGAATACAAAGCTTAGACACACAAAATGATCAAATAATACCAAACTTACTACAAAATGCTAAACCAAGAGTCACAAACAGTATTGTGAATACAGACCCAGCCACCCCTAATTGTGAATCCTTATAATTATTCACATTCCTCACTTTAAACACCTGTTACTGGGTGGCATAGTTCTCCTGCCCCTTTAGACTTAAAAGTTAATTATGGCAGATTGACTGTGCGTCTAGTTACGATACGTCATTGATGATCTTTCTTTCCAGTTTTATGGGGGGTTTTAACTTCCTGGCTCTCCTCTTCCTCCTCCTCCTCTTTCCTCCCATGGGATGTCCTTCAGCTCATCTCGTCCATCTTCTGGACCTCTGCCAAATGTCCTGTCGCTGGCCATGTCTTGGTAGAGATCTAGCTGTTTGAGCAGTTCAGAGCCTTCTCCCAAAGTTTTAACTGTGTATTTTACGGCTGTATAAAACAGTATTGTGGCAGGGAAACTACACATAAATCTAATTCCAGCCTTGTTTAGACATCTAGTTATCAGTCGTAAAGCCTCTCAGTCTTTCCTCATCTCTTTTGCCAAGTCTGGGTAAATAAATATTTTGTAATCCTTGTAATGTAAGTTCCAGATAGTCCTTAACTTTTTAAAGACAAAATCTCTAGTCTTCTCCCTGCCAAAAGCACGATAATATCCCTGAGGGCTGGGGATGAAACCTGAGAATTCTTGAACTGGAGGTGGGGGGGGGGGGGGGAGGAAGGATTTATGAGCTCTCTCAATATCATTTTCTGTAAGGCTTGTGCCATAATTAGGACACAGTTCTAACATAAACTGGCTTAAGTTCTTAATATGTTCCAGCACCCCCTTCAGATGAATATTTCTTCTGCGATGACTATTCTCAGAATCAATCAATCTAGATGTCAAAGTCATTGTCTCTTTTTCTAAATGCTCAATTCTTGATTCATTATTATCTGCATGTTGTTTAATTTCTGACAGAGTTGCTTTAATCTCTACAAATTCCAATGCTAAACTTTTAATAGAAGAATTTGTTTCATTCATTAATGCCATTAAATAGTCCAGTTTGTCATCCGTAGACATTACCTTCTTTGGGGTGTGAGAGTTTCCTCCTGCCTTATCCATGATGATTTATGATGGCTCTGGCATGATGGTGTCAGGAGTCAGGAGTGTGCCTGGCTGATTTATGCCTATCTTGCTCTAAGCACAGGGAAAAGCTTGCAAAAGCTTTCCAACTTTCAGCACTGAGCTTTCGAAAAAGGCTAGTAGATATCTCTTAGATGGCTATAAGTTGAATTTATAGGGTTTATTAGTTATATTTCGGCAGAGAGACGAGCCTGGGACTAACACCCCCTGGGAGTAACACCGCCCCCAATCTGGATTTCTCTCCAAAAGACAAATACGAGACAAAGTAAGGAATGTATTGGATATTTTGGAATATTTGGAAAAAACATGATGAAAAACAAGCAGCTTTAGTCTTTTTAGATGCAGAAAAGGCCTTTCATAAACGGAATTGGCCATTTAAGGTATTAGAACATATGGATTTAAGTGATAATTTTATAAAATTGATAACATCAGTTTACACTAGATAGATGGCACAAGTGATTGTAAATGGAAACCTAACTAAGCCATGTGAAATTCAAAAAGGGACTAGGCAGGGATGCCCACTCTCAACTCTTCTATTTATACTAGTTCTTAAAGTATTGTTAAGGGACATAAGAAGTGAGGAAAAGATTTCTGGAATAAGGATTTTAAAAGAAAATTATAAATTATGAGTATTTGCCTGTGACTTGGTAATTAGCCATCCTGAGTCCCTCTGCGGAGGTTGAGAGAGGACGGGATATAAAATCCTGAAAATAAATAAATAAATAAATAAATAAATACTTTAGAATAGTCATTGAAGGCAGTAGAAACCTTGATGGGAAAGCTGAATGATTTTGGCGCTTGGCAGAATTTAAAATTAAGGGTCAAAAAACAAAAAATAACTAAAAATACAGACATAAAAGCTCAGGAAACACTCAGATATAACAGGTTACAAAATAGAAAAAAGGTTAAAGTGCCTAGGCATTACTCTGACAAATAAAAACTATCTTCTGTTACAAAATAATATGAAACCTTATGGATCAGTATTTTAAAAGAGCTGTTAAGATGGGATAAAATACAACTGTCACTTCTGGGAAGACTCTCTGTGATAAAAATAAATGTATTGCCCAAACTGTTGCTCCTTTTCCAAACAATACCTGTGATAGCAAGAGACAAACCATTTAAGAAATGGCAAATATATATATCTAAATTTATAAAGCAATGAAAGAAGCCAAGAATTGAATTTAAGGTACTACAAGATGCAAAAGAAAGGGGTGGATTAAGCGAGCCTAATCTGAACTTCTATTTCACTGCTTGCTGTTTAAAAGTTTGTTTAAAAGATTGGGTTTTGTTGAGTGATACTAGAATATAGAATCAAATCAAGAGAACAATTGACTGATGAAATAATGAATGTAACTCACACTGGTGGAGTGGCAGACAATTGTCAAACAGGAGTGCAGCCAGTTATTGCCTGGCTGCAATCTATATAAATAAAAATGTAATGTTCATTTGTGGAATTAACATAACTCAAAAATGACTGGACAAACTGCCTAATTTGGCCACAAGACACCTACTAACCCAAGGAAAGACAATCACTCAAAAATTTGATTTTGTCATTTGGAAGTGTAGTTGCTGGGATTTATAGTTAACCTACAATCAAAGAGAATTCTGAACTCCAATGATGAAATTGAACCAAACGTGGCTACTATCCTTCTCTCCAATGAGCAGTCGGGCTTTATTTCCTGAGGTATGGACTGGTTGGATCTTCTTGCAGTCTGAGGCACTTTCCCATGACCAACAGAAAACACTAGAAGGGTTTGGTGGGCATTGACCTTGAGTTTTAGAGTTCATCTACATCCAGAGAGCACTGTGGACTCAATGATGGATCTGGACCAAACTTGATACGAATATTCCATATGCCCAAATATGAACACAGATGGAGTTTGGGGGAAATAGACCTTGACATTTGGGAGTTGTAGTTACTGGAATTTATAGTTCACCTGCAATCAAAGAGCATTCTGAACCCCACCAATGACAGAATTGGGGCAAACTTCCCACACAGAACCCCCATTGTTGTTGTTTATTCATTCAGTCGCTTCCAACACTTCATGACCTCATGGACCAGCCCAGGCCAGAGTTCTCTATCAGCCATCACCTCCCCCAGCTCCTTCAGGGTCAAGTCAGTCACTTCAAGGATACCATCCATCAATCTTGCCCTTGTTCAGCCCCTCTTCCTTTTTCCTTCCATTTTCCCCAGCATAATTGTCTTCTCTAAGCTTTCCTTTCTTCTCATGATGTGGCCGCAGTACTTTATCTTTGACTCTACTATCCTTCTCTCCAATGAGCAGTCGGGCTTTATTTCCTGAGGTATGGACTGGTTGGATCTTCTTGCAGTCTGAGGCACTTTCAGAACTTTCTTCCAGCACCACAGTTCAAAAGCATCTATCTTCCTTTGCTCAGCTTCCCTATAGTTCAGCTCTCACATCCGTAGGTTACTACGGGGAATACCATTGCTTTAACTATGCGGATCTTGGTTGCCATTGTGATGTCTCTACTCTTCACTATTTTGTCAAGATTGGTCATTGCTCTCCTCCCAAGAAGTAAGTGTCTCCTGATTTCCTGGCTGCAGTCCGCGTCTGCAGTAACCCCCATAACCAACAGAAAATAGTTAAGGTCATCCAGTCCAACTCACTTCACCAGGGCAAGAAAACATAATTAAAGGCCTCCTGACAAAGAGCCAACCAACCATAGATATAGATAGATAGATAGATAGATAGATATGATTCACACACAGAGAGATATAGCATCATAGATTTGAAAGTGACCCCTAAAGAAGGACAATTATATGTTGCATGTTCCAGAGTAGGCAAATCAGACAATCTCCACATCCACACTGATTAAAAAACAACAAAAATACTGTTGTTTACCCACATGCATAAAGAAATTACATATATTAGTAATCAACACTTTCACCTTACTTTATTTTCTAGATCACCAGACTGGGCCACAGCAACGCGTGGCAGGAGACGGCTAGTGCATAATAAAGTATGATTTGGGGGAGAGACGATTCTCAAAGCAGCAGTGCAGACACTACTTGCCTGAATGCATTTTGTGACAAGAGTTTTGCCAATCAAAAGATCTATAACAGTGTCAAAATAAAGTTTGTCTTGACACAGAATGCAATATTAAGAATTTGTGGCAAATTATGGTGTGGACGATTCCCCAACAGCAGTGCAGAAAGCCAGTGAGTGCCTGGCTGAGTGACTTGATAAAATGTTTCTGACAGAGTGTTCTGCCAATGAAACGGAATGACTCCGTCCTTCAGGAGAAAAACTATGCTGAGTCTTAATTTTACTCATGCCCTTCAGGAGAGAAACTATGCTGTCTTAAAAAAATACAACCAATAAACAGAGGTGAGGCACCATGGTGTTTTTTGTGGTCCTCGAGTCAAATCAGGGACTGATACTGTATATTGTGGCCAGGCTATATAGACTACAGGTGTGCAAAATGTAAATATCTAGGTGTCAGTCAGAAACCTTTTACTGTTGCCAGATATTTTGCAATCTCAACATTGTGATTTGTACATATGTAGACCACATAAGAGTATCAAATGAACAAGTTAGGAAAGACACAGTTAAATCCTATTGGTGGGAGGAGAATTAAGCCTAATTATGAGATTTATTTTTCAATCACCTTTGTAGATTTAATAGGTTATTTGATTTGTACATATATAGATTTCATCTACATAAACATCCATTGAGCAAGTTCGGGAAGGTACCATTGAAATTGCAAATCTTATCATTGGGAAAGAATTAATACTCCAAATATATTAGTGCCCTTTATATGAAGTAAAATGGTGTTCTTTATATCAAATGGCAAATTCAACATTTTCATTTTGGAATTTTTGGATGGTTGAATACATGGGTGCAGAATCTGTGAATATGAAGAACCGATGTAATGATCCTCATATAGGAAAAGCTAGATGAGCATAATCCCCTGCCAATTTCATGGTGCCCCAGAATTGGACACTGTATTCCAGCTGAGTTCTGACCAAAGTAGAATAAAGAGGCACTATGGCTTCCTTTGGTCTAGACACTACACTCCTTTTGATGCAGCCCAAAATCCCATTTGATTTTTAGCTCCTGCATCACACTCAGGCCCATAGCCAGAAAAAAATGGGAGTTGTTGAAAAAAAAATTTGGTGACTCATGAAGAGTAGGTTCATAACACAAAATAATTTAAATTATATGACTCATTCTATATTTTATGTAGACCTAATTAAATCAAATTTCTATTTGACAAAGTTTGAAGCCTAAAAACCGTAAAATTACCCTTAATTGGTAATCTAGTAATTACAAAAGAATACCACAACTCCTGTTGGTATCACTTGAAAACTGTGTCAATACACTTTGACAGAAATCATGTTCTGTCGATAAACTTTGGTACACTCAAGAATGCAAGTCCAGTCAGCCTTTCTTTTCTCATTGTGCTTCTTACGCATGTTTTCAAACATTTAAGAGTTGAAAACGAGCTTTCATTTGCAGCTGTTGACACAAGCAATATTTCAGGAATCTGCAGAAATTTCTTCATAGAATCATAGAATCATAGAGTTGGAAGAGACCTCATGGGCCATCCAGTCCAACCCCCTGCCAAGAAGCAGGAATATTGCATTCAAAGCACCCCTGACAGATGGCCATCCAGCCTCTGTTTAAAAGCCTCCAAAGAAGGAGCCTCCACCACACTCCAGGGCAGAGAATTCCACTGCTGAACAGCTCTCATAGTCATGTTCTTCCTCGTGTTCAGATGGAATCTCCTCTCTTGTAGTTTGAAGCCCTTGTTCCATGTCCTAGTCTCCAGGGAAGCAGAAAACAAGCTTGCTCCCTCATCTCTGTGACATCCTCTCACATATTTATACATGGCTATCATGTCTCCTCTCAGCCTTCCCTTCTTCAGGCTAAACATGCCCAGCTCTTTAAGCCACTCTTCCTAGGGCTTGTTCTCCAGACCCTTCATCATTTTAGTTGCCCTCCTCTGGATATATTCCAGTTTGTCAATATCTTTCTTCAATTGTGGTGCCCAAAATTGGACACAATATTCCAGGTGTGGTCTAACCAAAGCGGAATAGAGGGGTAGCATTACTTCCCTAGATCTAGACACTATGCTCCTATTGATGTAGGCCAAAATCCCATTGGCTTTTTTTGCTGCCACATCACATTTTTGGCTCATGTTTAACTTGCTGTCCATGAGGACTCCAAGATCTTTTTCACACGTACTGCTCTTGAGCCAGGTGTCTCCCATTCTGTATCTTTGCATTTCGTTTTTCCTGCCTAAGTGGAGTATCTTACATTTGTCACTGTTGAACTTCATTTTGTTAGTTTTGGCCCATCTCTCTAATCTGTCAAGATCATTTTGAATCCTGCTCCTGTCCTCTGGAGTATTGGCTATCCCTCCCAATTTGGTGTCATCTGCAAACTTGATGATCATGCCTCCTAACCCTTCATCTAAGTCATTAATAAAGATGTTGAACAGGATCGGGCCCAGGATGGAACCCTGCGGCACTCCGCTCATCACTTCTTTCCAGGAAGACACTTTCTTCATATTGCGAAGAAAGCGTCTATTACAGACAAGATATGTTTCCAGTGCATTTGATGGTTTTTCTGCAGGCGTAATCTTTTTCCATTTTCTACACGACAGGTCAAACCCTTCCATCAATGTGTCAGTATCTTGAAGGCATTCATTGCAAAGTTCGGTGCACTTGTTCCAGTAGGATTTTAAATGGCCACAATTAAAAGGGAAGAACACTTGTAGTTCCTGAACAACTTCCTTGTGCCTTGCAAACCTTTCTTGAAGCTGACTGCAGAAAAAGTCCAGAATTGGGATGTACACATTTAGCCTATAATATTCCATTGGTGTTGGCGATGTCGCCTGAATGCTGCTTTGACAAGTCTGCATAACTTTTCCACCCATACACTCCACTGATCTTGCTGTGTCAAAGATCTTCTGAAATTCTTTCACAGATTTTGTGCGCATCTCCCTGGTTTTTTCTAAGATACCATGGACATGTTGCAGCAGGCTACAGAATATGTTAATATTGGCTCTTTGTAAAGTTTTGCTAAGCTGAAGGGATGATGACAGAAGCTTTCTGGGATGTGTATAGTTACTACAAATACAGCATTCGGAACAGCTAAAAGAAGGTGTCCAGCTTGGGAAGAAGTCTCACTGTTGTATAGAGGACTGTCTTTCTCAGTTTTCCATTGTAATAGTTGATCTAGATCTGTCTCGGGACCTTCGTTCTTTTTCCATTCTCTAATCGTTTGTGACATTCCATGCCATAACAGCCAATTGTTTGACCCATATTTGTCTCTTAACACCGCCCAGTCTTTTATTTTTGTATCTGAATTTATAAAATTCCCTATCTTTGTTATACTGTTTTTATTTAAAGTTATTATCACTTCCTCATACATATGGTCATTTTATTATCTAATATTCCTATTGGGAGTCTGCCTATTTTTTTCAATGGGAATTTATATCACCATTTTTCCCAGCATTCTCATGTTCAAGATAGCAGACTTCTTTTTATTTTCTTTATTTCTTGACTGTTCATCAGTGGTTCCACCCATTTACTGACTTCTCAATTTTTATCCATCTTTTTGCATCATCAAACTCTAATTCTAATAGTTTCATTAGTTGGCATGCTTCAAAGTAACTTTGTAGATTGGGAGCTCCCCATCCTCCATTTTCTTGCAGGGAATAAAATGACAAATTGGATATTCTGTTTTATTCTGGCTCCCACCATCCAAGTTTTTATTCAGGTGTCCCATTTTTTTTATTTTTTATTTGGTATGTTGAATGATCACCTGGAAGAGAAAAATGTTGGAAGAATCATCGTCTTAATTATTTTGATCTTATTTGTTATTTCCCAGGATTATTTGGATTTACTTTAACTCTTGCCAGGAAATATGTCTGATTTTTAAAGATTATTGCAAGATCTCTTCACATTTTTAAATTATATTTGATATTTCACTTATGGATTCCTCTGGTGACCCTAATATTATCATAGTGTTGTCAGCATATAAATCAATTTTGATTTCTTCCCTGTCTAATTTCAAACATTTTATTATCTTTTCCTTTCTAATTAAATTAACTAAGGGTTCTATTGCCAGAGCAAATAAACTCGGGGAGAGAGGACAACCATGTTTTGTGCCACTTTTGATCCTGATAGTTCTTGATTTGGATCAATTGACAATTTTTTCTGCCTGATTATTTTTATACAATTCTGTTATTACCTCACAAAATTTATTTCCCAATTTGATGTTTTCATAGTTCTTGGGATAGGTACTTATGATTTACAGAGTTAAAACCTTTATAGACATTCAGTTTTTATTTTAATTTCTCTTTCTTTAATGTTGCTTGCTTGATTACATTTTTATGCTCCCAATTGGGTCAGCCAGCATCCTTTTTTAAAAAAATGAATCCATATTGGCCTTCTTCAATTAAATTTGGAATAACCTCTTTCAGTCTGTTAGCTAATATTTTTGTAAAGATTTTATAATCTACATTGCATAATGTAATTGGTCAATATCAATTGGGGTGATCTTCCTTCTTTTTTTGGTTTTAATATTGTTATTATTTCTGATCTTTTACATTTTTCAGGAATTATTTTGTGTATCATTATCTCATTGAAAAATATTAGTAATTTCATCTTGAAAAGTTTTATAGAAGTTTGTGGTGAGACCATCTGGTCCGAGAGATGAATTTGGTTTAAGATTCTTGGTTACCTCATTGATTTTCTCAATAGTTATTTTCCCTTTATATATCTTGGTTGACCATTTTACTATTCTATTGCAACCTTTCTTTTTTAAAGATATCTTCCCAATTTCTTAGAATTGTTGGTAGAATTTATATAGAGATTGTTCTTAACAAACATGTATTTTTGTTACTTCAATGCTCTCTAAATATTCTATTTGCATTTTCATCTCCCACAATATTTTTGGGTTTTTTCCTGTTCAGTTCTTTTGGAATTACTGGAATATTTACCCCCCTCCTGTTTTATAATCTCTAATTTCCTCTTCATTTTTTTCCTAATCCCACTTTGCTTTGAGATGCATTTCTCTGATGACTGCCTTAAAGGCACCACAGATTATGTTTTCTTTAATTCTGGCATTCTGTTCAATCTGAAATAGTAGTTTATTTCTTCCCATTGACCTTTTTTATCATCATCTTTTGGAGTAACTAATGGCTTACATTTCCATTTTCTTTCTGGTCTTTGGATGTCAAATACTAATTTTAGGTACAAGGGGCCATGGTCCCCTAGCCACTGTCCTCCCACTGTTAGGACATTTATGGGAAGAAAATTATTATTCCCCACCAGAAAATAATCTAGTGTGGTGAATTTATTGTATCTTGGGGGGAGGGGGATTTGTGGGGGATCAACTCTTCCCCTAATTTCTTGTTGACTTCCCTAATATTCAAGTTTTTCAGATGCTGAGTCAGCTACTAAGTTGCCTGATCCCACTTTATTTAATCTGGTCCTCCAGCTGCTGGACTTCTGTATTCCTTATCATTAGACATCAGGACTAGAGTTGAATAGAATTGTGATACTGCAACATCTGGAAGGCTGCAGTGTGTGTGTTTTTAGTCAGGATAGTGAGGTTTAAATTTGGATACAAAGCTTGTTAATATGATGTCTTACTTTAAAATTTCCTTTAACCTTTCCCCAACCTCAGAGCCACTAGTGCTAGTGGGTTGCAATTCCCGTTATCCCCAGTCTGCATGGTGAATAATCAGAAGTGATGTGAGTTTATGTGATATGTTTTGAAGAGACCCCTTATACAAACTGATGCTTAAAGATGTTTTAAAAGAAAAAGGTAAAAATTTGGCAAACATTTAACTGTAACTGCTAATGTTTCATTAACTTCACAATATTGATTCTTCCTGTGTTATGTGTTTGCTCATCATGACTGTTGTCTTCTATTCCTATCAATTCATCTACACTTTGCAATTTAAGTTTATGTAAGCAGCTAAGTAGATACATAAAGCGCCTTTCATACTGCAAAAGAAGTACACAATTGTCATTCAAAATAGGGTTATTGGGTGGGAGCTAAGTTGGGCATGAAGAAAAGTTCAACAAAACCACAATAACGTCATGGTCAGGCATGTAGCCGGGGGGGGGGGGGGGGCTTGGGTGGTTTAACCCCCCCCCCCCCCAAATTCTCATGGTGGTCTGCAAAAAGGCCTTACTGGTACATTATTTAAACAGTTATGTTTATTCATATCATGATCTGATCATCATGCTCAATATATCTCATATGCATGGGAGTATTGGGGTAATGATACAAAAGGTTTGCTAGGTGCTAGGGTAGACCCTCTTTCACGCAGACTCAGCCCCCCCCCCCCCCCCAAATCAAAATCCTGTCTACTGGCCTGGTCATGGTGATAACTTTATCAAGTAGAGATGTTAAAATCACATAAAGGGCAAGAAGAGAGAGTGTTTGTGTTCAGAACTGCATCTTGCTTCAGATGTTGTTTAAACGATAGTTTAAGATGTTCTTAAAGGAGAGTTGACGCACGTAATGTCAGCTCTACCCTTTGTCTCTAGGGAACAAGGAGGAGTTTCTAGTGACCTAGATTTTTCGAAATCAGAGAAATGCAACACCTTATACAGTTGCATAACTGGAGAGTAGTTTCTCAATTTTTACACAGGTGGAATATCACTTATTATACAGGTTGAGCACCACTTTTGCAGAATTCCAAATTCCAAAACATTACAAAATCCCATATTGTCCACATGGGTGGTCTGAGGCTCCATATACATTCCCATATGATCCAGTTTCTAAATCCAGATTGTCTGCCTTGAACTGGATTATATTGCAATGTACATCCAGCCTGAGATTGTGGCACTTTTGCTTCCCAATAGTTTCATGGACAAAACTACTAGTGTGTAAAATTACTTTCATTGTAAAGCATAAATGAAACTTAAATATATTTTGTGTTTGGATTTGGGTTACGTCTTCAAGATTTTTCATTATGTACAAATATGCAAATACAGACATAGTATTCCAAAATTTGAAACATGCCTGGTCCAAAGCATTTCAGATAAGGGATACTCAATCTGTACAATTGAAGAGTTTGACTTCTAGTGTTAACCACTTTGTGTCTCCTTCGTGAGAGAGGAAGCGGGGTATAAATCTACTCCTACTACTACTAAGGCCCCTTTCACACAGCTGTATACAATCCACATTGAACTGGATTATATGACAGTGTGGACTCAGATAATCTAGTTCAGAGCAGATATTGTGGATTATTTGCCTTAATATTCTGGGTTATATGGTGGTGTGGAAGAATCCTAATACAAGTCAAGTGTAATAAATTTCCCTCTAAAATTGTGCTATTGGAATTGCATTAACTACTTGTCTGTGGGATGTTGGTTTTTTTTAAGCTTTTGATTTTGAACAAGCGGTGACTGCACATGATGTTTAATGCACACGCTTTCTGGAGTGGGTGTCCAGATGCTCTCACAGGACTGGCCCGTGGGAACATCTGGAGGCCCTACTCACCTCCCCTGAAGCCCCCAGACCCCTTTGAAAAGTGAAATAAACCTACCCGGCCTCCAGTACACTCTCGGAGCAGCTCTCCTGGTGCCTAGAAATGACGCACCAGGAGAAGTGCTCTGAGAGTGCACTGTATGCTGGGTAAGTTTATTTTACTTTTCAAAGAAATTTGTGGGCTTTGGGGGAGGGGTGGGTATTCCCGCAGTTTTCTGGACTAATTTAGTCCAGAAAACTGTGGGAATGATGTCTAGTCTGCAGTCCAGACACCTAAATAGTGGATTTATCCTGCACTTCTGGTCGCTTCTGGAGGTTTTTCCTGGTTTGTAGCGAATTAATTCAGAACTGTCCAGGACGTTGTCTGGACAGCCCCTTCTTTATAGTGGGAGTTACCACAATAAAGGTACTGTCTGGATGGGCCCTAAGTGTGGACACAGATAAGCCAGTTCGAAGCATATATTGTGGGATTTTCTGCCTTATTTATTTATCATATCAGGAGCAACCAAACAGTTGTATTGCATTTTTAACAAACAAACAGACAGACAGACAGACAAAACACAACGTTTGCAAGCTTGGTAGTTATTTAAATGTCCTTTGACCAGTATCTGGCCACTTGGAGTGCCTCTAGTGTTGCCGCAAGAAGGTCCTCCATTGTGCATGTAGCAGGGCTCAGGTTGCATTGCAGCAGGTGGTCTGTAGTTTGCTCTTCTCAGGACCCCCTCTGACCTTTCCTTTTCCTTCTCAATAGAAGATTTCTCCAAGGTATATTTTCTTATTTCTTTCCTTCCCATCCTTTGTGAGGGAGAATAACGAGAGCAACAAAATATTGCAAGGCAGCAGATCTACCTTGTGAAGAGTCCTTCCTAATCTCTCCTACAAGAGTGGCAAGGAGAAGCATGCTTTTTTGTCAAGCCACATGCTACTTGTGGCCTGCTTTTCTGATGAACCATGCTTTCACCTTGGAAAAACAATTGATTATGCTATGACCACAAGAAGACAATTAAGACAATATCCTTTTTGTAACTATTTCCCTTGCTCTCAAGTAAAGAAAAGAAATAGAAGAAAAAGAAGACTGTAATCAGATACTTCAATTTAGTATCTCTCCTTCCATACAGCCCTATATCCCAGAATATCAAGGCAGAAAATCCCATAATATCTGCTTTGAACTGGGTTATCTGAGTCCACACTGCCATATAGTTCAAAGCAGATAATGTTGGATTACCTATCTTGATATTCTGGGTTATAGGTCTGTGTAGAATGGCCCTCCCCCTCAGAGGAAGGCAAAGGCATCCCTCCTTCAAACCAAGAAAACTTAATCATGCGTTTGCTAAAAGGTCGCTAAAAGTTGGAAATCACTTGAAGAACAGGGAGATTATGTTCTCAGTGTGAATTCTAGCATCTGTTTTTAAAACCCTATTCATGAAATTCAGTTCTCTCTATTAATTAAGTCTTTAGTTCTCTAAAAGCATCAGACAATCTTACTTGTGATGTCGAACACGAATTTGGAAGGTGCTGCCAAGGCAGAGACCGGCCAGACCCAAAAGAGGCTCTGGACACTTGGCGAGACAGAAGACACCCAGAAGGATTTTCCCTAATTTTCCCAATAAATCTCACCAAGTTGAAGGAAAGCCACCGAGTTGTTTTATTTCATTCCAGCTAGAAAGGATAACGGCTGCAATCATTTGCCTAGTAGCTGATATGACTCGTTGGGGAAAATAACACAGTTTTTATAGGAAATACAGAGCTGTTAAATCCAAATTTCCTGTGGCCATCCCCTGAGCCGGCTTTGTGCTGATTGATTGGAGTCATCAGCTGGCTGGGAGGCATGTTCAGCTAGGCTGTGCTCTGTCCAATCAGAGCACTTGCCCCGCTTCAGTTCTCTAGCCAAATTCCTGGTTCGTCGTAGATAGGAAGATAAGATACCTTTGTGTTGAGTGATTTAAATGTCCATAGGTCCCATCATTCCAAATGGCCTAGCTTTGCCCTCCGAGATCTGGTCAGATAAGAACCATTTATTTATTGTTCACGCAAATGAGTTTTGGTTGTGTCCTTTGTCTAGGGATTTACAGGCTTAAGAAATTGAGAAACTTTCAGGAGCCATGAAGTGCTGGTTTCATGAAAAAGTGGCTTTTTCCTTCAATTTTAAAAATATTGACACACACATATAGGAAATAGTCAATGGGGTAGGGGAATATACAATGATTCATAAGGGGAAATTATGCAGGGTCTAAGGGGAAATCATGTCAGCCCCCCTCCCTCCAAAGTCCATCAAATTCATAAAGGTTGGTGAAAATCATTAAAAAGTCCATAGAGATTTGGGGAACAGTTCCTAAGAGTTCTAAAAGTCCTTTAAAAGTTGATAGAAGTTCCTAAAAAGTTCATGAGAGTTGGGGAAAGTTCCCAAAAGTTCTTGAGAAGTTCATAAAAGTCCATGAAGTGCATACTGAAGTCAATGGGAGCACTGGGAAGTCAGAGTCCATTCATAAAAGGAAAAGGGAAACTACAGATCCAATTTCATAAGGGCAAAACAGCCTGTCAGCCATCCGGGGGTCCCACGGGATGACCACAGTGGACTCCCTGGGGTCGACAGGCTTCTGGATGCACATGAAATGGAGGCCCAAACATTGTTGCAGCATGGAGCCATGGATTGAGGCCAGCTGGTTCCCACATAAGGTCTTTGGAACAAAAATGGTTTTCCCGAAGTGCAGGGGTCCTTTATGCAAAAAAGTAAGATAGCAGTTAGTCTTAAAATTAGTCTAGAAAAAAGATGGCACTGGTCTGGAGCTGCTCCATTGATCCACGGATACGGAGGCCCAATGGGTCTCCGTATCTGTGGTTCAGAGGAATGCAGTTTCGGCCTCCCCGGGATGCTGTAAGAGCATCCTAGGCAAGCCAGCAGGGATCTGTGGCTCGGGAAGGGGAAGGTTTGTGTTAGTTAGTATTTGAGCCAGTAAAGGGACACAATGTATCACTATGGAGAGGAAAAGTTAGGAATAAAAGATACTTCTTTATTAAGGGTTGTTACATTGAAACGGGGGAGCTCAGTTCAGTGAGAAAGGAGGAAAGGAAAATGGTCTCTGCTGTTGGAGCTGGTGCTGGAGCCGCAGCCCCTGTGTCTTCATTCAGTCCAGATGCTCAGGAACTGTGGAACTCCCTGCTGCGGTTTAAATCAGATTGAAAGCAGGGGCCTGCGAGCTCATCCTCACTTGTATCTATAACATTTTGAATTAACAGCTGTGATTTCATTTTATAAAAAGACATATTACAGGAACTGTCCCTCCATTGTGGGTGGTTTTACCCTGCCAACCTAAAATAATTGGGAGATTCAACTACAAATAAAAGCCATCCCAAGACCTTAAAAATGTATGTAGTTCTCAGATGCAACCACAAGATGGCAGTATATAGATAGAAATAATTAGGTACTGACTCAGGGCCCTTCCACACAGCCCTATATCCCAGAATATCAAGGCAGAAAATCCCACATTATCTGAGGGCAGTTTCAGACAGCCCTATATCCCAGGATCATTCATGTTTTAAAAATGCGGATGCTCCTTGGAGGCTGTCTACACCCACCCCAGAAAGCGCACGCTTTCTGGGGTGGGTGTCTTGCATAAAACCCCCAGGACAAAATTATTATTTGTTTCCTTTGCACCTGCAGCAGGGAGTTCCAAAGACCACAGGCATTAAAGGTATACTTGTTTGGTTCTGCGCATGTTCAGACAATCAGGAAACTAGCTATAGACTGCCTATAATCCCTTAATAAACTGGGTACCCTGAACTCTGTGCTTCTCTTGCCTGTCCTTGCTGTAATGTATCTTTCCCAGCCATCATATACCTCTCTTTGCTGCAATTCAGCCTTTTCTCTTTGCTTCTTTTTCCAGATAGCTGGTTTCCCCATTAGAAAGCCTTTGATAGTTTAAGCTCTCTTATATTTCTCTCCTGCCACCCTCCCTGTCTCAGAGCACACTCTCTGGCCTCTTTTGGGACCTAACTCAACCCAGGGATTCTGAAAACTATGTTTTCCAAGCCTGAGAAACTATGTCTCCCAGGACTGCTGTTAAAAAGAACTCTTTACCAGCTGAATACTCACATGTTCTAAAGTTATTTTCCTTATCTGTTCCCATCCTTGCAATGTGTAACCTTCTCTTCTACCATTTGTATGATTGTGCCAGTATGTTCTGTTTTGAGCTACCATGATCCAGAACCACTGCCACTGGGTTGGCCCCCTGATGGGGCTCTGCCATGACCATCCTGCACACAATAAACTTTTCCTGGGTAGGGCTAAGTGCCCTCAATCATTTTTATTATCTTTCCTGTTGAATAAAGGGAAACCTATTCACTGCCACTCAATGCCCTTTGTCACTTCACAAGCCGACTGCTCAGCCAAGCCCCCTTTCTGTGATTGGTCAGAATTGGGAGACTCATCCAATAGGCTTTGCTACAGCTGATGTTGCTGCGGTAGGAAATTTGAAATTATTGTGGATAAAAAGAGATTTGTTATTCTAGCTTCTTTGTGAATGTATCACAAGCTAGGATCTTATCTGCAGATAATAAAATCTTCCTTGGCTGAACTTACCTTCTCACCTTGCTGTTGGATAATTTTAATTGGGGGTGATCTGTATGCTTGCCACAGCAGGGACTCACAAAAAAGGGGCAGCTCAGGCTTATCACTTGTCTGGGTTTCTGCCACAGATTTCTTCCTGGTCTCACTGCCAGGGGTTGCCTACTATATTGGGGCCAACAGGTGTCCACATGTTCTGCCGGGACTAGCCCAGCAGAACATCAGGGGGACCCTCCCCTCTCCCCCAAAGCCCCCAACCACCTTTTAAAAGTAAAGAAAACTTACCCAACCTCCAATACACTGTTGCAGCCACTCTCCTGGTGTGTAGAAATTATATGCTCGGACAGCGGGGGATGGGAGGAGGGGGGAGGAAAATTGCTCACACCCCCCCCCCCCCGCTCTCCTGGCACGTCATTTCTACACACCAGGAGAGAGGCTGCAACAGTGTACTGGAGGCAGGTAAGTTTTATTTACTTTTAAAAGGGGTTGGGGGATTTGGGGGAGAGAGTGGTTATTCCCACCCTCTGTGAGAATGGTGTCTGGACTGCAGTCCAGACACTGGAAATAGTGGGTTTATCCTGCACTTTCCAAGAAGGTGCAGAATAAATCCAATAATTAATTTGCCAGAAACCAGGTGTGCTGGTATGGCTGTACCAGGAGCTCCAACTTTATTTTCTTTCTGTTATCTGTTTGCAGTCATAGGGCAGGCCAGCTTTGGTTCCGCCCCTTCTTCAGGGCTCTGGGAAGGAAAGGAGCCATTTTTGGTTAGTTTCACATAAGGAAGCTAAACTATAGGACGTAGACCAGCTTGTCCCATAGAAAAGCTTCTTTTCTCAAGAACATCCAGGGAAACAGAAACAGAAATTCCAGGGGAAAGGTCTCAAGGCTCTGGCTGAGAGCCCACAGCCTCTCAGCCTCACAGCAATCAGAGGGAAAACAGCCCTGAAGTTTTCAAAGAATTCTCGGAGGGAGGACAGCATTACACATCCATGGAACTCCAGCTAAAATATCTACAAGCCTCGGCTGGTAGGTCTACTTGATACCCAATTGCATTTGGAATTGGTAGTAGGACCCACACAGATGAGGCATAGATGGTAAACAGCCTGGGAGAGGTTAAATAGGGGTTTTTTTTCTTACAGAGAAAGTACAGTTAATCAAAGTCAGATACCAGTCCATTGAGGACTAGACTAAGAAAACCTTGAAGTGTTGTTTGAACCATTGAAGATTTGTTGTTTGTTCCATAATAAAGACTTTGTTGTATCATTAAAGACTCTAAAGACTTCAGAAAAATCCCGAGAATCTCTCTTTGAGGCCCCCTGGCTTCCTGCTGGGCTTAAACGACAGCTATTACAGGCCCAACGTGCGACAGAACACCAGGGTTTTCCTGGTTTACAGCAAATTAATTCGGGATTGTCCAGGACACCATCTGGACAGCTCCTTCTTTATTGTGAGAGTTACCACAATAAATGGGCTGTTTCAATGCACCCTGAGTGTGCACTCAGATATCCCAGATCAAAGCAGGTATTCTGGGATTTTTCTGCCTTGATATTCTGGGATATAGGCTATTTGGAAGGGCCCTTATAGGTACTCTCTCTCTCTCTCTCTCTCTCTCTCTCTCTATATATATATAATGCAGCACTCAGATACAACCAGAAGAGGGTGGCAAATAGGCAGAAGACATTGGGCCCTTCCACACAGCCCTATATCGCTAAACAACTCATCTTAAACTGTATTTGCCTTTCTCTAATATAATTTAGAAACGAGATAAATCTTTTTGAAATGGGAAGTCCCGTGTTCTGTGTTTGCTCACAAGTCAGGCTTTTCCTCAATGCTAGAAATAAGTATTGGATCATAGCCTTCTGGAAGATACAAGAAGAGCCATTCAATCCATACAAATATATACACACGGAATCACACAGTAGATTTGTTGTAGCTTCCTCCATGTGCTCATTGCATCTTCACAGATGTATAATTTCTTGCAGAACGATCCAAGTGTTATGAGATGAGTGAGAGCAAAGAGGGCCATGAATCAAAGGGCTCTTCCATACTGGAAATGTATGTCAATTTGAATCACACCATTCAATGCTTCTTGCTGTTTTGTGCCCTGAATAGACATAGCCAAGGTAGTCCTGATCAAAATGCAAAGTGACCTTTTATTATCTTTGAGACTGAGGGCCCTTCCACACAGCCCTATATCCCAGAATATCAAGGCGGAAAATCCCACAATATCTTCTTTGGACTGGCTTATCTGAGTCCACACTCAGATAATGTGGGATTTTCTGCCTTGATATTCTGGGATATAGGGCTATGTGGAAGAGCCCTATGACTTCCAAGAAAAATCTGGATGTGGTACCATTAGATAGCTATGCTATTAAAATACCCAGCATGAAGCTAGGATGGGGCAAAAAAAAAATCTGAAATCCTGAAAGCCATGGCCAGCATCTCTTCACCGTTTAAGGGGGCAATCAATGTAATAAAACATATTTGAGAAGGGAAGGTGATGACCAAACTTCTAGTGAGGCTGAGAGCGTGTGACTCACGGCCAAACAAGTGTAATTTGCCCCAGGTAATAATTTTAGAATGTAATTCCAAACCTTTCTCTGAGGCCAAAATTGTGACATACCCAAGATAGCCATTTATTAATATCTAACTTATATGCCCAACATTGCCCAAGCATGCATTTTCTAATGTTATTTATTAGAAAAACCACAGCACATATTTAGCTAACTTTTAATATTGTCAATTTTAACAAGTAAATAACTACAGCTTATACTTTTGTATGTAGTTCTTTGATCAATGTTGAGGTTGTCCCTCTGCACAACTAAAGTCTTTCCAGGATTCACTGTGTTATTCCGAAACCAATCCTTATTCACTGCTGGTGGAAACTGGAGGTGATCTGAAAAGTACTGAACCTTTTCCCATAGCCAGATGCAAACTGATATCATCATCTGTATTAGGGGCCCACAAAATCCCTGCAGAGTTTACATAAAATGTCCTTGAATTTACCGATGGGAACATTGGGAAATACTTCTCAGATCCTCCCCATTATTTCCCAATAATGGAATAGGTGGGGGAAGGTCTATCAGAATGGCAGGGTGAGTCTGGTGATGAGGAAGCTGTAGGGCAATTCCATGTGCCAAAATATTGTGCTACATGCAACATCACAGGATCTCGACCATTATCTGGGAAATGCAGAGATCTGGAATGGTAATGGGAAGACTGACAGGGCATATATCCTTTCCTCTGAGGGTCTAGGGGCATTTTCAGGAATGCAAAAAATAAAATGTTGCATGAGGCTAGTGAAGAAGACGAAGAGCTCCATTTTAGCCAAAGGTTCTCCAAAGCAAGCATGGCGACCTATGGGAAATAGAAATGGAATATTATGTACATGAGAACAAAACAAAGAACACTACAGAATCCATTTCTCATCCGCCCTCTTAGTTTCATTTTGGATATCTTGGAAGCCACAAAAGAGGGGTCCAGGTGCCGCATGCCACCTCCAAGATGCAATCTTACCACCATGGTATAAAGGATACTATTTCTTCTCAAAGCAACTAATCATAAAAAAAATTATTCTGGATTTCATAACTTGAATAGCACTATCTTAAAACCTTTTTAACTGCAATCAATACAATTGGTTCTCTGCTGTGAGTTTAACTTTTGTGTACTTGATTGTAGATTTGATTAATATAGACTCTTTATGAATCTCTAGTCCAGTATTGAGATTCTAGGCTCAATTTCTATTGAAAGTTGACCACAGAGATGTACTTGAGGGCTAGAAATTCTGTGGGTGCTTCCAGACAGCACCAAAACGTCAGGTAAAGAAGTGGTTTATTAAAATGTGGGACCTCAAAGGTAGTCCAAACAAAGACCTGTCAGTCCCACTGCATAGTCCCCCTCTGTCCTCAAAGCTGTTTTTTGAAGCAGATTAAGATGGGAGGGCATACGGGAGACATCCAGGTGAAGTTTTTGTAAAAAAATTCACTCCAGAGATATATTATTTATTTATTATTTATTTATTATTTGCATTTGTTAACCGCCACTCTCAGCCCGGAGGCGACTCGTGGCGGTGTACAGAACATGGAACATGAAGACAACAGTTACAGTAATCAGGAACATAATGCACATCTTACTAACACACAACTAATTAAACTAAAAATCCGCTTCGTCTTGTTTGGGTCATAATCCATCTCGTCGTCATAGTCCATTCCGGTGGTCATACCAAAACCATAGCACTTAATTAAAGGCCTTTTCAAAGAGCCAGGTTTTCAGGCCCTTACGGAAGGCCATGAGGGAGGGCGCCTGTCTAACTTCAGCAGGGAGGGAGTTCCACAGCCGGGGGGCCACCACCGAGAAGGCCCGCTCTCTAGTCCCCGCCAAGCGTGCCTGTGAGGCAGGCGGGACCGAGAGAAGGGCCTCCCCGGATGATCTCAAGGTCCTTGTGGGCTCGTAGGCCGAGATGCGGTACTCAAGGTATTTTGGGCCGGAACCGTTTAGGGCTTTGTAGGTTAGCACCAGCACCTTGAATTGGGCCCGGTAGCTGATCGGCAGCCAGTGGAGCTGGGACAGCAAGGGCGTTGTGCGCTCCCTGCGTCCCGCTCCGGTTAACAACATGGCTGCCGCGCGCTGGACTAGCTGAAGCTTCCGGGCCGTCTTCAAGGGCAGCCCCACGTAGAGAGCATTGCAGTAGTCGAGGCGGGATGTGACCAAAGCGTGTACCACCGTGGCCAAGTCAGACTTCCCAAGATACGGGCGCAGCTGGCGCACGAGCCGAAGCTGTGCAAATACTCCCCTGGTCACCGCTGAAACCTGGGGATCCAGGCTCAGCGATGAGTCCAGGGTCACACCCAAGCTGCGAACCTGCGCCTTCAAGGGGAGTGCGACCCCGTCCAGCACAGGCTGTAACCCTATACCCTGTTCGGCCTTGCGACTGACCAGGAGTACCTCCGTCTTGTCTGGATTTAATTTCAGTTTGTTCGCCCTCATCCAGACCGTCACAGCGGCCAGGCACCGGTTCAGGACTTCGACAGCCTCCTTAGTAGCAGGTGGAAAGGAGTGACAGAGTTGGACGTCATCTGCGTACAGGTGACACCGCACCCCGAAACTCCGGATGATCTCACCCAGCGGCTTCATGTAGATGTTAAACAGCATGGGAGACAGTATGGAGCCCTGAGGAACACCACAGGTCAAAGGCTGTGGTGTTGAACAGGAGTCCCCCAATGACACCTTCTGGGTACGACCCTCCAGAAATGACTGGAGCCACCGCAAAGCGGTGCCCCCAAGGCCCATCTCTGCAAGGCGTCCCAGAAGAATACCGTGGTCGACGGTATCGAAGGCCGCTGAGAGGTCCAGGAGCACCAACAGGGACACACTCCCCCTGTCTAGCTCCCGGCGGAGATCATCCACTAAGGCGACCAAGACCGTCTCGGTACCATGCCCCGGTCTGAAGCCAGACTGTGCCGAATCCAGATAATCCGTGTCTCTCAAGAATACCTGGAGTTGTGAGGCCACCACGCTTTCCATGACTTTGCCCAAGAAGGGAAGATTGGAAACAGGCCGAAAGTTGTCAAATTTAGTGGGGTCCAGTGATGGTTTCTTCAACAGCGGCTTTATAATAGCCTGTTTTAGGCTCGCTGGAATCGTGCCTTCCCGAAGGGAGGCATTAACCACCACCGTTACCCACTCGGCCAATCCCCCTCTGGCCTCTTTCAGAAGCCAGGATGGGCAGGGGTCTAGGATGGACGTGGTAGGCCTCATTCCTCCAAGTATCTTGTCCACATCCTCGGGTTTCACAAACTGAAAAGAATCCATCAAAATAGGACAGACAGGTGCTTGTGTCACATCCACAGAGACTGCATTTAATGAGGCGTCCAGCCCAGAACGGATCAAAGCGACTTTGTCTGCAAAAAACCGAGCAAATGCTTCACAGCGCGTGTCCGAGTTGTCAGGGCTCCCGCCTGAGGTAGGGGGAGTTAAAAGACCTCTGACAATCCGAAACAACTCCGCCGGACGGTTTTTTGCAGACGCAATAGTGGCCGCAAAGAAAGTTTTCTTTGCGGCTTTTATTGCCGCGGCATATGCCCTTAAAAAGGACACAAACCGTGCTCGATTTGGCTCGCTTGGGTCCGAGCGCCACACGCTCTCTAGTTCCCTCTTCCTTCGCTTCATCGCTGCCAGCTCCTCAGTGAACCAAGGAGCTGGTTTAGCTCGGTTACTTGAGAGGGGACGTTCCGGAGCGATCCTGTCAATTGCCCTGGTCATCTCCCCATTCCAGAGAGCGACCAAGGCCTCGACATGGTCACCTACCGAGGTGGCGGGAAAATCCCCAAGAGCCATCAGGAATCCGTTCGGATCCATAAGCCTCCTGGGGCGGACCATCTTAATGGGTCCTCCACCCTTGCGGAGGTTAGGGGGCGCAGTGAGCCTAAATCTGATCAGGAAGTGGTCAGTCCATGGCAACGGAGAGATGGACAACTCCTCCACACCGCCACCTTGCTCCCATCCCTGGCAGAAAACCAAGTCCAATGTGTGTCCAGCACAGTGGGTGGGGCCAGTTATTTGTTGGGACAGCCCCATGGTTGCCATGGCAGACATGAAGTCCTGAGCCGCTCCTGTGAGGGTCGCCTCGGCATGGATGTTGAAGTCCCCCAGCACAAGGAGCCGTTGGGACTCCACCACCAGGCTCGAGACCACCCCCGCTAGCTCAGGCAGGGAGACTGTAGTGCAGCGAGGTGGACGGTACACTACAAGAATCCCTATTCTGTCCCGGTCACCCACCCTCAGGTGGACGCATTCGAAATTTGTGGTCTGCGGGATGGGGCTCCTGGTCAGATGGATGGAATCTCTATAGACCACTGCGACCCCGCCTCCCCGTCCTCCGGTTCTTGGTTGGTGTTGCACTGAGAAACCTGGAGGACAAAGCTGGGAGAGGTTTACGCCCCCCGCTTCATCCAGCCAGGTCTCCGTGATGCACGCCAGATCTGCCCGCTCCTCCAGGATTAAATCCTGGATCCAAGTTGTTTTTCCGTTGACAGATCTGGCGTTCAACAACACCACCTTCAAACCAGAGGGCCCGCTCACCTGGTTACACCAATTTACCTTAGGAGACCGGTTGAGGGTTGTTAATATAGATAAGCGGTCCGAATTAGGCCGAATTCGAGGTCTCCTTTTCCCGCATCTCCTCCTTCCCACCACGACCTCTATGGGGGCCCCTCGGCTCATGGAACACCTCCCCCCCTCCATGCCGCAGTCTAACGCCAAGGTCTTACTTCCAGCTTTATTCATTGTTTGACTTTCCGGTCTTTGCCAATCTACTTTCCGCCCCACTACCCCCCTCCCCACCTCATTTTTATTTATAGGGTCCAACCCCCCTCCTCCCCTGTCCCCCCCACTATACAATAGTAACAGGGATAACACACAGATGGGGATGGGGGACCACATAGATAACAACAATGCAGGCGGTATTGGATGTTCTGGCCACACCACTAGAATAGTTCATAAAGTGCACAATAAAGAGCTAGATCTAAAGTGCAATCGCTAAAGAAGCTAAAGTGCAGTAGCTAAAGTGCAGTATCTAAGGTGCGGCACGGAGGGCTAGGAAGGGGCGAAAGTGCTAATGCGGTTGACGGCACAGGCGGGCGCCTTAAAGTGCTCTCATCATAAAGTGCTGTATCTCGACCGATATAAGCCCGGAATGTGCAAGTTGGTATATAATCACCCTCTTGTGGGGCTGAGATGGTGATGAATTAACTTAATGCTAATTGACCCAGATGGGGTCTCAAGACGGTCGAAAAGAAGCGGATGGGGCTTCCGGAGATGGTAACTCGGCATGGGCCAGCACGGTTTGTTAGCCACCGACACTACACACTCCGTGTTAACACAGCGAAGGTCAGCCTAAGGTCTACACAAGGCTATCAAAGAAAAGATAAAGGCCTACACAACGGTCTGCACAGGGGTTACACAAAGAACTGCATAAAGGAGGCCAACACAGTATTGGGTCCACCCAAAGCTCACAAGAAGGTCAACATAAGATGTCTGCGCGGGAGTGCGCACGGAGATAACCAGACCCTCCGTAGACCGCAGCCCAGCTACAAGCTGGTAATAATGGCCCCACAGTTCCCCAGCAGCCCAGCAGGGGTAGTTGCCGTGGCTTGATGAAAATGGCGGCAGCGGTGGGGGCGGGCTTAGCGGTGATGACTTGCCGGCGGCCCGGCGGACGTAATGGCCGCGGCCTGGTGGAAACTGGCGGCGGCAACCCCGGCGGCGGCCGCGATCCGACGATGGGGGCGGGCTTCAGCGGCGATGGTAATGCTTTGCCAGCAAAAGAGGTCGCAGCTCCGTAGCTCCGCAGCGGCCTGGCGGATGTAGTGGCCGGGCCTGGAGGGAGCTGGCGGCGGCGATGGTAATGATTTGCCAGCAAAAGAGGTCGCAGCTCCGTAGCTCCGCAGCAGCCTGGCGGATGTAATGGCCGGGCCTGGAGGAAGCTGGCGGCGGCAACCTCGGCGGCAGCGGCTGCAGCCTGGCGATGGGGGCGGGCTTCAGCGGCGATGGTGGTGGCTTGCCAGCAGAAGAGGTTGCCGCTCTGCGACTCCGCCGCGGCCTAGCAGATGTAATGGCTGCGGCCTGGTGGAAGCTTGCGGCAGCAACCCCGTCCCGTAGCGTTTTGCAACGGGGCGGAGCGAAGCGGAGCAGGCTCGGCAGCGCGGCTCGATGGCAGCCCGGAGGCCAGCCTCTGCCCGATGGCAGCCCGAAGGCGGCAACTCAGCAACGGCTGCAACAACGGCCCAACGGCCCTGCAGGCAACAGCCCAGCGGCGGCGGCTCGGCTCGGCTCGGTGTCTCGGCGGCCGCCCGGCTACAGTCCAGTCCGGTGATGAGGACAATGGCGGCCACGGCGTCGGCCCAGCGGCGGCTCCAACGGCGGTAGCCCAATGGCCCCACGCCCCAGCGGCCCAGCGGAGGTCTGAGGTGACCGCTACCAGCGTAGCAAGGGGTCCGACGCCCGGCGCCCAGCGGCGACAAGGCTGCGGCTCAAGCGGCCAAGCCTGCCAGGTAAGCCAGCCGCGATGCAATGGCGGCCGTCTCCGACTTTCCTCAGCTCTTAATTCCGGCTTCCTGGAACCCTCCCGGCTTTAAGCCCCTTTATCAGGAGCCTGAGACCCGGGGGACTCTCTCCCCTTAGTTTGGGATGGTTTGGTAAAGGGGAGGTTCAGGATTCCTCCGGATTAGGTTGTTGGCATTAAGCAGCTCTAAGTTCCCCGCTGCTTACCTCCATGCCGGAACCGGAAGCTGCATATGCATATGCGCTAGGCCTGGGCGGTTTCGTTTCGTTAATTCGTAATTCGTTAATAATTCATTAATTTTTCCAATTACAAAACGATAACGAACCATTCTGGAGCAATCATTAAAAAAAACGAATTTTTAAAAACGTTTTGTAAATGCTTCGTATTTCGTTATTGTATTCGTTTCGTTATTGTTCTGAGGTCGTTTCGTTATTATTTCCGCATGTCTGGGCCAGTTTTATGGTTTAATTAGTGAAAAAAAATTATAATATCACACCAACAGTCAAGAACAGAGGGAGAGGGAAGCTTCAGAAGTTTTTGGAGGTTTTTTAGTGTATTTCGCGGTTGCGTCCGCCATTAACGAATCGATTCATTATTGTTTCGGAAATCGATTCGTTAATTTTTTACCATTTACGAAATTTCGTAAATATCGAACTTTTTAAAAGGAAAATTTTGTAATTATTTTAAATATCGAAACAAAAAAAAACCCCCAAATACAAATCGATTTTAGAAACAAATTTTTGCGTTGTTACCCAGGCCTAATATGCGCATTATGAGGTCCAGCACATAATGGAACAATTTTTAAAAGAAACTTTCCTCAGATCTTTGACTTCTGGTTGGAGCTGAGGAGAGAAAGTCGCATGGAGCCTCGTTCCATGCATTGGAGAGAGACGGTAAGGCGTTGAAAAGTATATCTTCACCCCTCAAATTCCTCATCTTTGGGCAAGATAAAGAGAGGAGAGCATTTGCCAGCAAATAGCATCTGGAAGCAGACAGCTCAAAGGCACAGAGCGAGATCTCCATCTCCATAATCTCTCTGCTTAAGGCTCCGACTTTTCTTAAGTAAGCACATGATTTATGTTTATTTGATTTAGCATTGAGCACTGAAGTATAAATAAATTCCTTTGAGAGTTAAAAGCTTTAACTTTCCTGTTGGAGTCAAGATAATTTGCCAAGCTAGCTCCTTAAGAGTGAAGAGCCTCAAACTATTGTATTGCAAAGTTTAAAGGCTGCACTGAAATACTTTGCAGTAAGAGGCAGGTTGTAACAAAAAAAACAAAAACAAAAACAAAAAACCAACGGCCATGCCCATTAAGAGGCTTGATCCAGATGTCTCTAATCCAGAAGATGGATAGTCCCAGGGACTTAAATTGATCTAAGATGTGCAGATTCCCACAAAGGGAGGCCCACTCCGGAACATTTGTTTTTTCTACAGAGGGAACTGGACAGCCTTGAGCAAGAAGGAGGGGGAGAGAAGGAGAGGTGAAGGAGAGGAAAAATAAAAAAGTTAAGATCCAGATACAAACAGGAGAAGGAGTGGAAAAAAATGGATAAACGCTCCCTCAAAGTGCCACAATCCCTTCAGTGTTTGAAAATCTGACACAAGCAATAGGTGTACTGCAGCAGGAAGATATAAAAAAAGATCTTACCAGATGGCAAACAATCCCATTAACATGGATGGGCAGAATTGCAGTAATAAAGATGATGGTACTCCCCAAAATGCTATTCCTGTTTCAAAATATACCCATTGTTAAAGGAACAAAAATCTTTGAGAAATGGAAAAGAGAGATTACTAACTTTATTTGGGCAGGGAAAAGAGTGAGGATAGCATACCGAAATTTAATTGATGATAAAGGAAGAGAGGGGCAAGGCTTACCCGATTTAAGGACCTATTATGAGGCTGCAGCACTGTCCTGGCTGAAAGAATGGATAAAACTAGAAAACAAGACCCTACTAGATTTGGAAGGATTTGGATTAAGATTCGACTGGCACGCATACATGTGGTATAATGGAGATAAATTAAATAAAGATTTTAATAAACATATAATTGGAGAGGAACTATTAGATATTTGGAAAAAATACAGAAAAGGTATGGAATTGAACACCCCCCCCCCCCTTTGGCTGAGGCCTCTAGAAGCAGTTACAAGACCAACCTTAAGGATAGAAACAAGAACATATAAAGATTACCTTATTAGAGAAAATGAAAAGTGGAAATTAAAAGGGTGGGAAGAATTGGAGATTAATTATTGGTTTCGATATCACCAATTTTATGAAAGATACAAAAAAGACATGAGGGTAGGATTCGCAACCAAAGAATCAGAACTGCAAAGAATACAGGAAAAAGGAAATAAAGGGTTAATCTCCAGATTATACAAATACATATTAAGTTACAACATGGAGGACAACAGAGTCAAGACAGTAATGATATTTTTGGCCAAGGACCTAGGTATACCAATATAATTGGATAACTGGGAATGCCTATGGAACAAAGAATTTAAATTTACATTATCAGGTTCAGTTAGGGAGAATCAATATAAAATGTTTTATAGGTGTTATATCACCCCACCAACATTGGCTAAAATAGACAAATCACAACAAGGTATTTGCTGGAGGTGCAGGAAACAGAAAGAGACATTCTTCCATATGTGGTGGACCTGTGTGACCATACAGGCATTTTGGGATAAGATAATTAAGGAGACAAATAAAATGCTACATAAGATTTTTTTTTAAAGCCAAGGATTGTGTCTGTTAGGTTTACATAGGGAAAACAATAATCAAAAGGACCAAGAAATATACCAATATAGCTTTGCAGCTGCAAGATTGACCATAGCCAAAGAGTGGAAAGGGGAAAATATTTAACTAAAAAGGATTGAAGGGAAAGAAAGAATATATGCTAATGGCCAAACTAACCTATAATAGGAGGACTTTTTAGAAAAATGGAAGTTGGCCATGACATATCTGAATAGAGAGTCAGTAATATAGAGGAGCTCCATTAGGAATTTAGGTTTACTATGAACAAGGATAGATAAATAGCCTTAAAGGCTTCATAATGTTTCTGTGTTGGAAGTCATAGTGAAGGGTGTACGGGTGTGGGGAAGATATTTTATTTTGTGTGGGATAGGGGCTTGGGATGAGTGTATGGTCTGCCATGTGTAATACATCATGTGTCGGTTCTCTGAACGTTATGGAAAAAAATTGAATACAAAGCTTAGACTGAAAATAGTGGATAACATGTAGAAATAGCAAGTCTATATGTTTTAAGTTAAGTAACTGATAATAATATGTACTCAATGTCAAAATTAACTGGTTGATTGGTTAAGGTAGATAGGCATGTACACATCAAAAATATTGTTACCTGACTATATCTGTTATGATTGGCTTTTCTGTTATGTACCATAACTAAAATAAACAAGCAGGTTGCAAAAAAAAAAAAAAAAGATCTCTGACTTCCCCCAATTGTTAATTCAAACTTTTGTTTAACATTACAAAGTGTAAAAGACAGAATTTGAGATATTTGTATTTGCTTTCCATTTGTGCTTCCCTGAGCCACCTTATCTCTGTTTGATAACTGATCACCTGATCACCTGTTTCGGCTTTTCAGAAATGCACGTGCTCTGGAAGATTCCATAAAGGGAGAGGGAAGGAAAGCACATGTTTCCCATGACTACTGGGATACGCAGGTATGGAAAGGTGTATGTTTCTCAGGAAGAATAGTGTTTAAAGGGCACATTTAAACAGTTGTTTTCTAGCCCTTAACCCGACTTCTCCTGATTCCTTCTGCATTTTGGCTGCACATTGTTTAGCCACTCCCTCTTTTAATATGTTTCCTCTCAGGTTTTAATTCATGTGTAGAAGGGCCCTTAGAGAGAACACCTCTCTAGGAATCTGTCTTCCAGAGTGACTTTATGGGTGATTTCCCAAAGAGATATTTTCTCAGGTAATAAAATTACATTCTTCTCCTTCACATCCTGAGCCTTTAAGTCCTGTGAAAGTGGGCCACCTACCATAGCACCAATTTATTTTTTTCCTCTCTGTATCTCAACCATCCTTCTTTTGAATTTACCTAGAGAAAAAGGGAGGAAGGCCTCTCGCTTGACGAACTGTCCATTTGCATCAAGGAAATGCTCTGGGTAAAATTCATGTGGCTTCTCCCACATGGTTTCATCCTTCAGCACAGAAGACAAATGATTTAAGACCACAGTGTCCTAATATGGGATAGAAACAAAAATATTAGAATTGTGTGGTAATAATATCAGATGTCTCTTTTGTCACAATGGAATCTAATCAACACATAACATTAAAAAGGAAGAACTGCCTATATTTCTAGAGTACCGTTTTGATACCATTTCGATACAAGAGGTTTGTGGAAAACATTAATTGTTCTTTTAAACAGCAGCTTGTGAAGGGAGTAGAAACACATTGCCTTGACGACTTGCTAATCTAGAGCAGAGCTTTCCAAATTATGTGTCACTACACCTTAGTGTGTCACCGGCACTTTGTAGGTGTGTTATGTAAATATAACGGGGCGACTCTGAGTCTGTGAAGTAAGCAATAAATCCTTTGTATTGTTGTAGGCTTTCATGGCTGGAATCACTCAATTCTTGTGGGGTTTTTCGGGCTATATGGCCATGTTCTAGAGGCATTTCTCCTGACGTTTCACCTGCATCTATGGCAAGCATCCTCAGAGGTGACCCCACCTCTGAGGATGCTTGCCATAGATGCAGGCGAAACGTCAGGAGAAATGCCTCTAGAACATGGCCATATAGCCCGAAAAACCCCACAAGAACTGAATAAATCCTTTATTTAAAATATATAAATGAAAGGTTTTCATGAGATATGTTTGGTGCCTATACATTTCATTACGATAATATATGTGTGTGTGTATATATATCTCTTATAAGGGGTTGGTTTAACCTCTAGTTAGCTAGTAAAATTGAATGATTGTGTTGCGAAATGTCTAAAACGTTTTGCACCAGCATGAAATGTTTGGGAATCTCTGTTCTAGAGACTTGTTCAGTGATTTGTCATCTGCTTTATGTTGGTAGGCTTATTTACCCTTGAGCCAGAGGATTAGCAGAAAACAATGGAGGGCAAATAGGTTGTACCTGCAATGGGTTGGGAAATCGTCATCATCGTCATCATACATTTTTATTTATATACCGCTTTTCTCCCACAATAGGGACACAAAATGGCTTCAAACATGTTAAAATACAGTACAAAGTCAAACAACAGTTAACTTATAAAAATAAAACACAAAATAGAAGGGAAATTTTCTCAGCGTTGGTGATCACAAAATTATGGGTTTCCTGCTCCTTTTAATTTACACTTTAATAGACATTGGCAATCTAGCATGAAAGTTATTTTCTAGTCAGGGTCCTGACTACAGATATGTAATGGTTTCGTACATTTGAGGGCTTTTTTGTGTGTGATTGTTTCACAATTCAAGACTTTTCAGGAATGGGTGGAGGCTGCATGGAGACATTTTATATCTGGGAACTCCCTCCCTAAAGTGATTCAATCTGTTCCCTCCCCCGACTTTTCGCAAGACACTTAAGCATTCGCAGAACAGATGGTTTTATTGGTGAGGATGAGATTTTATGGACTGCAGTTTTTGGACTGATTTGGAGGACATTTTAAACCTGGCGAACTGTTTTAAATGTATATGTATTATCATTTTACGTAATTGTGTATTTATTGGTGTTTTTATATTGTTGGAAGCTGCCCTGAGTCCCTCTTTGGAGGTTAAGAATAGGACAGGATACAAATGTTAAGAATAAATAAATCATAAATAAACTTCCCATTTTCAAAAATATTCTTTTTTCAAGAATATGCAAATAACAGTGTACTTTTCTCAAAATTTTGACTGTTCAGTGCAAATTTCTAATAGTACAAGTGTTTGTGCACCTAGTATTTTTAAAAATCCTTGTGCAACACAGCTTTCACATGGCAGATATAAGGACCTCGTCACACAATGCTAAAATCGGCAGCATGCACATCAGAGGCTGCTATGTCGGCTCCATGAGTGAAGGAGGTTGCGGCCGCTGGGACAACACTGGAGGCATCCCATGTTGCCCTTGACATTAATGGGGGACATTTTCTGCAACCATGTGACAATGCCACCCAGTTCTCACACAATAATAGTTTTCCTTTTCTCACCCCTATGTTTTTGGGAGCTCTTGGTCTCTGAAGGACCATGGTGAGATCATGGAGTGGGGAAATCGGGCTCAGTATCTCAACAAAGCAAAATGTATTCCAAATCCAATACAACGTGTTCAAATTCACATACAACAAAGCAAAAATGTTTACTTTTAATTCAGTGCATTTTAAGGTGTGCATAAAGATATTAGTTTATCTATACTATCATCAAATGGGGTTGGTTTTCTCTTTTCTTTTCATCAAATTCTCATCACTTTATGAAAATGATACATTTTTTCCTGGAAAAAAAACACAAAGAGAAACTTTAGTTTGAAAATTCTGGCCCAATTTTGGCCGAGAACGTCAAGGGGAAAGTGACTCTTTGGGTTTTGTCTAATTTCATAATATTGATGACAGCATCATTTTACATAGATTTCTTAAACTGAGAATGAGAGCCATGGCTTTGCAATGGATAGTTGGCACTAGAAGGTAATGTTTGGGAAATGTTGTTTAGCTCATTGAACTCTCCAGTTGGAAAAGCTTGACCCACACCCTGTTCAACAAGTACATGAAATCAAGAGTAGGGAATGTGTGCCATTTCGGAAGCATGTGAACTCCTAGGCCAACTGTTGATTTCCTAACATTGACAAATGCAAAAAATGAATGTGTGTTTTAGTTCTTCCAAAAAGCCCCACAAAAAACAAAAACAAAAAACACATAACCATGCATTACAAAAATACAAACTAATGCTGTGAGTGTATAATGAGCATTGAGACAAATTTTTAAAATGCTTTCATAGACACTGACCCTATCTACACTGCTATGTAATGCAGTTGCACTGAACTGTATTATATGAGTGTACACTGCCATATAATGCAGCTCAGTGCTGTTAAACTGCATTATCAAATTACTTTATATGCCAGCGTAGATGGGACCACTATCAGATCCAGGTGAATTCTTTTTCACTCCAATTCGGACCCCAGGAAGAAGAAGCTTTCATTGTGGCCTTTCAAAAGGAACACATTTATTCCAGTCTCCTCCAGCAAATGCAGTTGGGGTTTTATTTTCATTGTACTTTATACTTACCTTTCTGCATTCTGTAAAGCTACACTGCAAATGCAATACAGCCCATGAAATGGTGGCATAGAAATCAATCAATCATATGAGCTCTCAGTGATTCTTCTTGGTAAAAAAACCTGCATTAATTAAGCTCTTCTAATGTCCTATAACACTACAAAGGAAGTAGATATTGTCAGGATAATTGCAAATATATGTATGTTTTTCATTGTGTTAATAATGGATTTAGTTATGTTCAGCTGTGTGTTAGAATTGTAGTCACTAGAGGCAGAGAGAGTAGAGTCCTTGAAACGAGATAACAGAGATTCCTCTGCCCTGAGAAGAAAAGGGAGTTAACCAGCTAGAAGAACAGATAAGGCGGAGGGCAGATGCTTCTTTGTTTGTGTGTTTAGTCCTGTATTTTGTCAGTTGCCATTTTCAGCCATCAAGCTGTAGTCGCTTATAGAGAATGCTGTCAGTAAAGTTTGTTGTTTTTGAAACTTAAGAAGTCTGCAGTGTGATAATTGATCTGGAAACCTCAAGTACTCTGTGCATGACCCAGGGATCTCACTCTGACAGATATTTAAGTGTTGCCATACTCCCTTTGTAATGGATGCATAAATAGAGTAACCCTGTATGAATTCTAGTCTTTTATTATTTAATGCTGTCAGGAACTTTAGTTGAATATTGTTTCTGGTGCATTGCAGGCATCAAGCATCAATCAGACTTTGATCTCACAACTGTAATTTACAAAATAAAAAAATAAAAATCAAGGACTATACCTTAGGGATGACAAACCCGCCAACTTCAGTATCATTGCATGCCTCATAAGGAAATACAACTGGTACAATATCAGCATAACGCTGAATTTCATGAATCACGGCAGTAGTATATGGTAGATTTGACCGGTCCTCCATTGTGATTGATTTCACTCCGCCAATCACTGTATCAATTTCTTCATGGACTTTTTCTAAAAATGGTAATTCATGTAGCATTATTAGGCTGTGATCCTATTCTTCATAATTTGGGAACAAGCACTATAGAAACCAATGTGATTTTTTCTGAGGATTTCAGAACTCTAACAAAACTTTCAAAATTTAATTATTATTTCATTATTGGTGATTTTAATGACAGAACCAATTAGGAACTGCCATTTATTATGAAATTTTGAGAGTTTTGTTAGAGTTCTGAAATTTTCACCACCAGAACTTTAGTTTTGTAAGTACTTTAGAACCATTTAGAACCATGGATTGCCCAAGCCTAATACACACACACACACTAGCAGTCCCCTGGCACGCGTTGCTATGGCCCAGTCTGGTGATCTGGAAAATAAAGTAATGGTTTCTAATGTATGTGATGTCTTTATGCTTGTGGGTAAACAGTATTTCTTGCTGTTTCATTGTCAGTGTTGATGTGGAGATTGTCTGGTGTGCCTACTCTGGAACATGCAACATATAATTGTCCCTCTTTAGGGGTCCCTTTCAAATATGTGATACTATATCTGTCATATACATGTGTGTGTGTGTGTGTGTCATCTATATCTATCTATCTATATCTATGGCTGGATGGCTGTCAGGAGGACTTTGATTATGTTTTCCTGATCTGGTGAAGGGAGTTGGACCGGATAGCCTTAATAATAAATAATAAATAATAAACTTTATTTGTACTCCGCCACCATCTCCCCAATGGGGACTCGGAGAGGCTCACATGAGGCCAAGCCCAAACAACAATTACAATAAAGAACAACTGAACGCAAACCGAAAACGCAAACAATAAACAACAACATCATAACTACATAAAACATATGAATATACAACAATATAAAATTACAATAAACACAAACGCAGTGACAATGGGCAGGCTACATGTAATGGTTAAAAGAAGAACTAATTAAAACTAGTTAAAAACTCGGGTGAGATAAAAGAGAAACAAATTATTTGTGGTCACGGGGGTTCTATGCGGGGTTTGGCCCAATTCTATTGTCGGTGGGGTTTGATTGTAGGTGAACTATAAATCCCAGTAACTACAACTCCCAAATATCACGTTCTATTTCCCCCAAACTCCATCTGTGTACATATTTGGGCATATGGAGTATTCGTGCCAAGTTTGGTCCAGATCCATCATTGTTTGAGTCCACAGTGCTCTCTGGATGTAGGTGAACTACAACTCTCAAACTCAAGGTCAATGCCCATCAAACCCTTCTAGTGTTTTCTGTTGCTCATGGGAGTCCTGTGTGCCACGTTTGGTCCAATTCCATCATTGGTGGAGTTCAGAATGCTATTTGATTGTAGATGAACTATAAATTCCAATAACTACAACTCCCAAATGACAAAATCAATTTTTTTTGAGTGAAGGACATCCATTGGGTTGTTAGGCGTATTCTGTCCAAATTCGGTGTCAATTCGCCCACTGTTTTTTGAATTCTGTTAATCCCACAAACGAACATTACACACACACACACACATATTTCTTGGAAGAAGAATATTTTATATGGCTGATCTATCTATATGTCAGGTAGGATGCCCATTTCCCTTGAGAATGGTTACTTACTCTGAACTTCAGGATGAAGGACCATGAAAAGAAGCCCCCAGGTGAGGGTGGAAGATGAGGTTTCAGTGCCTGCTGCAAATATGTCAAGAAGAAGGTGATTGAGGTTTTGTTCATTGAAACTGGTCTCTGTATTCCCTTCAGCCTGAAAGACATTAAAGAAATCTATCTATTAGGCCTGGGCGGTTTCGTTTCGTTAATTCGTAATTCGTTAATAATTCGTTAATTTTTCCAATTACAAAACGATAACGAACCATTCTGGAGCAATCATTAAAAAAAACGAATTTTTAAACACGTTTTGTAAATGCTTCGTATTTCGTTATTGTATTCGTTTCGTTATTGTTCCGAGGTCGTTTCGTTATTATTTCCGCATGTCTGGGCCAGTTTTATGGTTTAATTAGTGAAAAAAAATTATAATATCACACCAACAGTCAAGAACAGAGGGAGAGGGAAGCTTCAGAAGTTTTTGGAGGTTTTTTAGCGTATTTCGCGGTCGCGTCCGCCATTAACGAATCGATTCGTTATTGTTTCGGAAATCGATTCGTTAATTTTTTACCATTTACGAAATTTCGTAAATATCGAACTTTTTAAAAGGAAAATTTTGTAATTATTTTAAATATCGAAACAAAAAAACCCCCCAAATACAAATCGATTTTAGAAACAAATTTTTACGTTGTTACCCAGGCCTACTATCTATCTATCTATGTATATAATAAAAGTCAAAACTTGTATGCGGAGGACAAAAGTGTGGCGGGAGGAGTATGTGCCAGCGTTCTGATTGGCTACCGCTGTGGTGCTATTTGCATATGGTCTCTGATTGGCCAGCTTCAATAGGAGCCCCTGGTGGAGAAAAGAGTTCATGGCAGAAACGGGGACATGAGAAGGAAATTTGCATATCCTCATCCTGGTGCGGCTTGGAGGAGGATGCACAATGGACGATGGGACTTGCAATACCTGCACTCCCTTCCTAAAACCATTATAACTGCCAACAATGATGGATCAGGACCACAATTTACACAGAGAGCCCGCATAACCCACTCTACATCCTGGTGCGGTTTGGAAGAATTTGACAATGGATGATGGGACTTGCTGTCACTTCACTCACTTCCTGAGACCACTGAGACCCTTGCCAATGACTGATCAAGACCAAACTTGGCACACAGAGTCCCCATGACCCACTCTACATCCTGGTGTACTTTTGAGGAGGACAGACCATGGATGATAGGACTTCAAGTACCTCCACTTTCTTCCCAAGACTGCTGCAACCCTCATCCAATGTCCGAACAAAACCAAACTTGGCACACAGAGCCCCCATGACCCACTCTACATCCTACTGCGGTTTGGAGTAGGGCATACCATGGATGATGGGACTTGAAGTATCTCTACTCGCTTTTCGAGACTGCTGCGACCCTCAACAATGACTGAACAACACCAAACTTGGCACATAGACCCACTTTACGCCATGGTGTGGTTTGACTGTGGATCGAGCATGGATTATGGGACTTGCAGTATCTTCGCTCAATTCCTGAGACCACTGCAATGGATGATGGGACTTGCAGTACCTTCACTCACTTCCTGAAACCACAGTGACATTCATCCAAATACCAATAAAGACCAAACTTGGCACAGAGAGCCCCCATAGCCAACTCAACATTCTGGTGATGTTTGAGGGAGACTATGGATGATGGGACTTGCAGTACCTTAACTCACTTTCTGAGACTGCTGTGACCCTCATCCAATGACTGATCAAGACCAAACTTAGCACACAGAGCCCCCATGACCCACTCTCCATCCTGGTGCAGTTTGGAGGAGGATAGACTACAGATGATGGGACTCGCAGTTCCTTCACTAACTTCCTGAGACCACTGCAAGCCATATAAATAACTGATAAAGACCAACCTTTTTTTTAAAATGGTTTTTATTAAAGGTTTTCATCATATTACAAAAAAGTGCAGAAAAAAGAAAACTGGATATAGGGTGTGGATGGGACTGGTGAGGGTAGAAATGACGGGGGGTGGGGCAAAAGAAAAGGGAGGAGGGGGGATAGCATCAGGGAAGGGAAGGAAGGGGGAGAGAGAGAGGAAGAGGAAAGGAAAAAAGGGGGGGATAAAGAAAGAAAAGTAAAATAAAGAAAAGAAACTAAGTAAAGAGGGTTGGAGACAGATGGTCAATGTCTCTCTCGTTGACTTCCTTCATATCTTCCAAGTGGGGGTTCCTTTTCCTTCTCTCGTCCTTGTCTTCTTTGTCATTCTCTCTTCTGCTTATTGATTTGTGCTGTCATTCATATGGTCGGTATAATTTATCACTTTTGTCCAATCAGTTTCTTTTATTGGGGTTCCTTTGCTTTTTGTGATCAAGTACGTTAGCCTATCCATGTTTTTGATGTCTAAGACTTTCTCGATCCAATCCTTTATTTCAGGGGTTTCTTCTTTCTTCCATAATTTCACGTAGCAAATTCTTGCCGCCGTGGTCATTAAGAAGAGCAGTTTGTCTGAGTTTCTTTCCATTTTTAAGTCTAGTATTCCTAGCAGGAATATTTCTGGTTTAAATTGTAATTTCACATGTAATATTTCCTGTATTATTTTATGGATTTTTTTCCAATATTGTCTTGCTTTTGGGCACACCCACCACATATGGTAGTAGGAGCCCTCCACTCTCCCACACTTCCAACATTTAGGGTTTACATTTTTATACGACTTATTTAATTTTTGGGGGGTCAAATACCATCTGTGGGCTACCTTTAACCAATTTTCTTTTAAATCTATTGCGTAAGTGTATCTAATTTTTATTCTCCAAATCTTTTCCCAATCTTCTTTTTTAATTGACCTGCCGAGATTTTCGTTCCATCTTTTCATATATTTTTTCTCTCCATCCTTTTCTGAGTTCCATTCCAGTAGTTTCTTATACAGCTTTGTTATTATCTTTCTATTTGAATTTAATATCTTGTCCCAAAAAGTGTCTTGTTCTTGAAACCCGTGTATATAATCCTTCTTATAACATTCAGTTATTTGTATGTATTGGAACCACGATATATTTTTATTTATCCAATTCATTTCTTGTTGTGTCTTCATTACTCTTTCCCCAGCCTCTTTTTTTAGTAGATCTTTGTAATTCGGCCAATTATTCCATCCCATCTCTCGTCTTTGAGTAGCCTCTAGAGGAGAGAGCCATAATGGAGTTTTTTCACATATTTTAGCTCTGTATTTCTGCCAGATTTTTATAATTGTAGATCTAATCAGATGATTGCCGAATTTTCTTTCTTTCTTGGGATCTCCATACCATAGGTAATGGTGCCAGCCTGTTCTTAGTTCAATTCCTTCTAATGTGAGTAGTTTTTTCTTCTTTAATTCCACCCAATCCTTGACCCACATCAGTGCGCTAGCTTCGAAGTAAGATCTTAAATCCAGCACTGCAAAACCGCTTCTCTTTGTATCTTCAGCCATATTTTTGAAGTTGATTCTTGCTTTTTTTCCTTGCCAAATGAATTTCATTATCTCCTTATTCCATTCTTTTAGTAGGCTTTGGTTCCTAATTATTGGTAAATTTTGAAAGAGGAAAATAATTTTAGGTAATATTTTCATCTTAATACAGGCAATTCTCCCTAGTAGAGATAGATTTAGATTTTTCCAGCTCTCTATTTCTTTTTTCATTTTCTTCCACCCTTCTATATAGTTGTTCTGTAGTAGTTGTATGTTCTTAGCCGTCATTATTATGCCTAAGTATTTCAGTTTGGTTACAATCTGGATGTTCCAATTCTTTCCTAGTCTCTCCTTTTCTTTCTGTGTAATATTCTTCGTTAGAGCTTTTGTTTTATCCAGATTTAATTTAAAGCCCGCCTTATTGTTTGTATCCATTTCCCCAGATTTCTTTCAGGTTCTTCTATTACACAAATAATATCATCGGCATACGCCCTTACTTTAAATTCCAGGCCTTGAATTTTTGCGCCCTCCAGTTCTTTATCTTCTCTAATTTTATCAAGTAAGGTCTCTATGGTCAGAATAAATATCAGGGGGGATAGGGGGCAGCCTTGTCTCGTCCCTTTCTCTATTTCGATTTTCTCCGTTTCTTGTCCATTAACACGGATTTTGGCCTCTTGTTTCTCATAAATTGCATTTATCATGTTTTGAAAGTGGTATCCAATATCCATTTCCCTCATAAGCGCTTTGAAAAATTCCCAATTTACCCTATCGAATGCTTTCTCCGCATCAAGTGCTAATAACATTACTTTTCTTTGGCTATTGATATCATAGTATTCGATCAGGTCTATTATTGTTCTGACATTATCCTTCTGCTGTCTATTTGGTAGAAAACCAGATTGTTCTTCCTTGATACTTTTTGAGAGTAGTTTTTTTAGTCTCTCTGCAATTATAGAGCTGAATATTTTATAATCCAGATTTAGGAGTGATATAGGCCTATAATTTTTCAAATTTTCGGGGTCAGAGTTTTCTTTATGTATCACCGTTATATTTGCTTGTCTCCATGAATTCGGTATGGTTTTGGTTTCTCTAATCGTGTTCATAATTTTTTTAAAATATGGTATTAATTCTTCTTGGAAGGTCTTGTAATAGATTGCGGAGAAGCCATCTGGGCCTGGGGCCTTATCTATTTTCAGATTTTTAATTGCTCCTTTTATTTCTATATCTGAGAACTCTTTATTCAGCTCTTCTCTTTCCTCTTCTGAAATTCTTCCAATTTTTCTGTTTCCTAAATATTTTGAAATTTTTTCATTGTTTATCTCATCTTTCTTATATAGATTTTTATAATATTTCATAAATTGCCTTTTTATTTCCTCTTCTTTTGTATATATTTTGTCTTTGTCTTTCAGTTTTGTCACAAATGTTGCTTCCCTTTTCCATCTTAACTTCTTAGCTAGCCATTTCCCTGGCTTGTTTGCATTCATAAAATGATTTTGCTTTAAATACTTCAACTCCTTTGCTCTCTCCTCTAATTCTAAGAGCTCTCTTTGTTTATGTAATATTTTTAGTTTGTCCATGCTTCCATTGGTTCGGGGGTCTTTTTTTAGGTTTTCCTCTTCTTGTTTAATTTCTTCCATTCTTATTTTATTCTTTCTTGCTTTTTGTTGAATAAAATTACCTCGCATTATAACTTTGCTGGTCTCCCAAACTGTGTACAGATGTGTTTCTTCCTTATCATTTATTTCGAAGAACTCCTTTAACTTTTTTCTATTATTTTCTATATCCTCTTCTTTTTTTCAGTAAGTTATCATCTAATCTCCAACTTCTAGTCGTTTCCGATAGTTGCATTTTCATCACTAGTAGGCAGTGGTCCGAGTCTATTCTTGGTAATATATTTATTTCTTTGACATTCAGTGTTAGGGAATTTGTTATCCATATCATGTCTATTCTTGACCAACTTCTATAACGGTCCGAATAGAAGGTGTAGTCTATTTCCTTTTCATGTTTTAATCTCCAAATATCTTGTAATTTGTATTCATTTATCCAATTTAGAATTGACTTTGGTAAATTTCCGCTGTTTGATATTCTTTTTCCCTTCTGTTTTAATTTTTTGCTTCTGTCTAATTTATTATTTATTACACCGTTGAAATCCCCTAGAATTACTAGTTGATCAAATGATTGGGAATCTATTTGTCTTTTTATTTTTTCTGAAAATATTGTTTTAGAGTCATTTGGAGCGTAAATATTACATATTGATATTTTTTTCTTCCCTTGGGTTGTGATGGTGACCCCTACAAATCTTCCCTCCTCATCCTTAAATGCTAGGGTTGCCGGAATGTTTGTGTCTATGTATGTTGCAACCCCTCTTTTTTTTTCACTTGCTGAGGCATAGAAGACTCTTCCCAATTTTTTATTGTTAAGATGAGCTACATGCTTTTGTGTTATGTGTGTTTCTTGTAGAGCAATAACGTGATACTTTTGTTTTATTAATCTATTGAATATTTTATTTCTTTTATTCAGTGAATTAATCCCATTAATATTCTGAGAGTAGAATTTTAGTTCTCCATACATTCTTCTTTTTGCGTCTCTTCCTCCTGCTCGTCTTCCTCCTCCTCCGATTCTCTATATCTCTCGTCCTTTTCCTCCGGTCTCCCTTCTTCTTCTCCGTTTGCTTCCTCCGTCTTTCTTGATCTTTCATCTTTTATAATTTCATTCGATGGTATTCTTATTGTCCACTCTAGTTGTTCTTTCTGCCTATCTTGTCCGTCTTGTCTCTCAGGGGAGTATCTTCCTAGCTTATTCTTCCTTTCCCTCTCTCTTTCATGTTTGTCTCTTCTTTTTCCTGCCTCTCTTTTTATTTTATAATAAAAATCCTTTGCACATTCTTCATTTAATATCCAGTAGCGTTGCTCTCTGTAGGTTACCATAAGGCCATCTCCTTTCTCCCAGCGGAATCTTATGTCTTGCTTCTTTAGCTCTTCAGTAAGGAAATTATATTTCCTTATTTTATTCAGTGTTGCTTTCGGGTATTCTCTCAGTATCGCCACTTTCTTTCCTTTATAGAACACATTCTTGTTGCTATTTATTTTTAGTACTTCGTCTCGAACCGTTTTTTTCGTGAAGTTCACAATCACGTCTCTTGCTGTTTTATTTTTTTTTTGCGTATATAGTATTTACCCGATATATTCTGTCCGTATGGTTTATTACTTCTTGGTCTGTCCAGTTCAGCATTTCTGATAAGATTTCCGTTACTTTCTCTTGTATATTCTCTTTGGCCTCTTCTGCTATATTTCTTAATCTAAGCTGATATTCCAGAGTCCTCGCTTCTATTGCTTCTTGTCTTTCTTCTATCCGATGACTTTTTAAGTCAAAGGTTTTCATTTTCACTGATATTTCCTCTTGTTCTTTCTTTAGCTCCTGCTTTTCCTTCTTAAGATCCTTTAATTCTCTTTGTATAGAGGCTATGCTTCCTTTCATCACTCCCAATTCTTCCTTCAGGCTAGCCATCTGTTCTTGTGCTATGCTTTGATAGGCATCCTGTTTTTCCTGCATTTTATCTTGTTTGTCTTGCATCGTTTGTATTTCTGCCAATATTTTTTTCATCATCTCTTTTATGTTCATCTCTTTTGGAGGTGCATCCTCAGTCAGGGAATTTTTCCTAGCTGTTCCTTTCATTTCCTTCGGATTTTCTCCTTTGCTCTTTGGTGTGGTCATCTCACCTTTCGTTGCTATTCTTATATTTTCCTTATCTTTTGCTTGTCTTTTCTTTATATTTAACTGTCTTTTTCTTGTAGGGCTCTGGGAAAGCAACTGAGAGGATATGGGTGGGTAGTTGGGGGGGGGGGGGGGTAGGGGAGGTAGGACCAGTTCAGATTTTCAAATTACTGCTATCTGCAATTCCAATTGTTCTCTTCTTCCTCTCTTCCCCCTCTGTCTCTCTATCTCTCTCTGTCTCTAGATTTTGTATATATATCCGTGGTATATAGATATATATATTCCAGTTCAGGGGGGGGGGGGGTTAGTTATTTATTATTTTCTTACCCTTTTTCCTCTGCTCCTTTCTTTCTACCTCTATTTTCTCCTCCGTTTGTCGTTTACCTTCTTATTCTAATTCCCTTCTCCGTCGTTGCTCTCCTTTTCTCTCCTTTTCTCCGTTAGAGTACCCACCGTTGCACCAATTCAGTTCTTGTTTCACCCTCCGTCTTCTTCTCCCTTAGGTTTCGTCTTCTCTCACGTTGTTTCCAAACTTCCTGCAGGTTTTTTGCTTTATTTTTGCTTTATTTCCCCTTATTTTCCCTTCTTCCGTTCAACTTCCGCCACACCTCGGCCACTTCTCGTTTTATCTCGCGTTATCTCCTCTTTTCTCGGCGTCTCGCCGTTTCAGCCTTTCTCTCGCGAGCTTTCTCCCGGGATTTCTTTCTTACGTGGTGATGTGGCGCGTCGCGTGATGACGTGGCACGTCGCGTCTTCTCTCCGCCTCTTGGTGCGCAGCCCGCGTGGTCTGCCTTTGCTTATCTTCCTTGGCCTTATCAGTCCTTGTTCGATGTGGCGTCTTCAAGGTCAGTTTCGTGTTGTTGTCTTAACCCTTGCTTGTCCTTCTTGTCCTTAGCTATGGAGGTAATTATGGGTTCTCCCCTCCGATTACTTTAATTCTTTCCTCCTTTCTCTCTTCTTTTCTCCTGTATTTTAGCGTCCCTGCTTATGTCCGTCACTTTAGTTTCTTTCTTTTATCTCTTTCTTATTCTTTCTTATCCTTGCTCTCCTCCATCTGCCACTTTCCACCACCTTCTTACCTTCTTTCCCCTCTCCTTTCTTCTTCAAACTCTCCTTCTCCTTCTCCTGTACTATCAGTAATCAGTAATCAATCCCTTGATATATTCTCTTGTATTCTCTTAAAGTTGTGTTGGTATTAGTAAACACCTTAGTATATTCAATACTTCTCTCTTCTTGCTGTCTTCTCTCTCTCTTTCTTTTCCCCTGAGGTTTTACCTCCTTCTCTCCGCTTTTATTTTTGGTTCTTACCTTCTGTCCAACTGTCGTTCTTTATTCTATTCTGGAAGAGACTTCTTCGCCCACTTTCGGATAGGTTCTTACAGCTTCAATCGCTGTTTTCTTTCATTCTTTCTTTCCTGTCCTTCTTCTTCAGTGTGGATGTGCACGCTCGAGGATGTACAGGGACGCGATGCCCTGTGCACTACTGTAGCGGCCCACCTTACCTCGGGGATCTAGTTGCCGGACCCTTTCGGAAGCCCTCCCTTGAGGGGAGAGCCCCCTTTAGGGCCGTTGGCCGATCCCCTTGCAGTTACGCAGTTTTCCCCACTTCGTTCCGTGAGGAAAAGGGAGCTGTAGCTCTACCCGGCCGCTTACAGAGCTGGCTCTTCTCTTCCGAGACTAAAAGTCCTTCTCCTCGCCATTGCGGCACACCGGAAGTCTCGATAAAGACCAACCTTGATACATAATTCCTTTCTCTAATAACCCGGGCAGTGCCGGGTCCCTAAACTAGTAGATAATAAAAATGTAAATGGTGCAATACTGCATAATGCTCATACTGTATTTGCGAGATACAGCTATGTATTTATGAGTGTGGCAAAGCATACTTGAGAAAAGAAAAGGAGTCAAAAGAAATGAATGGGGAAATGAAGGGGCAGAAAAGAGAGAGAGAGAAAGAAAGAGGGAGAATGCTTTTAACATTGATTCCTATTGTAATATTAAATCAAAACTTGGCACAGACCATGCTCCATCAATTCAGTTAAAAGCTTCATGCACATAGATGTGAAACACACTCTTTAAATACATGTTGAAATGTGGGTTTTACCAGCACAAAGCTCTCTCCTGTCAGATTACTGAAAAAAAATTGGTCCCCCCCTTGGCGACTCCAGACTTGGCTATTGTTAAGTACTGTGAGTCCCCTTTGGAGAGATAAAATGGGGTAATAATAATAATAATAATAATAATGGCCCCAGTGGTTGGTGGGGACGCGAGACAGGGCCTTTTCTGTGGTGGCCCCCCGACTCTGGAACACCCTCCCAAAAGATCTTAGACAGGCCCCTACATTGGCAGTCTTTAGAAAGAACTTGAAGACCTGGCTGTTCCGATGTGCCTTTACAGAATAGGAATCTCCAATAACAAGTCCCAGAAGCACTTTATTAGAACTAAGATTGCTGCACACCGCACATTGCACTTACCCTATAATCCTTACATATCACCTGTCACATCAGCACTGTACCCATTACTCTGGCCTGGCCCAGTTTTATAGTGTCTTGTTGTATTGTTTATTGCTTGTTGTTTAATATTGCTTTAATTGTTTTTAATTTGCTTTAGGTGTTGTATTGTTACGTTGTGTTTTGAGGCCTTGGCCTTTGTAAGCCGCATCAAGTCCTTCGGAAGATGCTAGCGGGGTACAAATAAAGATAATAATAATAATAATAATAATAATAATAATAATAATAATATTTGGCACACTGGTGGCTCCTCGGCTGTGGAACGCCCTTCCCACGGACATTAGGCTAGCACCATCCCTAATGGTATTCCGCAAAAAAGTGAAGACCTGGCTGTTTGTGCAGGCGTTCGAATAACTAGTGCAATGATTGGTAATGAACATAGGAATGGAACAATGGATGACGAATCTGGATTATGTTTTTGGTGATGAGACATTAGTGATTGGTTATTGTAGTAATTGTTTATTGATTGGGTAATGTGGTAAGTTGTTAACTGTTGTTACATTGTTGCATGGAATTATTGCTGTTTTTATTAGTTGTGAACCGCTGTGAGTCGCCTACGGGCTGAGAACAGTGGTATATAAGTAAAGTAAATAAATAAATAAATAAATTTTGGGGAGATAAAGTGGGGTATAAATAATAATAATAGTAATAATAATAATAATAATAATAAAACTGTATTTATAACTCTTAAACTTATTAAAGGCTTTCATGGCTGGAATCTCTGGATTGTTAAAGTTTTTCAGGCTGTACGACGGAAAGAATGTTTCAGAAGCATTCTTTCTTTCATGGCCATACATCCTGAAAAACTTACAACAACCCAATTCTTGAACTGTTTGCTGACTCTACTACCTTGGTTGTTTGGACTTTGTTCTGAGGGCCAGTCCAGACGGTACCTCTATTCTAGGAGCTTCCACAGAAAACAGAAGGGTGGCCAGATGCCCTTCCCTGTAAATGCAGGAGTAATTGCTACAAAAGGCAAAAACCGCGAGATTTCCATGTGCGGGAATATCGCAGTTTTCTGCCAAATATGCGGATCTTCACATGTCTGTATGTTCCTGCAATCGGAAATCATGTGATTTTTTAAATCTGGGCTTTAGATGTTTGTTCCTGATTGGTTGGTTCCTAAAAAGAAGGTGACACTTGAGTAGAATGTGAAAACTTTGTTTATGTAGCAGATATTCCATGAAATGTCTTGAGTGCATAGTTTTTCTGGTAAGGGCAAGGAATGGAAGTGATTTGCATATCTGAATCTCCGCACATCTGCATATCTGCATCTTGAGAATTTTTTAAAAACTGCCAAAGTTTCCAGTAGGAGTCCCATAGGGGCCATCTTGGGAGACTCTAAATCTCTCAACAAAGCATCAAGTCTGAACAACAGAGGCAGAAATCCCAGACCAGCAGGTCTGTGTGTGGACCTCTTCTGAAGTCCTGGGATTTTTATTTTTTTTTTTTTTGCCCTGGTTTAGTGTTGTCTGGAAGCACCCTCAGTCTAGAATTATTTTGTTTCAGTCTGATTCTAGCCACGCAAAGAGATGGCAGACAAAACATCATTTCCCTTTCTTAAAAGGAAGTTTTCAAATGTAATTTCCTCACATTCTAAAACCTGTAATATTGTTTTGAAAAGGTAAGAAATGTCCAACAGGCAGTCTTTCTTTTAGAATTAAAATATATAAAAAGAGAATTACAATGTAATTAAGTATTTTAAAAATATTTCCTCGTGAGTAAAGTACAAACCTGTCGTTTCCACTCTCATTTAAGGGAAGATAGGTCTGGAAAGGAAGGAAGGAAGGAAGGAAGGAAGGAAGGAAGGAAGGAAGGAAGGAAGGACTTCAAAAAAACTAACAATTGTCACTCATTATAGTCGATAGGTCTCTTAGTTGAATAATGTACTATATACAGTGTTTGATAGACTTAATTGTTTTAAATAGTGTTAAATTAGTTTCAGTGTTTTTGCCTGTCCTTTTGCATTGTTAAATTGTCTCTGACTTTGCAAAGACTTTTGTTTTCACTTCCCATGGAAGATGGAAATCCAGTAAAAGCATAGAAAAAGGGCATGGAGAAAGAGTGGGAAGGAATTCTTTAAGGCAGTGGTTCTCAATCTGTAGGTCCCGAGATCTTTTGCCTTCAACTCCCACAAATCCTAACAGCTGGTAAACTCTCTGGGACTTTTGGGAGTTGTAGGCCAAAATACTTGAGGACCCATAGGTTGAGAACTACTGCTAAGGTGATCTTTTATGGTAAGAAGCAAAGTTAAACCCCCAGTGGCTTTTCACATGGTCACCAAATCATTTTGTGCAAACATGAGTAGATAGTGATATATGAAAGAATTTGGAGGTGCTCCCTTCGCTTTCTCAAGGGCAGAACATGGTAACATTCCTTAACACCCAACCACTATCCGGGGGCCCTTTTAACTACAGAAGCATAGCACTATGATTACACTTTAATTGTCAGAGCAATTCCTAGGGAATCCTGTGTTGTGTGGTTTGGCGAGGCTCTTAGACTTTCTGGGGGAGAACCCTCCCTAAACTGCCAACACCAAGATTCCATAGGATATCACGGTAGGAATGAAAGTGGAATGTACAGTAGAGTTTTGCTTATTCAACATAAACTGGCTGGCAGAACGTCGGATAAACGAAAGTGTTGGATAATATGGAGTCTCTTACTGTTATCCATCTGATACGGAGCTAGACACCTAGAATACTAACAACAGGGACTCAAAGGGTTAAGGCAATGCAATGCCTCAGGGCTAGAGTGCCCAGCAGGAAGTGCCGGGATGTAGAAGAGGAGCATGGAAATCACAGAGGGAAGGAGGGAGGACACTTCTGCTTCCGGTCCTGTCTCTTTCCCCCATTTCCTCCCTCCTCCTCCTCCTTGTCTGCTCTTTTTCGCTTATTGGGAATGGAGAGAAAGTTGAGGAATGCTCTTTAATTGAAGGGGAAATTAGGGCGAAAAGGAGGGGCAACGGATAGGAGGAATGTCAGATAAGATGGATTGTCTGATAAGCGAGACCCTACTGTACTATCATAACGTAATGTGAAAAGGCCCAAGGGTGAATAGCTCACTAAACTCACCGATCTCCCATAAGTGTGAGTCACAGAAGTTAACGGGGGGGGGGGGGGGGGTTGCTTCCAGTAAAAAAATATATATGAAATTATGGCTATTTAAGCAAGCCTTTGCAATCTAGTGCAATAGACAAACACAGAATTTTGTGAAATTGAATATGGGAATGGCTCAGACAATGATTTTGGACAATGAGGCTATCAGTGAAGGTACTTGTTTTATATATTGGTTTTATATGTTTTTTAAAGATCTTATTATATATACTTTTAAATTCTGTTTTAAATATGGTTTTAAGTATATATTTTTAAGGCATCGAATGACTGCCTGATTGCAAGCCACCTTGAGTCACCTTTGGGTTCAGGAAAGGCAGGATAGAAATATCATAAACAAACAAATAAATAAATAACTGGTTCTTTGAAAGATCATCTATGAAGTCACAGAATTATGATTATTATGATTATTATATTTATATCCTGCTTTATCCCTCCCACAAGAGACTCAAAGCGGCTTAACATAAAAACATCAGCATACAATTTAAAATATACAAATATACATATATTAAAAGAGCACAATCCTCTCTCCTTCCCTTTATTAGATTAAAAAACTTCATTTTTGAGGGACAAATTAAGGAAATTAAATGGGAAACACACTGAAGCATGGACAAAAGCAGAACAGGATTCTTGCCAAAAGGATTGTTTAGCTCTATATGTTTCCGCAGATATATGGTACAGGTACAGGTTGACCCATATTTGTGAATCAGCAACCCATTCTATCAAATCAGTCTTCTTAATATGAGCACTAGGAACTATTTCCTCTTCTCACTGGCTCGTTCTGGTTATAATAGGGACTGTCCACTTTTTGACTGTGACTCCACTATTCAACTGAACAACTAAGTTTTTTATCAATAGTTTGCTGGATTTTTTATATAAATGACAGTCAATCTTTTCCATAAAAACTATCCTACCTTTTCGATCTCCTCCAAAAATGCATCAATCAAATCTCTTGGATTGTTGGGATCTCTTGTTTTCTTATGTTCATTCACAATATCTTTTATAATTGTACTGAAATCATCCCAGTCTTTCTTAATTTTTTGTAGAGGTCCAGGAAGATAGGAGAACCAGGATATATAAGTAAAAAACTGATATATCAATGAAAGGGGGAAAAACACACACATATAAGTATATTTTCTCAAATGGGAACATTTATCAGATAGTTTGCTTAAAAATACATTTCATTATGGGAGAAAGTTTTTAAATACTTACCTTTTCATACTCGGGCAGAGCATCCTTATCTAGATTTTATTCCCATTCCTCATCCTACTCCTCAGCATCACCATCACTTTGAAACTATTAATGATGATGATGACAATCTATATAATAATGCATTTGTGTAACTCTTTTGACAGCTAATCTGTTTTATCTCCAGTCTCATCCATTATCATAAGTCATTATAATCATCAATGTTGTTCTGGAGGACAGCATATCAGAGATTTCTAAGGATTGTAGTTAAATATTTCTTGAAGCTTTGTTTTTGCAAGAGGAACCTGGAAAGATGGAGGTGAATCTTGCTGTCTTCCCAATTGCAACATTTAATGCCAGTATCTACTCTGTTTGGAGATTGGGAATGGAGAGTTACCTAAGAAGAGCATCCTTATGGGAGTGCACAATGACTCCAGTCCAGGGGGTATCTGCAGAGGAACAACGCAGAGCTGACAAGAGAGCCAAATCAATCCTGATTCTGAGTGTAGATGATAAACAATTGATTCAGATAAGCAGCCTGGCTACTGCCTATGAGATTTGGGTGAGATTCAGGCCTGAAGCCAGGATTTCGATTCGGGGGGGGGGGGGGGGGGGGAGTTTGTTTCGGGGGGGGGGGGGGCTGAGTCCAAGTGAAACCTTTTGTATCGTTACCCCAATACCCCCATGCATATGGGATATATTGATTAGGGTGATCAGATCATGATATGAATAAACTTAACAGTTTAAATAATGCACCAGTATGGCCTTTTCGCGAACCACCATGAGAATTTCAGGGGGGGGGGCTGAAGCCCCCCAAGCCCCCCCCCCCCCAACCCGGCTACATGCCTGGTGAGATTGATAGAAGTCTGTGCTTCGGACTCAGCAGCTACAGTGGTTGCTCTTGCCAGGAAGATTTTACAGGAAGCGTTTGCAAAAGAATGAAAATATGAAGGAACATTTGCAAACCCTGCAGAGCCTATTTGTGTAGCTGGGGGAAAGAGGCTTCCACCTCACTAAGAACAAAAGTTTTATTGTTCTGTCCTTGATGGATGATTCTTTCAATGGTATTAATTCTACAACTGCGGATCTCCTAATCACCTCAAGAGAAACAAAGCATGAAAAACCTTCTCCAGCAGGAGGGGATAAATCACAGGCTCATATGTTCAGAATGGTAAAATTGAGAGATATGTGCAAAAGATTCAAATTGTAAAAGCCTGGGTAAAGCATGTGGACTTAAAGTGTAATTGTGTTAGAGATGCAGTAAAGAATTGTGAGATTGTGTTGGTTTACTGCAATGCAAATTTAAAGCGTTGAGTGTTCAGAAGCATTTAGTAGTATTAAGTGATCTGTGTATTTTTGAATGTACTGTATAAATGTAAAGGCTTATTTTTCTGTTGACATGAGGAGGGGTGTTGGAGAATGCAAGGAATCAGTGAGTGTGTGTGTCAACTGTAAAATAAGATTCATGAAGATGCTTGGTCGGGCAATACGAAGGGTAATAACTAAGCCTGGAACTTTTGGATACTGTTGCATTTTTGTTCAGGCTCGAGCTAGCGGGTGCAGAGAGAGAGATGAGAGAGAGAAGGAGAGAGAGAGAGACTGATTTGCTTCTTGGCTGCTGGAGGAATATTCTCTCATATGGACAAAGAAATACATTTTAAAACTCTCTAAAAGAACTTATCGTAAGTTGATGCAACTGTTTATATTGTGCATATGCTGTTCTGAATTAAGAAGAGTAAATGACTTGTTCTTTATTGTTCATCTGTGTGGCATATTTTCTTTCTCTGGCAAGGCAGCGTGTAGACTGATCAAACGTGAACTACACGTGGTTTGTTTTATATTATGCCACATACTGTAAAAAAAAAACTGATTAAAAGTACCCACTCAAAAGCACCCACCCTGTCTTGAAATGAGTGCCAGCGTTGATGCTTGTGTTTCCTCACTCCACAGGGGTTGGTGTACCCTGCCCTGTCTCCCGGGTTCTGATCTCAGATTATCTTCTTATCATATAATCCAGATCAAAGCAGATCAGATCCTGGGATATAGGGCAGTGTAGATCCAGCCAGTGATACTCTCAGCGGTGACAGTCATTACCTGTTTTGTGTCTAAGTCCTCAGAATCCCAAAATCTTTCCCAATGCATTATCTATGTCTTGACAGTGGTGAAACACTGATTCAGACAGACCACATTGGTGACCTGGGTGTCCTGCTTGTTCATCAGCCACATCTCAAGTAGCCACTACCCCTTTAAAAAATCAAACTCAGAAAGATACCAGAGGCAAGATACTGGTTATTCCCTTCAGGATCTCTTCAGTCGAATGCATAAGCGACAGGAGGTTTTTACTGTGATATTCAAAACGATCACCAAATGCTAATGTACAGATAATATTGCCAACTGCAGTGTAGATGAAGTCATGTGGGTCAAAAGGAAAACCTACATGAGATAGAAAAACAATGAATAAGAGTTATGCTATCACTGCCCAAGAGTTTTTGGTGGACTGATTCCACAGCAACAAAGTATTACTCAGGCATAACCCCAACAACAAATCCAAACAAACAAGCATTGACCTGAATTCCTTTATAACTTTCAGAGAGATTCGCTTTTTTGGGAAAAGAAGCTTTAAGAAATTCTCCATTTTGCCATTTTCCATAGTTTCCTTTGTTAGCAATATAATCAAACATATGTGACATCATTCCTCATAAGAATGGCTCAGAATCATAATTATCCTCCTCTATTACCAGCATAGGCATAAGAACTAAGTTTCTTTTTTAGATTCACCCAAATCTTCCTCTTGTCCACAATAATAAGTTGTACCTTCCTGAGATTTCAACTCGGCACACAAGTATCCAGCTTCTTCACACACTCTCTTTTCAAGTGTTTTCTTCCCCATTCCAAGTCTTTTCAGATTGGAGACACAGAATCGTCTTTGCTCCCTCCAGCCATTGTCACATGAGGTCACAAGGACTCCTAAAACGTATAAAATAATTCAGTGAATATTTTCTTGAAAATAATCTCTGTGTTTTGTTCTAATATCCCAAATCACAGGTTACGAATGACTCTTATTTTTTTGAGTCAATGAGAGTAGCAGTCATGTGTTGACCCTTGTCCGACACAGTTTGGCTGCTGTGTTGGTCTGGATAAGGGCGAACAGATTGAAACTTAATCCAGACAAGACAGAGGTACTCCTGGTCAGTCGAAAGGCTGAATAGGGGATAGAGTTACAGCCTGTGTTAGACGGGGTTACACTCCCCCTGAAGACACAGATTCACAGTCTGGGAGTGATCCTGGATTCACTGCTGAGCCTGGAACCCCAGGTCTTGGCAGTGGCCGGGAGAGCTTTTGCGCAATTAAAACTCATATGCCAGCTGCACCCTTTCCTTGGGAAGTCTGACTTGGCCACGGTGGTCCATGCTCTGCTTACATCCAGAATAGACTACTGCAACGCTCTCTATGTGGGCCTGCCTTTGAAAACTTCTCGGAAGCTTCAATTAGTCCAACGGTCAGCGGCCATGTTGTTAACTGGAGTGGCAGTTAAAGGAAGTGTACTACTCCTCTGTTGAGTCAGCTCCACTGGCTGCCAATTGGCTTCTGGGAACAATTCAAAGTGTTGGTTTTAACCTTTAAAGCCCTCAACGGTTCTGGCCCAGACTACTTGTCCAAACGTATCTCCTTCTATGAACCATCACGAAGTTTAAGATCATCAGGAGAGGCCCTGTTCTCGATCCCACCACTCTTGCAAATGCGGTTGGTGGGGATGAGAGACAGGGCCTTCTCGGCAGTGGCCCCCTGTCTGTGGAACTCCCGCCTGAAGGACAAGTTGGCCACCTCCCTCCTGTCTTTTAGAAGACAACTGAAGACCTGGCTCTGTGGCCAGGTGTTTGATTAGATGATAGTGGCAATAGGAAAGGAATTTGGGTTGCGACACTGGATTTCCCAGTTTGATTTTTGGTTTTACTGGCATTTTAATATTATCTGGTAAATGAATGTATTGGCTGATGTGTTTGATGTTTTAAGATAATTTTATTGTTTTACTATTTTATTGTATTCTTTGATGTATATGTTGTAAGCATCATTGATGCCTATGTGAGGCAGTTCTGAGTCCCCTTGTGGGGAGAAGGGCGGGATAGAAATGTACAAAATAAAAAAAATGTCATTCCCTGTGCTATAAGTCATATTGCTCTTGCTGAGGCAGTCATCAGGGACAGTTCCCCCCTTGCTACCACCTAGGTGCCTACCAATATTGTTATGCTAAGATCAATTTTTAGCTGTGGACTTGTCAATCATTTTGCTGTGTCATATATAGTTGATTCCATCACAACATAAGGAAGACTTGCCTTCACAATTCTTTCCACGGCCTATTATGCCCATCAAGGGTATTGATGATCGCTCAGTGAAGTTCTCAGCTTTTTGTCCCAGTGCCTCCTTTATTGTCTGGAACCCACTCAGTACTACAAATTTTTTCCATCCAATCCGGAATGATAAGATTGGTCCATATCTTTCCATCAGCTGTGACAAGAAAGAAGGAAACCCCGGTGGAATAAATTTTAAACACAAAAGAAAAACACAGAGAAGCCCAAACTATGTAACCAGAATATACTGTAAAACCCAAAAGATTGAATATATTTCAAGCTTAGAATTCTTTTTCAAAGATAGTTGCAATAGTAATTTAAAGAGGAAAGAGGGAAACTGACATTTTCAAGAATGTCATCTGCCTTTACTAAAGGTATCTTCCCTTGTTGAATCAAATATTTTCCTATCTATACCAGCGAAGTCATTGCAATTTATCTTTCCTTTTCATCTACAAAAAGAAGAAAGAAAGGGGGAAACAGTAGAGAAAGACAGAGGAACTCATTCTGGATGGCAACAACACCCAGAAACTCTGCAATGATATCAGTAACCTATAAATGATGTAATAATTAAAGCCTCATTAGGTAACACCCTCTCTTTCGGAGTCCACTTAGTTTAGATAGTCATATTTACTCTCTATGCCCTACATACATCTCAACAATTAAATGCAATTCAACAACATTTGGAAAGCTTGATTCCCATTTCTAATTCAGCTTATGTTGGGGTTTTTTTTATCACACGTGAATAGCTGAACTTTACACCACATTCTAAACATGCCACTTGGTGCCTATTTTGGACTATCATTTAGCCCAGATCCCAAGCTTTCAGTAAAAAAAAAAAGAGAGAGAGTAAGTCTTTAGCTTTCAAAGACATGGAAGAAATGGGGCCACTCTGCAGTCGGTTTTGTGTGTATGAGAATTTGAGGGCACATCCAAATATCCCCATTAACACGGGAGTTCTCACAATTAAAAGGGGGCTGTCCAGGTGATATCCCAGAGAAACACGAATTAATTTTCCACAAAGCAGGAAAACTCTGGTTTGTGATCAATTAATTTGTTAGTGGGTTTATTCCGTGCCTTCTTGGAAGGTGTGGAATAAACCCACTATTTCTGCTGTCTGGACTGCTCCCTCAAAAGTTCTGGGCTTTTGAGGGGACAGTCCAGACAGTAATCCCATGGTTTTCCGGGCCAAATTTTCCAAAAACCCCTTTTAAAAGTAAAAGAACTTACCCGGCCTCCTTTAGAGTGGTGCTGGAGTTCTCCTGGTGCATAGCAATGATGTGCCAAGATAGCGAGGGGGGAAGGAAATTCCTATGCACCAGGAGAGTGGGGAGCAGTATGAAAAGAGAATGACCGCATTCTGGATGAATAGACTCCATTAGGGATGCCACAGTCTAGAATAACTTGGAGGTATCTCATTCAAGGAGTGACCATAAGTCAATGTTGACTTGAAGACAGCTAACAACTACAACACTAGATATTTCTCTCAGGGCCCTTCCACACAGCCCTAGATCCCAGAATATCAAGGTAGAAAATCCCACATTATCTCAGTGTGGACACCCAGATAACCCAGTTCAAACCAGATATTGTGGGATTTTCTGCCTTGATATTCTGGGATATAGGGCTGTGAGGAAAGGTCCTCAGTCTCAAAGATACTAAAAGGTCACTTTGCATTCTGACTGGGACTACCATGGCTATTGAAAATAACAGTGAATGGTGAGGTTCAAATTGACATACATTTCCAGTATGGAAGAGCCCTTTGATTCATGGCCCTCTTTGCTCTCACTCATCTCACAACACTTGGATCATTCTGCAATAAATTATGCATCTGTGAAGATGCAATGAGCACATGGAGGAAGCTACAACAAATCTACTGTGTGATTCTGTGTGTATATATTTATATGGGTTGAATGCCTCTTCTTGTCTCTTCCAAAAGGCTATGATCCAATACGTATCTAGCATTGATGAAAAGCCTGACTTGTAAGCCAATACAGAACACGGGACTTCCATTTTTTTAAAAATTATTTTGTTTCTAAGTTATAGAGAAAGGCAAATACAGTTTAAGATGAGTTGTTTAGTGATGTACAGACATACCCTGTCACTTTTTTTAAAATTACATTTTAGCAAGCAATTTGTCATCTCCAGAAGTCTTTAACTGGTTGTGTTCCTTTATGAATTACTAAAGAATACACTTTTCCTATAACATCCTCATTACATTGCTGTGGTTATATAATTTTTATATAACCTTTTCTATATAATTTTTAAAGGTATGAACAGTCCAAGATCCTGGATCAGGTTAAAACCGCCATATTCCATAAAATGTAATGCCCTCGGTGCTAGTTCCAAATAATACAGGTTATATTTCATTTATGAGGTTGAAATCATAGAAGTGCAATTATTATTTTATTTTATAGACATGTTACATGAGCTTTTTTAAACACAGTAATTCCTTAAGTCATTCCATAGGATGCCTTGCTTGGAAAACTGGGTAAGCCAATACTTACACTTAGAACGCATTTGTGTGGATTTCTTCTGTCAAACTCCAGCAAGTTCCCAATGAACGGCAGAGGGGTAGGTCCTGGAGGATAGCGACTACATCTCTTCCTCCGCTTCATAGAATCCAACAGCAGGGCAAGAGCAAGCAGAGTGGCAGAAATGAACAACATTGTGAGGTTGTTCCAACGGACCTGGTTCCACAGCCAAGAGAACGAAGTTGGGATCACGACCACTGAAGTCCACATTTTTCCTTATCAATCGTTGTGGGGCAGATTGCACTTGTTCCAACTTTGACTGTTCATTATACACTTCCCTTTCTCTTATGCTTCAGATTCTTGCTGCAGTGGCCTTTTATTAATAGGGTGGCCTCAACAGAGGTGCTTTAACAATGCAACGGTGGAATGATTGCATGAGGCCCTCATGCAATTATGAAACTTCAACATGGTCTGTGTAGGCTAACTTTGCCAGTGCATAGGTCTCATTTATTGCTTATTCATCTGTGTGCATCACATGAGGAAGTTAGCAAAGTGCAATTGAAATTGCTGGTATTTTTGGGGGGGGGGGAGTGGGTGGAATAAATATGTCTGATAAAGGGGCTAATGTTATATCCCTTTAAGCAGATGTGAAATATTCTCATAATGTACTGCTTGTCCTCTTAGCTCTGTTTCCTTAAAAGGGTCACCTGTCATAATAGTTCAATCAAGTCGAAACATAATAGTTAATCTTATCTAATCCATCTCCAGCCTATTTCAGCAAAGATGGCACATATATACATATGTGAACAAAAGTATTTGCAGCATGATTGCGTTTTGGCAGGAGAACTTATGGAGATTTTTTTGTCCAAGATCTAAGAGACTTAAAATTTTAATCTCTGCAGTCCAAGCTTCTATAGAAATTGTGGCTAATTGATGCCCTAAGATTGCTCCAACGAATATAATGAAGGATTAGGATATTGGGGCAGAAAATATCTTTACATCACAAACATTCATCTTACATAATTTGCCAGTGAACAATTAATTAAGCAGATAAATAACATATATTTTCCAAGATGTATCCTGGGAGTCATATAGCCATTAAAAGATTAAGGGAAGTATTCAATGCCAGCACTAATTCATTCTCTATCAAACAAGCTAGGGCTCATTGACAGGTCACAAGGTTCTAGGCTCACACATTGGATATAACTCATCTTTCTCCTGGGCATCTATAGAAGGCAGAAGCTAATTAGTTTTGCTAATTAATTTATTCACTGCTATTTATTAATCATGCACATATACTGTATGTCTGCTTATGTTTTTGTATCTTTATTATGTGAATTTGTGCACAAGCAATAGACTGGTGTTGCAATTTTGCCAAAATAACTCCATAAGGAAGAAACCAAAGTAATGTGAAGAAAAGGGAGAAAACCAATGGGTTTTATGCACTGATCGTGCTACTATGAAATCCGAACCCACAAGCACTTCAAAATCATGAAGCCATCTATTTGCATCAGAAGCAGTGAGTACAGTGAGAACAGTTTACACTTCCGAAAAGGAACAGTATGCTATACAGAAGCCATTAGTCTCTATTGGACTATGGACTATTGTTTCTAAAGAAGATGCCCTGCATTACCTACACAGAGAAACTACTTTAATTCCTATTGTAACTGGATTCATTAGTAAACTGTCTGTATGCTGTATACATGAAGTTTTGTGAATAAATCACCTATGTTACTTTTAAAGAAGACTGTTTATTTTGTCTCTTGAGAGCATGATTTAAAGGCAAATATATTTTAAGGGAGAATAGATGTTTTTGGGCAACTAAAAGAACACTTCTGAAATTCTGCTGAATATATGTTTTTGTGGATTGGCATATCTTTGTCCCTGGCAGCTCAAAGACATACCTAGATCCATCAGTTTAACAGCTGAGAGACCTAGTTGCTTTGCATGAATTCTGGTGAATATCACTTTCAATTTGGCTGTGACTTCTAACAAGGTCATGCCTTTCCAGTGACACGTGACTTTCCAAAAAAGTTATGAATCCCATTTCCCAAACAGTTATGGAGATTCACATTTTCCAAAACATGATACATTTTTTACAGACACACTATTCCATTGTTTTGATACCTCTCGTTAAATAAAAAATGTTCTATTTTGCTTGATTGCAGTATTGTTGTTAGGGATTCTCGTAGGGATTTCCATTCATATTCCTCAGTCCCTGGTTCTCAGAGGGCCCTGGTTTGTACCATGTGAGTGACTGGGATGTATCATGGCTTGGCCTTTGTGTGGCTACTCAGAGGGCTCGAGGTGTGCCCAAGGCATCTGCTCACTGGGAAAGATAAGTCTTTGGTGGCAAACTTTCAGGCTGAGTGAGGATAAATTCAGACACCTACCCTTTAGGTATTCCTACTCTTCCTATGTTCAATTGTTTGATTTGATTTAGTTTGACATTACCATGATGTCTGTTAGCCACCAGCCAGTGCACCGAGGAAGAGATTTGGCTTGAATGACTATTTGTTTCTTCGGACCAGGAGTTTTGCTTCATCTTTGGCAAATCTGGCTTTCTTTTATGCTTTGTTCATGCACACACCTCTTCTCCACACCCCTTTAGTCAGCATCCTATCTGATGTAGGTGGGCAAGTGATCTATTTCCCAAAAGCAGGATGCCCATTTAGGACCTTGGAGTAACATAATTAATCATTGGTCCAGTGTCTAGCATTGGAGAGCACTGGGTGACATCAATGGTGGTGGGGGGTTGTGGGTGGGACCAAAATGACAGTCTATAAATGCTTTCTGTGGCAGATTTTTTAAAAAAACATAAAAATATCCCAGCTTTAGTTTACTTATTTCATATTTATATGGTTACAAGACTTAACCTCAATGCTAATTTATCTGGAACCTTCTAATGTGCATGTGATCCTGTCAGAGATTTCATGATTAACTAATGGTGCTTCAAATCATGTGTTTTTGTCTACATGCACTATACGTACACACTTGTTTCCATTACTTTTGTTTTAGCCACAAAATTGTGGTAAGGTCTTGGAATGGGAAGTGATCCATGGGAATGACACAATAAGTTATCACACTGGATGACAACAACCCTAGTGCGACCACTTGGACAGACACCAACCTCACTCGGCAGATGCCAGCTTCACGCAGGAGTTCGCACTGTAGTGGGAATCTTCTCCCAGCATTACTACTAGTTCTTCTAACAAGTAGGCTGAAACAGGGATTGATTGGTAGGTAAGATAACCCATAAGTTGAATCTATGCCAGCATTTTAAGATCAGATGTAACTAACACATAGCTTATTGTAACAAAGGAGACTTTGTCCTCTGGTACAGTTAAAATGTGTATCTGGTTAAGGACAGACACTGTAGAACCAAGGAAAATGAATCTGAAAATATGAATATTTTTCTATTGTTGGCATCTAAACTTGAAGGAATTTTTCACCAGAAGAATGTGTAATGAATGCCGTGTTTATCATGTGTCACATCCAGTAGACTCCTCCCCTCTTCTATTTTACTTTCCCCACAATTAGAATTATCAAAAAAATTGACAGCAGGTACCACTTTGTATTTCTAGGTGCAGATTAATGCAGATGCATACTGCAGCCATGAAATCAGGAGACGTTTACTTTTTGGGAGGAGAGCAATGTCCAATCTCAATAAAATAGTGAAGAGTAGAAACATCACACTGGCAATGAAGATCCGCATAGTTAAAGCTATGGTATTCCCCATAGTCACCTACGGATGTGAGAGCTGGACCATAGGGAAGGCTGAGCGAAGGAAGATAGATGTTTTTGATCTGTGGTGTTGGAGGAAACTTCTGAGAGTGCCTTGGACTGCGAGAAGATCCAACCAGTCCATACTTCAGGAAATAATGCCCGGCTGCTCATTGGAGGGAAGGATATTAGAGACAAAGATGAAGTACTTTGGCCACATCATGAGAAGAAATGAAATCTTAGAGAAGACAATGATGCTGGGGACAATGGAAGGAAAAAGGAAGAGGGGCCGACCAAGGGCAAGATGGATGGATAGGATTCTTGAAATGACTGGATTGACCTTGAAGGAGCTGGGGGTGATGACGGCTGACAGGGAGCTTTAGCTCCCATGAGGTCATGAAGAGTCGGGAATGACTGAAAGAATGAACAACAACAACAACAACCACTTTTGCACATTGAACATCTGATGTATGAAATTTGTTATGATGGGGACAGCTGGTTATATGGGATCTAAAAAGTGGGTTACCTGCATTCAAGGAAGATCTAAAATCTAGAAACAGTTGCTTTCCATGTTGATGAAAAATGACTAAATGCTTGGTTCACATGCATTATCCCTCTGACATTGCAGTGCTCTGCGTAATGAATCAATTGCCTTTATTTCTAAACAATTGTTCGAGGGGGTTGCAGCCTAAATCTCTATTGATGGTGGGCAAAACAAGAAAGGACAGTCCTTCCTTCCTTCTTCTGCTGTGCCCTTGAGGAAAATGCACCACACCCATCACAGATGCTAGAGTTGGGTGAAGAATCATGCTTATTGTGTCCATAAAAGCTGTTTCTGCTTTTATAGAGATTGGGACTGTCATTAAGAGTGTCACCATCACTTGACAGACAACTTGATGGCCTAGGTGCAGGGGATAGACGGGATACTCTTTCCATGTCTTCACATTTCATTACTATTCCCAATTCTCCTCACAGGCTTGTAATTAAATTTAAAACAAACAAGGATGAATGCTATTATTACAGGGGCCACAATAGCCATTATCTTTGATTTGATCCTCAGAGGAAAAGAGAGAGCTTACACAGAAACTCTCTGACTGTAAATCCTTGAAGTCACGGGATATAAACACCTTCCAGATGTTAATTGCTGAGAAACAATCACTGCTACTTCATCCAAAAGCTTTGGAAGGTGGCAAATTATTGTCCTCTCTACATAGAATAGAATCATAGAATCAAAGAGTTGGAAGAGACCTCATGGGCCATCCAGTCCAACCCCCTGCCAAGAAGCAGGAATATTGCATTTAAATCACCCCTGACAAATGGCCATCCAGCCTCTGCTTAAAAGCTTCCAAAGAAGGAGCCTCCACCACACTCCGGGGCAGAGAGTTCCACTGCTGAACGGCTCTCACAGTCAGGAAGTCTTCCTAATGTTCAGATGGAATCTCCTCTCTTGTAGTTTGAAGCCATTGTTCCGCGTCCTAGTCTCCAAGGAAGCAGAAAACAAGCTTGCTCCCTCCTCCCTGTGGCTTCCTCTCACATATTTATACATGGCTATCATATCTCCTCTCAGCCTTCTCTTCTTCAGGCTAAACATGCCCAGTTCCCTAAGCCGCTCCTCATAGGGCTTGTTCTCCAGACCCTTGATCATTTTAGTCGCCCTATTATATGATAATATAACTCTGAGGTAACAAATTACTATTTCTATGAGGTAAATATAACTATACACTATGGGGGATGATGTAACTATCTATCTATGACAAATATTATCTATCCTTTATTACATATATTATTTATGAACTATCTATAAGGCAAATACAAACTGTCAATGGCAAGTACAACTATCTATGGAACGTATATTATAAACTTTAGGGCAAATACTATCTATTCTATGGCAAATACAAACTATCTATGAACTCTCTATCTATAGGGCAAATATTTATTATAAACTTTACGGCAAATACGTGATTAGGATGGCCTGTTCAAATTGCTAGGCCAGACCAGACACTATCTGGCAATTGTCAACAAGCTAAGACCAACAAAGAATGGGAAACGAAGTTCTATAACCAGCCCATTCTGGCTCTGAGTCAGAATGGGCTGCACCAACCGAACTCGGCCTCTAGGGGGAACCTAAGCTCTCCCCTAAACTTGGTAAAATGGAACAGTCCAACTGGGAAATAAACAGGCCGAGACATCACACTCCCCGCTCAAATTTGGAACAAATTTGCATATACAAACTATAACAAATCACTTTATACAATTACATACAATAAACTTTAAACCTTTAATAAACCACCAAGTCTGTGAAAAGTCTTTGGTGAGTATCAGTCTTTCAGTTGGAGTCGGTCTTGATTGGAGTCTTCCTGATATGGTCATCCACACTCGGACACTCTTCTTGGGTAACACCCGTATGTCAAGTGTTCCAGGAAGCACTTTGGTCCTTTATAACAATGTCTCTTACCCTGACGTCCTCGTGGGGGTGCTGTCAAACCTTTCTTCCCTTGAGTTGACTCAGGAAGCTCTGGAAAGGCCAATGGTGTGTTGTCCTTTGGAGAATCTGGGTCTGCGAGGCATCCAGAACCCAACAACCAGCTGGAACGCAGCAACCTCCAAGCAGACACCCCTCGGGAAATGATGTCTGCAGGTTTCTCCTCAGCAGTGACGTGAATCCACCGACTTGGCTCAGCACAGGAAATGCTCTTATTGTTTCTATCTGGCCTTTTGCTGGTTTCACACGCAGTGTTCGGCCCCAAACGAATGGAATTCTGGCAAGCTGACTTTTTGAGCAATGCCTTCTTGTGGGATGGCACTGCTTCTTTGTTTGCAATGTCCATAAATCTTTGCTCTTCTTTGGAGAAGCTTAAGTCATCGTCCCTACAAGCGAATTCAAAAATTGACGAGTTGTCAATGATCGAACTTGAACAGCAAACACTGATTTGGCTTAAACAGCTTTGCAATTGTGTAGGGCGTGACTTGGAAGATTTGCTGTAGCCCACTAGCTTGGATGTGGCTGGAGGGCACATTTTGTCCTTGCAGACTGGCCCTATGACTATCCACCCTAACAGAAGCTTCTGGGCGATAGGAGCTCCTGGAGGGCCTTTTATTTGTTCTAGGATTTGAAATAAATCCGGACAGTTTGAACCTAAAAGGAGAGCTATGTCAGCCTCTAAGTCTAAGTCAGGGATCTGACTTTTAAGTCTCTTCAAATGAGGATGACTCTCAACCACTGATTTGGTGACTATTTGACCTTTGTTCCTTGGTATGGTGGAACACTCAAGCAATGCAGGCAACTTGAAACTTGTCTTGCTACCACGCGGGGAGATGGTGAAGCCTGATGTAACTCTTCCCTGCAGCTTCTGTTGGCCAGTGCAGGTGGACATTACGTACTCTATAGTTTTGGCTTTGATGTTGAACATATCAAAGAAACTAGGGGTAGCTAAAGACGCATCGCTCTGGGAATTGAGGGCAACATAAAGTCTCTTCTTAAGTTGAGGCTTTCCTTGAGGGTGGCAGGTACGTTGCTGATCGGAGCCCTGACATAGCTTGGTGCAAGCTACAGCGGTCTTATTTTCTTCCTTGTGAAGACTAGGATCAGGCTTGGTTGCAGAACCCGACTCTTCCTCTTTAGAGTTGACCGCTTTACCCCTGGCTTTGAAATTGTGCATGGAAGTGCAATGTTTTGCACTATTGCACTCCGTACATTTTACTGTAGACTTGCAGTCCCTTGCAAAATGTCTTTGGGAACTGCAACACCTAAAGCAGACCTTTGCCTTTTCCACTATGGCAACTCTTTCTTCGTAAGGCCTTTTAGCAAACTCGGTGCAGTCTGCGAAACTATGGAGCCTTTTATGTAGAGGGCAAAGAATTTCTTTAGTCTCTGGTCCACACTCAATAACTTCTGTGGACTTAACAGAAAAGGCAGACCTTTTGGCATCACCTGGCAGGTTCTTCTGAGCTTCGAAAGACCTTTCCTGCCGAGGTCCTTGGTAAAGAGTGGGAAATCCTGTTTGAGGATCATTTATTTCCCTTGCAACTCTGTTTACAAACGCAACAAGGTGCGCAAAAGAAGGGTATTTTTGCATATTCTGCTCTTTATAAGTAAAGACTTCTTTTCCCCATGCTTCTTGAAATTGGAAGGGGAGCTTTTGCAGAATTTGCCTCTGAGTGATGTATTGGTTTAGGCATGCCAATCCAGGGAGCTGTGGGTTGGCCATGGCAGATTCTAATTCCACTAACAGGTCACTTAAATCCCATAGTTGCTTATAGTCCTTGAGTTTAAGAACTGGAAAACTATGAAGTCTATTTAGGAGCGAAGTCTCTATTTCAGAGGAGGCCCCATATCTCTCTTGCAGCCGTGACCAGGCAGAATCTAGCGCCCTTTCAGGGACTGATACATGAGCGGCATAGACTCTCTGAACTTGTGGCGCAGAAGTAGGACCCAGCCAAGAAATGAGCAAAGTAAGCTCCTCATCAGCAGATAACTGTAAATCTTTTATAGCCCTTTTAAAGTTTGTCTTCCAAAGGTGGAAGCCTTCTGGCTGGTCTGAAAACTTTTGAACCCCCTTATCTTTTAAGCCTCTCTTGGGGCTTTTGAAGAAGGAGGGGTTCCAGGCCACAGATGGCATGGAAAACATTTGATTTGCCGCAGAAAAGACTGCTTTTTCCCTCCCTGTGCCTTCACCCTGACCCATAGGAGAATCACCTGAGGCTATGGTTTGATTGGGGAAGGAATTCTGGACACAAGGTGCATTGTCAAAAAATTCCACTTTAACTTCTTTCTCAGGTTTGGGGTCAGGGAGGGAGCAGTTGGCAGGAACAGGGGAACAGGTGGGGAGCATAAAGGAGTGGCTCCCCGCTGTAGACTTCTGCACTTTAACAGGACTCTCATCTTCGTGAAAGACTGCTGCTGATGGCTGATGGTTAAGCTGAGGTGCAGATTTTCCCCCCTCAGCATTAGGCAGATCCTCTATTGTGTTGGTATAGATAGGGCTTAGCTTTTTGGTAGTGACATCTTTGTCAGACAGGAGAAGAAATGACATCTTTGATTCGATGTCCTCCTGAGGCAGCAGCCTAACATTTTCAGGAATCAACTCGTCCTGAAAAGCTTTGGCAAGAATTTTTGCCTTAACAGCAAGCTTGGCTGCTTCTTTAGCTTTTTCAGTTATATTTCTTTTGCTTTGTAAAGCTGATAACTGGAATTCCATTTCAGCTTGCTGTATGGCCTGCTTAGCTTGTATTTCAGCTTGGCGCTTGGCCTGATCAGCTTCTAGTTGAGAGAAGTCAAGCTCTTTGGCAGCCATAGCCGATTCAGCCTCTGCCTGCAAGATTTGTGCCTTGAGCTTCATCCTCTCAACTTCTTTGAAATTTTGAGCTGCCACAGAAGAAATCTTACTGTGACAAGATGATGCACTACTGGAATTTGATCTATGTGATCTGCGTGTGACAGAACTCTTGACACTTAAGGGATGCTGAGGGTAGAAACCCTTGCTGGACTTGGGGCTTCTAGGAGGGGATAAAGAGTAAGCCTCCCTCAGCTGAAATTCCTGAAGCCGAAACTGTGCAGCTTCAAGCATGGCATTAAATTCTCTTTCTTTACTTTGATAGTCCAATGACAATGCTTGCAGTCTTGCTTGGGCATCATCATCATTGATGTTTGTAAGGACTTGTTGTTGCCTTTCTATACTAGTTTTCCAGAGTAAAAAACTATCCTGGAGCTCTTCTTTGTGCACTGCTATTACCTCAGGGTTTCTGGAGGCTGACAAGGTGTTCATGCTATACTGCACGTGTTTCCAAGCACTTTCTGCCTTCACAATTAAATGACTTTCCCTTTCTAGCAACAGCTGTAGGGCCTTCTCTGTGGGGTGTCTAACCCTATGTGAACGGGAAATGTGTACATGTCTGTCTGCACTTCCATCAGAAAGCCCATCCATTCTTGTTGTTCAACAACTCTATGTGGGTGAAGAGGACTGAGTGTGAGGCAAAATGTTCACACAGCCTGCTGTCACCACCTATGCTATAACAGCAAAACAACAATTTACTGGAATAGGTTAAAGAGTATTGTAACTCCTTTTCCTCAGAAAAATGCAAAAACAGGCCCCAAAACACCTTTTCCTGCTCTTTTACACTATAAGCACAAACCCATAGAACTCTATGTATATTGGTGAAGACAAAATGGCTGCCGCTTCTTTTTGAGGGGACAATAAGGCTGTCACAGTTCTGATGTTACTATAGTAGGCTTAGAGGATGAACACAAAATGGCTGCCAAACTGCAAAAAAACCCTTTTGGCTCCAAATGCCCCCTTAAGACAAATAGCAGATGCTAGCCTTGCCCTTTTCACTCTCTGACAGGAAACAAGCCTCCAATATCTTTAAAAGGGCAGGCAGGCAGCTTTTTTACTTTAAAAGCTGCCCCTAACTCTCCTTAACATAAAAGGTATTCAGTTTAGCAACACTTCACCCAAGTATTCCTATAACATTGATACACTTTCCAGTGGAAAAGTGGAAACAGTGCCTTTTTCTCTCACACACACCCTGAGGGAGTGGGCTCTCTCTTTTCTTTGTTTCTATAAGCAATCCGAATCGGCTACAAAGCCGATCAGGCTCCTAATCACTATGATGGCACACCAGGAAGATCTAATGAGAAACCTAAATGTGTCTGGCTATTTTCCCAGTGACCATCGGTATGCCCTTATTACTATAATTCCCCCAAAATAAAACTCTATAAACAAGATTAAGTTTAACAATTGTTTACTAAATAATCAAGGTGAATTACAACAATGTACAAAGGTGAGAATTGATTATGATAATATAACTCTGAGGTAACAAATTACTATTTCTATGAGGTAAATATAACTATACACTATGGGGGATGATGTAACTATCTATCTATGACAAATATTATCTATCCTTTATTACATATATTATCTATGAACTATCTATAAGGCAAATACAAACTGTCAATGGCAAGTACAACTATCTATGGAACGTATATTATAAACTTTAGGGCAAATACTATCTATTCTATGGCAAATACAAACTATCTATGAACTCTCTATCTATAGGGCAAATATTTATTATAAACTTTAAGGCAAATACGTGATTAGGATGGCCTATTCAAATTAGGACTCCGATGACCAACAGAAAACATTAGAAGGGTTTGGTGGGCATTGACCTTGAGTTTTGGAGTTCTAGTTCACCTACATCCAGAGAGCACTGTGGACTCAATGATGGATCTGGACCAAACTTGATACGAATATTCCATATGCCCAAATACGAACACAGATGGAGTTTGGGGGAAATAGATATTGAAATTTGGGAGTTGTAGTTACTGGAATTTATAGTTCACCTGCAATCAAAGAGCATTCTGAACCCCACCAATGGCAGAATTGGGGCAAACTTCCCACACAGAACCCCCATTGTTGTTGTTTATTCGTTCAGTCGCTTCCAACTCTTTGTGACCTCATGGACCAGCCCACGCCAGAGTTCTCTATCAGCCATCACCTCCCCCAGCTCCTTCAGGGTCAAGTCAGTCACTTCAAGGATACCATCTATCAATCTTGCCCTCGGTCGGCCCCCCTTCCTTTTTCCTTCCATTTTTCCCAGCATAATTGTCTTCTCTAAGCTTTCCTTTCTTCTCATGATGTGGCCGCAGTACTTTATCTTTGCCTCTACAATCCTTCTCTCCAATGAGCAGTTGGACTTTATTTCCTGAGGTATGGACTGGTTGGATCTTCTTGCAGTCTGAGGCACTTTCAGAACTTTCTTCCAGCACCACAGTTCAAAAACATCTATCTTCCTTTGCTCAGCTTTCCTATGGTTCAGCTCTCACATCCGTAGGTTACTACGGGGAATACCATTGCTTTAACTATGCGGATCTTGGTTGCCATTGTGATGTCTCTACTCTTCACTATTTTGTCGAGATTGGTCATTGCTCTCCTCCCAAGAAGTAAGCATCTCCTGATTTCCTGGCTGCAGTCCAAGTCTGCAGTAACCCCCATAACCAACAGAAAATAGTTAAGGTCATCCAGTCCAACTCACTTCACCAGGACAAGAAAACATAATCAAAGGCCTCCTGACAAAGAGCCAACCAACCATAGATATAGATAGATAGATAGATATGATTCACACACAGAGAGATATAGCATCATAGATTTGAAAGGGACCCCTAAAGAAGGCAATTATATGTTGCATGTTCCAGAGTTGGCAAATCAGACAATCTCCACATCCACACTGATAAAGAAACAACAAAAAATACTGTTGTTTACCCACATGCATAAAGAAATTACATATATTAGAAATCAACACTTTCACCTTACTTTATTTTCTAGATCACCAGACTGGGCCACAGCAACGCGTGGCAGGAGACGGCTAGTGCATAATAAAGTATGATTTGGGGGAGAGACGATTCTCAAAGCAGCAGTGCAGACACTACTTGCCTGAATGCATTTTGTGACAAGAGTTTTGCCAATCAAAAGATCTTTAACAGTGTCAAAATAAAGTCTGTCTTGACACAGAATGCAATATTAAGAATTTGTGGCAAATTATGGTGTGGACGATTCCCCAACAGCAGTGCAGAAAGCCAGTGAGTGCCTGGCTGAGTGACTTGATAAAATGTTTCTGACAGAGTGTTCTGCCAATGAAACGGAATGACTCCGTCCTTCAGGAGAAAAACTATGCTGAGTCTTAATTTTACTCATGCCCTTCAGGAGAGAAACTATGCTGTCTTAAAAAAATACAACCAATAAACAGAGGTGAGGCACCATGGTGTTTTTTGTGGTCCTCGAGTCAAACCAGGGACTGATACCGTATATTGTGGCCAGGCTATATAGACTACAGGTGTGCAAAATGTAAATATCTAGGTGTCAGTCAGAAACCTTTTACTGTTGCCAGATTTTTTGCAATCTCAACATTGTGATTTGTACATATGTAGACCACATAAGAGTATCAGATGAAAAAGTTAGGAAAGACACAGTTAAATCCTATTGGTGAGAGGCGAATTAAGCCTAATTATGAGATTTATTTTTCAATCGCCTTTGTAGATTTAATAGGTTATTTGATTTGTACATATATAGATTTCATCTACATAAACATCCATTGAGCAAGTTCGGGAAGGTACCATTGAAATTGCAAATCTTATCATTGGGAAAGAATTAATACTCCAAAGAAATTAGTGCCCTTTATATGAAGTAAAATGGTGTTCTTTATATCAAATGGCAAATTCAACATTTTCATTTTGGAATTTTTGGATGGTTGAATACATGGGTGCAGAATCTGTGAATATGAAGAACCGATGTAATGATCCTCATATAGGAAAAACTAGATGAGCATAATCCCCTGCCAATTTCATGGTGCCCCAGAATTGGACACTGTATTCCAGCTGAGTTCTGACCAAAGTAGAATAAAGAGGCACTATGGCTTCCTTTGGTCTAGACACTACACTCCTTTTGATGCAGCCCAAAATCCCATTTGATTTTTAGCTCCTGCATCACACTCAGGCCCATAGCCAGAAAAAAATGGGAGTTGTTGAAAAAAAAATTTGGTGACTCATGAAGAGTAGGTTCATAACACAAAATAATTTAAATTATATGACTCATTCTATATTTTATGTAGACCTAATTAAATCAAATTTCTATTTGACAAAGTTTGAAGCCTAAAAAACCGTAAAATTACCCTTAATTGGTAATCTAGTAATTACAAAAGAATACCACAACACCTGTTGGAATCACTTGAAAACTGTGTCAATACACTTTGACAGAAATCATGTTCTGTCGATAAACTTTGGTACACTCAAGAATGCAAGTCCAGTCAACCTTTCTTTTCTCATTGTGCTTCTTACGCATGTTTTCAAACATTTAAGAGTTGAAAATGAGCTTTCATTTGCAGCTGTTGACACAAGCAATATTTCAGGAATCTGCAGAAATTTCTTCATAGAATCATAGAATCATAGAGTTGGAAGAGACCTCATGGGCCATCCAGTCCAACCCCCTGCCAAGAAGCAGGAATATTGCATTCAAAGCACCCCTGACAGATGGCCATCCAGCCTCTGTTTAAAAGCCTCCAAAGAAGGAGCCTCCACCACACTCCAGGGCAGAGAGTTCCACTGCTGAACAGCTCTCACAGTCATGAAATTCTTCCTAATGTTCAGATGGAATCTCCTTTCTTGTAGTTTGAAGCCCTTGTTCCATGTCCTAGTCTCCAGGGAAGCAGAAAACAAGCTTGCTCCCTCATCCCTGTAACTTCCTCTCACATATTTATGCACGGCTATCATGTCTCCTCTCAGCCTTCCCTTCTTCAGGCTAAACGTGCCCAGCTCTTTAAGCCGCTCTTCCTAGGGCTTGTTCTCCAGACCCTTGATCATTTTAGTTGCCCTCCTCTGCACATATACCAGTTTGTCAATATCTCTCTTCAATTGTGGTGCCCAAAATTGGACACAATATTCCAGGTGTGGTCTAACCAAAGCGGAATAGAGGGGTAGCATTACTTCCCTAGATCTAGACACTATGCTCCTATTGATGTAGGCCAAAATCCCATTGGCTTTTTTTGCTGCCACATCACATTTTTGGTTCATGTTTAACTTGCTGTCCATGAGGACTCCAAGATCTTTTTCACACGTACTGCTCTTGAGCCAGGTGTCTCCCATTCTGTATCTTTGCATTTCGTTTTTCCTGCCTAAGTGGAGTATCTTACATTTGTCACTGTTGAACTTCATTTTGTTAGTTTTGGCCCATCTCTCTAATCTGTCAAGATCATTTTGAATCCTGCTCCTGTCCTCTGGAGTATTGGCTATCCCTCCCAATTTGGTGTCATCTGCAAACTTGATGATCATGCCTCCTAACCCTTCATCTAAGTCATTAATAAAGATGTTGAACAGGATCGGGCCCAGGATGGAACCCTGCGGCACTCCGCTCATCACTTCTTTCCAGGAAGACACTTTCTTCATATTGCGAAGAAAGCGTCTATTACAGACAAGATATGTTTCCAGTGCATTTGATGGTTTTTCTGCAGGCGTAATCTTTTTCCATTTTCTACACGACAGGTCAAACCCTTCCATCAATGTGTCAGTATCTTGAAGGCATTCATTGCAAAGTTCGGTGCACTTGTTCCAGTAGGATTTTAAATGGCCACAATTAAAAGGGAAGAACACTTGTAGTTCCTGAACAACTTCCTTGTGCCTTGCAAACCTTTCTTGAAGCTGACTGCAGAAAAAGTCCAGAATTGGGATGTACACATTTAGCCTATAATATTCCATTGGTGTTGGCGATGTCGCCTGAATGCTGCTTTGACAAGTCTGCATAACTTTTCCACCCATACACTCCACTGATCTTGCTGTGTCAAAGATCTTCTGAAATTCTTTCACAGATTCTGTGCGCATCTCCCTGGTTTTTTCTAAGATACTCTGACATGTTGAAACAGGCTACAGAATATGTTAATATTGGCTCTTTGTAAAGTTTTGCTAAGCTGAAGGGATGATGACAGAAGCTTTCTGGGATGTGTATAGTTACTACAAATATAGCATTTAGAACAGCTAAAAGAAGGTGTCCAGCTTGGGAAGAAGTCTCACTGTTGTATAGAGGACTGTCTTTCTCAGTTTTCCATTGTAATAGTTGATCTAGATCTGTCTCGGGACCTTCGTTCTTTTTCCATTCTCTAATCTTTTGTGACATTCCATGCCATAACAGCCAATTGTTTGACCCATATTTGTCTCTTAACACCACCCAGTCTTTTATTTTTGTATCTGAATTTATAAAATTCCCTATCTTTGTTATACTGTTTTTATTTAAAGTTATTATCACTTCCTCATACATATGGTCTTTTTAATTATCTAATATTCCTATTGGGAGTCTGCCTATTTTGTTCAATGGGAATTTATATCACCATTTTTCCCAGCATTCTCATGTTCAAGATAGCAGACTTCTTTTTATTTTCTTTATTTCTTGACTGTTCATCAGTGGTTCCACCCATTTACTGACTTCTCAATTTTTATCCATCTTTTTGCATCATCAAACTCTAATTCTAATAGTTTCATTAGTTGGCATGCTTCAAAGTAACTTTGTAGATTGGGAGCTCCCCATCCTCCATTTTCTTGCAGGGAATAAAATGACAAATTGGATATTCTGTTTTATTTTGTCTTCCACCATCCAAGTTTTTATTCAGATGTCCCATTTTTTATGATTTTATTTGGTATATTGAATGATATCACCTGGAAGAGAATATTTTTGGAAGAATCATCATCTTAATTATTTGGGTCTTGTTTGTTATTCCCCAGGATTATTTGGATTTACTTTAACTCTTGCCAGGAAAGATGTCTAATTTTTAAAGATTATTGCAAGATCTCTTCACATTTTTAAATTATATTTGATACTTCACTTATGGATTCCTCTGGTGACCCTAATATTATCATAGTGTTGTCAGCATATAAATCAATTTTGATTTCTTCCCTGTCTAATTTCAAACATTTTATTATCTTTTCCTTTCTAATTAAATTAACTAAGGGTTCTATTGCCAGAGCAAATAAACTCGGGGAGAGAGGACAACCATGTTTTGTGCCACTTTTGATCCTGATAGTTCTTGATTTGGATCAATTGGCAATTATTTCTGCCTGATTATTTTTATACAATTCTGTTATTACCTCACAAAACTTATTTCCCAATTTGAAGTTTTCATAGTTCTTGGGATAGGTATTTATGATTTACAGAGTTGAAGCCTTTATAGACATCTAGTTTTAATATCAATAATTTCTCTTTCTTTAATGTTGCTTGATTGATTACATTTTTATGTTCCCAACTGGGTCAGCCAGCATCCTTTTTAAAAATTAATCAGTATTGGAATTTTTTCATTAATTTCACAATATTGATTCTTCCTGAATTATGTGTTTGCTCATCATGAGTATTATCTTTTATTCCTATCAATTCATCTACACATTGTAATGTAAGAGCATGTAAGCACATTTCATACTGCAGAAGAATTACACAATTGTTATTCAAAATAGGGTTATTGAGTTGGAGTTAAGTTGGGCATGAAGAAAAGTTCAACAAAATCGCAATGTCATGGTGATACCTTTATCAAGTAGAGATACTAAAATCACATAAAGGGGAAGATAAGAGAGTGTTTGTGTCCAGAACTGCATCTTGCTTCAGATGTTGTTTAAACTAGAGTTTAAGATGTTCTTAAAGGAGAGTTGATGCAAATAATGACAACTCTACCCTTTGTCTCTAGGGAACAAGGAGAAGTTTCTAGTGGCCTAGATTTTTCAACATCAAAGAAATGCAAACCCTTATACAGTTGCATAACTGGAGAGTAGTTTCTCAATTTTTACACAGATGGAACAGATGGAACACTAATTATACAGGTTGAGCACCACCTTTTCAGAATTCCAAATTCCAAAATATTCCAAAATCCCATATTGTCCACATGGGTGAACTGAGGCTCCATATACAGTACATTCCCATATGATCCAGTTTCTAAATCCAGATTGTTTGCTTTGAACTGGATTATATGGCAATGTACATCCAGCCTGGGATTGTGACACCTTTGCTTTCTGATAGTTTCATGGACAAAATTACTAATGTGTAAAATTACTTTCATCCTAAAGCATAATTGAAACATAAATACATTTTGTGTTTGGACTTGTGTTCTGCCTTCAAGATCTTTCATTATGTACACACACATATATAAATACAGGCATAGTATTCCAAAATCTGAAACATGCCTGGTCCAAAGCATTTCAAATAAGGGATACTCTATCTGTACAACTCAAGTGTTAATTTTTAGTGTTAGCCACTTTGTGTCTCCTTTGTGAGAGACGAAGCGGGGTATAAATCTGCTCCTACTTTGTAAGCCGCCCTCAGTCCCCCCTAGGGGGTTGAGAAGGGCGGGGTAGAAGCACTCCAAATAAATAAATAAATACTCCTACTAGTACTAAAGCCCCTTCCACACAGGTGTATAAAATCCACATTGAACTGGATTATATGACAGTATGGACTCAGATAATCTAGTTCCAAGCAGATATTATGGATGATCTGCCTTGATATTCTGGGTTATATGGCAGTGTGGGAGGGCCCCAATACAAGGCAAGTGTAATAAATTTATCTTGAAACATTGCGCTATTGGAGTTACATTAACTACTTGTCTGTGGTTGTTGGGTTTTTTGAGTTTTAGATTTTGTACAAGGGGTGACTGCACATGATGTTTAAGGCATCTAGATACAGCTTCTGGACTATATAGGCCCCTTCCACACAGCTGAATGAAATCCCTCATTTTCTGCTTTGAACTGGAATATATGGCAGTGTGGACTCAAATAACCTAGTACAAAGCAGATATTGTGGGATTTTCTGCCTTGATATTCTGGGATACATATAAACATGCCAAGAGGGAGGTGTATTAAGCCAACCCTGACCGGGACTGCCTTCCACCTGGAAACCGATGTCCTCACTGTGGGAAAACATGCGGATCAAGAATAAGGCTCCACAGCAACCTATGGACCCATTGCCAAGACACTACACTTGGAGGGCCATAATCCTCGAGCTATGAGGGATCCTTCGGCTATGAGAGATCGCTAAAGTAAATAAATAAAAATCAAACAGTTGCTGATAATAAATCAGCATTTGTGAGGCTTTCTAAAAAGGTTAATTTTCCTTTTTATGAAGTACACTTGAAGCAATTTCTGCAGAGTCTACTGTAAACACTGCAGGTTGTTACTAACAGGTTAATTTACATTTCTAGACAGGGCCGTAGCCAGAAAAAAAATTCGGGAGGGGTTGAAATTTTTGGGGGTGTGTGTGAAATTTTCACGGGGGGAGTGGGTTGAAACCTGCCTCCTAGCTCATGCTGAAGCAAAGAGCACAGCAAAGGGCAGAGCAGCCTTCCATAGCCTGCAGCTCCGCCCCTGTCAACCACCTCCACCAAGTCTGGCCTCCTTAATGAGAGCATTCAACACACACACACCCACCTTGGTTGCTTCACTACATTGGCTATTGCTGCAAGTAATAACAGTGTGAATAAATTGTCAATATTTGCCTGAGATAGTGTTTGCAGTTCTGGAGGAACTCTTAATTTTTGCATCTCATAGACTTAGCATGGGGATTGGGTTAACCAGTTAAAATTCATGAGTAAACCAGGTTTTTTTTAAAAATCTGAAATATTTCGGGGGGGGGGGGGGGGTTGAACCCCTAAACCCCCCCCCCCCCTCGCTACAGGCCTGTTTCTAGATGCCATTCAGAAACCTTTTACTGTTGCAAAAATGTTCACAACCCTAACATTGAGCTACACCCTCATTTGGGATCGGGACTCAGTGTTTAAAGGGCAGTGCTCTAGAAATGCGGGATTAGGAGACAGAAAATACAGCACTGAAGGCCACAGCCAAAACATTCAACCAATAAGGAAGCAAGCAATTTAATGAAGATTTATAGTTAGGAAGGTATGTGTGTGTGCACCTTGCTCTGAGGCTGAGAGACTATGAGCCTTTCCACACAGCCCTATATTCCAAAATATCCAGGCAGAAAATCCCACAATAATTGCTTTGAACTGCATTATCTGAGTCCACACTCGGATAATGTGGGATTTTCTGACTTGATAGTCTGGGATATAGGGCTGTGTGTAAGAATCCTATGGCTTCCAAGAAAAATCTGGATCTGGTACCATTAGATAGTTATGCTATGAAAAGACCCAGCATGAAGCTAGGATGAGGAGAAAAAAAAAACAACAACCCCAAAACAACCCAATCCTGAAAGCAATGGCCAGCACCTCTTCACCATTTAACAGGGCAATCAATGTAATAAAACGCATTTGAGAAGTGGAGGTGATGACAAAACTTCCACTGAGGCTGAGAGTAAGTGTAATTTGCCCCAGGCAATAATTTAAGAATGTATTCCAAATGGGATTGTCCGCACCTTTCTCTGAGGCCAAGAGTGTGACTGACCCAAGACAGCCATTTATTAATATCTACCTTATATGCCCAGCATTGCCCAAGCATGCATTTTCTAACATTAGTTATTAGAAAAACCACAGCACATATTTTTCTAACTTTTAATATTGTGAACTTTAACAAGTAAATAACTAGAGTTTATACTTTTGTATGTAGTTCTATGATCGACGTAGAGGTCATTGGTATCCCCTTCCTCCCTCTGCAACAATTAAAATCTCTCTAGGATTCACTGTGTTATTCTGAAACCAATCTTTATCCACTGCTGGTGGAAATTGGAGGTGATCTGAGAAGTATATCTGACCCTGTTCCCATAGCCAGATGCAAACTGATGACATCATCTACATCAGGAGTACACAAAACTCCTGCAGAGTTTAGCATAAGATGTTCTTGAATTTAGCGATGGGAACATCTCCAAATGTTTCTCAGATCCTCCCCATTCTTTCCCAATAATGGAATAGCTGAGGGAAGGTATATCAGAATGGCAGGGTGAGTCTCGAGGCTGGTGATGGGGAAGTTGTAGGGCAATTCCATGTCTGGAAATATTGTGCTACATCCAACATAATAGGATCTGGACTATTATCTGGGAAATGTAAAGATCTGGAATGGTGGTGGAAAGACTGTCCACGCTCTGTTTACATCCCGTATAGACTACTACAACGCTCTCTACGTGGGGTTGCCTCTGAAGACTGCTGGGAAGCGTCAAATGGTCCAACGATCGGCAGCCAGGATGCTAACAGGAGCGGCACTCAGGGAGCATACAACTCCTCTGTTGCGCCAGCTCCACTGGCTGCCAATTTGCTACCGGGCACAATTCAAAGTGCTGGCTTTAGCCTTTACAGCCCTAAACGGTTCTGGCCCGACCTATCTGTTCGAACGCATCTCCTCCTATGAACCAGTTAGGACGTTAAGATCGTCTGGGGAGGCCCTGCTCTCGGTCCTGCCGGCCTCACAAGCATGCCTGGCGGGGACGAGAGACAGGGCCTTCTCAGTAGTGGCCCCCCGGCTGTGGAACGCCCTTCCTACAGACATCAGATTGGCCCCCTCCTTATTGGCATTCCGGAAGAGAGTGAAGACCTGGCTCTTCGAACAGGCTTTCAACTAAGCAGTGCAATTGATTGATTACTGGAATATTTATTTATTTATTTATTTATTTATTTACTATTCTTGTATACCGCTATATCTCAAGCCCGAGGGCGACTCACAGCGGTTTCCAGACAGCAAATAGCAAGACAATAGAAACAGCAATAATTAATATGCAAAAACAGTTAAATTACACATTTCCATTACTAACTAATAAACAATCATCAATACACAATATAGATTAATGGACAACGAGATCGGATGCTGATTCTATTGATGAGACGTGATGGATTGTTGTTTTGCTGTATTGTTGTATTTCTGTATTGTTGCATTGATATTTTTGATGCTAATTAATTGATATTACTGTTTTAAATGACTAATGATTTTGTACCGTGTTGCTGATACTGGTTGTTAACCGCTCTGAGTCGCCTGATGGCTGAGAAGAGCAGAATACAAGTGAAGCAAATAAAGTAAATAAATAAATAAACCAGCCTTCTTTTTAATTTACCCATAGAAAAAGGGAGGAAGGCATCTCACTTGACAAACTACCATCTGCATTGAGTTCGGTGAAGAATCATGTTTACTGTGTCCACAAAAACCTTTCCTGCATAGACGTGACTCTCATTAAGACTGTCACCATCATTTGACAGGCAAGTTGATAGCCTGGATGCAGGGGAGAGATGGAATACTCTTTCCACATCTTCACATTCCATTACTATTCCCAATTCTCCTCACAGGCTTGTAATTAAATTAAAAACAAACAAGGACGAATGCTATTATTACAGGGGTAGCCATTATGTTTAATTTGACCCTCAGTGAAAAAGAGAGAGCTTACACAGAAACCTTCCAACTGTGAATCCTTGAATATCAGGATATAAACACCTTCTTCTAGAATTGCTAAGAAACAATTGTTGTCACTTCATCCACAAGCCTTGTAAGATAGGCAAATTATTGTCCTCTCTACATTTTACTGTTTCTTTTAACTCTGACACACTCCCCACTTCCCCATATAAACATCTCTAGAAATGGGGTGTGTATTAAAACTGCATATGCAAGTGATATGAAATCAGGGTGTTTTACAATCTATGGTATCTTGGAATAAAAAAATGTGGTAACCCTATCACTGTTGTATTGAAAGAAGCATAAAATAATTGGCATGTTGTCTTTTATCTGGGTAATCTTCAAAAGGTGGAGCCCCCAGTGGCGCAGTGGGTTAAACCCATGCCGGCAGGACTGAAGACCGACAGGTCACAGGTTCGCATCCGGGGAGAGGCGGATGAGCTCCCTCTATCAATTCCAGCTCCTCATGCAAGGACACGAGAGAAGCCTCCCACAAGGATGATAAAAACATCAAATCATCTGGGCGTCCCCTGGGCAAGGTCCTTGCAAACACCCAATTCTCTCACAACAGAAGCGACTTGCAATTTCTCAAGTTGCTCCTGACATGAGAAAAAAAAATCTTCAAAAGGTGGCAACAAATCTATTTAATTAATTTGGCTGGCATATGTATTACTAAGGTAAAGGTAAAGATTTCCCCTGACATTTGTGTCCAATTCTGGGGGGTGGTCCATTGTCCATAGACGTCTCCAAGGTCATGTGGCCATATTTATTACTGTAAGAGGTAAAATATGTGGCCCGTGGCCCACAGGTTAAGAACCACTGCTTTAAATGATGATTCTGATTTTTCCAGTTGGGGGGAAAATAAGTGAAACCTTTTCTTAATTTGTTATTGGATGTCAGGAGGTTGTTTTCTTCTATATATTTTTATTTATAGCAAGGAAATCCAAAATATTTTCCCCATTTTGTTTCCTGTACTTCCTGTACTTATCTCAGATATTATCTAGGAATGGCACAAATCTGGAATGGCACTGGGTTGACAGTTACAGCATATACTCTTTCAGTTGTAAGTCTGGGAGAGTTTTTGGGGCTGCACACGGTGAAATGTTGCAAGATGGTGATTAATAAGATGAAGAGCTCAGCTTTTGCCAATTGATCTCCTGGGCAGGCATGACGACCTATGAGAAGAAGAAGGGAAATGTTTTGTGCAGGTGAAAACAAGTGCAAATACCAGTAAATTCATCTTTCTTGTTCTATTAGCTCTCACTTAGGAAATGTATAGAAAACCAGCCGGGAGTAGTGGCTTAAGTGTTAAACTAAGACAGGAGTGTTAAATTCATTTTCATCGAGGGCTACATCCACTTTATGGTTGCCTTCAAAGGGCCCTTGAATCTACGGATTGAGGATCTATGGATACAGAGGGCCAACTATAATTTTTTTCACACAGTGATCCATGTTCTTTAATCTTTTTTATCCAATTTGGGTCTCCAGATGTTACTGAATGACAGCTAACATCACTTCAGGGTATCTACCATGTAAACTAAATTAAATACCCACAATCCTGAGTGAATAGAATAAACAGCAGCCTTCCAGATGTTGCTGTATCACAACTCACATCAGCTCCAGTGATGATGTCTAATGATGCCAGGAGGGCCACATAAAATGACATGGTAGGACAGATTCAGCCTGAAGGCCTTGAGTTTTAAACATGTGGACTAGGACACTGGGAAACCAGGGTTCAAATCCCCACTTGGCCATGGAAACCCATTGAGGGATTTTGAGCAGGACATATTCGCTCAGCCTCAGAGGAAGATAAGGGCAAACTACCCCTGAACAAATCCTGCCAAGAGAACCTCATGACCAATCTGTCTTAAGCTAGATATGATTTGAAGGCATACAACACAACAAAAACTACAGAGCTTCTTTCAGAACAAGGAAAATACAAATTAGAATTAAACTCTTGTTATTTTCATCTAGTGCTAAGCTTGTTAGGTACAGATCAATCTGGGGTGATTCAGTTGTGCCCACAACTGAAATGAGTTCAGGCTCAGATCAGAGAATCTTAAAGGTGGAAGAAAATGAAAGAACCACACTGGTAATACTGGCAGAATGCAATTCAATGGTATGTTTTTAAAATGAGGATGTGTACATCAACATTATGCTTTCTTTTCTTAAGAAAACAGATTGTGACAAATATTATCCTTGATTGGGTTGTTGTAGGTTTTTTCGGGCTATATGGCCATGGTCTAGAGGCATTCTCTCCTGACGTTTCGCCTGCATCTATAGCAAGCATCCTCATAGGTAGTGATTATCCTTGATTTCACACATTTTGCAAAATTGATACCGTAACTGCTGCTTTTAAGACGTCTTCATCCTTCTTTAAAATTTACCTATATTAAAAGGCAGGAAGGCCTCTCGCTTGAAAAGCTGCCCATTTGCATCCAGAAAGTGCTCTGGGTAAAATTCATATGGCTTCTCCCACAGAGTTTCAGCCTTCAGCACAGAAGACAAATTGGTGAAGACAATGGTATCCTAATTTGAGACAGAAACAAAGACGTTTACAATGGTGTGGTGACGTTATCTGATACTTCATCTATCACCATTTAATATAAAGCTACATTGATGTTACCTGACACTTCCTCCATCACTATTTAACATGATGACAATAATAATAATAATAATAATAATAATAATAATAATAATAATACCCAGAGCTTTAATAAAAAGATTATGTGGTTTTCTATACACCAGAGAGTTTATTAGAGATATTTGTGGTCATCCTGGTTAGCAATCAGTAAAGGAAGCAAAGGCATCATTTTGATCAGAGAGTCTTGCATAGCAAGCTGGCATCTGATTTATATCACTAGGGCATGGCCCCCACAAGGAGGAGGGCTGTCAGGACTCTATCCTGGGGGCCTGGGATTGGGGGGCACTGTCTCTGAACCGGCCCAAATGGTACATGGACTTAACAGATGGTTTTTGTCCTCTGTTTCCATACACTTTAAAGACGGTTCAAACCAGCACACCCACAGAGCCCTTCAAAAGATGTAGGTCTACTTCTGGTGGCTGCTCATCTCCCCAAAACGGGACTCCGCAGGGTGGAAAAATGGGAGGATTTCAAGCTGGGTACAAAAAGACTCAAGTTCATTGCATGCATGTAGAAATGCTTAAAAAGTGGTATCTGCCTGCGCACTAGGATTTTATGAAGTGCTCCTCCATGATACGTCTGTGCATTAGTGGTTTAAAGACACTGAAAGAAGCGTTTTTAAAATGTGCTGGTCTCCTCTAGAGCAGTGGTTCCTAACCTTTTTTTTTTTTTTTTTGACCAGGGACCACTTAACCAGGGACGGCTTTGACCAGGAACCACTCTCCAACATTAGTACCAAAAGGGTTAAGAATCAGCTTTTGGTCAACTTTAGATTTGGTTTGGTTATTTGGGATGCTGACTCAGAAAATTGCATTTGATAGACCACATCAGCTCTACTTTCTGATACAGAACATATGCCATCCATTAGTTGCCATCTGCTTGCCCACAAAAAATCATATTTAACCATCTAGAGCTGAAGTGATAGTAGTAAACTTTCGTGGGTAGTCAGGCTCTCCCCTCCCAACATCCCCGTTGCCTCAGCACTATAAGAGGATTTCGTGAGACCAGTCGGTTTCGTTGCCATGTGGTTTTGAGGTCACGATGTAGTAATGGTGAGGCCACAGACCATATTTTTGTTCTTGCAGACCACTGGTGGTCCACAAACCACAGGTTGGGAACCACTGCTCGAGAGGGAGGCCACCATATTAAAAAGAGTGTTAAGTGGACAGAAAATTCCATTGAAACTAGTGTTAAAAGTGAAGGTGTTCAAAGGAGGAAAGATCATGGCAAAGGGAGTTAAAATTGCGCTGGTCTACTCAAGAATTCAAAGTGAAGAGGGGAAGATCCCATTGAAAGGAATGTTTTAAAACCGTGACATGGGAGGAGACATTTGTAGTGATCTCGTGTCTTTGTACTTCAGGGAATCCATTTTTGGTTTAGTTAATGGGAGGAGATATTGCCAGCCTGTGTGATGGGAAATTAAGAGGATGGTTGAACTAAAAATGAGAAGAGGCGATCCTGTGTGATGGGGGTGAGTAAATTCCCTGTCTTCTTTAAACATCATACAAATCATCATCATCATCATCATCATCATCATCATTTAATAAGTTATTAATTGCTCTAGGCGATTTACAGCTAAATTATAAAAGATAAAATACATACATACAAAAATTAAAAATTAACAGAGATCGAATGCTCTAGTAAAAAGCAAAAATAAGGCCATTCCACCCACGTTCATCCCCAAATAGGATGAAGTCCTATGTCGTGATTTACTCCAGATTCTTGGGGAAAATCTGGAGTATGCTAAGGCTTTTGTTGATACGGTTCAAGCTGTTAAACCCAGCCTTGGCCCACATTATCCTGAATCAGCTTGGAGAATCATGCAGCTGCAAAGGAACTGATTTTTCTCTCCTCCAAGCTAAACATATCCAGTTCTTTTAAGCCACTTCCCATAGGGCTTGGCTTCCAAATATTTCACCAACTTGATTGTTTTCTAGACCTGTTCCAGCTTGTCAATATAATACTAGCCAGAACTGAACACAGTATTCCAGACCAAAGTAGGATAAGATGGACTATTACTTCCCTCAGGCCAGATACTTTACTGCTGTAAATGCAGACAAGAATCACATTGACATTTCCGGCTGCCACATCACACTATTGACTCATGTTGAACTTGTAGTCAAATGAGAACTCTAAAGCTTTTTTACATGTATTTCAGTCAAGAACCCCCGGTGGTGCAGTGGGTAAAACCCCTGTGCCTGCAGGACTGAAGACCGACAGGTTGCAGGTTCAAATCCGGGGAGAGGCGGATGAGCTCCCTCTATCAGCTCCAGCTCCTCATGCGGGGACATGAGAGAAGCCTCCCACAAGGATGATAAAAACATCAAATCATCTGGGCGTCCCCTGGGCAACGTCCTTCAGACAGCCAATTCTCTCACATCAGAAGCGACTTGAAGTTTCTCAATTTGCTCCTGACACGACAAAAAAAAAAAGTCAAGGTATGTGCTTCCCATCTTCTATTTCCAAATTTCCTTTTTCCTACCTAAATAAAGAACCCTGTTGAAATTTGCTATCTCAGCAACCAGCTATCTAATCTGTTAAACCATTTTGAATCCTAATTCTGACATCTGGGATATTGACTTCCCTTTTTAATTTGGTGACATCCGCTAATGGATAAGTGTACTCTCGGTTCCATTATAGCCACTTTGAGTCTCCTTGTGAAGCAAAAAAGGAGGGTATAAATCCTCCCCATCATCATTTAAATTGTGAGTTGTTGTAGGTTTTTCGGGCTGTATGGCCATGTTCTAGAAGCATTCCCTCCCGACGTTTCGCCTGCATCTATGGCAGGCATTCTCAGAGATTGTGAAGACTACTATCTTTTTGCAATTGATGCATAAAATAGCATATATTCCAAGAAGACGTTGAGCCAGTTTTAAAAATATAGTATGTCAGTGAATCTATTAATTCTGGTTCTGGCTTATTTAAAGTATCAAGCTGTGACACATGACCAATCAAATTGTGATTTAATAAAGATTTGTTGCATAAAAATAGATATACTTGGGACTGTACCTTGGGTATGATGAACTTGTCAATTTCAGTATCTCTTCGTGCCACACAAGGAATTGTATAGGGTGTAATATCCGCCCAACGCTGAAGTTCACAGATAACAGCAGCAGTATAAGGCATATTTGGCTGGTCCTCCATTGTGGGTGGTTTTATTCTGCCGATCACTGCATCAATTTCATCCTGGACTTTTTCTGCAAATGTTAATGAATTTAGAACAATTACGCTGTGATCCTATTCTCTGTGACATGGATTCAAGGCCTACAGAACATACAAAATCTCACATCTGAGATAAATAGGTAACATTGCACTATTAATATTTGGCACATATTTCCTATCTACCCTCCAATAAGTATCTTAGTATGGCATTTGTCAGCAGCAAAGATGCAAACACTTCAGGGAGCAGTGAATAACAACAACAACAACAACAACACTTATTTATATTCTGCCCTTCTCACCCCGAAGGGGACTCAGGGCGGATTACAAGTACACATACATGGCAAACATTCAATGCCGTTTGTATAGACTGTACACAGACAGAACAGAAGGGAGTTTTTGTGTCGTGCCATGGACAGTTGGGCTCGAATTCACAGGGGGTGCTGTCGCTCCCATCCTCTATGACGAAGAGCCATCAGAACTTCCTAATTCCAGCATTTTCTGGTCTTCTTTTTCTTTATGGCGTTGTAAAACACCTCCCCCACTTTAGCGGTACCTAATTTTTCTAATTACAACTAAAGCTGTTTTCAAACTGCTTAGGGAAACAGTGGGCAGGGCTGACAGTTGGCTGCCCATGCCAACCCGGAATTTGAACTTGCAACCTTTTGGTTGATAGATCTTATAGCTGCTGGTGATTTACCAGCTGTGCTAAATCTCCGGCTTCCCCCCAAATCTCCACTGATTGTTTCCAGTTATTTCAGTGAAGTGGAATAGGAGGTGGGACAGTAAGTCTACAAAAGGAGCACCCGATGGCGCAATGGGTTAAATCCTTGTGCTGGCAGGGTGAGTTCCCTTCTGTCAGCTCCAGCTTCTTGTGTGGGGACATGAGAGAAGCCTCCCACAGAATGGTAAAGTATTCAGGCATTCCCTGGGCAACATCCTTGCAAACAGCCAATTCTCACACCAGAAGCGACTTGCAGTTTCTCAAGTCACTCCTGACATGAAAAAAAGTCTACAAAAACTATGGTCTTACAATGTAAACTAAATGAAGTTTAAGACAAGAGCCCAGCATATTCTCTGTTGCCTCCTCTGACATGTAATGATTCTGCCCTACTGCAGCCTTTCTTTTTTTTTTCGTGTTAGGAGAGACTTGAGAAACTGCAAGTTGTTTCTAGTGTGGGCGAAGTGGCCGTCTGCAAGGGAATGTTGCCCAGGGGATGCCCGGGTGTTCTTTGATCTTTTACCATCCTGTGGGAGGCTTCAATACACACACAGTATTCCTGATTATTTTATATTTTATGGTAATATTTCCCTTTTCCTCGAATTAACCATTGCTGAAAGTGCAAAATTGACTTTTTTTCCATAATTAAAGAATTACAGAGCAGCAGAAATGCAGGAAGGTAAAGTTACAAGGGATTGCAGAAGAATAATTATGTGAGCACAAATCAGTCCAATTGCCCAAATGGAGAGAAGTGTGATTATGAAGGTTTTGTTTTGTTTGTTGTTTTTTCATGTCAGGAGCGACTTGAGAAGCTGCAAGTCGCTTCTGGTGTGAGAGAATTGGCTGTCTGTAAGGACATTGCCCAGGGGATGCCTGGGTGTTTTAAGGGAGGCTTCCCTCATGTCCCCACATGGGGGGCTAGAACTGACAGAGGGAGCTCATCTGCACTCTCACTGGATTTGAATCTCCACCCACTGCACCACCGGGGGCTCCAGCAATTATGAAGGTGATCTTGCAAGTATGTTTCTGGCATCTGAGATCGCATAGCTACAGTGGAATAACTGCTTCATGTGATATAGTCACACTCCCGCCTCTTTCGCAGGCGCGATTGGGGGGACGAGGGAGAGGGCCTTCTCGGTGGTGCCCCCCCCCCCGACTCTGAAACTCACTTCCCAGAGACATCAGACATGCCCCAACTCTGGCAGTCTTTAGGAGGAGCTTGAAAACGTGGTTGTTCCAGTGTGCCTTCCCAGAATAAGGAAAACTCTCAGCATTATGTCCTCAAAATGCACTTTACTACTGCTTTAGGATTGACTGCATTCCCTCATTCTCCCTGAAAATCCTATCCCAATTATATCCTACCTTGTTCACTTCAGCATTATTTTTTAAATTTTAATCTGTCACATTTGGCCCGGCCATTTGTTTTAAATGCTTATATGTTACCGTCGATTGCTTATTGTCTATTTTGTTTATGTGATTTATGATTTATATTGTATTGATTGTTTATTGATGTTTTATTTTATTGATGTTTTGTTTATTGATGTATTTTGGGCTCGGCCTCATGTAAACCGCACCGAGTCCCTTGGGGAGATGGTAGCGGGGTACAAATAAAGTATTATTATTATTATTATTATTATTATTATTAATTCCCTTCATGAACTTCTGATTTCATTCATTTATACACATTCTCTAGCCATAGCATCCACCCTATTCTCATTCCATAACGGCAAAGCTACTCAAAGGCAGGGAAAATTTATTTTGGTGGTAGTCATTTAAATCTTAACAAAGATCTTCATTAGACCACACTGACAGAGAATGCTACTTCAGACATGAAACTTGAAATAGTAAAATCATCTCCACCAAAGTAAAAAAAAATCCGTCCTGATATAAAGTTCCATGGATGGAAAAACCTTAAAATTTCCAAAGAAGGACACACAGACAGAGGGGATGCCTTGGTATTTGATCAAAGCCTACATTTTCCTCAGTGACGCTGACTTACTCTGGATGTCAGGATGAAGAATCATGCACAGAAGCCCCCAGCGCAAGGTGGCCGTTGTGGTTTCAACGCCAACTGCAAGCATCTCACTCAGAAGAATAACCAGGTTTTGTTCACTGAAGCTGCTCTCAGAATTCCCTTTTGCCTGGAGGAAATTAAACAAATTGGCAAAGTAGCAGGCATGTAGCCCGGGGGGGGGGGGGGGGGGCTCGAGGGGCTTCAGCCCCCCCCCACCCAAAATTCTCATGGTGGTTCAGGAAAAGGCCTTACTGGTGCATTATTTAAACTGTTAAGTTTATTCATATCATGATCTGCTCACCATACTCAATATATCCCATATGCATGGGGGTATTGGGGTAACAATACAAAAGATTTGCTAGGGTAGACCCTATTTCACTCAGACTCAGCCCCTCCCTCGAAACAAAGTCAGCCCCCCCACCCCACCCCCGAATCGAAATCCTGGCTACGGGCCTGCAAAGTAGTATGCTTCAATGGCACATGTGTTTACTTTTGCGATGCTGCTGCATGTTACGTGTCATTACAACATACACTGGGGCAAAGAAAACAAAAACTGTTATTGTTTGTATTGGAACATTATGACGAGTACACAAGCAGACCTTAGAAGCATTTGTTTTAAGACCAGTGCATTCCCATTGCGCTGAAGCATGTTATCATTAGACATCTATTAATAATTACAATATTGTGGTATACAGAGCTTAGAAAAAGCATAATTTCAGAAGTTGGGTTGCTGTGTGTTTTTCAGGCTATATGGCCATGTTCCAGTAGCATTCTCTCCTGACATTTCGCCTTCATCTTCAGATGGCTGTTGGAAGTGAGGCATGTGGAGTTTTAGAAGTTATTATTTTAATGGAACAGCGCTATCTAGTGGCAGAGATGCATTATTTTTAATCATTCTAACAAGTTGAATAATATTTCGTGTGACTTTAACTTGTTGCTTTGGGGGGCAATTTGGGATGGCTTAAATTGATCACTTTAAAAAATCATGAAAATTACTAAAATATTACTCAAACTGTTAGAAGTATTGCTGTTAGAATGATTAAAAATTGTGCTTTGTACACAAGTAGCATATATGCCACTAGATGGCGCTGTTCTATTAAAATAATAACCTCAGTCTAAAACTATTGTATTAAAACATTAAAGGCACTTTTCCTCTAACCTCTGCATATATGTAATACTTCAAATTGCTCACTGGTGACTTTTCACATCTTCAGTACCACATTATGTTTATATGCTGTTCTGTTCCTATAGTTTTGATCTGAGAAGAGCACATTTATGTGTAAGGGAACCTATAATCAAGCATAATCAAGTACAGTCAGCCCTTACCCTTGTGGGTTTAACTTTTTGGAATTTGATTGTTCACTTATTTGATTAACCTGTTCTCACTATGAATCTCTAGGCCCTCCAACACAATTATAAGGGCAATTTCTGCTGGACATTGACCATAGAGTCACATTGGAGGACAGAGAACTTCCTAGAGAGGGAACATCTCTAGGCATTTATAGGTCCCCCAGCATGATACTATTACTGAGCATAAGAGACACCCCCTCAGTCTAAATTATCAAACTGATTAATTTAAAACTGCAGCAGAGTGTTCCACAGGTTAACACAGTTTTTACATCTATTATTATGAATTACGTGAATCCCCACAGGTCTGGAATGTTGGGGGTAGTAAATGTAAATAAACAGAAGGTGTTTTGGACTTCAACTCCACTCATCTTAAGTTGCTGAGGAGGAAAAGGATAAGGTCTGAGGCTGTTAGGAATTGTGGGAGTTGAAGTCCAAAACATGCAAGTTGGCCCATGCATTAGCTATCTCGACCCACTAATTTGCATATGGTTTCTGATTGGCCAGCCTCAACATTCTAACACTATTAAGCGACTGAAGGGGAAAAGGAAGGGGTCTGAGACGGTTAGGAATTGTGGGAGTTGGAGTCCAAAACACCTGGAGGGCCCAAGTTTGCCCATGCCTGGGATATACTGACAAGGGAGGTCTCGGTGTTTTTCTACCAAGTCCTTCACCATGACTACCAGTATGATTTGCAGAGGGTTTTTTAAAAAATAAATAAATCACAAATTGGTTGAAACTCCAAAAACAAATTCAGGAGATGAGTGTCCATAAGCATCTTCCTACCTTTTCTATCTCCTCCAAAAATGCATCAGTCAAATCTCTTGGACAGGTGGGGTCTCTGGTCTTCTTATGTTCATTTATGATCTCAATTACAAAAGCACGGTAAGCTTCAAAGTTCTGCTTAACTTTTTGATGAGGTCCAGGAATATGGGCAAACCAGGGTCCTAGAGACATAAACTGCCAGAGTAGCAATCAAAGAAGAAACACATGTCAGGATTTATTTTAAATTCAAAAGGAAGTATTAAATATTTCACTTGAAATTGAAATGCATTACTATACACTCCAACATTTCACAGACAAATCCCCAAGGCACTTAATGCGGAATGTAAGTCCCTCCAACAACAATAAAACCACAGAAACTGTCATAATTATCAGCTTGTCATCTTCATAATCTGGATCAAAAAGATGGGTTGTGGAAAAGGTCCATCTTAACCTTATGTTCTATCATTTTCTGATTAAAAGCATACAGCTAATTTGAATGACTGTCAGGACTAGAGCTTTTCCCCCACCTCTAGAAAGTTTTCAAACTTTGTGTGCTTTTAAAAAATACATTACAGCTGTACCCTTGATTCACTTCTGATGCAATAAATAAAAATACCTCTAGAAAGAGACACTCAGTAATGATAAGGTAAATGTAAAGATTTCCCTTGACATAAAGTCTAGTCACGTCAAACTCCGGGAGGTGGTGCTCATCTCCATTTCTAAGCCAAAGAACCAGTGTTGTCCGTAGACACCTCCTAGTCATGTGGCCAGCATGACAGCACGGAGCACTGTTACCTTCCTCTAGAAGCAGTAACTATTAATCTACTCACATTTGCATGTTTTCGAACTGCTAGGTTGGCAGAAGCTGGGCCTAACAGCGGGAGATCACCCCGCTCCCCGGATTTGAACTGTCAACTTTTCGGTCAGCAAGTTCAGCAGCTTGGCAATTTAACCCACTGTGCCACCAGGGAGCTCAGTAATAATAGTCACTGAATTTAACAGGCTCCTTTAAATATGCTCTCTCTTAAAGATGCCACTAGAGTCCTTCCCCCTTCCCTTTTTCATACAGTTAGTAATACAGGAAGTTACATTTCCTCTCCTTTTTACCAGTTTTATCTTGTTCCACCCTCAACAGTTCAAGTTTCTTTTTTATATCACAGTCTATCTGATATTTCTACTTTTAAGGCAACTCATAACATAAATAGCAAAACAATTTATTCAAGTTACAAAAGACAGAAACATGTTTGAGGACCATAGCCTGTCGCTGTAATATCTCAGTAACTGGGATGTTTAGCACCAATGCCAAGTCTCAAGGAGAGTCAAGGCTCCTGAAAGGATAGTTTTGTAACTATGGTCCAATAAAGGGTGAAAGACTTCCTTGGTGAAGGCATTCTATAATTGGACTGTGGCAGCTAAGAAGCCCTGTCTTGCCTGTTTGCCCAGCAAACCTGATGGACTTCCTCCCTTTAACCTCTTTGAGTCGCCTGAGGGCTGAGAAAAGTGGTATATAAATGAAGTAAGTAAATAAATAAATAAACCCCCAGTCAAACTAATGAAGATACCTGGAACAGGTTTTCCATTACTCCCGTCACGATACCTTCTGTCAAATGCATTAACTTTATGTAGTTTTCATCATTGTAGTCAAAGCGATCACCCAGGGCTATTAACGAGAAAATATTACCAACTGCCCTATAGATAGAGGTCTGTGGATCAAAAGGAGAGCCTGTAAGAGACAAAAATAACAGCAACAATACTAGAGTTGAGAAGTTACTCCTATCAACATCATTTGTGTCCTGCTTCTCTTTAATAGACCATTATGCAAATATTTGGATTACAAAACAACCCAGACAAGAACGTATTGTGGCTCAGCTTCCCTTAAATATTATCACAAACATTTACTTTTCTACTAGCCGTCCCCTGCCACGTGTTGCTGTGGCCCTCATGGGGTTTCTGTGTGGGAGGTTTGGCCCAATTCTATCATTGGTGGGGTTCAGAATGCTCTGTGATTGTAGGTGAACTATAAATCCCAGCAACTACAACTCCCAAATGTCAAGATTCTATTTTCCCCAAACTCCACCAGTATTCACATTTGGGTATATTGAGTATTCGTGAAGAGTTTGGTCCAGATCCATCATTGTTTGAGTCCACAGTGATCTCTGGATTTAGGTGAACTACAACTCCAGAACCAAAGGACATTGCCCACCAAACCCTTCCAGTATTTTCTGTTGGTCATGGGAGAACTGCGTGCCAAGTTTGGTTCAATTCCATCGTTGGTGGGGTTCGGAATGCTCTTTGATTGTAGGTGAACTATAAATCCCAGCAACTACAACTCCCAAATGACAAAATCAATTTTTTGAGTGAAGGACATACATTGGGTTGTTAGGTGTCTTGTGTCCAAATTTGGTGTCAATTCGCCCAGTGGTTTTGGAGTTCTGTTCATCCCACAAAGGAACATTACATTTTTATTTATATAGATAATAATGTAACACTGTTTAGTTCAGGGCTATGGGTGGATGATGAAGTTCTGTAAGGAGAGCAAATCATGTGACTCCTGTCTATGATAATAAAATCCGTCTTGATGTTCTGCCATCCACATATCACATAGTGGGTTAGCAAAGAAAACCCCAACCAAAAATACAAATGAAAAATGCAGACTAATGAACAACAAAAATAAATTCCCAATACATCAAATGAGCAGATCACCCCTTTACATATAAGGTGTGAATGACATTAATTTCTTACTGGGAAATAAAAGGGTGTTTCAAAATGATGGACCCAATTTCAAAGCAGTATGTTTCATGATGACATTAATGAGTTATCAAGTTTAACTAAACATTTCATAAATGCTCTATGTGCCTTCCACCTGCTATATGGCCAATATCAAGACAGTTGTTGAATTCGTCCCAAACATTTCTCAAAGGGTCTTCTTCCAATGAAATCACCACTGCTGTGATTTTGTTTTGATTATGTCCATCTTAGCTCCAAATGGTGACCACCCACAAATGGTGACCACCCATGGGTCTTTGACATATGCCCACAGGAAAAAAAAGTTGCAGGATGTCTGGAGATCTTGGAGGCCAAGACAGTAGTGCCAAGACTTGGGATCCTGTGTGATCTATCCAATGCTGAGGCAGTAACATTTAGAAAACATTGAACCTGCAAGTGCCAAGGCATGCTGAAAAATTAAGTCATCTGAATCTTCATTAAGTTGCAGAAAGAGCCAGTTCTGTAGCAGTTCAAGATTTGTTTGCCCCAATAACTCTGTTTTCCTCATAAAAGAAGAGGCCATACATTTATTTTTTATTTTTGAGAAACGGCACTAAAAACGTTCACTTTCAGGGAATTGCACTCATCTCTACAGTTTCACATGTATTCTGTAATCTCCATATGTGCCCCTTGTGATGGTTAACCTGACCATTTAGACGAAACTTTGATTCATCACTAAGAAACATTAAGAAGCTGTCGCTCTCCATGTTCTGTAACATTGCATCACTATATTTTACACACTTTCCTTTGTCACCTTCATGATGATCCTGCATCAGTTGCAACTGATATGGCTGCATGATTAAAGGCCGCTTAACACATGCCAGTCAGTCATATGAGAGATCACAAATTCTCAATGGCATGACGAATGGACTTGTGTGGGCTATGAGAAAAGGGCTCTTGAATTCTTCTCATGTTTTCCCCTGGAGTGTGTGGTTGTACATGTACACCCTCCTATGTTTAGCCCTGAGATACTCTAATAACAAATACCTAATTTCCTCAAATTGTTGATACCAATGATGAATGGTATCTTTGGCCAAAACTTTGTTGAAATACACCAGAATTGTGGATTCAATCTTGCTGAACTGCAAAAAAACAAAATGCCTTCTGTTGCCATCTTGCAAATGATCGAGGCTTTTGGTTGTCTGTGTGCTAGGTGAGGCATCTGCCCATAATAATTTGAAACTCTTATGTCCCACCCTTTCATGGGAGGTTCGTGATTATAATGATTTCAAACGGGTCCATCTTGTGGAAATACCCTTTACTTAGCCTTGAGATACTCTAATAACAAATACCTACACATCTTTGCTATCATAACTGATATTAACCATTGAATCAGTAATTCTTGACACCAGGAAGGGAAGACAAAAGGGAAGGAAGAAAAAATAGGGATAGAGGGAGGAAAGAGGCAAGGAAGGAAGGACAAAAAGGTGGAAGGGAAGGATGGAAGGAGAAAGAGGAAGGGAAGCGAAGGAAAGAAGGAGGAAGGAAATACAAAAGGGAGGGAAGGGCAAAAGGGTGGAAAGGGAAGGAGGAAGAGAAGAGAGAAGGAAAGAAGGACAAAAGGGTGGAAAGGAATGGAGGGAGAAAAAGGACAGGAAGGAAGGAAAGGAAAGAAGGGAGGAAGGAAAGCGAGAAGGAAGAAAAGACAAAAGAGAAGGAAGGAAGAAAGGAAGGAAGGAACGAAGGAACGAAGGAAGGAAACAAAGGAAGGAGAGAGAAAGAGGGAGGAAGAAAGAGGTTGGGAAGGAAGGAAGGAAGGAAAGAAGGAAGGAAGGAAGGAAGGAAGGAAGGAAGGAAGGAAGGAAGGACAGAAGGACGGAAGGGAGAAAAGAGGGAGGGAAGGAGGAAAGAAAGAGATAAGGAAGGAAGTATAGGATGGTGAGAGAGAGGAGGCCCTGAGAAAAAAGCCCAAGAGGCCACATCCAGCACCCAGGCCTGGGTTTACCCATTCATGGTATAGGGAGTCAGTACTTCTTTTAGGTTCTCCCAGAACAGACTACATTCTTTCTTTTTGCCGTTCTATTCAGGATGGGATTTTTAAAATAAGAATTAAGATACAGTAGTCACATTGACCTGTGATAAATTTATCCAGATTTTCTAGGTTGATTTCTTTCTAGACTTATAGATGTGTGTATAGGATAATCATCTGAAGGGAGAAATCCAGCTCTATGTGAAAGTTTGGAGAAATGTCTCAGTACAAAAGCACTGTGTCAGTTCCAACTGCAGGAAGCAAACACTTGTGTGTTGTGCACTTAACATAGTAGGAAGGGCCATGAGTGAATCAGAAAAAAACAGCCAATTATGTGAAGTGGGAAAAGGAGCAGTGGGCATTTGAAATGCAAGATGTTAAAAAAAAAGTGTATATTATTATTATTATTATTATTATTATTATTCACAGCTCTATAAAAATCTTGCCTTTGTTAGAGATTCTCTCTTCCTTATAGAGAAAGGAGAACACTTTATCCCAAACATGCTACGTCCCAATACATAGGTAGCTTGTATATTCTCCCCATATCTCTGAAAATCTTTTGATTGGAATGGACGTTGTGCATCTGATACCCAAAAAGCTTCTTTGCTTTAAATGCAAATGCTGAAAACAATTTTAGGGTCTCCACAAAGTCAGTTAGATATAATATACTTGGGTGTGAGGTATCAACAATCGAATCAGTTAACTCAAATGCTGGCCGAACAGGTCACCACTGTGCCAATAATTAGACTGGTGTCCGAGTGGGTAACAGACTGGGTTCCCAAATGGGCATTCGCCTCAATCCCAAGATCCCTTAAGGGGACTTACGTTTAAGAGAATTCATGCCAATTCTCCCCAATGTTATCCTGCCCAATGTGCCAAAGATGTATCAAAACTACACATGCAATCACTGTTTAAAGCAGTGGTTCTCAACCTGTGGTTCCCCAGGTGTTTTGACCTACAAATCCCAGAAATCCCAGCCAGTTTACTAGCTGTTGGGATTTCTGGGAGATACAGGCCAAAACATATGGGGACTTACAGGTTGAGACCCACTGCTTTAAAGTAACAGAGAGGGAAGGATGGGAAGCTGCTCCAATGCAGAATGAAGAAATCAGCCACAAGAGAGTGTTTATATAGGAAGCAAGAAGACCTTACTGAAAACTTCCACCATCAGGTTGGCTTGCTTAGTCTCAGCTTAAATATCCCAGCAAACCCATTTATGAGTCATACCACCACCAGGAGCCAACAAAAACTGTGCTGACTAGGAGATGCCAGTGCTGGGAATTTTGGCCTCTTGCTGCACCAGCTCCTCTGCTGCCTGGGCACAAATTGAGTAATCAAGTTAAGTCTGGGCTCCAGAATTGTATCCATCCCACACAGTGCCCTTTGAATGGAGACATACCTTCTTTTGAACTGAACTCAGAGCACAAATATCTAGCTTCTTCACATATTCTCTTTTCAAATGTTTTCTTCCCGATTCCAAAGTTTTTGAGACTGGACACAAGGAATTTTCTCTGCTCCCTCCAACCATCACTGCATGTTGCTACTAGGATTCCTAAAGGATATAAAATAAATTGCTGACAATTCATCATAGAGTTGAAAGAGGCCACTAGAGCTATTCAGTCCAACCTCCCTGCTATGATGGATGGACATCTAGCCTCTGCTGTGATGATGTCAGAACCTTGGTAGCAGGGTCCATGACATATGCTTAGAAACCTCCAGAGAATGAGACTCCACCTCACATCAAGGCAGCAGATTCCACTGTCAAACAGTTCTTCCTATCAGGATGTTGTTTCTCATATTCAGGCAGAATCTCTTTTCCTGCAGTTTGGATTCATTGACCCATGTCAATGGAAAGGCACAAGTGTCTCACAAGGCTCACACCTGTATTTTAGTTGAATTGTACTTGATGTTACCCGGATCTGTACCAAATATCTTAAAAATGATCCACACAGCCCTCTTTTCCTCTGCTCCCTTTTTGTCTAAATCCAGAGATCTTGTCATACCTTGAAGAGCTCTCTTATCCATTTTCCATCCTTTTTTGGATCACGGAAATCCTAGCAAAAATGCTTTAGTCCTTTCCTGTTTCTATCCTTTTAACTGCTCTAGTAATCTCAGTATTAGTGCCACAGAGATCCCTCTCCTATTTTTTTTATAACCAACTAAATAAATATTAAAAAAACAAAAGAAAAGTGTAGTACTTGCTTAGATTTCTGACTAGAAACTGCAGGAATTTGGATGAACTAAAAGCTCCCAGACTCCGTGGTATCTATAATTCCCAGTATTGCAAGTAGTTTCATCTTTTTTACTTCTAGGATATATCTCCTCTTCCAGAATTTTGACTTCTACAAGGACTGAAGCCTGCATGACAATCAACAACACTCTCTCCATTTTGAGGTGTCTCTAGGCAGGCATGTAGCCGGGGGGGGGGGGGGGGGGGGGGGGGCTTCAGCCCCCCCCCCCCCAAATTCTCATAGTGGTTCGTGAAAAGGCATTAATGGTGCATTATTTAAACTGTTATGTTTATTCATATCATGATCTGATCATCATACTCAATATATCCCATATGCATGGGGGTATTGGGGTAACAATACAAAAGGTTTGCTAGGGTAGACCCTCTTTCACTCAGACTCAGCCCCCCCCCCCCCGAAACAAACTCAGCCCCCCCCCCCCATCGAAATCCTGGCTATGGCCCTGTCTCTAGTGCAGTATCTCAGTGACTTATAGACATCTCAGGCAGATTTGTAGACTCTTTGTCACAAGACTCATTGTTGTTTTTGCTGTGTAAGACCTAGCTAGTACCCTTCACACTGGGAAATCAGTGGAGGATCATTTTACAAAAGGCATGGAAATGGTACTGCTCTCAAGATGCCAAAGGGCAATACCCATAAGCTCTATCCAGTAAAGCAACAGTGAAGAACGCTGAGAGTTGGAATCTAACAATACCTATATCTTCACCACACTAGAGAATGAATCCACTTTAAATTTGTTTTCTACCTCCTGAAGAATTCTGGAGTTCGAAGTTTAATGAGCCTGTTAAAGGCTCCTCCCTAAACTGCAAACTCCAGAATTCTGCAGAAGGTAGAAACCAGATTTAAAGTGGATTCATGAGACACATAGAAAACTGTATGAATACCACCCTGCTTTACAAGCTCATCCTGCTGCCTGTGACTCCATCTTCTTTCTCCTTTCTTACTTCCTTCTGGAATGCTTATAGGGAGAATTCACAAAAAAATTAATGAGGAGACAAGTATCATTTTTGTCACTTCTGAATCATTACAAAAGGGGTCCTTCCATGCATTTGCCTTTCCTCAGTGACTGCTGCTATGTCAGAAAAAAGATGCCTTGTTTAAATCAAATAGATATCTTAGTTCTGAATGAATATCCTTCAATAGCTATGGATGGTTATTTAGACTGGCATGTAACCCCTTTGCAATTAATAGGTTACAGGGGAGAAGAGATGGGCTCCAGTTTTTCTGCTCATGCATATAAATATGGTATTATTATATCAAGATTAATTTCTGCCTAAACAGATACATCCCTCCTACTTTGCAAGCATTGAAGCATATTACAAATAATGCATTCTACCAGAGCATGATCACTTGCCTTGGCGTTTCTTTCCACGGCCCAGCATACAGAACAGTGGGAAAGGTGCTCGGTCAACAAAGTTTTCAGCTTTTTGTCCATGTGCTTCCTTAAGTGTCTTGAACCCATTCAACATGATAGCATTAACCCATCCAAACTGGAATGAAACTACTGGTCCATATTTTTTCTGCAGCTATAATACGTACAAAAGAAAAAGGGGGAGGAGGGGAAAAGTCTGAAATCCAGAAAGTACAACTAAAACAGAGGACAAGCAGTAAAACTTTGCAAATTTATTTATTTAAAACTTTTATATCCCAATCTTCTCTACTTCCGTAGAGGGACTCAGACTGGCTAACAGCAAGGATTCAATGCTAACAGTACAATCTAAAATATCAAAACACAATAACAACAAACATCAACAGTGAATTAAGATACATATAGGGTAAAATACATATAAGCCAATTCGCCAAGATAAAATCATGTCCAGTTCAGTCTGTATCTTGTGGTCAATTGCCGGTCTCAGCCATCATTCTGAGAATGCCTCGTTCCATAGCCATGATTTTACTAGCTTCCTAAAGGTCAGGAGGGAAGGGGAAGATCTAATTTCATTCGGGAAAGAATTCCATAGCCGAGGGGCCACCACAGAGTAGGCCCTGTCTCTCGTTCCCACCAGACGTGACTGCAAAAGTGGTAGGACCGAGAGCAGGACCCCTCCAGAAGATCTTAGCAACCTTGATGGTTCATAGGGGAGAATACGTTTGGACAGGTAAACTGGGCCGGAACCGTATAGGGTTTTGTAGGTTAAAACCAGCACTTTGAATTGTGCTCGGAAGCTAATTGGCAGCCATTGGAGCTGGCGCAACAAGGGAGTTGTGTGCTCCCTGTACCCCGCTCCCATCAATAGCCTGGCTGCCGAACGTTGGACTAGAATCACAGAATCATAGAGTTGGAAGAGACCTCATGGGCCATCCAGTCCAACCCCCTGCCAAGAAGCAGGAATACTACATTCAAAGCACCCCTGACAGATGGCCATCCAGCCTCTGTTTAAAAGCCTCCAAAGAAGGAGCCTCCACCACACTAGTTGCAGTTTCTGGGCAGTCTTCAGAGGCAACCCCATGTAGAGAGTATTGCAGTAGTTTATACAGGATGTAACCAGAGCATGGACCACCGTGGTCAACTCAGACTTCCCGAATACTAGATATCTTTCAACCTTGCATTCTTCTACAAAGACTAATGTTTCAGGATTAATTTAAAAGAAGAGAAAGAGAAGAGGCAGCCTAAAGACACCCCCTTTTTTGAGACAACTCGTACCATCTGTAAATAAATTGCACTGCTCTTCTTTCCCTGGACAATAAGAGTAAAAAATGAAGACAGCATGGGAAATTATGAATTAACAATGATGCCTGGAAATGTCATGGAATTGTGTGAAGCAGGTACAAAGATAGCACATTTAAAGCTTCATCTGGAACCATTCCCTGTCATTCTAGCTAATTTAGATTAAGTGCAAGTAATTTAGATTAAGACTATTACTATACTAAATCAGTTCAGTAGACTCAACTGGAATATACCCATCTAAATAAATGGCACTTTTGTAAGTGTGGATTGATCAGGTTCCTATAAATTCAAAAAGTCTAACTGTAATTGGGTCAAATAGTTGGCTGTAGGGCATTAATGGAAGTCTTACAGTTCTCCCATTGTTGAGCTACAGATTCTGGATTTTTTTGCCATTGGCCATATGTTAAAGTTGCATGATAATTACTTCTGAAATCTATACTTGCCTGAAGAACACTGACATTACTAAATTTTGTGAGCCCAACAATTTGTTCATTGCAAATAAATTCTTCAAGCAGCCAAATTTTGTTTAAATTTGTTTATGCCTTACGTATACTGGTTTTAATGTTTTTAATTCATTAAAGCTGGCTTGAGTTGCCTTCTGGCTGAGAAAGGCAGGATATAAATACTGTAAATAATAAATAAATAGTTATATGTAGTGATTGGTTATTATGATTTCTTTGTTTTACTGTATGTTGGCATTGGAATTTTGCCATTAGCCTGTTGTAGACCGCCTTGAGGGCCCCAGGGGTGAGAAAGGCAGCCTATAAATACAATCAATCAATAAATAAATAAAGTCATAACTGTATACATGGACATCACCTTATGGCGAATATAGAAACAGAAATCAAATAGACTGCATAGTTCAAAGTAGAAGACAGAAAAGCTCAATTTTCTGTAAAAACAAGACCAGGAACAGATTGTAGCACAGACCATGAACTTCTCATATAAAAAAATAGAATAAAGTAAAAGAACACTAAACCAACCACTGTGATAAAATACAACCTGAAGAACATCCCTGTAGAATTTAAAGACAGTGTAACACATTTGCACTATTTAGACAAATTGAATAGGAGCCAGAAGAACTATGGGCTGAAGCCTGAGATATTATGAGGGAGGAATGCAAAACAACACAGTCCACGGCAAAAGAAAGAAAGAAAGAAAGAAAGAGAAGCCTCAATTAGTGACAAATGAAATTCTTCAAGCAGTTAAGGTCAGATAAAAAGCAAAAAGAAAAAGAAAAAAGAAAGAAATAGAGGAAGATCCCTCAATGCAACTGTTTGGCATCTTGTGTGAGAACTATTCAGTAAAGAGGAATAAAAGTGACAACAATAATGGAAGAACAAGAGACAACAAGGTCCAAGTAATCAAATGGAAATTTCATGGGGATGCTCTATGACCAGCAGCGGAACACATTACTTCAAAATTCAAATGTGTACATATTTACAAAACAGCTCTCTCCAACAATATTTCAAACAAAACAGAAACTAGGAATGTTATAGGAATGTATTATTTGCTCATTTTATATGGCACTGTCACTTCTAAAAACTTGGATAATAGCTACTATTCCATAACATACATTGCTCTCAGAATTGGATAAGCCAATACTTACAGAATGGAAAAAAACATCTGGTTTGTTTCTGAGAAAAAATAGTAAGTCTCCAAAGAAAGGCAGAGGGGTAGGTCCTGGTGGATAGCGGTTGGGTGGCTTCCTCCGCTTCACATGATCCAACAGCAGGGAAAGGGCAAGAAACAGGAGACACATGGACAATGTTGTCAGGCTATTCCAAAAGGTTGAGACCTGGATCAATAGCCAAGAGACAGAACCTGGGATCACAGCCATTGAAGTTTATTCTTCCTCTCCAGTACAGATTTGCCTTATTCCAGCCTTCACAGCACTTTCATACTCTCCTTCCTGCTCTTTCTTTTCTGCTTCAGATTGTCACTAGAGTGTGACCCACTCTAGGTGTGTCAATGCTTTAACATTGTAGCAGATATATGATTGCATCAGGAGTTAAATTAAGTCCAATAACAGGATAGTGATATGGCATGCGTAGCTCATATAGATACCCATTTTGCAGATATTTGTGGTAGATACCATTTACTGTCCTGTCACCTGTGCACATCAGGCAATTAAGTTATATTTGACACATTTGAAAGTGCTAGCAAATCCAGTTGGTGCTTCTTGCAGATCAGGGAGGTAATTAGTAACCTTTATACTAACCGGTTTTCCAAAGGAACATAACAGCCACCCAGCATTCCTCATTGCAGAATCCAAAGAAATTTTTGTTTGGCATTTTTGTTTTCTAGGTGTGCTGCCCCTTAGTAAGCAGCTTCTGTCTTTCTTCTCACTCATTTCCTCCATTAGGAATGCCTCTACGCAGTAGAATTTGAGAAGAATGAATCTGACAGGTTATTGGAAGACAAGCATGCATATTGTATTGCTTTTTAGTGTTGTGAACGGCTTTATGTCTCAATCAAGATATAAAAGTGGGATAATAATAATAATAATAATAATAAACAACTTTCTCAGCACTGAAAGAACACTCATCCAGTGTTCTGTATTATCCATGCAGTCTGCCTCGCACCCAGATCCACAGCTGTTTCAGTACATTATTTATTTATTTATTTATTTCGTACATTTCTACCCCACCCTTCTCCTCATAAGGGGACTCAGTGTTGCAATGTTTTGGTGCTAAATTCGTAAATACAGTAATTACTACATAGCGTTACCATGTATTGAAGTGCTTTTTATGTCAATTTGTTGTAAAACATGATGTTTTGGTGGTTAGTTAGTAAAATCATAATGTAATTTGGCGTTTAATGGGCTTTTCCTTAATCCCTCCTTATTATCCAACATTTTTGCTTATCCAATATTCTGCCAGCTCGTTTATGTTGGATAAGTGAGACATTTATACAGCCCTTTAGTATCCTTTTAAACTGAACCAAAGCCTAGCCAGTATTTATTGAATTTCAGTCACTATCTGGCACTGGAATGTACATCATACTGTCCTACTTTGGAAATAGAAAATCCGATCACATTGATGATGACTAAAATTGTTCTTACCAGTCTTATCTCCTTTTATGTAACTACTTAAGAACATGATGCATATTCTATTGTGCTTCCTCTGATCACAAGAGGAACTTGTACGTTTTCAGGGAACTTAAAATCAGGGGAAAATGAGATTTTGCAAATGCACAAAACCCCACATTTGATCATAGAAATGTGAACTAATTTTTTTGAGTTCAGTTAATAAATTGTTCCTCTTGACTTTTGATGTAACATCTTGACTGTTATGTTCTTGAGATGAGGAGAAACTCTTTTAACAAAGATAGTTGTTGGGAAAGTCCTTTCTTCACTGATTCAGGGTCTATTTGAAGACCACTTGCTTATCCGGGAAGCATGTAGCAAGTTTGAGATGTCAGTGTCTGCCTTCCGTACTTTGGGGAAAATAGACACTGTTGTGAGATTATGCCATCAATATGAGACTTGAATCCATAGCAAAGAAGTAGAGTAAGGGTTCACAGATGATGGAATAAACATCTTTCCTCTCCTAATTCCTGTGTTCCTGGCGAAATGTTCAAGACCTTGGCTGAAATTTTGGATACTCCTCCCTTCTCTTTCCTTCTCTGTTTTAGATTACTGCTGCAGTGTAACCCTCTATTAATATGGTTATCTGAATAGGTGTGCTAGTATTTTTGACCACAAAACTATAGAACAGTTGCAAAAGAATTTCAATTAAATGAAGTTATGGGATTATCTAGATAAATACTGAGCACACTGTATATGTTTAAACTTTATTTACTACTACCCCACCTATATGCATCAGATAAGATGGGTAGCAACAAGGTCCAAAGTTAAATTTAGGCAACGCTAAAGCTGATAGAGAATTCTATGGAGGGGGTAAATAATATGCCTGTTGCAGATGAGTCACTGGAAGGTCAAACTAGACATTTAACACATTACAAAAGTCACTTTGCTACATATTTTGCATCTAATGTAAACATTTTCTACTCTGGACATGCACATCTTTACTTCATAGCTACCCTAAATGTAAATAATCAGCTCACCCAGGTATAGAAGGAATTTTACAATATAACACTATTTTGCAATTTCTTTGAGTGCCATTGGAAAAGGTTCACAGAGGTATGGAAGATCTGGAACCACCATTTGGGAGGAGAGTGTGGCTTCAGTATAAAATTAACGCTACTCAAACTGAAGAAAATAATGGAAAACCAAGGGGATTTGGAGGGGTTTGTCAGGGAAAATATGGGGGTCATTGGAAAGATAACATAGCATTAAACTACACTATGTAACAAAATTTGAAAAAAAGTTATGTTCCTGGTTTGAAAGTGTTATTTCCTGTTTAATTGTGTGGTACTTATCTTGAAAATAGTTGTTATATTCCAGAAACTTCATTTTTGTAGCTGCCACAAATTATGTTGAATTGGTTGAGACTCTATGAGATATTCATTGAAAAACTATAGCAAAATATGCCACAGGATGTCCTGCAAAAGCAAAGTCTTTGCAGTTTAATAAACCCTTTGTGCTTGCTGAACTGCTGACCTGAAGACCTGAAGGTCAGCGGTTTGAATCTGTAAGACAGGGTGAGCTCCCATCTGTCAGCCCCAGCTTCCCATGTGGGGATATGAGAGAAACCTCCCACAGGATGGTAACACAACTGGGCATCCCCTGGGCAACGTCTCTGTGGACGACTGATTCTCTCACACCAGAAGCGACTTGTAATATATTCTCAATTCGTTTCTGACACATTATCGTAGTTTGTTGTAGTGTGAAGCAAGCATGGGGAGTGATACAAATAGATTGCCATCAAACTTTGGGGTTTTAGGACATTCTCCTGCTCATTTTTGTGTGTTTGTTTAGTACAAAGACTGAGGATCCTCTTGATGCCGTATAAGAACAGTATAAAGGGGCAATCTCAGGCAGAATGTTTCATCATATGTAAATAATGTCACCTCGATTGCATTTAAACTGTCTATTTATATGTTACATTGATGTAATTTCATCTAAATCTGCATGTATAGAAAAAGAAAAAAGTCTAGCTCTGGCAGATACCTGCTAGTTCACACAGGTGGCTTATTTCAATCATTTTTCTTTGGTGCATATGTTCTGCAAAACAGAACCAGAATTTCAAGATGTTACAGTTCACACTGGTCATGCTGACCAAGGGATGGTGGTAGTTATGGTCCAAAAATCAATCTTTCCAATCACCATCAAAAACATAACCACATGCGAAACAGAAAGAGTATTCCTTCCTGACATACTGCTTCCCTGCTCACTTTACTGTCTTTCTGCTTCTGTGTGTGCATAGTTTTCACCAACAAGAGGATTCTATCTATGATATCAGGTTGAATCTATGTTAAAAAGCAGTTATAACAGATCATAAACTTATGTTCTCCTCCTTGTGGCAATACAGAAGGAAGAGATAGAAGGGGTAGATATGCAATTCTGAGGTTTATAAATGTTCATCCTGATAAGAACGTATTTCCAGTTGCATCAGAGCAAAAGCATCTTGATTCCCAAAGCAACCAATCAGATGCTTATGAATAGCTTAAAAACAGGATATGAGGGCATTAACCCTCCTCCTGCTACTGTTTCCCTTCGATTGGTAACATAGTAGGAATGGGGGACAATTCTGAGTGCTTTCTTGCTGAATTTCTAATTGAAATTGCATGTTTTGCACTACTTGAGACACAGGTGTTTGTGATGCTTGTGATACTTTTTATTTTCATATAAAACCCATCCATCAATTTAAAAAAAACATATTCATGCATTGTTGAAGGCTTTCATGGCCGGAATTACTGCGTTGCTGTGAGTTTTCCAGGCTGTATGGCCATGTTCCAGAAGCATTCTCTCCTGACGTTTCACCCACATCTATGCCAGGCATCCTCAGAGGTTGTAAAGTCTATTAGAAACTAGACAAGTGAGGTTTATATCTGTGGAATGTCCAGGGTGGGAGAAAGAACTCTTGTCTGTTGGAGGTATGAATGTTGCAATTGGCCACTTTAATTAGCATTGAATGGACTTGCAAAGCCTGGCTCCTTCCTGCCTAGGGGAATCCTTTGTTGGGAGGTGTTAGCAGGCCCTGATTTGTTAGTGTTGCTCTTTATTTAGAGTTTTTTTAAAAAAATACTGGTAGCCAGATTTTGTTCATTTTCATGCTGTCCTTCTTTCTGTTCACATGCTTGTGGGTTTTAATGGGTTCTCTGTGTAGTCTGACATGGTAGTTATTACAGTGGTCCACCATTTCTGTGTTCTCAAATAGTATGCTGTGCCCAGGTTGGTTCATTAGGTCTCTGCTATGGCCAACTAAATTAGTCAGCAGTGCCTTTCATGTTCCTTGTTAGGGCACTCACTTGCCTAGTTTCCAACAGACCTCACAACCTCTGAGGATGCCTGCCATAGATGTGGGCAAAAAGTCAGGAGAGAATGCTTCTGGAACATGGCAATACAGCCAGAAAACTCACAGCGACCTACATTCATACATAATTCATTGACTCAAAGGGCCTTCTTTAATTGGGCCTAACAGAGAATTCACTGTAAAATATTGTTCTATCTTTTGTCATGAGAGGCAAATTGAAGGAGAACAATGCCATTTGTGTGTGTGTGTGTGTGTGTGTGTGTGTGTGTAGGAAGAATATTTCTGAAAAAGGTAACCAGTGAGGCTACGTCAATGCCTGGTTAAGGACATGATATGGACTTGTGAAAATCACTACCAGGTTAAATAAACTATCCTGCCATGGTAACATGTCATGTTGAAATGAAATTATATAATTATTTTCAAAATGTATTATTTTTCATAAAATAAAAATATATTTACTACACTGAAAATTCAACTTTTGTTTACCAAATCATTTTTGAAGTAACTGTTTCTGAAAATATATGCAAAGGAAATATGTGCCTTTCTTTCTTTGTGCAGTGTTGCAGAAAAGTTTATTCTGTGTGCATTGATGACAGAAAAGTGATTTCACTGGCCAGATAAAACTATCATGTTACATTGAAACACAGTGCAGTGCAGAATAAAATATGCTCTAATTGAAATAGATGACAATATTGTAGAGCCATATTTAAGTGCTGTCAGATTTAGGTGTGAACTAATCAATATCGACTTTTATGCCTACCACGGATGTATAAAAGCTATGAATCTGAAAGTCTATTAAGACAGGCTACAATTTGGGAGAGGGAAATGGTTAGGGTTTAGCTCTAGATCCCACACACCTCTAAAATTAGTTATTTTACCTCCAGTTTCTCTCCTCTGTGTCCAAGCTGTTTGAACAACATTATCTTATTACCCCCTTTTAACCACACAATTAAACTTAATTTCCCTAATTTGTTCAACACTCTAACAAGGTGTGCTCTCACCCTTAGAAATAAACATTGGATAGTCTTTTTGCACCTCCACATCTCTTTCTCTTCTTCACTGATACCACCTGAATGCTTAGCACAGTGACGAAATTCCACCAGAACAGGTTCTTATGAGACTTTTAGGGTGTGACCCTACCTGTACATACATCACAGGAATTAAATTCTAACCAGTCACTTCCTGTTGGAGCAATCACAGATTAGAAGAAAGTGAGGGGGAGCACTAAAATGTCATATAATGCAATGAAATGGTATTTAATGGTAACTTCCTGGAGTGGTTAACTTTGAGGCAAAAAGAAAGATTGAATGTTCTGTCGCGTGCTGGGCCTGTAAATAATTGTCTTTAAATAAGACATGTAACCTTTGCCCAGCGGGAAGCCAGGGCCCCCCGAAGAGAAGTTCTCAGAGGTTTTCCACCACAAATGATCTTTAGATGGCTTGTGAAGTATAACAAAGTCCTTTATTAATGAACAATCAAACAGAAACTTCTCTTGTCTTCAGCAAAGTTAAACAAATGATTCCAGGCTTTTATGCAACTGGTGGCTTCCTAATCTTGTCCACGAAGGACAGGCAATTGTCTTCAATAATTGATTCCTTACTTTAAAGGAAAATCCCTTTTTAACTTCTCCCAGGCTGACTGTAATCTAATTCTTACTGATGTGTGCTCCGCTACCGGGTCGAACTGCGTCTGGAACGCTGAGTGGACCTACCAGTAAGGCTAGTAGATTCTCCAGCTGGAGTTCTTTGGTCTTTAGGGCTGTTTCCCTGGAAATCTTTGGAGATCTTTGGATGTTCTTAAGACTGTTCTCCCCCGGAAAGTCTTAAGGGTTGAAGCTTTTGTACAGGAGAAGCTTGAACATGTCCTGTACTTGTTAGTCTCCTTACTGAGACTAACTAAAAAATGGCTCCCTTCCCTTCCCAATTGCCCTGAGCAAGAGGTGGAACCAAAACTTAATGATGATGGACAGGTGACTTGCCCTATGACTGCAACCAAATGAAGCCACCTTTCTGCAGAACCCTGAAACCTTGGCCTGCAAGCAAACATATAAAACAAAGCAAATAAAGTTGGAGCTCCTGGTACAGCCGTACCAGCACATTGAACCTTACAATTTTGAGGTATCTAGTGCACTGTTGTTATGGAAAGTAGACTGCTCCGCACTCTGGTTTCCATGGGTTTAAGCATTGGAAAGCATTCAGAAAATTAAATTGATCCTAAATGCTGCAACCCAAAAGGGATACTCAAAGAAGGGGCTGCCCAGGGAGGGATATTTAGGAAGTGGGGATTCTTCAGGTAATCTAGTCACTAGATGGCAGGAGCTTTAAAAAGTCAAAACCAACAATTTATTATAAAAACAGGTGTTTTCTGCTAATAATGTATTTTATTTTATTTTAATTAGTTAAAGGTAAAGGTTTCCCCTTACATCAAGTCTAGTTGTGTTCGACTCTGGGGGATGGTGCTCATCTCCATTTCTAAGCCAAAGAGCCAGAGTTGTCTATAGACACCTCCCAGGTCATGTGGCCGGCATGACTGCATAGAGCGCCGGTACCGCCCGCCAAGGACGGTAACCTATTGATTTACTCACATTTGCATGTTTTCAAATGTTAGGTTGGCAGAAGCTGGACTAACAGAGGGTGCTCATTCCATTCCCCGGATTTGAACCGCCAAACTTTCAGTCAACAAGTTCAGCAGTTCAGCGGTTTAACCCGCTGCACCACCAGTAAGTAGTATTTCATCAATTTTTGCTAGTTGTTTGAGTTCTGGATAACTGGGTTGTTGTGGGTTTTTCGGGCTATATGGCCATGTTCTAGAAGCATTCTCTCCTGACGTTTCACCTGCATCTATGGCAAGCATCCTCAGAGGTTGTGAGGATGCTTGCCATAGATGCAGGTGAAACATCAGGAGAGAATGCTTCTAGAACATGGCCATATAGCCCGAAAAACCTACAAAAACCCAAAATGGTTTTCTTTGGGTAAGCAGATGGTGACTGATATATATGGCGTATGTTCTGTTTCTCAAAAACCAGATATGTGAAAACCAGTGCCATTTTTGGAATTATCAGTTCAAATATACCCAGAAACAGATCTAACATTTGAGGCACGAACATGTGTGTTGACCAGTTATTTTGCCAGTAACATCTGAAGGCCATTCTTGTGCGATTTACATTGATCTGCTCTTTCAGTGTTTTCTTTTTGCTTCATTTTCAGATGATCATATAATAAGATTAATGCATGCTTACTGATAAAATAAATACATGTTTACTGATACAAAGTCATGCTGATATTAATGTATATAATAATAATAATGCATAACTAAATAATTACTTTATTCCTATACCCCACCACCATCTCTCAGAAGGGACTTGGGGCGGCTTACATATGGAACAAAATGCTCAGAGACACAAATACAAAACAATTAATCAAAGCAAAAACACAATTAAAATAAAGACATAGTTAAATATAACAATCCAAATAAAAGCACAATTCAATAAAACATAAGAGTATAAAACAACAATGTTAAAACTCAATCAATACTCAACAAAACCAATTGCCAGTAGAACAATGGGTGTGCCCAGCATATATCATTTACACACACACACACACACACACACACACACACACACACACAACATGTAATATTGCTCCTAATGTTGCAGTATAGTAGTATAATACAGTATAGTGATATATAATACCAATATTGTGCTATATGTAACGGTAAAGGTTTTCCCCTAACATTAAGTCCAGTTGTGTCCAACTCTGGGGATTGGTGCACATCTCCATTTCTAAGACGAAGAGCCGGCGTTGTCCGTAGACACCTCTAAGGTCATGTGGCCAGCATGACTACAAGGAGCGCCATTACCTTCCCGCAGGAGTGGTACCTATTGATCTACTCACATTTGAATGTTTTTGAACTGCTAAGTTGATGGAAGCTTTCGATAAGCAAGTTTAGCAACTTAGTGGTTTAACCCACTGCACCACCAATAATACAATATATTATTAGTCAACACTGTGAACTGCCCTGAGTCCCCTTTAGGGTTGAGAAGGGTGGTATACAAATGTCGCAAATAATAAATAAATAAAAAATAAATATTGTATGTACATATAACCGCTCTGAGTCCCCTTCGGGGTGAGAATGACTGGATATAAATGTCATAAATAAATAAATAATATGTTCATAGCCTCTATACAACCTCTTACCATTTTCCATCCTCTTGCTATTCTCCATTCTTTTTAACCACACACACACACACACACACACACACACACACATATATACATTATATATATATATATATATATATATATATTCAATAAAAAAGTAAAATACAAATCCATATTTTCTAACATAAAGATCATATTATTTCCAAACATTATGTATCAATAAACTGAGGTTTTTTTAAAAAAAATTAAAATCTTGATCCTGTCCTTCACAGGAGTCATACTTATCCCAGCTTGACACCACTTTCATTGCCATATCCCAATGCAATAGAATAATGGGAGTTGTAGTTTTCCAAGGCCTCGAGCCTCTACTGCTGGGGCCTCATCAAACTACAAATCCCATGATTCCATAGCATCGAGCCATGGCAGTTAAAATGCGGTCAAACAGTTTTAAGTTATGAAAATCGTTGTTTTCCAAACTCTGGTCTTCCAGGCTTTTGGACTTCAACTCCCAGAATCCCTTCTCATTAGCCAAGGCAGTTGAGGCTTCTGGGAGTTGAAGTCCAAAATACTGGCTTAGAGACACGCTTAAGAGACGAAGTCAGAAGATGTACTCTCGTGATTGGGAGCCTTTACCTAACCAATTAGAGCCGAGACTGAGTTTGAATGGCATCTGTTTAAGCCAATGGGAGTGAGTCTAAGACAAATCCGCCTTTCCGAAGACAGCGTTGGAGCGGCAACATGGCGGCGGCCAGTGCAGGGAAGGTTGGAGCTGCCGCCACAGGCGCCGTCGTCAAGCCGATTTTCAGCCGGGATTTGACCGAGGCCAAGCGGCGTGTCAGGGAGCTGTACAGGGCGTGGTACCGAGAAATCCCGAACACGGGTGAGAGACCCCGCGGGGGTCGCGTCCCCTCAGCCTCAAGGTCGCTTGGAGGAGCCCGTTGTGGCCTTGCCTCTTCCTTCCCTTCCCTCAAAGCTGAGATTTCTCCCCAATGCCATGCCACTTTAACTGCCATGGCTCAATGCTGTGGAACCCTGGGAGTTGTAGTTTGGTGGGGCACTAGTCCTCTTTGGAATAGAAGGCTAAAGACCAGGCACGGGAAAACTTTGCCATCTGTCCAATAGATGAAGCTTCCTATCAACAAGGAGCAGTATCATAGCAATGAAGATGGAGAATAAGGTTGGGGCAATAACACATCCCTGTTTGACACCTAATTCCACATTAAATGGGTCATTTTAGGAGCCACTGCTGTCCAGGACTGTTGCCATCATGGAGGAGCCGCATGATATTCCTCTATCCTACAGTTAGAAGTGTCAAGCTGAATTATTTGTGCAGTGCAGATGTATCCTCCCAACTCACCTTCTTCACCAGGGGAATCACCTGGCTGAGAGATCCTTTATCAGAAATGCTTGAGATCGCAAATGTTTTGGATTAAGGATTTTGTGGGATTTTGGAACATTTGAATTTGCATATATGTGTATTTGCACGTAATAAAACAGGTTGAGTTTATTTATTTATTTGTGATATTTGTATACTGCCCTTCTCAATCCCGAAGGGGACTCAGGAGACTCAGGGTGGTTCACAGTGTTAATTAAGTTTCCCTTATCATAAATGCTTGGGACCAGAAGTTTTTTCGATTCAGGATTTCAGACTACCCAGGTTAGCATATGTATTTACAAATAATAAATACAGGTAGAGTATCACTGACCTGAATTGCTTTGGATGAGAAGTGTTTTAGATAAAGGATTTGAGTGGTGTGTGTGTGTGTGTGTGTGTTTTCATATAATAATGAATAAGGGTTGAGTATCCCTTATACTAAAGAAGTTTTTACGATTACGGATCTTCCAGATTTTTGAATGTTTGCACATACATAATGAAATATTTTGGAAATGGGACTCATGTTTAAACACAAAGTTGATTTATGTTTCATAGACACTTGATACACATAGCCTAACTGTAATTTTGTACACAATATCTTAAAGAATTTTCATAATTAAAAAGCAAAAGTGTCACCCTTTTCGCTACCCATGTGGACAATTTTGGATTTTGGAATTCTGTATAAAGGATACTCAAACAACAACAACAGCTTCTTTGGATTGAGACAGAAACCAGTTAAAATATAGAATTTAAAAATATTTACAATCATATATTAAAACTGCCAGCGTTATACCTTATTTAAATTTGCCTCCTGGAAGATACTGGTCTTTAATGCTGTTCTAAATGCAGACAGTATATTCAGCATATCTTGGAGATGGAACTGAAGTCTAAATACAGAATTTATGTTTCATATGCACCTTACATAGTCTGAAGGTATTTTTTTTACAATATTTTTATTAATTTTGTACATGAAACAAAGTTTGTGTACATTGAATTATTGGATTACACTTTGCCTGAAATCCAGCATTTTATAAAAAGCAGCATCTATGTGAACAAGATTTGTTTTCCCATCTAACAATGCTTTTTTGCTTCTGATCTAGTGCACATTTTCCAGTTGGACATCACAGTGAAACAAGGACGAGATAAGGTGCGGGAGATGTTCATGAAAAATGCTCATGTCACAGATCCTCGAGTTATTGACATGCTTGTTATTAAGGTAAATGAAATAACAAATCCACAGCAGAAATAGATTTATTGATGAGTGAAAGCAATCCCTTTCCCTTCATTTATTAGACCTTTATTGAAGTAAAAAGTATAAGAAAAGTTCACAACACACTCCAAGTAATGCTTGTCTCAATACTTAACAGTAGATAATTGCTGGCATTTCCTTCTCAAAGACGAATTACTTCTTATAATTGAGATACCTTCTTATTGTCAAAGGAATAGTCGTTTATATCTGTTAATAATAGTTAACTAACCAATTACAGTTTTGCTTCATAGCCCTTGTGGTGTCTTTCCTCCTCAACATTGTTTAAATCTATGCATTTATATATTCAAAACTTTCTGGATATGCTAGAGCACATTCCCAAATGTACACATTAAAAGGATATTTCAGTACCAAAATATTGACACTTCTTCATCATTAAAATGCATACTAAACAGGAAATAAAATGTTTGATTGTAAAGGAAGAATGCAATTTCTCATTTGTAGAGCATGCTCTTGCTGTTTGTATTTCATTTGTCTTTTTGCTGATTATATAATAGTAACCCTTAGAAAACACATATAGTTGAAAATGGATATGGGTGCAAGAAGGTGGCTAGATAATGGAACATAAGGTGATGAGCCTTTTGACAGTCATGCTTTTGTAAGAAAGTTTAGAATTCCTTGCTTAGTCTTGGATTTATCTCTCACTAAACTAGTGCTGTGATGAATAGACTACGCCAAGCTTATGCATCCTTTTCTCCGAGATGTATGAAATATAATAGCTTCACAACTTCACATTTAATGTTTGCAAATTTTGTTCTTAAAACTTTGATCTGATCTGCTTTGCTACCACCATTCAACAAAAAAATTCAGTGTGTACCCCTACTATGTATTAAAATAGAGTGACAAATACCTTGGACAAACAAACATCTTCCTGCACTTTTTTTGGCATAGGGGAAAATGGATCTCCAGGAAACAATTCAAGTGTGGAAACAGAGGACCCATCTAATGAGGTATTTCCATGAGACAGAAACACCACGACCCACAGACTTCCTATCCAAGTTCTATGCTGGACATGATCCTTGAGATAAAATTACTGTGTGGGAGCATAGTTCTGTGTTTTCTCTTGCAAATAAAGTCCTGTATATTGAGCTGTTAAGCGTTATAATCGATATGTTTAATTATTTGTATTGGTTGGTCCTTGTGAGGGAGTGATTGTACTGAGTAGAAAAAAATGGATTTTTAACTTAGAATACAATCAATCCTAACAATATTAACAATGGATTTTTATGGGTACCTTTTCCAGCTGAATGCACTTTTTTCCAGGAAGAATTATTCCAAATATTACTGGTAATATCTTCTGGAAAGTACTTAAACATGGACCTAAGTCATAGGCTACCCAAGAACCAAATTCACAAATTATAAAGAGTTTTTCCTGCTTATCTGAAAGTCTACTTAGAAAATACAGCAAATTTTTCTGAGTGTATATTACAAAATCAATATAAGTAAAAAAAGAACAAAATTCAAAAGGAAAATTGGTTTTCTTCTCTTTCTCTCTTTCCAGTTTCCCAGCATTTATACTTCCTTGTAAATCATTAGTTTAAGTAGTGTAGGCACCCCTGGCTTCTGAGGAGTAGGCACACAGGCCCCTCAAGTTGAAAATGTGCATAAGAACAAGGCAAGTTGCATTACTGCAAATAATAACATTACTTACTTTAGAGCAAAAGAGATGGTGCCACTTGACCACTTGGTTTTCCTTCTTCACAAAGAAAAATGTAGAGTTGGAAGAAACTTGGCTGTCATAATCCAACATTCTGGTTCATATTTGATGCAATTACAATGTCTTTGTGATGACAAACCAGCCTCAATGCAATCTTCAGCAGAGAACATACCACCTCTTAGAACTACCTAAAAGAATCCTCCACTGTGTGCAACAGTGGAGCAGAACAAACAACTCCACACCTATATGCTTGTCCACAATGCCCTGTGTCATGTACAGAGGAAGAATTGTTTAAAGCTACAGACAATGCGGCTGTTGTTGCCTGGGTTTGGTCAAAAAACATTTAGCTGCTTGTGCTCCTTCTATTTTTTATCAGTTTTACACTTACGTATGCAATGCTTTTGATGCGAAATAGAAAAAAACTGGAGAAGATTAAGGAGAAACATGACAGCAGTCTTGAAATGGCACAATAGCTATCTGACAGTACAACATGGAACAGTTGCTCTGTTGCTTCAAGAGTAACTACAGAGAAGCTTATTTGGCTAAACCTGAGGAGAAATCTAGCAATAGATTTTTAAGCAGCAGAAAATATTCTTCCATTTTGCCAAGTTGCCTTTTGATCTGCCCACTCCACTTCTGAGTCTATTCAGGGACTTCCAAGTTGCCCATTTTGGGTTTGTCCCTGGAGGCAGACCCTCATGGGGGGCCATCCATTTGGGATTTTCTGGTTTAGCTGCTCTTGCTGTTGCTGGGGGAACATTAAGAGGAATGGTGGTTCTCATGAAGCTTTTCCTTGATTTGAGTCTACTGGGAGGAGGCTGATAGCAATGCAGTGGATGCCTTTCACAGTGTTCAATCTTATTTCTCCCACAATTAGCAGCAACTTCCCATCGCACATCAGAGCAGGGGCAGGATGCCAGCTAGCTTATAGTCTATCAACAGGTGTAGATTTGAGACATCCTGTGATTATTTATGTTTAGTTTAGTTCTATGTTCATCTGCTTCGCATGAACAGACTTGCCAAACAGGGCAGTTGAGTAAGACAAGGCCAGGGTTAAATATGGTTAAATATGGTCATCTTCATCTCCAGCTTAAACATGGTCTGCTCTTTCAGTTTTTCTCATAACTTGTTTTTCAGTGCCCTTTTACTATGATTCCCACCCAACACAACATGAACAGTAATAATGTTGACAAAAACTTGCATTTGTGTAGCTTTTTCAGTAGGTGAGGACAGGTCAGTTTCTTAGCTTAAATGCTGTCACAATCTGAACCCATCCCCCCTCATTCGTTTGTGCCGTGTTCCTTTCCCAGATACATGAGAATATGACTGGAACATAAACCAATCAAAGGAAACATGCACATCTTGATATATCATTCTTTATTTGCAGTCAAATCCATCTGTCATACTTTTTTAAGACACAGTCTTTAGCACGCTTGCAGAAGACGTATGATGCAGCATATAATCGTTGCTTAATCAACAAACAAACATATATGCATACCCGTGTATACTGGTCATCCTCATTTAGACATGCAGAGAACATTCACTAGTGTGGCGGAGATCCAGCAGCTCTAAAATACCTTCATTACAAACTAGAGGAGGCCCTGACTAAACATTGATGTCAGAATAATTTATCTGTGTGTGTTTCTTGTAGTCCAACACTGCAACACTGTAAAGAAAAAAGAAAGGATATTCAACATACTGACAGTGTTTTTATTGATACTCAATTGCTAAGCAAAGTACTAGTTTTGTACTCTGCAGGTCAAGAAATGTATCATAAAATAAGATGAAGTTGTAAACATTACAAGTTATTTTCTCTATAAGATAACAACTTATCTCTGACTTCGGTAAGTGCAGCTGACTTTGTAAAGGTCTTGGCAAATCATTGTGTATGAAGCTGTAATCTTTGAGAATTACACAAAAAGAGAAGACTAAAAGGTATAATGTGTTAAATAACTTGGCAGATGCTTCTTTTATTCCTTCTGAAGAACCAGATACAGACAACAGCATACAAATTCAGAAAATGAAGATAACAATAAGACAGGGATTGTCAACTAGGCCATACATGCTATAATCATGGAAGTGGCATGAAGAGATATGAAAGACAGATAAATAGTCTTTTGAATCTGCAGCATCTGATGTTCTTTAAAGTAAAAGTGAGTAAAATGTATACCAGGATAACGAATTGGTAGGTATCTGAGTAATTTGGAGAACACTGCTTAAAAATCAATGGTGAAAATCCTTTTCTGATTGGTTAATAGTAGCAACAACAAAACATATGTCGTCTTCTTAATTAGATGGCTAAAAAAGAACAACTGGAAGTGGGTGTGGGTAGGAAGAAAATTTTGTGTGGAGCTTAATCCCCAGAATTCATTATTCTTGGCCCAAATACGTGCTCAGAAGCTTCCCTAATATACATTAATGTGTCTGAACCTTACGTGCCTTTTGCATCAGGCTCTAGTTGATGATGGTAGGATTCTATTTTGGCATTTTCAGTATATCCCACAACCATGAAGGCTGCCTGCCTGCCTCTGCCCTCCTGCATTTATATAGTTTGAAAATTATGCAGCCTCTGGATTACAACTTCCGTAGCAGTGTTCCCCAGAGCTGCTGGGACCTGCAATTAAACATCATCTGGGGGGCACATTATTCCCACCCTGAGATACATCATGTTCAAGGACCAAGGAGAATCTGAAAAAAGAAAATGGCTATTACTAAAAAATCTATTTGGAGCAGTTTTAAGGCATCATATGACACCTTTTAACAAGAATGGCAGTTCTGCTATACAGCCCAATATTATTTTCAAAATATATCAAAGAGAGCTTTTTAAAAAACTTTAGATTTGTATTTACAATTATACCTATTAATCGTCGTCGTCATCATCCTCTGGCACAAAAATGTCATGTTCTTCAAGCAAAGCTGCAAAGCTTTTGCTGATCTGTGTCCCAACGTAGAGGAAGGGAATTACGATTGCAAACACACGGAGGAGGCCAAAAGGCATCTACGGAGATCAAAAACAGTTAATTTCATTCAAAATGCACATTCTGAAGAAACAGCTATCAATAAATTTCTATGGAACTGCCAGAATAACTACATCTAAATATAAGGTTTAAAGAAACACTATCATCTGAACAGACATCTCTAAAACTTAGCACAATTCAGTTGGTGGGCATTTAATGCTGTACCCTAGAATTATTTAAACAAGAAAGGAAGCTGGGATGATACCTCATACTGAAGAGTTCACCTTTTTTTTTGTACAGAGCACAAGTTTCTAGCAATATAATTGCAGTGTATAATATTCTCTGTGTAGTCTGACATGGTGGTTGTTAGATTGGGCCAACAATTCTGTGTTCTCAAATAATATGCTGTGTCCAGGTTGGTTCATCAGGTGCTCTTCAACCAGAGAAGTCAGCCATAGCAGAGCACCTGATGAACCAACCTGGACACAGCATATTATTTGAGAACACTCTAATAACCACCATGTCAGATTACACAGAGAAGCCATTGAAATGCACAAACCTGCGGACAATTATAACAGAAAGGAGGAAACCATGAAAATGAACAAAATCTGGCTACCAGTATTTTAAAAAACTAAAATATGCCAAGTAAATAAAAGAACAACACTCAAAAACGGGGGGAAATCCAGACAAGAAAAAATAAGGGATAGCTAATCACCTCCCAACAAAGGATGCCCCCAGGCAGGAAGTTGCCAAACTTTGAAGCTGCAAGGCTATTCAATGCTAATCAAGGTGGTCAATTGCAACAGTCACACTTTCCTCAGACAACAGTTGGGTTGTTGTAGGTTTTTTCGGGCTATATGGCTATGTTCTAGAAGCATTCTCTCGTGACGTTTCGCCTGCATCTATGCCAAGCATCCTCAGAGGTAGTGAGGTCTGTTGGAACTACGGCAAAAGGGTTTATATATCTGTGGAATGACCAGGGTGGGAAAAAGGACTCTTGTCTGCTGGAGCTAGGTGTGAATGTTTCAACTGACTACCTTGATTAGCATTTGATGGCCTGGCAGTGCCTGGGGCAATCTTTTGTTGAGAGGTGATTAGATGTCCTTTCTATCACCCTGGCCATTCCACAGATCTATAAACCCCATTTGCCTAGTTTTTAACAGACTTCACAACCTCTGAGGATGCCTACCATAGATGTGGGCGAAACGTCAGGATAGAATACTTCTGGAACATGGCCAGACAGCCCGGAAAACTCAGCAACACAATTTCATAATGGTACTTCTGTATTAATAAGACTCGCACCAAACGCCCTTCTTTCAAATAACATTATGAAATCATTTCAAAAGCATTAGTCTATTTATTGCAACAAAAACAGCGCCCTCTAGTCTTCTAGATATTTTGGACTCCAACTCCCAGAAGCCTCGGCTGACTTGATCATGGATTGTGGGAGTTGAAGTCCAAAACACTTGGGAGACTGAAGGCAACTGCAGTAGTTTTAAATGCTGAATTTTTCCTAGTGTGACAACGCGGCACGTCATTGACTGCTACAACCAGCCAATCGGCGTGGAGCGTGACGACTCGTCCTGCTTAACGATTGGTTGGCTCCTTCCGCACCAGCTTCTCCCTTCCGGCCTCTGGTTCCCCTTCACACACTCACTTTGACGGGCTTCGGCAAGATGGCGCCACTCGGAGTGGCGGTTACGTTCCGAGAGGGCACAACGGTCCTTGGAGGCCCTCTCGGGTTCGCCAGGGGCCCCGCCGTCATCCAGGACCCAGCCGCGGCCCACAGGCGCCCAGCCATCTTTTCCGAAGAGGTCCTCCCCGCGACGCCGGCTACTATAGCGACACGCCCGGCCTGTCACATCGATGGGCGGCGCTCTCTGAAATCTCGCGAGACTTGCAGATTCAAGCTATTTCCAATTAGAGACGAGGAGGCGAGAGAGGGGCAGTTGAGGCGGAGCCACAGAGATAAGAAGGAATAGACAACACGCTCTGGTTTCCTGGTTCCCATAAAAATGTCTTAAATGTTAGGGTAGAAATCCAAGATTTAAACATAATGAGCTTTAAAAAGATAATAAAAAAATTCCTGACTTCCTAATCTGAACCTCTTTTTGCATGATAATTTTTTTAAAAAATGTCCTGGCAACTTCCAATGCATATATTTATTTGTTTATTTATATCCTGCTTTATCTCTCCATGTGTTGTTCATTCGTTTCCAACTCTTCATGACTTCATTGACCATCCCACGCCAGAGCTCCCTGTCGCTCGTTACCACCCCCAGCTCCTTCAAGGTCAATCCAGTCTCTTCAAGGATACCATTCATTCATCTTGCCTTTGGTCAGCCCCTCTTCCTTTTTCCTTCCATTTCCCCCAGCATCATTGTCTTCTCTAAGCTTTCCTTTCTTCTCATGATGTGGCCAAAGTACTTAATCTTGGCCTCTACTATTCTTCCTTCCAATGAGCAGTCAGGCTTTATTTCTTGAAGTATGGACTGGTTGGATCTTCTCACAGTCCAAGGCACTCTCAGCACTTTCCTCCAACACCACAGTTCAAAAGCATCGATCTTCCTTTGTTCAGCCTTCCCTAAGGTCCAGCTCTCACATCCGTAGGTTACTACGGGGAATACCATTGCTTTGACTATGCGGATCTTTGTTGCCAGTATGATGTCTCTACTCTTCACTATTTTATCAAGATTTATCATGGCTCTCTTCCCAAGAAGTAAGCATCTCCTGATTTCCTGGCTGCAGTCTGCATTTGCAGTAATCTTTGCACCTAGAAATACAAAGTCTGTCACTGCCTCCACGTTTTTTCTCATTATCTCTCCATACGGAGATTCAAAGCGGCTCACAATCAAAAACATTACAACTTCAAATATACAATAATAAAACAGTATATCAATTTGTATTATCAGTAGTATTATATTTAATATATTAGGATTATATTACAATATTATATATTCGTATTATATTGTATTACATTATAATTGAAAGTTGATGCTGTCAAGGTGATGCATGCCATATGCCAGCACACATGGAAAACACAAGAATGGCCATCAGTCTGGAAAAAATCAACTTATATCTTCATACCAAAAAAAGGAAATGCTAAAATTGCTCAAACTTCCGTACAGTGGCCCTTATTTCTCATGCCAGTAAGATAATGCTCAAGATCCTGCAAGGAAGACTCCAGCAATACATGGAGCAAGAGTTGCCAGATGTTCAAGCTGGGTTTAGAAAAGGCAGAGGAACGAGAGACCAGATTGCCAATATCCGCTGGATAATGGAGAAAGGCAGGGAGTTTCAGAAAAATGTCTATTTCTGTTTTATTGACTATTCTAAAGCCTTTGTGTGGATCATAATAAATTGTGGCAAGTTCTTGGTGGGATGGGCATCCCAAGCCACCTTGTCTCTCTCCTGAGGAATCTGTATAATGACCAAGTAGCAACAGTAAGAACTGACCGTGGAACAATAGACTGGTTCAAGATTGTTTTAATGTTTTACTGTTATTGCTTCAATGTTTATTGTTTTGCTTTATGAGTTTTATTGTTGTATTTGTTATGCTGTTGTTTTATTGAGGGCCTTGGCTCTTGTAAGCCGCACCGAGTCCTTCGGGAGATGTTCGCGGGGTATAAATAAAGTTAATAATAATAATAAGAAGAAGAAGATTGGGAAAGGCATACGGCAGGGTTGTATACTCTCACCCAACCTATTCAACTTTTATGCAGAACATATCATGTGATGTGCGGGGCTTGATGAATCCAAGGCTGGGGTTAAAATTGCTGGAAGAAACATTAACAACCTTAGATATGCAGATGATACCACTTTGATAGCCAAAAGCGAGGTGGAGTTGAGGAGCCTTCTAATCAAGGTGAAAGAAGAAAATGCAAAAGCTGGGTTGCAGTTAAACATAATAATAAAAAAAACAAGATTATGGCAACCAGACTGATTGATAACCGGCAAATAGAGGGAGAAAACATGGAGGCAGTGACAGACTTTGTACTTCTAGGTGCAAAGATTACTGGAGATGCAGATTGCAGCCAGGAAATCAGGAGACACTTACTTCTTGGGAGGAGAGCAATGACCAATCTCAATAAAATAGTGAAGAGTAGAGACATCACACTGGCAACAAAGATCTGCACAGAAAAAGCAATGGTATTCCCTGTAGTAACCTACGGATGTGAGAGCTGGACCATAAGGAAGGCTGAGCGAAGGAAGATAGATGCCTTTGAATTGTGGTGTTGGAGGAAAGTTCTGAGAGTGTCTTGGACTGCCAGAAGATCCAACCAGTCCATACTTCAGGAAATAAAGCCTGACTGCTCAGGAGAAAATTATGCTGGGGGAAATGGAAGGAAAAATGAAGAGGGGCCAACCAAGGGCAAGATGGATGGATGGCATCCTTGAAGTGAATGTCTTGACCTTGAAGGAGCTGTAGGTGGTGACATCTGACAGTGCGGTCTGGCATGGGATGATCCATGAGGTCACGAAGAGTCGGAAATGACTGAACGAATGAACAACAAATATTACAATATTAATATTATATGTATATATATAACAGCACAGTGTATTATATATTATTATATTGTACTGTACCACTATACTTCAGTATTATTCGTAATACGTGTAATATATAACATACAATTATATTATTAAATAGTATTATGTTGTACTATATTATTATACCGCAATATATATAATGCACTACCAGTATATTATACTACCAGTCAAACATGGTATTAGACGAAAGTGAACATTGGAACGGCTCATACAACGATTTATGGACAATGAGACTAACAGTGAAGGCATTGGTTTTATATGTTTTTAAAGGTTTTATTGAATGTGTTTTTAATTCTGTTAATTGTATATTGTTAGACATCAAATTGCTGCCTGGTTGTAAGCTGTCTTGAATCACATTTGGGTTCAAGAAAGACAGGATAGAAATATTATAAATAAATAAATATGCAAATAAATATAATATATATTGAACTATATCATGAGTTGTAGTACATATAATATATGAGTATATTATATTACAATATTATTAATATTATATATATTAGTATTATTATATTCCAATGTAATATTATTATTACATACCACTCAGTATCTGCAGGGACAGCCCTGCAGTGTAGTCAACACATGATGCATCTACACTGTAGAATTAATGCAGTTTGAACTCACTTTAACTAGAGGTAATGCAATGGGATACTGGGATTTGCTGTTTGATATGGCACCAGCATTCTTTGGCAGAGAAGGCTATGCGCCTTCTCTGTAGAACCTCAACTCCCGTGATTCCATAGCATTGAACCTTGGCAGTTAAAGTGATGTCAACCTGCATTAATTCTGCAGTGTTGATGCAACCCAAGAAAGTTTTAAAAAGGGATTATGTGCATTCAAGGCTGATAAAGCTACCAATGGCAGCCCTCCATTAAGATCATGAAGGGGTCGGTTTTTGTGGAGTGTAGACACCTGCAATGGAGAATCTCAACACACAGTTCTGCTGGAAATCTATACCAATAACCCAGTTCCAGCAGTTTCTTTCTGTACCAGGAGGAGGTCTTTTGTAAGGCCAATAGGTCTCGGGGAAAGACTTAGACAATAATGTCTCACAGTCATACAGAATTTATTACCCAAGGTACATGGCGTAACAGCAGGTTTTGCTCAAAATAACATATTGCTGCTGAGAAAAAAAATTCCTTAGGTTGTTGTGAGAAATGCAACTAAACTCACAGGCCTCAACCACTGTGACAATTTAATGCCGTTTCAAGCTGGTATTGAAGAACGTGGTTTCACTGTGCAAGTGATTACACAGGAAATCCTGGAACCAGATTGAGGGCCAGATGGTGATGACACACACCATTGTGTAATCTGATGCTCATTAAGGGTTCTATTTTGCACACTTTGCTAGTTTTGAATTGCAGCAAAATGGTCAATGTTGGGGGGGGGCACATAACAGGGAAGCAGAGTATGTTGTGTTCATGCATGTGCTAAATGATGTTCTAATTCCCAATAACTAAAAAATCAAAATATTCTGACTATGGCTGGATCTACACTCCCATATAATCCAGTTTCTGAATCTGCTTTGAACTGGATTATATGAGTCTACGCTACCATATAATTTAGTTCAAAGCAGAAGATCTGGATTCAGAAACTGGGTTATATGGCAGTGTAGATAGGGTCTTAGATCCCTTGCTCAATAACATAGAATACAGGTCACGAGGGTACAAGAGTAGTTATTACTCTGTATAAACTGCTTTTAAACAGGAATTGGCCTCTTTGTGAAAGTAGAATGCTGCACTTGACAAGACTCGGATGCCCCTTTTACACTGCCACACAATCCAAATTATCAAAGCAGATAATCTGTATTTTATATGGTAGCGTAGACGGGGCCTGAATCTTCTGGTATTAGAAAGAAGGCTCACAGAGGCCCCTTTTACACTGCCATATAATCCAGATTATCAAATTAGATAATCCACATAGTTTGCTTTGAACTGGATTATATGAGTACACTGGCATATAATTTAGTTCAAAGCATATAATCTGGATTTTATATGGCAGTGTAGAAGGGGCCAGAGTTCCATGCAACACATTCTGAAATAAGTGTAAAATCAAATCACGTAAAAATAGTTTATTCAGATCTTGGATATGAACTACAGATAACTATAAAACAATAATAGAATTCTTATTTTTGGTACAAAACACAGCTCATGCAAACATCTTTTAAAAATAATACAAAGACATGCAATATACATGTGCTATTCATTACTAGAGTGTAAAGCACCACAAATATACTGGGATTATTGTACTAAATGATATGTCAGATAGGGATAGAATTGTTCAGAAATACTGGAGAAACGTCTGTGGAGTTAAATGTGCTTACTGTGTAATTCACTCTGTGTTCACATCATCAGCCATTCACACAAATGCTGACAATGCTGCTTTGTTTCTCATGCCAGATGGATTTTATCTGAGTAAAAACAGCAGTTCTTTCTCTCTGCTAAAATAATTATTCCACTAGAATGTGATAAAATGACTGTGTTGTGTAAGGGGGGGAGGTAGCTGCTTTTATTAAAATAGTAATGAAATAATAATTGTAATTGGCCATAAACTAAGAATAGAACAGTGAGTTATTCCTTCTGATTTCATACTAAATATTAGACAACCAGAGGGGTATATGACTAGATTAATTTTGGACTCTGGATTTGTGGACTTACCAAGCAGTTTTATCCAGCTTGGTTAAGTTTGGAGCCCTGATAGGATTCAGTTTTTAATCCAAGATATGATTCAGAACTCCTTTTGAAGTCAGCAAATTGGAAACCAACTTGTCAACATTTAATGAAAATGGTCAACAACACCAAGCCCTTTCAAATTTCATACAAATAAGTGGCAGGAGTCACTACATATCTTAGGTTTTTTCAAAAACCAAATAGCATTGGAGATTTCGTAAAGAATTCCCTTTATGAAGGGAATAAGTGCAAAGTTTGTTCAAGTGTAGCTTTCAGAGGTTGGGTATTTTCAAATGAAGAGCAGCTAAGATTTTTGGTGCACCATTGTTATGAAAATATATAGAAGAAGCCCTATTAAGAAACTTGAGATATTTCAGAATGGCAAAACACACCCTTTTTTGTGGAAGGGGAGAACATATTTGCAGTATGAATGGATACACTATCTATTGTGGCCCTTTATTTTTGCCTTTTGTTTTGATCAGTTTGCATTAAAATGATACACCCTACAAAGGTATCCTTGAGGACTCCTCACACTAGAGAAAAAAAATCACTTAAAATCTGGTTTCTACCTCTTGAAGAATTCTGGGGTTTGTAGTTTAGGGAGAAGTCTAAAGGAGCCTACAAACCCAAGAATTCTGGAGGAGGCAGAAACAGGATTTAAGTGGATTTTTTCCTCTAGTGTGATGAGTCCTTAAGGATACCTTTGTAGGCTTGTAACATAAAAAGTACAGCGAATGCAAAACACTTTAATACATTTTTTAAAGATTTCTGCACAGTTGGCACCAAAGTCAGGCAAAGTATAACAAAACGGGTGGATGATGGATGATGTGGATCCATTTTTCAAGCAGTAATCCAATGCTACATTTTCCAGGTTCCTAATAACATTACAAAATTCCTTTAAATTATTTTTTTCCTGACTGGTAATTACCAACTACAGTAGTAGGTAGTTATCAGTCAGGAAAAATATATATATATTTGCAGTGTATTATTTCCACATAAACAATGCAATCACCCTGATAGAATATTTAATTGAGATTGGAAGATGGAACTATTAATTCCAAAATAAGACATTGCTTTTCTTCATCTGTGATATTTTTTTCTTATACAGAGAATATTCTGGGAGACACATTGTATATCTGGAGAAATGTACTCAGTCAAATTCATCCACATCGGAGGAGACTTGCCTCCGCTCAGACATGTCTCAAAATGATCTGATCAACTTCCGGGTTTAGGATTAAACTGAATCTGAGGCACACCCTTGGTAAATAATAGTTTCATTGACTCAACAATAAACTATAGTTGAAGGTTAGATATGTGCGAAACCTTGAAACAGAAACTGTATCCAAAGGTCAAGAAAATAGCAGTATGCTAGTATGTGTACTTGAACAAAAAGAATGATTATTCCTGTAGAGATGATTTGCATTGTAAATCCAGTTGGAGTTGACTTGAAGGCACGTAACAAAAACAAAAAGGAAGTTAGCCTTAACCTGACTTTTTAACTTTGAATTTTGAATACCCTGGCTTTTCATTGTCAAAAGAGCCATTCTCAAATGCTGTTCTGAAAGGTAGAGTCCTTTTACTTCAATGAATTTATGGAGACAATGTAAAGAAAACAGAATCCTTCCCAGAGGAAACAAATGCAGTCCTAGTCTGAATCTACACTGCTCTATATCTCAGGATTGATCCCAGATTATATGCTTCGAACTAGATTATATGACCCTACCCTGCCAGATAATCGGGGATAAGCAGATCTGGGATCAGCTCCTGGGATACAGGGCAGATCCAGCCCTAGACCACCCTTAGGAGACAGATGCATTGAGGATGCTGGGGAACTAAGTGAATAAATCAAGGTGGGAATCATATAGCTTCCAGGTGTTGCTGAATAGCAACATCCAGCATTTTCACAGCTATCTAGGGCTACTGGGAATTACAGTCAACAATAGCTAAAAAGTCACATTATTTCTACCCTTGGATAGAGTTGTACATTATTACAAGATTACAATAAAGAAGAACTGCCTCTAATTGATTACTTCACATATTACTCAGATCCTTTTGTTCCTCTTCGAGTTTAATCTCCAAATACTGACTCTAAATGGACAAAAATTCATACCTGTGTTGTGGATATGGGACATTCGCTGACACGTTATTTTGCATGGGCTACCTCAATGTGATGGCTGGAAATTTTTTTGGTTCAAATTTAATTGGAGTATAAAGTCATAAAAGGATAAGCTACTGTTCTCCCATCTTATCTCCATTTGTAATATCATAGAATCACAGAATAATACAGTTGGAAGAGACCACATGAGCCATCCAGTCCAACCCCCTGCCATGCAGGAAAGCATATGGGCATAATGAAGCCAGCCTATCTCATCAGGCTGTTGTAACATACATTCATATACATGTACTATTTTGAATATTTCAAAGGTGTCATATAAATACTATTATCATTCTTGTGAATGAATATATTTACCATGCTGCACAATTCATAGTGAACTCTCCTGAACAATAAATCTCAAAGCAACTGCAATATATAGACGTTGTAGGACACAAGAGAAAGGATGGTGATACACAGATTCCTCTCATATATCAAGAAGCAGAGATTTCAAAATAGAGAACCACAGCACTATTTTGAGTCTTAGTCAATGTCTGAAAATATATGATAGCTTCTACTTGAGTTACAGACAATGCATAATTCTTTGGGATGTTGTGACCATCTCATGGTTAACAAGAAATACTTCATTGGGGGCATGGCTAACCCACAGTATACTTTTAACTGCAATTAAATATTCCAGAGATAAATATGAATTCTTTGGCAACTCTGTTGGTTGGAAGAACAATCCATAAGGGCAGCAAGAGTGCCAGAAAAATGAGGCTAGATATCCATTTTTTCTAAAAAAAGAAAAATCCACATCAAAAGTAGGTGCTTTTCTTACCACCTTTCTCCTCTCTTTGGACTCTCCAACCATTCCTTTCTCACCTCTGCAATCTCCTGGCCATACCAATCATGCAATTTTGAGAAACACGTTGTCTCGGGGGACACAGGACTTTCTTGTCCCGGAGAAGCAAGACCAGGAGTGAAGCTTCCACTCACGTTGCTGCTTGTGGGTTTTCGACGCGGAGGTAAAGGAGGAGGTTTTAAATGTCCCCCATCGTGGTCCAAAGAGACAACGTCTGGAAAAGTGCAGGCACTATCCCATGTGGAAGACCCATTCTCTAAGATGACAGGGTGCTCCTTGACTGGTACCATGGCAGGATTGGAGAGATGTCTCTTGCGCGCAGAGGTGGCTTTCTTGGGTAATTTGTGGCAGGTGACTAAACTCTTCCGGGCCTCCTCCAGTTGTTTTTCAAGTTCCTTAACTACTAGCCTCATGTAATCGAAGCTGGCCCGAGACAGTGCCTTCACCCATGCCTCCATAGCCGCTTGGCAATCAGCAACCAACACATAAGCCTTGCCCCCAGTGCCATCAAAGCAAATGGCAAAGGCAAATTCCTCGGCAGCCTCACACAGCTCCACAGTGCAACCCTCGAGCACAATTAGACCCAGTGGCTCCCGGCTCTCCCGGTCCTCAAAATAGAATAGCAAGTTGCCCTTCAGGATGAACCAGCGGCGATGGTAGGAAGTGGTGTGATGGTGGTGATGGTGGCGCTCCACTCGCTTGCACAGAAAGCCAGTATGGTCTACTGGAGAGTTACATGTGGCATAATGTGCCACGCTACGTTCATTCAGCTTCATCTTCTAATCTTATTTTGCAGAGTGAAGAGAGAGGAAATGTACAGATCTGCTCCTGAAAGAGAATGCTAATCCAGCTAGAACACATACACTCTGGAACTGCTGAAAAACAGCAAACGTTTCACAGCACAGACATCAGGAGGCTTTCCTTTCATGCACCAATTCATAGAGGAATAATCTTTCCTTCTTCTTTATTAGGTTACTGACGCATCGCTGACATCAAAACAGGCTGGCAGATAAGTGTTTTCTTTTATTTTTCATTCCTATCAGATGATGTTAGTGAACTGGCCACAAAGAAAATGACTTTCATACCTAGAAACATCTGACAATGGCCAGTATCTGAGCATTTGCCCACTTCATGAAACTGTTCAATCTTTTTATTTCTATTCACGACAAAACAGAGTCCAACTGAGTCAAGCCTTTGCAGATGTAAACTTCCTTGACTGTGAAGATATTGACTGTGTAGATAAAAAAGAGCGCAACGATGATGTTGATTCTGTTGTTATCTGGCTATTTCCAAGTCTTGAAGATTTCAGTGACTTCATTTCTCTTTGCAACCAACGTTGGTCTGTACGAAAATGTGGAGATTCAGCTGAAATAGATAATTAACATTTCAATTGTAAAATATGTCCTCTGAGAGAGAGAGAGAGAGAGCATGCAGGATGGAACCCACAACCTCAACTCCATTGTAAGCCTTCAAGATTCCCTTCCTATAGACTAGGAGTGGGCAATACTTCTTTCTTCCAAAAATTGCTAAACTGTAATTCACATCACCCCTCTTTGTTGGCTGATAGGAGTGGCAGCCAACGAAGTCTAGAGGGTCAGAAGCTAAGCACTCATTGTGAGGGCACAGAGTTTGCAGCCACCCAATAAGAAACAGGAGCTGTGTAGTCCTTTAGATGTTTGCTGGGCTGCAACTCCATGGTGAGGCATGCTGAGAGTTGAAGTTTAACAATATCTGTAGAACCATGCAATTCCCATGCCTGCACTAAAACAACATATATTTTTTTATTCTTCTAAATTTTGTTGGCATCTATAACCCATAACCCATGTGAATTTCTCAAGGACATCTACTCATACTCACAGACACCAATGAAGGATTAAAGTGCACACTTTGAGTGGAGAAAGTCCTGCTTCCTGAGATTTGTTGCTGTGTGCCTCCAAGTTGTTTCCAACTTATGGCACATCTATTCTACACTGACCATTTAATGCAGTTTCAAAACAATATTGAAGAAAGTGCTGAAGATGATTACATAGAAAATCCTGGAACCAGTTTGCGGCCCAGATGGGGATTACACAAATCACAAAGCACGTTAAGGGCTTTCTGCCTGCTTTTGTGGGAGTTCGTTGTTTGGCTGCTCCAGTTTAAAGCTAACTTCAAACTGCATTTTATTCAATGTTTTATGTAATTTGTTTATGTGGACTTCATTGTTATTGTGCTATTTTGTTTATGTACTTTGTTGTATTCATATGTTTGCACTATTGAGTGCTTTTGTAAGCTGACCAAAGTCCCTTTGGGGAGATGGTAGAGGGATATAAATAAATAAATAATTATTTTACTGACATGAAAACACAGTATATCACAGCAAACGAGATATATATGCTGGATTTCATATCACAGAATCACAAGTCGAACACTTCCTAAGTGTTTAGGTCTGTGTGATGAATTTTCAAATGATGCACATAGATCCAAGGTGGCCTTTTGCAGTTGACAGATCGTGATTTTGTTAATGTTTATTGTTTCCAAATGCTGGCTGAGATCTTTTGACATGGCACCCAGTTTGCCAATTGCTGGGACCACCTGTACCAGTTTTTGCAGTTCAATTTTGAGATCCTGATAACGGCTGAGTTTTTGTTGTTGTTGTTGTTATTATTATTATTATTATTAAATTGTCAATGTAGATTGGGTCTAAGAGGACCCTATAACAGGACTTTATGAGGCTGGGAGGGTTTGACTTGTCCAGGATCACCCAGTGGGATTCTCATGGCCAAGTAAGGAATCAAACTCTCTTCTCCAGAGTCATCATGCTGGCTCCCACCTTTAGGTAGAAGTAAGAAATAATACCTTGGAGAGCTCTCCCCCTCCCCCTTCCACAAGTCTAATAGAAAAAGCCAAGTTAAGCAGCAGTCTAAGTCAAAACCATTCAAGAGGACAACAGCCTCTCCAGCTAAGCCAGTGGTTCTCAACCTCCCTAATGCCGCAACCCCTTAATACAGTTCCTCATGTTGTGGTGACTCCCAATCATAACATTATTTTTGTTGCAATTTCACTACTGTAATTTTGCTGCCGTTATGAATCATAATGTAAATATCTGATATGCAGGATATATTTTCATTCACTGAAGCAAATTTTGCACAAATATCCAATACACCCAAATTTGAATACTGGTGGGGTTGGGGGATTAATATTGTAATTTGGGAGTTGTAGTTTCTGGGATTTATAGTTCACCTACAATCAAAGAGCATTCTGGAATCCACCAATGATGGAATTGAACCAAACTTGGCACACAGAACTCACATGACCAACAGAAAATACTGGAAGGGTTTGGTGGGCATTGACCTTGCGTTTTGGAGTTGTAGTTCACCTACATCCAGCAAGCACTGTGGACTCAAACAATGATGGATTGGGACCAAACTTGGCACAAATACTCAATATGCTCAAATGTGAACACTGATGGAGTTTGGGAAAATAGGCCTTGACATTTGAGAGTTGTAGTTGCTGGGATTTATAGTTTGCCTACAATCAAAGATCATTCTGAATCCACTAATGATAGAATTGGGCCAAACTTCCCTCACTGAACCCCCATGACCAACACAAAATACTGTGTTTTCTGATGGTCTTTGGCAACCCCTCTGACACCCTCTTCACAACCCCCCTCCCCCCAGGGGTCCCAACCCCAAGGTTGAGAAACGCATTAAGCCAAGAAAAGTTTTAATGTGCAAACAGGAATATCTTTCCACACCTCTTTCGCAAGCAGAAAGCGAACTGGCAGCATCCCTTGGGAGGCTCTCCTGTATATGCATTATTTTTTTAATTTTAACTATTACATTTGGCCCAGCCATAGGTTTTTAAATGCTTGTGTGTTGCTGTTTATTTTGTTTATGTGATTTATATTAATTGTATTGTATTGATTGTTTTGTTATTGCTTTTGTTTATGATGTACTGCGGGCTTGGCCTCATGTAAGCTGCACCGGGTCCCATGGGGAGATCATAGTGGGGTATAAATAAAGGTATTATTATTATTATTATTATTATTATTATTATTGTTATTATTATTATATACAGCCCCAGGCAGCAGGTATGGTGCAACATGGAATTTGATCATTGGGCTCTTCAACTCGTTTCCTATGGCCAAAATACTTTTGGAAAAGAGCCTTTAAAAATGTAACTCATGAGCTTGCTTAGGTTTTTTCATGGCATCTGGGCCTGGGTCTACATTGCCATTTAATGCAGCTTGGAACTGCATTATATGGCCAGTGTAGACATGATAACTACACTGCATTATGAGACGGTGTAGATCCATCCTGGGGCAAAAGATAGTTTGGAATTCAAGGAAACATTTAAAAATAGTTTAGAAAAAATTTTAATGCAAAGGAAGGAGTCTTACCTTGCTGAAATACTGGAGATATAATGCCCAGGGTTCAATCGGATCATCAGTTACTTGTCTCTGCTTTCGTTTTGGTTGTATCAATAGTTTTTCCCTCTCCTCTTCCTTTTCACTCTTGAACTGTGGCTATTATTGGTGTGGATGTTTACAGTGCAAAACCCGGAACACGGGATCGTGCCTGGAATAGTCAGTGTAAGACCCTCCAGGGGCAGCTCTTCGGTGATCCAGGTTTTCCAGCAACCTCGCATCAGAGAGACCAGATTTCTCTTTTCCTCTCTCTCTCTCTCTCTCTCCCTCCCTTCCTCTTCCCTTCCCACTTTCCTCCAGAGGTCCTGAAAGCCACGTATGGAAAAAGTGGCTTGTAAGTGGAGTTTGCTTGTGATTGGCCTCTTTTGAGACGAAACACTACTTGAAGGCACACAACAGCACACATAGGGCATGACATGGCTTTTTCCCATATTGATTCAAAGTATCGTAAGAGTTGAACTACATTTGGTTCTTGTGGGTTTTTTCGGGCTATAGAGCCATGTTCTAGAGGCATTTCTCCTGACGTTTCGCCTGCATCTATGGCAAGCATCCTCAGAGGTAGTGAGGATGCTTGCCATAGATGCAGGCGAAACGTCAGGAGAAATGCCTCTAGAACATGGCTCTATAGCCCGAAAAAAACCCCACAAGAACCTAGTGATTCCAGCCATGAAAGCCTTCGACAATACATTGAACTACATTTGATGCCACTTTCACTGCCAAAACTCAATGCTTTGGGTTCTCAGGAGTTGTGCTTTTTAGCCTTCTCTGTCAAACTACAACTTCCATAATTTCATAAGATTGAGTGAAGACGGCTACAGTGGGTTCAAAATGCTTTAATTCTACAATGGAGATCTATCCTTATTTCAATGTATTGTCGAAGGCTTTCATGGCCGGAATCGCTGGGTTGTTGTAGGTTTTTTCGGACTATATGGCCATGTTCTAGAGGCATTTTCTCCTGACGTTTCACCTGCATCTATGGCATCCTCAGAGGTAGTGAGGTCTGTTTGAAATAGGAAAATGGGTTTATATATCTGTGGAAAGACCGGGGTGGGACAAAGGACTCTTGTCTGCTGGAGCTAGCTGTGAATGTTTCAACTGACTACCTTGATTAGAATTTGATAGCCTGGCAGTGCCTAGAGCAATCTTTTGTTGAGAGGTGATTAGATGTCCCTGATTGTTTCACACCATTTACAAAAAAAACCCACACAGAGAGATAGATATCTACATAAAAACTCCAACCATCACCCAAGTCAAAAAGAAAGGACAAGAGGGATCCCCTCACTTCTGCAGGAGTCTACCGTATACCATGCAGCTGTGGACAAGTCTACATAGGGACCACCAAACGCAGCATTGCCCAAACATGAATCAAGGAACATGAAAGGCACTGCAGACTACTTCAGCCAGAGAAGTCAGCCATAGCAGAGCACCTGATGAACCAACCTGGACGCAGCATATTATTGGAGAACACAGAAATGCTGGACCACTCTCACAACCACCATGTCAGACTACACAGAGAAACCAGTGAAATCCATAAGCATGTGGACAATTTCAACAGAAAGGAGGAAACCATGAAAATGAACAAAATCTGGCTACCAGTATCAAAAAACTCTAAAATTACAACAGCAAAACAACATAGGGGAAACAATCAGGCACATCTAATCACCTCTCAACAAAAGATTGCCCCAGGCACTGCCAGGCCATCAAGTGCTAATCAAGGTGGTCAGTTAAAACATTCACACCTAGCTCCAACAAGCAAGAGTCCTTTGTCCCACCCTGGTCATTCCACAGATATATAAACCCATTTTCCTAGTTCCAGCAGACCTCACAACCTCTTAGGATGCTTGCCATAGATGCACTCAGGAGAAAATGCCTCTAGAACATGGCCATATAGCCATATAACCTACAACAACACTATCCTTATTTCCTTTGGTAATGATGTTTTAACCCAGGCCTGGGCAAACTTTGCTCCTCCAGGTGTTTTGGACTTCAACTCCCACAATTCCTGGCCTCAGTCCCTTTCCTTTTCCCCCTAGGCCGCTTAAGCAGCTGAGGGGGGAAAGGAAAGGGCCTGAGGCCAGGAATTGTGGGAGTTAAGTCCAAAACACCTGGAGGAGCAAAGTTTGCCCAGGCCTGTTTTACCTCTTTGTCTATGCTGATTTCATTCCTACTCAAGGACAAGGACTGTCTGGATTTGAAGTAGTTGCAAAGCAGCCACACAAAATCTTTTACTAAATAGTTCTGCTGTTTAATAAAGTCTTGCCCTCTCTCTATAGGGCAAATAACAACAGGACAAATCTCTGCATCCCGAAAGGATTTTTTTTATTCTCTTGCAAAAGGCTTGCTGTATAAACATATAAACAAAGAAAATGCTGATTTCACACTTTGCCTCATTATTTTCACTTACAGTCACAAGAGGGCACCACAGTGCCATATGTACAGCTAGACTGAAAGAGGCTATTCAGTCAGGAATCAGTTTCCCAAAGTGTATTTAAGACAATGGCAGTGAATTAAAAATATTTTCACTGACGGTAGAATCAGGACTTTATAAGTCTTGTTGAAGGTTTTCATGGCTGGAATCACTGGGATGTTGTAGGTTTTTTGGGCTGTATGGCTATGTTCTAGAAGCATTTTTTCCTGACATTTGGTTTGCATCTATGGCAAGCATCCTCAGAGGTTGTGAGGACCTCACAACCTCTGAGGATGCCTGCCATAGATGCAGGTGAAACATCAGGAGAGAATGCTTCTAGAACATGGCCATACAGCCCAAAAAACGTATAACAAACTTCAATTAGTCCAACGTTCAGCAGCCAGACTACTAACTGGGGCGAATTACAGGGAGTGATCAACCCCCCTGTTCAAGGAGCTCCATTGGCTGCTGTTCATTTTCCAGTCCCAATTCAAAGTGCAGGTCATCACCTATAAAGCCCTGAATGGTTTGGGACCCGGTTACCTTTGTGACCGCATCTCCTACCATAAACCTGCACGATCTCTTCGATTTTCAGGAGGCCCTCCTTTCATCCCTTTCTCCATCACAGACTTGACTTGTGGGAATGAGGGAGAGAGCCTTCTCCGCTGTGGCCCCCGGGCTTTGGAACTCGTTACCTGGTGAAATTAGGCAAACCCCTACCCTAGCAGTCTTTAAAAAAGATCTAAAAACTTGGCTCTTCTGATGTGCCTTCGGAGAGTGACCATTCAACCCATTTGTTTGTTTTCATCTACAGTTGTCCTCATGATGCACCTCCCCCTGTCCTTAATAAAAGCTAAACCCCACTTCTCCTCCTTCTTGGGCTCCCCCCTCACAAATACACTTTTTCTATTGAAGGTTTTTATGGCCAGAATCACTGGGATGTTGTAGGTTTTTCGGGCTGTATGGCCATGGTTTTATATCACCCAGGGTTTTAACATTTTATCTTGTGCCTTTGTGTTTGACTTTTATTATATTATTTTGCAATGTTTATTTTATTTTGTTATTTTATGTATTTTGTTGTGATGTAATTGTTCTGTTGTTTTGTGTCTAATTATGCTGTATTATTTTTGGGCTTGTCCCCATGTTAGCCACCCGAGTCCCCTTTGGGGAGATGGTGGCTGGTTATAAATAAAGTTGTTTTATTATTATTATTATTATTTTACTGACACAAAAGCACAGTATGTCACAGCAAACGAGATCTATATGCTGGATTTCATATCACAAAATCACAAGTCGATCACTTCCCAAGCGTCTAGGACTGTGTGATGTATTTTCGAATGATGCGCGCAGATTATTATTATTATTATTATTATTATTCAGCCATGACAATAAAAGTGGTGTCAAACTGCATTCCTTTGGGCCCCCAGGAGTTTTGGACTGCCAGAAATCCCAGCCAGCTTACCAGCTGTTAGGAACTGTGGGAGCTGAAGTCCAAAACACCTGGAGGCCCAAAGGTTGAGAACCACTGTTCTGCAGTGTATGTAGATGCACTCAGTGTTATGGGATTATGGCAATGAGGTGGAGCACCAACACTCTTTGGCAGAGAAGGTTAAGGACCTTGTAAAATTATAATTCCCACTTTTCCATAGCATTGAGTCAGGGAAATGCAAGGGTGCCAAGCTGCATTCATTCTGCAGTGTAGATGCACTCTTTAAAAAGAAGCAAAGGGAGGGATCTCTCCAGTTGTTAGGAGCGGCTGCTTCCGCTTCTTGGAGGCAAGGGATTGAAATCAGCTGACCTTCCAAAAAGCCAGGCTGGTCACATGATCGGTGGAAGCCAGGCAGAGCTTTCGAAGAGGAAGAAGAGCTTGGCGAGTGAAGGTGGTCGGGCTGCAGGATTTTCCAGAGGTAAGAAGAGGGTTGGCCGGCTGCATGCTTGCTTGGAGATATTTCCATGGATGCCGGCTAACACTCCGACAAACTTTCGAGATTAGTCGGAGTTTTTTTTTTCTTTTCACGTGTAATGCGTTCACACATTTGTGTTCACGTGTCTCTCTACACGTGTCATTATGCAGTTTCCAGAAACGTAAAAAGGCACTGAAGTATACATAGCCTTTTTCACTGGCGAGCTTTCACAACCATATAGAAAATGGAAATACCATGGCATGGGCAACCCTAACTTGAAGGCTGTGTGTGTATTTCCATTTGCTATGTCTGGTTGTGGAAGCTGGACAATGAAGAAAGTCAACTAACTCATTTGACATGTGGTGCTGGAGGAGAGTTCTACACACATCAGGGGTTGCAAAAATCACCAATAAATGTGTCCCGCAGCAGTTCAAACCTAAGCTCCTTCTTGAAGCTAAGGGTGCATCTCTACACTGTAGAATGAATGTGGTTTGAGAGATCTCTCAGAACCTCAGTCATCAGCTCTGCTCAGGGTTTTGACTTCCTTGATTGAGTCAATCTAGAGCCCTTCCACACAGCCATATAACCCAGAATATCAAGGCAGAAAATCCCACAATATTTGCTTTGAACTGGCTTATCTGAGTCCACACTGACACATATTCCAGTTCAAAGCAGATAATGTGGGATTTTATTCAGCTGTGTGGACGGAGTCCTACGAGGGTTGAATGAAAAGTAATGCCTCCACCTTCGTAACTCCTCAACAGATGGCAGTACTGGTATGTGGCAGGTACTGGCTTGTTCAGTAAACTCTCCTCTACAGTTCCATTTTGGCGGAAAGCCTTAGCGTTGAACAGTTGTGTTGTTATAATATGAAGTATGGAATCCTGCTCAGACGGTCAGTCAATTCATCTTAAGCAATATGCAGTCATTGAAATCTTGACAGCAGAAGGTGTCACCCTAAAGGAGATTCTTCAGAATCCTCCATACAGTCTAGATTTAGCACCGTCTGACTTCCATCTGTTCCCAATAATGAAAAGATCTGCAGGGACATCATTATGCTTCTGATGAAGACATTGAGAGAACTGTGAGACGCTGGTTGCAGAAACAGAGTGTCAACTTCTTCCGTGACGGCTTCAGAAAATTTGTTCATCGTTGTCAGAAATCTATCCAATTGTCTGGTGATTATGTGGAAAAGCGAATAGTGGTAGTTAAAGAGCACATTCTAAGGATTATTTCTGCATTTGATTTATTAAAATATTCCCATTCAAACCCAAGTAACGAAGGTGGAAGCATTTCTTTTCATTCAACCCTCGTAGTTATAGTGCAATATTCCTCTTTTCCTACTGGCTTCCACTTCATTGAATGCTATCATCTTTTCACATGAATTGTGCCATTTCATGATATTCCCCAAGTCTAATATTGTAGTTTCCAGCAAGAGTCCAGACTTGGTTTGCTCTCAAACTTCTTTGTTTGTCTTGCTGTAGAACTCTGTTCCCAGGTAAGTTGTCACATATATTTGGTAGCTTATAAACAATACATTGCCAAACAGATCAGATGGAGTACAAAGGTGGTGGGACATGAAGATAATGTCTGGTAATGCGGAAGATTATGTTGATAAATGCCAAGGCTGTCCTTTTGTCAGGGCTGGACAAAAACTTTGGTCCTTGTTAGCAAGAGGCCCATAAGTGGTTCCCCTCTTTAATTCATTGAAAGAAGCCTTGTGCTATTTAACATTTTTTTAAAAAAAACTATTTTCAAAACATGTTGTTGAAAGCTTTCATGGCTGGAATCACTGGATTGCTGTGAGTTTTCTGGGCTGTATGGTCATGTTCCAGAAGCATTCTCTCCTGACATTTCGCTTGCATCTATGGCAGGCATTCTCATAGGTTATGAGGTCTGTTGGAAGCTATCTGTGGAAGGCCCAGGATGGGAGAAAGAACTCTTATCTGTTTGAGGCAAGTGTGGATGTTGCAATTGGCCACCTTGATTAGCATTTAAGGGTCTTGCAGTTTCAAAGCCTGGCTGCTTCCTGTGTGAGGAAATCCTTTTTGTTGAGAGGTGTTAGCTGACCCTGTTTCTTTTTTGTTTGTTTTGTTTTTCATTTGGGAAAATTGTTAGCTGTTTCTGTAGCTGTGGAGGTCTTAAAGTTGAAAAATTGTGTTCCATACCACAGGAACTTCTTTGTGATGGGGTTTTTTTTTTCTGTGTCAGGAGCGGCTTGAGAAACTGCAAGTCACTACTGGTGTGAGAGAATTGGCCATTTGCAAGGACATTGCCCAGGGGGTGCCCAGATGTTTTGATGTGTTTACCATCCTTGTGGGAGGCTTCTTTCATTTCCCTGCATGGGGAGCTAGAGCTGACATAGGGAGCTCATCCGCGATGTCCCTGGATTCGAACCTCCGACCTGTCAGTCTTCAGTCCTGCCGGTACAAGGGTTTAACCCATTGCACCACCGAAGGCTCCTGTTTGTGATGGGATGCAGGACTTTAGTTGAGTAATTTGTGTTGTCCTACAAGTGTGGAATGTGTTGAATAGAGCAATAGGTATTGCTGTGCTCCATTAACAATGTGTAAGCATTCAAAAGGCTGTACTCAAAACAATAGTGGCATTCAGACAAGCCATCTTGGCTCAATAAGCCTTTTAGTTATTTAAGATTGAGACTTCTTTGGAAGCTTGTAGCTATATTTTTCTGGTTAAGAGAAATCAGGAAACTACCATTAGATGGAATCCTCTATGTTTCACTCTGGCACATTGGAAGGGAAAAGGATATGCAGCTAAATAACACAGACAAGAAACCCATGCTCAGCTTGCTTTGCTACATTCATTTGAACAGTGCCATTGAAGTATAGAGTGAAGATATTGTGCAGGATATGACCTTTTTCCTAATGAAAAGTAATATTTCCTCCTCTTTGCAGCGCTGGCTCACCAGCCCTGATCATGAAGCTCATCAATTCTGCCTTCCTTCTGTCCCTAATCCCTTTGGCTCTGGCTCTGGAAAATGGACTTATGAGAACACCTCCAATGGGATGGCTTTCATGGGAGCGGTTTCGTTGTAATACAGATTGCAAGTCAGATCCCCATAACTGTATTAGGTAAGTTTCACCGAAGGAATACTCAATTTCCCCTTCCTTCCCCTGTACTATCGCACCCATAGGCTACTAGTCTACCTCTGTGTGATGCATAATGGAGAATGACTACGGCCATGAAGAACCATTTTTCTCTTCGCAACTTCATACTTTAAAAATATTTGGTGAATGTGTGAAAACTAAGCATGAAATAGTTACTTCTGGAATTTACTGCTGAGAATCTCCTGCCCAGAATGAGGCATGTGTCTTCTCATGCTGAAAATATAGCCACCAGGATAACTGATCATTCATATATTACAAACAACAACAACACTTTATTTGTATTCCGCCCTATCTCCCCAAGAGGACTCAGAGCGGATTCTAGCATATATACAGACACAGGCCAACATTCAAAGCCTTTGAAACACACAATGAAACACAAATACACAGACAAAGGCAAAGGCTTCCCTTTTCATCTCCATCTCTGGAGGCAGTGCTCAATTGTGGCACTTGAGGGGGAGGGTCTCATTTCCATTTCCAAGTCAAGGAGCTTGCGTTGTCTGTAGACACCTTCTGGTCACGCAGCCAGCATGACTTCATGGGGCACCCTTTTACCTTTCCGCCAAGGCAGTACCTATTGATCTACTCACATTTGCATGGTTTTGAACTGCTAGGAGATGGAGGTGACAGCAGAAACTCACCCTGTTTTGTGGATTCGAACAGCCAGTCTTGAGGTTAGCAAGCTCAGCAGCTCAATGGTTTAGCACATTGTGCCACCACGGCCCCTTCTGTTGTTCGTTTGTCTAATCCCTTTATAAACTGGTAACCATTGTCATATCATATGAAGGCAAATGCTGTAGTTTGTGTTTACCTTGTTTTTTTACATTCCTAAACATGAAAAAGTATTTCCTTTTCTCAGCCCTTAATTTCATACTTGTGAACTTCATTGAACGACCCATTGTTGTAGTGTTATGAGAGCAAGGGAGGGGAGCTCTTTATTTTTACTCTGTGTTGTGCTTCTTTTTGAAAACCACTCCTTTGATCTCTCTTCCTCAATCCCGCCCCCCCCCCATAAACCAGCTATCCCCAACTCGTGTAACCTGTTATTCCACCCATACCTCATTATTTTGGTTGCCCTTTTCTGAAGCTTTCACAGGCCTACAAATACCCCTTTTTGACATGCAGCTACCAAAACCATGGATGATATTCCACTCATGACCAGTTTGTAGATTTGTATTAGGGTATTGTGATAGTGATGGTCACACCACACCTGGAAAACTTTGTCCAATTCTGGGCACCGCAGTTGAAGGGACAAGCTGGAATGTGTCCAGAGGAGGGCAGCTAAAATGATCAAGGATCTGGAGAACAAGCCCTATAAGGAGCAACTTAAAGAGCTGGGTATGTTTAGCATTCAGAAGAGAAGGCTGAGAGGAGCCATGATGAGGGCCATGTATAAATATGTGAGAGGAAGTCATAGGGAAGAGGGAGCAAGCTTGTTTTCTGCTGTCCTGAAGATTAGGACGCGGAACAGTGGCTTCAAACTACATGAAAAGGAGATTCCACCTGAACATTAGAAAAAACTTCCTAACTGTGAGAGCTGTTCAGCAGTAGAACTCTCTGTCCCGGGGTGTGGTGGAGGCTCCTTCTTTGGAGGCTTTTATACAGAGGTTGGATGGCCATCTGTTGGGGGTGCTTTGAATGCGATTTTCCTGCTTCTTAGCAGGGGGTTGGTCTGGATGGCCCTCAAAGTCTCTTCCAACTCTATGATTCTATGATAATTTTACTTTGCTTTCTTTCCTAAATTCTCACTGTGGAATTTTCTGCATACCAAATGGACATTTTGATTAAATTATCTGTAATGACTGGAAGTTGCTGTTCCTATCAGTCATTACCATCATAAGACAAGCCCCTGCCCCTAGTTACATGGGCTTAATTGTACACATGCTTTCATTAGACTGTGCTGATTATTTTAATTCTCATTTCCCCCAATTTGGGAACATCTTGTTGGAGCTCTTCACAATTCTTCTTTGTTTCTACTGCCATGAATAATTTGTATCCTCTGCAAACTTAGATGTGTTCCGCTACTATCTAGTTTAGTTTAAAAAACTCCTTTCCATTAAAGAGCCTTGCAGGAACCTACTTCATCTTGCATCCCTTATGAGATCTGTTCCTTTATTTGAAAGGTCATTCCTGACAGTGCATTCCTGACAGCCTTGCTTCATTCATGTTATGGAAGGGTTCAAAACCCTTCTTGTGCTTGTAATCCTTTTGTGCTTTTTCCATGGTTTTTTGGGGGTTTTTTTCTTCTTTCAACAACAAATCTGTTTATTAAGCACATAACAGATATACAAATGTACGAAGCTGATTTCTGAAAACACACCTAGGTTCATGATTTTTTACTGATCCTCTTAATCCCATGACTGCTCTATTTTCTCAGACTCTGTAGCGAGAGACTGAACTTTGTCAAAAGTTTTTGGGATGTCCAAATGGACAGTGTCTGGCTGATCATCTTTATTCACCCATTTGTTTCTGGAGGAAAGGGTAGCTTTTGTTAATTTTAAGGATTTTTCAAAGGATACATGTTTAACATCAAGTGTTATTTTTTTAAAAAATGATAACCCATTTGTTACTATTACAGTAAATATGCTGACATTTTAGCAATATAGTGTTGGAATTGTAGCGGATAATCTGGATTTTATATGGCGATGTAGATGGGGCCTTGGGTAGCCATAGAGTTTGGAGCATCAATTGGGGTTGCAGGAACGGGGATTTTTTTTCCCCTTCAGACAGTTTGGATTGCAATTTATAGTTCTTAGTAACATTGGTTGTGAAGATAGGAGTTGCAGTATAGAGAGGAATAAAGGTTTCTTGTTTAGCACATCAATCTGCGGTCATAGAGCAATGTGGGTAGATAAATAGGTACTGCCTTGTCGGGGAGGTAATAAAAGGCGCCTATGCGGACATACCGGCAATTCGATTGGGAGAGCATCCAAGGACAACAAAACTTGGCATGGAAGATGGAGCAACAGCAACCCCACTTCTACCCCCAGGACTGGAGTCAAGCACAGCCTCCAGATTATGGAGATAGAAAGACATGAGAAGCCTTTACCTCTGTTTATGTACTGTCTGTCTGTTAGTTGTATAACGACATTGAATGTTTGCCATGTATGTGTACTGGAATCTGCCCTGAGTCCCCTCGGGGAGATAGGGCAGAATATAATAAAGTATATTATATTATTATGAAATAACTAACTATAATTACTATATTAAGGGGCTTGTGGTATGGGTGTTGACCTAGGTCTCTGGAGATCTGGGGTTCAAATCCCTGCTTGGCCATGGAACCCCATTTGGCAAGTCACATATTCACAGCCTCAGAGGAAGACAATGGCAAACTTCCTCTAAATCTTCCAGAAAAAAAACCCCAAACTCAATGATAGATTTGCCTTAGTGTCACCATAACAATTTGAAGGCACACAGCAAGTTACTTGATTCTGACTTTGTCTCCTGGAAATGTATACATCCTCTTCACAAGTTCTGATTTGAATATGTAATGCAAGATAATATTGCCTCTGTATTAAACAGTGTATTTGTTAAAAATGAATGCTTACAAATTAAAATAAAATACAGTTGCAGACTCAGTATGTGGTGGCAAAACAGTATGAGGTCTTGTAAGGGGTTCACTACCAGCAATCTAAAGTTTTTTGTGTTTGGCTTCAAGTAATTTTATTACTTATCTTACAAGATAACTACTGAATACTTTTCCGGTACAAAGCTAAAGGGGGAAATGAAATTAAATCACTGATGCGCAGCAGGAAACAATTAAGGAAACAGATCTCATAAACAGGACGCTTTTGAAATTTACTTTGGCAGGGATCTCTAAGGAATGAGGCTGACTTCTGAGTTAACAATGGAAGGATTTTAACAATGGAAGGAGATTAGAAACAATATTTTTGGGAATATATTTTCCAGAATGCTGGAAGAAGAATTCTGGAAATTATAATCCAAAAGGAAAACATAAATGGAAAAAAATATTTTGAAAATTGGAATCAGAAAAGGAGAAAAATGACGACTGTATAATAAGTGCTATCGGAATATTCCTTTTTAATTCTGCTTCCAGCTGTTGATGGGTAAAGTAATGCCATAGTAGCACTGAAGGGCATTAGTATGGAAACCACTTTGAACACCAGAGGAGTTTAAGTTTGCCATCTCTTGAAGGAAAGAAGGTGCTTGCCATGGCAAAGCATTCCAGTTCAGTGTGTAGGACTGCTGTGTTTCAGGGGCTTTGTCTTCAGTGCAAGTACTCCACTGAGTATCTGCTTTAACTTTTGTGTTCTGTGGCTTACTTTTTCTATTTGTGGGACAGTGAGAAGCTCTTCATGGACATGGCAGATCGTTTGGCGATGGATGGCTGGAGAGAGCTTGGCTACGTTTATGTGAATATAGATGACTGCTGGACGGCAAAGGAGCGAAGTGCTACAGGGCAGCTCATTCCAGATCCTGAGAGGTTCCCAAGTGGAATCAAAGCATTAGCAGATTATGTGAGTGGACACTCCTGTGAAATAAATGAAATGTGATTTTTGAAAAGCAATCATCTCTGTCTATGAGAGCGCAAATGCTTCTACAGTACACAGCTATAAGAATCTAATACCACTTTATTGTGGCTGCATCTTGTGGAATCCTGAGATTTTTGTGCCTTAGTGAAGTAGAGAGTGACATTGTTCTAGGAGAGCTCAGTTATAAACAGATCTGTTCGGGTTTTGCACACTCAGGGTCATGGCTTCCTTGACTTAATCTGTCCAACTGCAGTATGATCTTCCTCTTTTCCCACTACTTCCCACTTTATTATCTTTTCCAGTGAGTCATATTGTTTAATCTGTCCAAGTGATTCTAAAATCCATATGTTTAGTGTCAGAAGACGTACACACTACAGTGGGCAAGCCAAGATAAAAATGCTGGAGAAGCTATAAGCCAAGATCTTTCTTGCAGCAGGAAGAGAGAAATATAGTGTGTTTATGTGGAATCAGGGTTTCCTAAACCTTTATCCATTCATGACCCTTTTCCACCCAAGATTTTTTTTCATGACCCCTTTCCCATTCCCTAATCGTATGTCACCATTTACTGATAATAAAACAGAATTGGCAAGACTTGCTATACAAGTTGATTTCCCTTTTAGTGGAGTACAACTGAAGCATTTTCTGCAGAGTCCACTGTAAATACACATTGTTGCTGACAGATTTGTGTAAATGAGTAGTGTTCAGAAACCTTTCACTGTTGCCAAATTTTCCATGACTCCAACATTGAGCTAAAAGAGTTGGGACCCACGGTTTAAGAAGCAGTGGTTTAGATGAATTTTAGATGAATTTGGAAGTTCCACTTCTTGGACTACCATTTCTAGATTCCTCAAGCTTGTGCAGTCAGGTAGACTGGGGAATTCTGTGAGTACAGATGCTGTGTAAAGTCAAATGTGGCAGTATGACAACAGCTGTGAATCACACATTTCCTGCTTCAGTGATTATTTATGGGATTTTTTCCCTCTGTCTTAGAAGTCTTGACTTCCTTTGACAGGTGCACGGTCGTGGGCTGAAGCTTGGCATTTATGGCGACATTGGCACCTTCACTTGTGGAGGGTACCCTGGCACCACATTGGATCGAATTGAACAAGATGCTCTAACATTTGCACAATGGGGAGTGGACATGCTGAAATTTGATGGCTGTTACTCATCGTCAGATGTGCAGGCCCAAGGTGAGGGCTGAGTTCTTCCTCTTTCTTTGCATTCTCTCTATTACTCAGCTATTAAGGTTTTGTGTTCCCCTTTTTGAATTAAAACTCACAGAATCTTCTAGTCAGCATGGCCAGACAATGCTGAATGAAAGATTGTGGTAGTTGTCGCCTAAAAGACTAACTTTTCCAATATATTGTCGAAAGCTTTCATGGGTGGAATCACTGGTTACTGTGTGTTTTTCAGGCTGTATGGCCATGTTCCAGAAGCATTCTCTCCTGACGTTTTGCCCACATCTATGGCAGGCATCTTCATAAGTTGTGAGGTCTGTTGGAAACTAGGCCAGGCAGGTTTATATATCTGTGGAAGGTCCAGGGTGGGAGAAAGAAATCTTTTCTGTTGGAAACAAGAGTGAATGTTGCAAGTAATCACCTTGATTAGCCTTGCAGCTTCAAGGCCTGGCTGATTGCTGCCTGATTCAAAGCCTGGCTGATTGTTTCATGTCTGGAATTCCCCTGTTTTCAGAGTGTTGCTCTTTATTTACTGTCCTGGTTACCAGTATTAAAAAAAACAGTATGTCTTCAATTCCAAGAATTTTTTCCCCCTATATTAGCATCTCTAAACATGGAGTGTGTCTTAGTATCGAAGGTGTATCTTATGCATTTTTGTTAGTGGTGATGATACTGTAATTAGGATGTGTCTTACGATCAATGGTGTCTTCCAATTGAAGAAATACAGTATGCTTACCTTGGATATGGTTCTGATGAGATTTTGAGAATGTGGATAGTATTTCTCCTTTGCTTTCCATAGACAGAGGTGTTCCCAAATAAGCATATCAGACTTCAATTGTGCAAAGACCAGATTCAGTGTACAGGACAAAAAGCCTCTATCCCTGTGAGAATGAAAGGGTCCTTACTGAGGATTGTGTTCCTGATTCTAATAAGGATGATCCACTTTGGAGATTGAGATCTTCTGGGGAGACCCTGCTCTCGGTCCCACCTCCTTCTCAAGCACAATTGGAAGGGATGAGAGACAGGGCCTTCTCAGTGGTGGCCCCATCACATATGGAACTCCCTCCCTAGTGAAATTAGAGAATTTACTTTCTTCCTGACCTTCAGGAAGAAAGTAAAAACATGGTTATGTGACCAAGCTTTTGGATAGCAATTTTTTTTTTAGTGCAGCAAGAGAATATGAAAGAGTGAACGGACCAATAGAACAGCTTCGGATTATGATTTTGGATGGTGTGGTTTTAATAACTGGTCATAAATTGTGTTGTTTTACTGTTTGGTTTTAATGTAAATGTTTATTGTATTGTATGTTTAAGTTTTGGCATCAAATCGCTGCCTAATTTGTAAGGCCCCTCTGAATCCTCTTCGAGGTAGAGAAGGGTGGGATATAAATGAAGTATATAAATCAACTGAAATAACAATAGCTCTTATATAAAAATCACAGACACCAAGCCCTAAAATTCTCTATAGACTGCCATTCCTTTGGAGTGAAAAGTATCAATTGTGATATTTTTCTTAAAAGGTTATCCTAAAATGTCCAAGGCTCTGAATGCAACAGGCCGTCCTATTGCCTATTCCTGTAGCTGGCCAGCCTATCGAGGGGGACTTCCACCTCAGGTGAGTCATTTCTGACAAGGCTTTGGGCCAGTTCCTTTTTCTGTCCCTGAAGTGTCAGTAGGAATCAACAATGCTAGCAGCCAGACACATACATTTACATTTTAAAATGGCAGACAATATTACTTTTTTATTATATTGGCTGTTGGATTCTGGGAGTTAAGTAAAAAAAAAAAAGTAACTGCTTTGAAGTCTAGGCAAGAGGCATGTGAAATCACTTGATTGCCCCTTGGAAAAAGCTGGGGGGGGGGGCTGTAGCACAGCAGGTTAATCACCAAGCTGCAATAAATCTTGCCATCTGGAAGGTTGACAGTGAGCGCCTGATCTTTAGCCCAGCTTCTGCCAACCTAGCAGTTCAAAAACAAATGTGAGTAGATAAATAGGAATCACATTAAAGTGGGGAAGTAATTTAGGCACAGCATTTCGATCAGAAAAAAGGAGGAAGTTTGCGAACAAAGAAAACTCTTTGGCAAGGAGAAGGAGCGACAGCACCCACCTGTGGCTGGAACTGAGCACAGTATGTATCCCACTCTTCCTTCAAGGAGTCCTGGGTGTCTTATCTACAATCCCATATTGTGGCAACTTATATATCAACCCTGAGATTAACCTATATGGTTTTATTGTGTCCAGATTTGATCGTAGAGTTTCCATAGTCTTGCTCTGAGGCTGAGATAGCGTGACTCAGTCCCTGGTTCCCCAACATTCAAACTACTGCACAACACTGGCTCTTCTCTAAATCCATTCAGATTATAAGGCCAATACACAATAATCTATTGCAAGATGCTTCTATTGTAGCAGCTGAGCTATTTGCCCAGCTCAATACAATATGTATCCTTTGTGCAATCATTTTTATCTCAGTATTCAACATGGTTTTAGATGTCTTAGATGGTTTTAGATGTTTTCAGTGCTCTTTTTCTCATAATTGGGACCTAATTTGATGTGATAAGATTTGGGAGTTCTAGTTTCTACTCTCCAACTGATCATAAAAAAAAATTACTGGGAGACATTAGGCTCCTCATTCCTTCTCAGTCCAATTTTCCCCACAAAATTGTTGTTACGTACATAAAGTGAAGAGGAGGAGGAGAACCCTGTACACTACTTTGAACTAAGTGGAGCAAAAATGGGACCAAAATATACTCGAGCATAAGCCTAGTTTTTTAGCCCTTTTTATAGGCTGAAAAAGTCCCCATTGGCTAAAGGTTATTTATTATCTTACCGTGTTAGAAATACATAATAAATGTATTATTATTATTGCTATTATTACATTGATCATTTTACTTTATTATTGTTGCTATTATTACATTTATTATTTCATTCTATTTATTATTGTTATTATTACATTATTTTACTCTATTATTACTGTTATTACATTTCCATTATTTTTCTCTATTATTATTATTGCATTTATTATTTTACTCTATTTATTTTTATTGGAAGGAAATGAAAGCACATTTACATTGAAGAAGTTTAGAATAGTGGTTAATCAGAGTTCAGCAGTCTTATCTTAAATTACAGTTTTATGTAAATATTCAAAAATATTTAACCTACTGATGCCTCAATTAATGTATTTGTATTGGTATCTATTTTAATTTTAAAATTTACCAGTAGCTGCTGCATTTCCCACCCTTGGCTTATACACGAGTCAATACATTTTCCCAGTTTTTTGTGGTAAAATTTGGTGCTTCAGCTTATATTCAGGTTGGCTTATAATCGAGTATATATGGTAAATATAAATAAACATGACAAAAAACAGCTGTATGAGTCTGGAATATCATTATGCAAAGAGATTTGGTTGTACATTCGTTACTAAGAACAAAGTTGGTAGCATAAGCTTTCATAGACTAAGTTCATATTTGCAAAGTGTAAAGCCTTTCTGTGATTGTTGCCTTTTGTTCCTTTTTCAGGTGAACTACACTCTCCTGGCAAACATATGTAATCTTTGGCGAAACTACGATGACATACAAGACTCTTGGGACAGTGTCCTCTCCATTGTGGATTGGTTCTTCACTAATCAGGATGTCCTTCAGCCAGTAGCTGGACCTGGTCATTGGAATGATCCAGACATGGTAATGTAGAGTGAACTCGGAGAAAGAGAGTGACGTCTTGGGCAGTCTAAAGTTGAAAAGCAGCAATAGAGATGTTGTTGACAAATAGTCATCTGTTCTCAGGATTTTGTATATGTGGTCACTGGCTATGCTGACGGGATTATGGTGGTTATAGTCCACATGAAATTTTCTAGCGGTGGGACTTGTTGGAACTAAATTACCAAACAAGGCTTTCATATAGCAATCTTTTCCTGGTTACTCTGAGCTTTCTTCAACAATTTAGAGATCAAGTTTTGTTGTTGTTTTGTTTATTTGCTGTAAAAACTACCCTGAGATCTTTAAACTGATTTCTTCTGTACCACCTCTGAATTTCTTTATAAACATGTTAGGTGAGGTTAACCCAGGCATGGACAAACTTCAGTTCTCCAAGTGGTTTGGATTTCAACTCCCACAATTCATAACACCTGGTAGGTTGTTAGGAATTGTGGGAGTTGAAGTCCAAAACACCTGGAGGGCTGAAGTTTGCCCATGCCTCAGTTAAGCCAAAACAAGGAAATGAGGCAGCTTGTCAGATTTTTATTTGACAAACAAGGACCTTCATCAAGTTAATCCATATCCAAATTACACCCCCTTCTGTTTCCATGCCTCTCGTCACTCTCATCCTTGATGTTAAACCCTACCTTTTGTCCTGCAGCTCATCATTGGAAACTTTGGCCTAAGCTACGAACAGGCTCGGTCCCAGATGGCCTTATGGACTATAATGGCAGCTCCCCTGTTCATGTCCACTGACCTCCGTACCATCTCTGAGAGCGCCAAGGAGATCCTACAGAACAAACTGATGATCAAAATTAACCAAGACCCCTTGGGAATTCAAGGACGCAGAATCCTTCAGGTAGGGAAAGGAAAGGCTCAATCTTTTGGGCAGCTCAGGAACGATTACCTGCACTAGTGTCAATTTTTGCCCCATGGCACACCATGCCAGCAGACATGGTGTGCCATGTGTCTATAGCAGCTAAATGTTGCAGTCAGAAATGACTTTTATTTATGACTTTCACATTTTTTGTGCAATTTACAGCTTTCAATAGTGGGAGATGGAGGCACTCCACTACTCTGGACACCTCATATTTTTTATCTGGAGGGCAATTTTCAATCATCAAATTGCCTTAGAAGGGGTGATGCACAAAAGAGAATTTGGGGCCCTGTGTGATTCAAGGGCTTCATTTTCCCCACCCTAAAGCTACATATAATTATACCAAAATTGCCCAAGGAGCTGGAAATTCACCCTCCTATTTTCTGATTTTTTTTTATCATGTCAGAAGCAACTTGAGAAATTGCCTAGTATGAGAGAAACAACTTGAGAAATTGCACATCACTTCTGGTATGAGAGAAATGGCCGTCTGCAGAGATGTTGCCTAAGGATGTGTTACTATCATGTGGGAGGCTTCTCTCATGTTCTGATCAGAGCTTGGGAACTGTATTGTTGTTTTAGGCTTTGTTTTGGCATTCCAATTCTGTTCTTGCTAGTCATGGGATTCTGAGATTTGTATTTTAAAGAAAAAGAACTTGTCAGTCTCTGCTTCAGGACCTTTTAGGGATCAATAATTTGAGCCAAACTTGAGTGTTGTTGTTTAAAACTTGTTGATATCTTAATTTTTCTTCAAGGAACGTAGTGGTTCTGTTCTCCTTTCCTTTTCCCAAAGCACCCTATGGAGCAGATTAGTTTGAGCAAGAGTGGTTGCCCAAGATCGCTCAGTGAGATTTTTGAGAGAATGGAGATTTGAACCTCAGCATCTCGAGCCCTAATCCAATGCCTTCTAATCACTATATTTTACAGGCTTCCTGGTGTATTGTATAGGTTCCACACAGGGTCCCATTACTATCACTTAATCATACCATCTGCTTTTGTAGGAGAAATCCCACATAGAGGTGTTCCTGCGGCCACTGTCACACTCAGCCAATGCTCTGGTTTTCTTCAGCCGAAGGACAGACATGCCTTATCGCTATACCACCTCCCTTGTTCATCTCAATTTTACACAGGATGTTGTGTATGAGGTAAGCAAGAACCATCAGTATCACACAGCAGTTTACATCCCTGGAATATCAGCAATAAATAGTCAGGAATTACCTGTAGACTAAGGATTGAGGTCTTTGTGAGGCACAACTTATATATTGGGTAAATTTTTCTTTGTGTGTTATGGTATGGTACATAGTTAAATTTTTAGTTACTGCTGGGTGATCTTGTTTTCAGCCTTCTAACCAATAGAGCCCACTTTTTTCCTGCTGGTGATGCAAACTCTTGCTGGGCATGGGGGATTGTAATTGAAAATTCTCATTTTGTACCCTGTTTCCATTAAAATAAGGCATACCCATAAAATAAGCCGTAGCAGGATTTCTAAGCATGTGCGCAATATAAGCCATACCCCAAAAATAAGACATAGGAGTGGCTATGCAGTGTACAAGGTTGGCTCCCCCTGTCAGGTCCCGGTCATTCTGTGCATCCTGCAAGCTAAGGCATATAGGGAGGCATAGAAAGTGAAAATAAAAGTCTTCTCAGTGAAGTGAGGAGTGGGATGCTCTGCTTTAGGTATTATGCATCCTCAGGGGGAAGAAGTTAAGCTGTGGCTGCCATTTTACTCAAAACAGGGGGTATCTCTCCCCCGGCACTAACCAGCAACAGTCTGTGGGTCTCTTTCACCCCTCACAAACACTAGTAAAGCTGCTGCTCCCCAGCACTGACCAGCAATTTGTGGGTCAGTCTCACCCCACACAAACACCAGGGGATAGGGGAAAAACTTCAGCAAGCAGTCTGCTTCTGACCCCAGAAAGATCATCCCATAAATGCAGATTGTTGTACCATACTTAATAAGACATCCCCTGAAACTAAGCCATTGTGTGTTTTCTTGCTCCAGCAAAGGATCGTGTTTTCTTGAGGAAAAATAAATATACGACAGTGTCTTATTTTCAGAGAAACACGGTATATATCACACTGAGCAATTTTCATATTATTGCATTTAAACACTCACCTATTTCTTTAATCATTATGATGTATTTGCAGTGATGACAAAAATCCTCACAGCATAGTAGAGAAAAACCCAGCAACTTCTATATGTTTAGGGAGGAATACCCAATGGTTCATCCCTAACTTTTAGATGCAGTCAGGGTACAAACTTTATCATCTTTAGACATAGCTGGAAAATAACAACTTGTGAATAACATGTAGTTACTCCTAACTATATGTTACTTATAAGTTTCCAAAACAATAACATGTTAGGAGTAACTATGTGTTACTGACAACTGTTTTGGGAACCAAAATAGTGCTAACAGTGCATTAGAAAGTTGTGTCAAGATTAGTAGATAGTCCAATCTTTATCATTACTTTGTTGATGTGAGAATCAATGTTTTCTACATATTTTTCAAACGTAATTTTAAGTGACATTTTAAAACATTTTTGATATTTTGAGATGTGAATTGTTCAAATTTCGTGCCATTCTCTTCCCAGTTCCACCCCAACTAAAAGCAATTGGAAAACAACAAGCACCATGACAAGTAGCATAACAGATTATTTTATGAATACTGCAATGCCCAATGATGACAAATCCCTGTTTGGTCACTATAGTGATTAACAAGAATAAATCCCTTATAAAAGGTAGCTCCTCAAGCTCTGCCTGTGGGTTGCATTACGGTGGAGCCATTGAATCATGTCAAAGATGTATTCAGAGCAGTTGCCTCTATTCTAATTTATTTATCCATCTATAAATTGTGGTGACTGTTTCCCATAATAGTTGTTTCTTTTGCGTGTTTTTTCCCAGGCACAGGACGTGTACACTGGTCAAATCATCAGTGGCCTGAAGGCTGCAGACAACTTCACCGTTGTGGTTAATCCCTCTGGAGTAGTCATGTGGTATCTCTACCCGACAATGTATTTGGACCAGCCTTTCAGCTTTGTGCAACAGCACCCTGAAGCCAGGAAAGCCCGTCCTTTCACCTTGTGATCTTAAAAAACCAAGAAGTTGGAATTATTTTGCCAGCACACCACCAGGAGGCAGAGTTTCCTCCTGACATGTCTGTTGGTGCCTGTAAAAGAGAATGCACACGGTGCTGATTTTACACAATTAGTGTAAAATCTGAGATTAAGCATCAGGCCTAACACCTAGGGCTGAAGGAAAATTCAGTCCTGTATTATGATAACATTGATTCATTGGGAAAATAGCATTGCTAAGGATCATGTATATTAAGATAAGGCATCATGGCTCATCTTAAAAATATAGGATATTTCTATAAAATGGTGGAGAATGAGCAAAGAGTGGCCCATCAGATGTTTTTGAAGTGCAATTTCCAGTCATCACTATTTACTATGCCTTCTAGGGTTTATTGGCCTTGTAGTCGGCAGCATCTGCAGGGCCACTATTAGCCCACCTCTGTCATAGGATTAAAATGTAGCCTTTGATTTTTAGTCTTTGGTCTGGAACCATCTTCCTTGATCAAATCAATACCAGTTCATCCTCCTCTTCTCCTTCATTTGTGTATACTGCAAGGTTTGTTTTTTTTCTCTCTGTACCAGCACTGGTGACAATCAAATCAATATTAATTTAATTACCTAGCAAAAGAAAGAAGACAGTGTAGTAACAACATGCTCTACCTCAACCAAAGATTAATTAATATCCCGCAACTGCAAGTAATCATTTTGAATGTCTAGTTGTTGAATCTTCTCTTTTAAGACTGCTGTCGCTGTTGTGTGCCTTATGTCATTTCCAGTTTATGGTGACCCTAAGGCAAATCTATCATGGTGTTTCCTGTGTCTGAGATTATGTGTCTCATCCAAGGTCAGCCAAGTGAGGAATCAAACCCTGGTCTCCAGAGTCATGGTCCAACACTCGAACCACTATGCCATGTTGGCTGATATAGAAGTAATCATAAGATACTAAATGCGAGCTGTGAAAATCTACTATGTCAAGGACATGATAATTTGACATCTGTAGGGAAACAATAGTCGCCTTTGGACTGAAAAGGGCGGTATAAAAGTGTGGTAAATGAATAAAATAAATATGAGCAAGCTCAGAGTTTAGAAAAGTTATAGTTTTGCACTCTGGTTATACTGGCTGGGGGATTCTGGGAGCTCTGATCCAAAACAGTAACTTTTCTAAATTCAGACCAAACCTCTATCTGTATTCTATGGTTCAGATTTCTAAAGCTATTATTTTGAATGTATTGTATATTCTTTTGCATGAAATCAAGGATCCATCTTGGCAGGAATTCTGTTTGGAGGAGTTCTAAATGATGAAAAAAAAGTCCATTTGTTGATGGAGAGGTGTTGAACTAATTAAAAGGATGAGGGGCTACAACTTCCTGATGTACACAACTGAACAATCTGTGTGTAGTGTAGGCATTCATCATTACAGTCCCCAGAACCACAGTCTCAGTGTCCATCAAAAATGCAGATAACTGTACTGATCGTGTTGACACATCATTTCTCGGGCTTTTCTCTCCACCTGGAGTAAGTCTGTTGTAAAGCTCATAAATCTTACTTACCTGTTCAGAATCAAGGACCTCAAAATACTTCTTGATTGGAACACCATATTGTTTCTGGAAAAATCAATTCCTGATCACTGTTCAATGAGCCATGCAACAAATCCATGGCAGAACAGGGAAGTTTGAGAGATGTGCCAGATGATATCATCCCAACTATATACATTATTTAAAAGTTCTGGTCCTTGATCCATCAAGGCCTTGGTTCCATTATACTGGCTATGCATGACATGCATTTTAGTTTATGTATGTCCTTGATTCTGCTCATAAGAGTGTCTGTCTTCCACCAAGGGTTTCTGACAGTGGTCGAGGCCTGGCCAACCTGTGGCACTCCAGGTGTTTAGACTTCAGCTCCCATAATTCCTAACAGACTACAAGCTAGCTGGGAGTTCTGGGAGTTGGAGGCCCAAACACTTGGGAGTGCAATAGATTGGCCAGGCCTGGATTAGGCCCTGTTTTTTAATTCAGTGGTTACAACCTTTGTTCCTCAATATGTTTTTGACTTGAACTCTCATAGGTCTTAGCCAGTTTGATTGACAGTCAGAATTTCTGAAAACTGAATATAGTACCACTAAGTCCAATTCAGAAAAAGGATTGGTATAGGCAATACTCATATTCCTCTAGTGGAGTCAGAATCACACAGACCCCCAGTTGTTTTGATTATAGATTATAATCATGTGCCATCTTGGAATCTAAGTACATGGATGGGAGACTGCCAAGGAATAACAGTTGCAGTGGGCTATATTTCAGAAGCAGGAACTGGCAAACCTCTGATTATTCTTCGTCTAAGAAAATCCTATGAAATTCATGGGGTTGCCATAAGTTGACAGGTAACTTTGAAGACATATGCATACGTCACAATGTATTGTATGCCACTTTATATCCTTCATTTTTGTTCAAATATTTTGTATTCTTAAATCACATTTTGAATAAAAGATATCATTTTAAACTGTGATAAATTTGATTAAAATGGATTCAGATATTCTGCAGTCCATATTTCATTACTCGCAGCATGAAGGTTGTTTTGTCTTGGTGCCTATGCTGGCTGGCAGGTTCTGGAATGTAATGAAACAGTAATTTTCCAAGCTGTGGTCTAATCTACTGCTCAACTTGAATTTTTTAAAACTGTACGTATGATGAAACAAGGGAGGTTCATACAGGTTGCTTGCGCATTGCAAAGGACAAAGCCAGCTTATTAGCATGCCTTAACCTATTTAGAATAAGTTACGAGATGTCAACAGATTCAAAAGCTGTGTAAGACAGACTTGCTCTGCCTTTTTAACGCTAACTCCAGCAAGGTTAGTCATGCATATAATTAATCTTTAAATATCTACCTCCAATTGTATGGGACCTCCTTTTCCATTCCCTGTCTTGACATATTTTCTGTGTGTCTGCTTTAAGCAACATAATAGGTAATGTATTGTCAAAGGCTTTCATGGCCGGAATCACTGGGTTGTTGTGTGTTTTTTGGGCTGTATGGCCATGTTCCAGAAGCATTTTCTCCTGGCTTTCGCCTGCATCTATGGCAGGCATCCTCAAAGGTTGTGAGGCCCTCACAACTTCTGAGAATGCCTGCCATAGATGCAGGCGAAACGTCAGGAGAGAATGCTTATTATTTCGTACATTTCTACCCTGTCCTTCTCACCCCCCCCCCCCGGGGGGGGGGACGACACACGGACTCAGGACAGCTTCACAACAAGCACTCATTTGAGTGCTAACCACAGTCATACACATTTAAAACAGATCATTAAAATACATTACATTAAAAACATTTGATTAAAATCACGCCAGCTTAAAAATAATTATCTGGGACAGTTCATTCTCATACGTATCACATTGAGTCTTATCCCAATTGCAGCTGCTACTGTTCAAATGCTTGATCCCACAGCCAGGTCTTTAGTTTCTTTCTAATGGAAAAGAGGGAGGGGGCCAGTCTGATGTCACTGGGAAGGGAGTTCCACAACCGAGGGGCCACCACAAAGACTCTGCAAGGAAGCAGATGAAACAATAGATCACATCCTCAGCTGCTGCAAGATCACGCAGACAGACTACAAGCAGAGGCATAACACCGTTGCTCAGATGATTCATTGGAACTTGTGCCACAAATACCATCTGCCTGTGACAAAGAACTGGTGGGATCACAAGCCTGAAGAAGTTACAGAGAATGAACACGTCAAACTCCTCTGGGACTTCCGAATTCAGACTGACAAGAGTTTTGGAGCACAATATTCCTGACCTCACTATCGTGTTTAAAAACAAAGTATGGATTGTCGATGTTGCAATCCCAGGTGACAACAGGATTGAAGAGAAACAACTGGAAAAGCTGACACGATACGAGGATTTAAAGATTGAACTGCAAAGACTCTGGCACAAGCCAGTCAAGGTGGTCCCAGTGGTGATTGGCACACTGGGTGCAGTACCTAAAGGCCTTGGCTTGCATTTAAACACAATCGGCGCTGACAAAATTACTTCTGCCAGCTGCAGAAGGCCACCTTACTGTGATCTGCATGCATTATTTGCCAATACATCATAGAGTCTTAGACACTTGGGAAGTGTTCGAAGTGTGATCCAATACAACAGCCAGCAGAGTGATCTTGTCTGTCATGGACTCATCTTGTTATGTTTCTAATAATAATAATAATAATAATAATAATAATAATAATAATAATACGAAATCCAGCATATAGATCTCGTTTGCTGTGACATACTGTGCTTTTGTGTCACAACAACAGCACGTTGGACTTATATTCCACCTTTCTCACCATGAAGGGGTCTCAGGGTGGATCACAGTACACATACACGGCAAACATTCAATGCCGCTTTGTATAGGCAATAAACAGACAGAACAGAAGGAGGTGTGTTGTTTCGACTCACTCCAGCCACAGAATCATAGAATCATAGAGTCCAACCCCCTGCCAAGAAGCAGGAAAATTGCATTCAAAGCACCCCCGACAGATGGCCATCCAGCCTCTGTTTAAAAGCCTCCAAAGAAGGAGTCTCTACCACACTTGGGCAGAGAGAGAGTTCCACTGCCGAACAGCTCTTACAGTCTGGAAGTTCTTCCTAATGTTCAGATGGAATCCCCCTTATCGTAATTTGAAGCCAATGTTCCGCTTCCTAGTCTCCAGGACAGCAGAAAACACACTTGATCCCTCCTCCCTATGACTTTCTCTCACATACTTATACATGGCTATCATGTCTCTTCTCAGCCTTCTTTTCTGCAGGCTAAACATGCCTCTTTAAGCCGCTGCTCATAGGGCTTGTTCTCCAAATCCTTGATCATTTTAGTTGCCCTCCTCTGGACACATTCCAGCTTGTCAACATCTCCCTTCAATTGTGGTGCCCAGAATTGGACACAGTATTCCAGGTGTGGTCTAACCAAGGCAGAATAGAGGGGTAGTATGACTTCCCTGAATCTAGACATTATACTCCTATTGATTCAGGCTAAAATCCCACTGGTTTTTTTCCTTTTTGCCACTGCATCACATTGTTGGCTCATGTTTAACTTGTTGGCCACAAGGACTCCAAGATCTTTTTCACATGTACTGCTCTTGAGCCAGACGTCCCCCATTCTGTATATTTGCATTTCATTTGTTCTGCCTAAGTGCAGTATCTTGCATTTGTCACTATTGAACTTCATTTTGTTAATTTTGGCCCATCTCTTTAATCTTTAAGATGGTTTTGAATTCTGCTCCTGTCTTCTGGAGTATTGGCAGGGGGTGCTATTGCTACATACTCTATGACGAAGAGCCGTCAGGATTTCCTTCTCCTTTTATTTAGTCACCCAGCATTTTCTGATCTTTTTCCTTTATGGCATCATAAAACACCTCCCTCGCTTTTAGCGGTACTTAATTTTTCTAATTACAACTAAAGCTGTTTTTGACTGCTTAGGCAAACAAGTGAGCAGGGCTGACAGTCAGGTGCTCATGCTGACCCGGGGCTTCAAACTTGCAACCTTTCAGTTGATAGATCTTATAGTTTCTGGTGATTTACCAGCTGTGCTAAACCTCCGGCTGGTGATTTACCAGCTGTGCTAGACCTCCAGCCCCTAAGAACTAAGTCTATTATTGGTTCAACCCAATCCCTGATAGTAAACATCATGTTCTTAAGGCAGTCCAATCTACAAACAATGTCTTATTGTTCATTGCAGGTTGGCCTACTTAGGTCCAAAAGCTGCTTCTCTGTTAAGGTACTAGGGGTTTTGGCTGGGCTGGGCCGCAGCGTGTCCTTGCAAAGGGTTTGTTTCGGATTTATCAAGCGATTACTGCTGTGCAAAGAAATTATCAAAGGGATGATGCTTACCATAAATCCCAGAGTACTCTTGGTGGTGTTATTTGAAAACTGGACAGAAAGAGCTTCATCTTCATCAGCATTCTGGGAATTGTCATCGGCTCAAAGGATGTGAGAATTGTGTCGTGAGCCCACACTCTGGGAAGCCACACCACTGCAAGCATATCGATGCTATGTGGGTGTATGTGTAATACCTGGCTCAAAGGAGTTCTGATAGCTTTAAATTCATTCCATTTGCCCTTATTTATTCTCATGTGGGCAATTTGAAGCATTATTTGATTGACTTGTAAAATCCTATTGCTGTTATGTTTTTGTAGCTCCTTACATATTTTTGAGGAGCCCCTAGAGGTGTTTTCATGTACCCCGTCCTCCTCTCTGGCCCATGTCCTGTTATCGATGGCTGAACTTTCTCTTAAAGGTATATTTCTCTGGGTGGAATGGTCAATAGCAAGTTTAAGAAGCTCCAACTGCCCCACATTTTTTTCTGGTTGTTCAAAGACAGAAACCACAGTGTGGGCTGTAAGAAGACATTGGTTCGGACACAAAGTCCTGGGTAGTTTGCCAAGTATGTTGTTTTATGTTGTTAATGAGGGAATTATCTTCTGACATGTCTTTTTCATTTGACTCCAAGGACACTCCTTCATGATATATAGCCAAGTTGTTGCCAAGGCTATGATAGAGGCTCATTTATCATGAAGAGTTAAAAGAGTAGTGTTCTTGTCAGTAGTAATTTCAAACAGGGCGTTTAAGTCGGATATACTCACAGTACTCTCTCCAAAGAGTTCATCAATTTTCAGTTGTTGACTTGGTGTGTTATTGACTCGGGGTTGGTTCTATTGCGTTTTCTGTTTCCCATTTCAAGGAGAGGGAGTAAGAAAAACAAAATACTGGAGCCCATTAAATCACGTCCCTTCCTTTAAAGCTCAAGTCCTTTATCAGACATACTTATTCCACCCACCCTCCTGAAGTGACTGCATTGACCTTGAAGGAGCTGGGGGTGGTGACGACCGACAGGGAGCTCTGACGTGGACTGGTCCATGAAGTCACGAAGAGTCGGAAACGACTGAAGGAATGAATAACAACAACAACAAACCTTCCTCCATAAATATACCAGAAATTTCAACTGCACTGTTGGAGTATTCAAGCAATCATGCTGTTATGTGTGTTAACTGCAAAATAAGATGCATGAAGCTGATTGGTTAGGCAATGTACAGGGTGATGTCTGAGCCTGGAACTTTTAAATACTGTTGCAGTTTTGTTCAGGCTCAAGCTATGCAAGTGTTCAGAGAGAAGTAAGAGAGAAGGAGAGAGAGAGAGACTGATTTGCTTCTTGGCTACTGGAGGAAGAGTCTCTCATATGGACAAATACAATTTTAAATGTCTCTGAAAAGACATTTAGTAAGTTGGTGCAACTGATCATATTGTGCACATGTTGTTCTGAACTAAGAAGAGTAAATTACTTGTTCTTTATTGCTCGTCTGCGTGGCATATTTTCTTTCCTTGCCAAGGCAGTGTGTGGACTACAGGCGGTTTATTTTACATTCCACCACAGAACTTCTGCTGACTTTCTCATCTGATGCACACATCAGTAAATGAGGCCTATGTACAGGTCAAGTTAACCAACCCAAACCATGTTGAAATCACATAACTGTCTGAAGTCCTCATGCAGTCTTTTAACAGTTGCATTGTTAAAACACCTATATTGAGGCCAGCCTATTAATAGATGGCCACTGTAGCAAGAATCTGAAACATAAAAGAAAAGGCAAGAGTATAAAGAGCAGTAAAAGGTGGAGCAAGTGCAATCTGCCCCACAAGGATTGCTAAGGAAGATGTGGACTTCACCGGTCATGAACCCAACATATTTCTCTTGGCTGTGGAGCCAGGTCTGTTGGAACAACCTCACAATGTTGTTCATTTCTGTCACTCTGCTTGCTCTTGCCCTGCTGTTGGAGTCTGTGACATGGAGGAAGAGATGTAGTCACTATCCTCCAGGACCTACCCCTCTGCCTTTCATTGGGAACTTGCTGGAGTTTGATAGAAGAAATCCATACAAATGCATTCTCAGTGTAAGTATTGGCTTACCCAGTTTTCCAAGCAAGGGCATCCTATGGAATGACAGCATTAGTCAAGACTTAAGGAATTACTATGCTTTAAAAAGCTCATGTAGCTTGTCTGTAACATAAAATAATAATTGTGCGTCTATGATTTCAACCTCATAAATGAAACATAACCTGTATTCTTTGGAATCAGCACTGAGGGCATTACATTTTATGACAGTTTTAACCTGATCCAGGATCTTGGATTGTTCGTACCTTTGAAGATTTTATAGAAAGGATTGGAAAAACCACAGCAATGCAATGAAGGTGTTATAGGAAAAGTGTATTCTTTAGTATATATAAATAAAGATGTAATGTTCGTTTGTGGGATTAACATAACTCAAAAACCACTGGACGAATTGACACCAAATTTGGACACATTACACCTATCAGGCCAATGAGTGACCATAACTCATCAAAGCATTGAAAAACACAGGAGAAGAGACGTAAAAAGCCCAAAAAACCAAAAAATACATTACAACGCATGCACAAAACCACACACACACACATATGCAAACACACATATACACAAATATATACACACATATACATACACAAAACACATATACACAGACTGGGCCACAGCAACACGTGGCAGGGGATGGGTAGTAATTCTTAAAGGAACACAACCAGTTAAAGGCTTTTGGAGATGACAAACTGCTTGCTAAAATGTAATTTTTAAAAAGTGACAGGATATTCTGTACATCACTAAACAACTCATCTAAACTGTATTTGCCTTTCTCTAATATAACTTAGGAACAAGATAAACGTTTTTAAAATGGGAAGTCCCGTGTTCTGTGTTTGCTCACAAGTCAGGCTTTTCCTCAACGCTAGATACGTATTGGATCATAGCCTTCTGGAAGAGCCATTCAACCCATATAAGCAGATTTGTTGTAGTTTCCTCCATGTGCTCATTGCATCTTCACAGATGTACAATTTCTTGCAGAATGATCCAAATGTTGTGAGTTGAGTGAGAGCAAAGAGGGACATGAATCAAAGGGCTCTTCCATAAGGGACATTTATGTCAATTTGAACCACACCATTCAATTTTATTTTCTATGCTTTGTTCTGTTTTGTGCCCTTAATAGACATAGCCATGGTAGTCCCGATCAGAATGCAAAGTGACCTTGCAGCATCTTTGAGACTGAGAGAAAATATACTGGTGCACTTGTTAGTTGTCTTCAGGTTAACTTCCACTTACCGTGACTCTATGAATGTGAGACCTCCAAGTGATCCTATTATCAGCTGCTCTACTCAGGTCTTGTAGACTCAAGACTGTGGCATCCCTGATGGAGTCTATTCATCTAGAATGCAATCTTTCTCTTTTCCTACTGCTCCCCACTTTACTAGGCATTGTTGTTTTTTCTAGTGAGTCATGCCTTTCATGATATGACCAAATTATGACAGCCTGTATTAATACATTCTTTAGAGTATCTTGGGTTAACTAAAGTGAAAAAAATTAACACTGGTATAAAAATAAAATTACTTAAGAAAGGTGGCAAACCATAGAGAGATGTGATTGGCAGGCTCCTGTAGATAAATCAAGTAACAAGGCTGCAGCCATTCAGAATCTTATGCAGAAAGATTCTGAAAGATTTGGGATTTAATTTGTATATTATGCAAATTGGGCACATTATTAGTGCATATTTTTCATCTTTTTTTTTTTTTTACTATCACAGTCAAATAAAGGGAACCAGTACAATGTTTAAAGTACTGGACTTGAAACCTAAGTTCAGATCTCTGCTTGGTTATAGAATTTATGATGGAATCTTGGGCCACCACAAAGAATAAACATTTTATTAGTGGTAGAAAACAGTTTAACTATTTTAAATTTATTTTTCTTCAAAATCTTCATGATAAGGGCAACGAAGACGGAGGACAAACAACACGGTCTGGCCCAAGGCGAGGATGTAAGGGACAGGAGACACACACACCCTCACACACAAGGCAAGACAGTGGGATGCTACCACTGCATATTATATTTTTCTTTGCTGCCACCAAATATTTAATAAGATTCTTTTTGCAGCCATCTTCTATTGCTTGATAGGCTACCTCCTTCCCAGAATGTTTAAGAAGACACACAAACTCTTCAGGTGAAACAAAACAAGAATATGTTGTTTATTTTGTTCTTGAACAGTAAAAATACATAGTGGTTCCAATAAAATGCCAGGCGTAACTTTACAGAGAATGGTCTTTTAACTTAAGTTCCTTTAAAGCAATGTTCCACACACAGGAATACAAACAGATTATTCTGAACCTTTTTAATCCTCTCTCCAAACCAGCCCTCTAACACTATAGAGGCCTAACTATTTTCCTCAAAGAGGTATCTTTTAACAACATTTTCCAAAACTCTTCCTTCCTTCCCCTTCAAAACTTCTAACCAACCCTTCCAATTCCAAACTCCCAACTGAACAAAACTATGGATGCCTTTGGTCCTTCTCTTTCCCTCTGGCTCCTCCTATCTCCAGTTGCTAAGCATTTCCCTCCAATCTCATTAGCTTCTTCTGGCTAAGAGGCTGCCTGATCGTTCCACCACACTTCTCTTCTTAGCTTTTGCAAGCCAGGCCTATTTACTGCCTTTTACACAAACCCTGCGAGGTAGGCCAATCCATTACAAGAAGCAACTGATTATGCTTGCACTGCATTACTGTTTAGTAATGCTAGTTAAGGTAGCAATAGGTGATAGTATGATAGCTAGGTCCGGAAGCTCTGATCGTTACGCTGTTTCCGCTTCACTCCTTCTGGAGTGCTGTTTGCGCAATGCAGAACGGAATACGTGACCGAGACGGGGGGCGAAGTGAGCGACTGAGGTAATGTAAGCCAGGTCAGACACAGATATTATAGAAGGAATGTAAGAGTTCTTTAATGGTGAAACACTAACCCTAAACCCTAACCCTACCCTAACTCTAACTTTAACCCTAACCCTAACCCCAACCTTAAACCCTAACCCTTACCCTAACCAAAAACCCTCCGCCCTCTCTTTCCCGTCACTGTGCTCACTCCGCCCCCTCTCTGGACCACATAGTCCCTTCCCTTATTCACAACCGCTATTGCAGAATGTGCATAACGCTCGGAGCTTCTGGACCCAGCTATCATACTATCACCTAGCGACAAATGTTTGTACTTGCTACTTTCCTTCTCAGATCATGTATTACATTCCCCTTTTCCAAACATGTATATAAATATTTGCAAACTGAGAGAGCTCTCATAAATATGTTGAAGTGGGCTACAGTCTGCAATAGCTTATGCCCCCATCCCCAAATTCTTGTCAGTCTTTACTGTTGAGTAGATATGGTGCTTCTTGTTTTTCCTGCACAACGTGTAGCACGGCAATCCCCTTGAAAACTTTAAATATATTCCTTGAACTTTATATGCCAGTGTCAATCCAATATGGCAGATGTGTTCTACCTTCACCGTAACACTATAATATATATAAAATATATATTTAATGTTGTTGCTGTTATTTAATACCGTGTCTACATTGCTCTTTAACACAAATCCATTCTGAGGACCCTTCTATTTGTTGATGCACCCCGGTTTACACGGTAAGATAAACTGTATTCCTTCTTATGCACATGCAACCTAATAGGATATATGCATGTGAATAAACAGTTCAAATGTCCATGCTATACTCCCAACTCAAATATGTGTGGAATTAGTCCACCAAAAACACATTGTGAGTTATAAATGTCTAATCATCATAGTTACATAGCTATAGAATGATTTCTTTCCCAATACTTCCAATCTCATTTACTGAGCAGCAAGCTTCTCCAACACCTAATTCCATCTCTATCCAAAATCAACATGGGGAAAGGGGAGCAGAAGGAGCTGCAGACAAAAATGGAAGACATAAAAATAATAAGAAATAAAATAAAATATTTAGGCATAATTATTACAAAAGAAATAACTAAGTTAAAAGTGGCCAACTATTATGGGGAATATGGAAAAAAAATCCAGGAAAAAATGAAAGCCTGGCACAATAAGCAATTAAGCATCCCACGCAAGAGAAAAAAACAAGTAAAGGAACAGTGGCAAAAAAACCACAACCTAATGGTAGAAGATAAGAATTTATGATCAGGGTAACATGTAACAAAAGGAATGGGGTTAAATCATTAAGGACACAAGAAATAGAAGAAATAATTAAGAACATGAATAAAACAAAAACAGAAAAATATAACGAATTAGAAAAAAGATGGCATTAAGATGGTTTAAAACTCCAGAACAACTGGCTTATATGGTAAAAAGGGAAAATTCAAAGTGTTGCCATTGTAATAGAAAAAAAGGTACTTATTCACATATATGGTGGGAGTGTTCTGAATTTTAAAAATTCTGGCTAATTATACTAGGGAAAATTCAGGAGGTATTACAGATAAAAATTCAAATCCATAATGATTTGCTATTGTGGGGAGTGTTGGACCACCCAAGTATAATGATCAACTGCCAGGAGTTATTTAAAGTATCAATAAGAGCAATACATGCAGTGATCGCTAAAGGATGTAAAGATAAATTGATATGGACATTAATCAATTGGAATGATTATATGTATGATCAAGTGTTGTTTCTTTCCATATCTTTGAGAGCTAGAGAATTACTCTCTCCTTTTTTTTAACTGAAAGCTTGGGATCTGGGCCAAATGATAGTCCAAATGGGCACCAGGTGGCATGTTTAGAATGTGGGGTAAAATTCAGCTATTCAGGTGAGATAAAAATCCCAACAAAAGCTGAATTAGAAATGGAAATCATGCAGCTTTCCAAATGTTATTGGGTTGCATTTTATTGTTGGGATGGGTTTAGAGCATAAAGAGTAAATATGTGACTATCTAAATTTACTGGCATCAGAAAGAGGGGGTGATACCCAATGAGACTTTAATTATTCTTTTATAAGTTATTGATGTCATTGCAGAGTTTCTGGATATTGTTGTCATCCCAAATGAGTTTGTATGTCTTTCTCTATTGCTTTCCCCTCTTTTCCCTCTTTCTATAGAATATCTGTTAATTTTTTAAAAATCATGTCAGAAGTGACTTGAAAACATATTGCAAATTGCTTCTGGTGTGAGAGAATTGGCCATCTACAGAGATGTTGTCCAGGAGACGTTGGGATGTGTTTCTCTCATGTCTCATATCTGTTAATGAGAGGGAAAAATTTCCTTCTGTCAGAAGTGACATGAGAAACTGCAAGATGCTTCTGGTGTGAGAAAATTGGCTGTCTGCAAGGACGTTGCCCAGGGGACACCTGGATGTTTAGATGTTTTACCTTCCTTGAGGGAGGCTTCTCTCAAGGAAGGGAATTGGAGCTGACAGAGGGAGCTCATCCACGCTCAGGGGCGGCTCATCCCATTACGCAAAGTAAGCATTTGCAGTATAGTTTATTTTGCCCAGGGGTGCTCTTGAGGCGCTCTTGGGGGAAAATAGACCTTGACATATGTAGTTACTGGGATGTATACAATCGAAGAGCATTCTGAACTCCATCAATGATGGAATTGAGCCAAATATGGCACCCAGAACTCCCACGACGAACAGAAAATATATATCAGTGATTGGTTGGGGGGGGGGGGGGTGGCGCCAAAATACTGTTTGCTTACCCTTGAAAATTACCTAGGGCCGTCTCTGTCCACGCTCTCTCCGGATTCGAACCTCCGACCTATTGGTCATTAGTTTTGCCAGCACATGGGTTTAACCCATTGCGCCACCAGTGGAAAGATAAATAGCAATGACTTCACAGGTATGAATAAGAAAATATATTCAATGTTTTGGGTTTTATCATATATTCTGGTTATATAGTTTGGGCTTCTCTGTGTTTTTCTTCTGTATTTTAAATTAACCCCACCCCCCCCCCCCCCCCCACCCCGGGTTTTCTTCTTTATTGTCACAGTTGGTGGAAAGATATGGACCAATCTTATCAGTCCAGGCTGGATGGAAAAAACCAAATATGGCACACAGAACTCCCACGACGAACAGAAAATATATATCAGTGATTGGTTGGGGGGGGGTGGCGCCAAAATACTGTTTGCTTACCCTTGAAAATTACCTAGGGCCGTCTCTGTCCACGCTCTCTCCGGATTCGAACCTCCGACCTATTGGTCATTAGTTTTGCCAGCACATGGGTTTAACCCATTGCGCCACCAGTGGAAAGATAAATAGCAATGACTTCACAGGTATGAATAAGAAAATATATTCAATGTTTTGGGTTTTATCATATATTCTGGTTATATAGTTTGGGCTTCTCTGTGTTTTTCTTCTGTATTTTAAATTAACCACCACCCCCCGCCCCCCCCACCCCGGGTTTTCTTCTTTATTGTCACAGTTGGTGGAAAGATATGGACCAATCTTATCAGTCCAGGCTGGATGGAAAAAATTTGTAATACTGAGTGGGTTCCAGACAATAAAGGAGGCACTGGGACAAAAAGCTGAGAACTTCACTGAGCGATCATCAATAGCCTTGATGGGCATAATAGGCCGTGGAAAGAATTGTGAAGGCAAGTTTTCCTTATGTTGTGATGGAATCAACTATATATGGTACAGCAAAATGATTGACAAGTCCACAGCTAAAAATTGGTCTTAGCATCACAATATTGATAGGCACCTAGGTGGTAGCAAGGGGGCAACTGTCACCTGTTGACTGCATCAGCAAGAGTAATATGACTTATAGCACAGGGAATGACAAGAGTCGATACATGACTGCTGCTCTTGTTGACTCAAAAAATTAAGAGTTATTTCTAACCTGTCATTTGGAATATTAGAACAAAACACAGAGATGATTTTCAAGAAAATGTTCCCTGAATTATTTTTTATCTTTTAGGAGTCCTTGTGGCCTCATGTGACAATGGCTGGAGGGAGCAGAAACGATTCTGTGTCTCCAACCTGAAAAGATTTGGAATGGGGAAGAAAACACTTGAAAAGAGAGTGTGTGAAGAAGCTGGATATTTGTGTGCTGAGTTGAAATCTCAAGAAGGTACAACTTATTCTTGTGGACAAGGGGAAGATTTGGGGTGAATCTAAGAAAGAAACATAGTTTTTATGCCTATGTTGATAATAGGAGAGTATAATTATGATTTTGAGCCATTCTGATGAGGAAGGATACCACATATACTAAATGATATTGATAACAAAGGAAACTATGGAAAATGGCAAAATGGAGAGTTTCTTAAGGCTTCCCTACCCCCCTACCCCCCAAAAGTGAATGTCTGTGAAAGTTAATAAGGGAATTCAGGTCAATGCTTGCTTGTTTGGATTGGTTGTTGGGATTATGCCTGAATAATACTTTGTTGTTGTGGAATCGGTCCACCAAAAACTCTTGGGCAGTGATACCACAACTCTTATTTGTTGTTCTTTATCTCATATAGGTTTTACTTTTGACCCACATGACTTCATCTACACTGCAGTTGGCAATATTATCTGTAGATTAGTACTTGGTGATCGCTTTGAATATCATAATAAAAATTTCCTGGCGCTTATGCATTCGACTGAAGGGTTCATGAAGGCAGCATCCAACAACTTGTCTCTGGTATTTTTCTGTTTGATTGATTAAAGGGGAGCGGCTACCTGAGATTTGGCTGTTGAAAACAAACAAGACATCCAGGTCACCAAAGTTGTCTGTCTGAACTAGTTATTATCACTGTCAAGATATAGAGAATAACTAGTTAATTGGGAAAAATTTTGGCATTCTGAGGACAGACACAAACAAGTAATGACTGTCACCACTGAGTGTACAGTGTTCCTTGCTTATCGCAGATGTTACGTTCCAGGATCACCGCGATATGTGAAAAACCACGAAGTAGGGATGCTATACTGTATATGTACTGCCTCAGTTCCACCCACTCCTCTCTCCCCCTCTCCCCTCTCTCACGGCTCACCTTCCTTGCGCAGCTCTTCTTCCCTCTTCTTACCTCCGGGGGCTCCCTTTGGCAGGTAAGAAGAGTTGGGTGCTGCTTTTGCCGCTGTTCTTTCCCTCCGTCTGCCCTCTCTCTGGAAGATGGCCCACCTCTCTCTCTCAATCAATCTCTCTCTCTCTTCAGAGCGTGTGCCCACTGTTCCTTCTATGGGGCTGCCTCCCCCACCCCTGGAGTTGAGGGGTGGGAGGCAAAAAAGAGAGGAGAAAGAGAGTGGCTTCTTCCCAGCTGGCGCTGATCTCGAGCTGGGATTGGCCACTGTCTCCTCTTATGTCATGATCATGATGAGAGCATGGTGGGTGCACCGGAATGGGGCGTGTGTGTTTTTTGGGAGTGGGGAGCAAGCAGCTTCTCCCCTCCTGAATGGCTGGGTGAGGGTGAGGAGGCTGAGTCTATGCTGCCACTGCTGCTGCCAGCCCAGCCTTGCGAAGACTCCCAGATCTGCAGGAATCAATCTATCCACCTCTCCTTCCTCCTCCAGTGTTCCCACGCTACTTGTATACTGTATTTTAAATTCTTTTATTTTGAAAAACCGCGAAACAGCGAGTCTGTGAAAAGTGAACCACGAAGTAGTGAAGGAACACTGTATCTCTATCCAGATCTACAATTGTTGGGAATCAGGAGCTGTGAGGCTCAAAATAACCCTTACTTGGGGGGCGGTTCCACAAAAATATAGCAGAGTGAGTGCCAGAAGCACAGTTCAAAACCAGCATTAGTTTACATGTAAAGAGCAAGGATCGGTTTCCACTCAACAGGAAGGAACAGAATTGCAGGTCTGTCTTGTCCAAGCACTTCGAGTTGTCTGGGGCTGAGTGCCAACTCAAGCCTCCGTTTCCAATTCAGGAAGTTCCCTCCTTCATCTTCCAGTTTGGGAAGATTTAAAAATGATTCTTGCCTTAGTTCTTGTGGGTTTTTTCGGGCTATATGGCCATGTTCTAGAGGCATTTCTCCTGACGTTTCGCCTGCATCTATGGCAAGCATCCTCAGAGGTGAGGTCAGGAGAAATGCCTCTAGAACATGGCCATATAGCCTGAAAAAAACCCACAAGAACTTAGTGATTCCAGCCATGAAAGCCTTCGACAATACATTGATTCTTGCCTTCTTTCCATGGTTATCAGCTTCCAAAAAGAAACATTCTCAATAATACTCAAAAAGGTTTCAAAATCACGGAAAAATTCCAATATCAAAAACAGGAAAAATAAAAAGCTCAAGAAAATCTCTTTCAGAACCTTTCTCTCCTCTTTTCAATCCTTGAAAAGCTCAGCATACACATTCTGGGCCTTAATAACCCATTGTTGGGAATCAGGAGCTGCTAGGCTTAAAATAACCCTCACTTGGGGGTGATTCCACAAAAATATAGCACAGTTCATAACCAACAGAAGCTTACACGTAAAGAGCAAGGATTGGTTTCCATTCAACAGGATGGAACAGGATTGCAGATCCACAACCTCATAGCTTCTAAAAATAATATGTTTATTGAAGTCAAAAGAAATTCATTCTGGATAGGAAAGGTACTTGGAGCTAACTAGCTTCACTGAGCTATCTTCTAAGGCAGGGGTCCTCAAACTAAGGCCCGGGGGCCGGATGCGGCCCTCCAAGGTCATTTACCCGGCCCTCACTCAGGGTCAACCTAAGTCTGAAACGACTTGAAAGCACACAACAACAACAACAGCAACAACTACAACAATGCTATCTCATCAGCCAAAAGCAGACCCACACTTCCCACTGAAATACTCATAAGTTTATATTTGTTAAAATTGTTCTTCATTTCAATTATTGTATTGTTTTAAAGTGTTTTCTGCAATACAAATAAGATATGTGCAGCGTGCATAGAAATTCATTCATGTTTTTTTTTTCCAAATTATAATCCGGCCCTTCAATAGTTTGAGGAACTGCGACCTGGCCCTCTGTTTAAAAAGTTCGAGGACCCCTGTTCTAAGGAAAGGAAAAAGGAAAAAAAATAGCCATGTCTACTACATCTTGCCTGGACAATGCATACTCACTCTAGAAGAACCAAAGAAGAAGAGAGACCCAGAAAATGGAGACAGCCCAGGGCAATAAAAATACCTTTAAAGAGGAAGTTACATCTTCCCTGAAGAGATCACATTGCTAAATATTCAAAGGGGGAGGAGATAGTGGCATGCAAGATGAGCAAGACAACACCCTTCTAACCCCTTCTTAAGATAGGCATGCATGGGAATTTGAGGAAGGAATCCCTCACTCTAATCTATCTAGGCTAACTACTCATTGAGGGCTAGAGATTTGTGCAGTCAGGGATGAAACCCAGCAACAATGCCCTATATACCAGGAACTGATCTGCTTTGAACTGGATTATATGATAAGCAGATAATCTGAGATCAGAACCTGGGAGACAGGGCAGGGTACACCAACCTCTGTGGAGTTAGGAAACATCAATGCTGACATTCATTCCAGGACAGGATGCAATTTGAGTGGGTGCTTTCAATCAGTTTTTTTTAAAAAAGTAGACACTTTATCTGGCCTTTTTAATATAGTTTAGGCATTAAATAAATAAATAAACTTTATTTCTAGACCGCTCTCTCTCCCCAGAGGGACTCAGGGCAGTTTACCTACATATAAAAAGGCAAATATTTAATGCCCCATCTACATCACTTAATATCAACAAATGAAAAATAATAAGAACATACTTAATACAATAAATTAGTATTGTTGTAGTAATGCATTGAATCATCCACCATGTTTTAAAACTAAATTGTATTCAGAGATAAACATAGTAAAAGAGCAGCAATACTGTAATACAATGAGCAGATCTTTATAACATACCAGCTGTACTTGCCCCATGTTGCTGTGGCCAACCTTCCCTCCCTCTTTCTCTCCTTCTTTCTTTCTCTCCTTTCTTCCCTCCCTTTTTCCTTCCCTTTTTTATTTTTCTTCTCTCCTTCCTTCCTTCTCTTCTTCCCTTCCTTCCCCTTTTTTTCTTCCCCTTTCCTTTCTCTCCTTTCTTCCCTCTCTATCTCTTTCTCTCTTTCCTCCCTACTGTTCTCTCCCTTCTTCCCTCTCTGCCTCTTTCTCTCCTTTCTTTCCTCTCTACCTCTTTTAATTCCATCCTTCTCAACCTCTTTCTTTCCTTTGCTCTTTGCTCTCATCCTTCCTTCTTTCTTTCCTTCTTTGCTTCTCTTCCTTTTTCTCTCCTTCTTTCCCTCTTTCCCTGGTGGCGGGTGTGCCTCCCCCCCCCCCCCCCCACTCACCGGACCCACCATGGTTCCTAGCACCTTCTCTGTCTGGCTGGAAGAGGGAGGATGAGGAATGGGAATAAAATCTAGATAAGGATGCTCTAACTGAGTATGAAGAGGCAAGCATTTAAAAACTTTATCCCACCATGCAATGCATTTTCAAGCAAAATATATTATCAATATTCCCATTTGAGAAAATATACTTATGTACATTTTTTTCCCTTTCATTGATCTATCAGTTTATTATTTATATATCCTGGTTTTCCTATCTTCCTGGACCTCAACAAAAAATTAAGAAAGACTGGGATGGTTTCAATACAATTATAAAAGAGATTGTGAATGAACATAAGAAAACAAGAGATCCCAACAATCCAAGAGGTTTGATTGATGCCTTTTTGGAGGAGATTGAAAAGGTAGGAAAGGTTTTATGGAAAAGATTGCCTGTCATGTCTATAACTTTAAAAAACCCCTGCAAACTATTGATAAAAGACTTGGTTGTTCAGTTGAATTATCAAGTCACAGTCAAAAAGTTGACATTCCCTGTTATAACTAGAACGAGCAAGTGAGAAGAGGAAATATTTTCTAGTGCTCATACTAAGAAGATTGATTTGATAGAATGGGTTGCTGATGCACGAATATGGGTCACTCTGTACCAGTACCACATATCTGCGGAAATATATAGAGCTAAACTATCATTTTGGCAAGAATCCTGTCCATGCATCAGTATGCTTCCCATTTGATTCCCTTAATTTGTCCCTCAGAAGTGAAAGCTTTTTTGTCTAATAAAGGGGAGGAGAGAGGGTTGTGCTCTTTTAATATTTGTATATTTTGAATTGTATGCTGATATTTTTATGTTAAGCCACTCTGAATCTTCTGTGAGAGGGATAAAGTGGAGTATAATCATCATCATCATCATCATCATCATCATCATCATCATCATCTCAGCCATTATCAGGACCTCAAAATTGAACTGCAAAGGGTGTAGTGCCAAAAGATCTCAGCCAGCATTTGGAAACAATAAACATTGACAAAATCACGATCTGTCAACTGCAAAAGGCCACCTTACTTGGGTCAATAAGGCACCTACAACTAGATGAAGTTGGAGGTAGTGGCTGTTGGGCTCCTAGTTGTTATACTTGGGCCTGCAGAGCAGCCACTGTAGCCGTGAGCTGATTCACATGATCTTGAAGAGCCTGGCTCTCTTGAAGCACAGTCTTCACTACTAAGGAGGAGTTGTTGGACTGGAAGCAACCTGTCCCGCTCTCAACGTTTGAAGTAGAATTCAGGGTGCCCAAAGTTCAACTGCCACAGGAACAGGAGGTATTCAATATCAAGCAATCCAGGGTCATGAAATTGTAACTCAGAACAGAGTCCAAACAACCAAGGCAGCAGAGTCAACAAACAGTTCCAGAGTTATAAATGAAGTATTATTATTATTTTATTGACACAAAAACACAGTATGTCACAGCAAACGAGATATATATGCTGGATTTCGTATCACAAAATCACAAGACGAACACTTCCCAAACATCTAGGACTGTGTGGTGTATTTTCGAATGATGCGTGCAGATTCAAGTAACAGTTGACAGATTGTGATTTTGTCAATGTTTCCAAATGCCGGCTGAGATCTTTTGGCATGGCACCCAGTGTGCCAATTACCACTGGGACCATTATTATTATTATTACCCCATTTTATCTCCCCAAAGGGGACTCACAGTACTTACAATAGCTGAGCCAGGAGTTGCCAAGAGGGGAACCAAAATATTATTTCCAGTAATCTGACTGGAGAGAGTTGTGTGCTGGTAAAAACCCATATTCCAACAAGTATTTAAAGAGTGTGTTTCACATTTATGTGCATGAAGCTTTTCACTGTATTGATGGAGGGTGGTCTGTGCCAAGTTTTGATTTAATTAATGTTACAATATGAATCAATTCCTTTTTTGACTCCTTTTCTTTTCTCAAGTATGCCTTGCCACACTCATAAATACATAGCTGTATCTCACAAATACGGTATGAGAATTATGCAGCGCTGTATCTATTTCTTTAATGTTCGTCAGGCCGAAGGGAACACAGAGACCAGTTTCAATGAACAAAACCTCATTCAAGTTCTTCTTGACCTAATTGCGGCAAACACTCAAGCCACAACTGCCACCCTCACCTGGGGGCTTATTTTCATGGTCCTTCATCCTGAAGTTCAAAGTGAGTAACCATTCTCAAGGAAAAGGAGCATCCTACCTGACATATGAATAGATCAGCCATATAAAATATCTTTCTTCCAATAAATCTATATATTTCTCTGCCCAGAAATAAATCATATTGGTTTCTATAGTGCTTGTTCCCACATTATGGAGAATAGGATCACAGCCTAATAATGCTAAATGATTAACATTTTTAGAAAGAGTCCATGAAGAAATTGATACAGTGATTGGCGGAGTGAAATCAATCACGATGATGGACCAGTCAAATCTACCATATACTACCGCTGTGATCCACGAAATTCAGCGTTATGCTGATGTTACACCAGTTATATTTCCTTATGTGGCATGCAATGATACTGAAGTTGGAGGGTTTGTCATCCCTAAGGTATAGTCCTTGATTTTTATTATTTTTATAGTTTTGAAATCAAAGTTTGATTGATGCTTGATGCCTGCAATGAACCAGAAACAACATTCAATTAAATTTCCTGACAGCATTAAATAAAAAGGCTAGCATTCATACAGGGATATTACGTATATTTATGTATCTGTTACAAAGAGAGTATGGCAACTCTTAAATATTGACTGCCTTTGTAGTGTTATAGGACATTAGAAGAGCTTAGTTAATGCAGAATTGTTTTTGACCAAGAAGTATCACTGAGAGCTTATATATTTGATTGATCTGTTTTTATACCACCATTTCATGGGCTGTGTTGCATTTGCAATGTAGCATTATAGAATGCAGAAAGGTAAATATAAAGTACAATAAAAATAAAACCCCAACTGCACCTGCTAGAGGAGACTGGAATAAATGTGTTTCTTTCGAAAGGCCACAGTGAAAGCTTCTTCTTCCTGGGGCCCAAATAGGAGTGAAAAAGAATGCACTTGGATCTGATAGTGGTCCCATCTACACTGGCATATAATGCAGTTTGGTGATGCAGTTTAACAGCACTGAGCTGCATTATATGGCAGTGTACACTCATGTAATACAGTTCAATGCAGTTAAACTGTATTATGAAACTGTATTACATGGCAGTCTCAATGCTCAATGCTCATCGTACACTCACAGAATTAGTTTGTATGTTTGTAATACATGGGTGTGTGGCTTTTTTTTTTAAAGAAATAAAATATATGTTTATTTTTTGCATTTGTCAACGTTGGGAAATCAACAGTTGGCCTAAGGGTTCACATTTTCCGAAATGGCACCCTTTCCCCATTCTTGATTTTATGTACTTGTTGAATAGCGTGTTGGTCAAGCTTTTCCCATGTGAAATCTCACACTGGAGAGTCCTTTGAGCTAAACAACAGTTCCCAAACATTACCTTCTGGTGCCAGTTATCCAGGGAAGAGCAGAACCATTGCAAAGCCATGCCCTCATTCTCAGTTTAAGAAATCTTTGTAAAATGATGCTATCCTCAATATTATGAAAATACACCGAACGCAAAGAGTCACTTTCCCCTTGACTTTCTTGCTCAAAACTGGGCCTGAATTTTCAAAGTAAAGTTTCTCTTTGTGTTTTTTCCAGGAAAAAAGTATCATTTTCATAAAGTGCTGAGACTTTGATGAAAAGAAAAGAGAAAACCAAACCAACCCCATTTGATGATAGTATAGATAAATTAATCTCTTTATGCACACCTTAAATTGCACTGAATTAAAAGTAAACCTTTTTGCTTTGTGGTTTGTGAATTTGTACAAGTTTTATTGGATTTGGAATACATTTTGCTCTCTTTGTTGGAATACTCAGCCTGATTTCCCCACTCCATGATCTCACTGTGGTATTTCAAAGTCCAAGAGCTCCCTAAAGGAGAAATGTGAGAAAATGAAAACAAGTATTGTATGAGAACTAGGTGGTATTGTCACATGGCTGCAGAAAATGTCCCTTGTCCTCCCATTAAAGTCAAGGGCAACACAAGAAGCCTCCTCTGCTGACCGGGTGATGGCACATCTGCCCTCCTTTACCCATGGAGCTGACATGGCAGCGTCTGATGCACATGCTGCCCATTTTAGTCCCATGTGATGAGGCCCTTATATCTGCCATTTGGAAACTGAGTTGCTCAAGAACTTTTAAAAATACTAGGTGCACATTACCTGTACTATTAGAAATTTGCATTGAACAGTGATAATTTTGAGAAAAGTACACTGTTATTTGCACACTTTTGAAAAAAGAATATTTTAAAAATGTGAAATTGTGAGTTCCCAGATACAAAATCTCTCTGTTCAGCCTCCAACCATTCCTGTATGGTCTTGAATTGTGAAAAGGTGTTATCCGCACACAAAAAGCCCTTAAAATGTATGAAACCATTACATATTTGTAGTCAGGACCCTGACCATAAAATCACTTTTATGTTAGATTGCCAATGTGTAGATTAAAATGAGCAGGTAACCTATAATTTTGTGACCACTGTGAAGATCCCTTACCTTGCCAGCCGGGGTGGCAGGGCCTAGGAAGAGACAGGCTAGGTAGTTTCAGCTTAGAAGGCCTGGCAGAGGGCAGCAGGAGCCATCTTAGTTTAGGGAAAAGCTCCAGTTCAGAGAGGGGGAGTGGCCTAGGCCTGAGCCAGCCCTGAAACAGCCAGGATTGGTTTGTTAAAGGGGGCGGAGTTAGACTGTTGGAGGGAAAGAAAGAAGCTTATTTTGTCAGTTCCGGAACAGTTCTTGCATCATCTGGGACATGAATGTGGCTCCAAGATCTGTAATGATAGATCTAGGAAAACCCACGCGTGCGAATATATTGAGCAGCGCGTCTGCCACTGTTTTGGCGTCAGTTTCCTTCAATGGAATTGCCTCTGGGTATCGTGTGGCAAAGTCCACGGCAGTCAAGATAAATCTATGTCCATCAAGTGTCTTGTGGGACATAGGGCCAATGATGTCCACTCCGACCTTGTCAAAGGGAACAGTGACAACTGGAATGGATTGTAACAGTCCTTTTGTCTTATCTTTGGCTTTTCCCACCATTTGACAAGTCTCACAGGACTTACAATAGGCTGTCACATCACCTCCCATTCCGGGCCAAAAAAATCTAGACTGGATGCGATCTTTGGTCTTCTTGATACCTAGGTGTCCACTGAAGGTGGTATCATGGGCTAACTTGAGGATTCTAGCCCTATACTTTTGTGGTACTACCAGTTGTGTTCTCTCCTCAAAGAATTTGGGACTCTTTTGTCTCCTCACAACTCGGTACAATTTATTCTCCACAACTTTAAACAATACTGGCTTTTCACTTGTGGGTGTGTGGTTTTCTGGGACCACTTCATCCCATAAAGGTTTTAAGCTTTCATCATGTTGCTGGGCTGCTTCAAACTGCCTCATATGGCTTTGGTTTAAACTGAAGGGAATTTCTTGGCTGACATTTTCTGTTTGTGAGGTAGATGGTTGTTCCTCAGCAACACTGTAACCACCAACACTGAGAAAGTTTCTCTTTTATTTTGTGTTTTATTTGTCTATGTCGACTGTTGTTTGACTTTATATTTTATTTTAACATGTTGGAAGCCCTGTGTGGGGAAAAAACAGCATATAAATTATTATTATTATTATTATTATTATTATTATTATTATTATTTCCCAAGCCATTGCAGAGTAAGCTATGTATTTGCCCTCCACTGTTTTCTGCTGATCCTCTGGCACAAAGGAAAATAAGCCTAACCAACATAAACCAGATGTCAAATCACTGAACAAGTCTCTAGAACAGAGCTTCCCAAACTTTTTAGACACTCATCATTTCGCAACACAGTCATTCAATTTTACTCGCAAACTAGAGGTTAAACCAACCCTTTATAAGAGATACAGACACATATAAATTATCATAATGAAATGTATGAGGGCCCAGCATATCTCATGAAAAACTTTCATTTATATTTTTAAACAAAGGATTTATTGCTTATTTCAGACTCAGAGTTGCCCTGTTATGTTCATGTGACACACCTACAAAGTGGAGGTGACACATTAAAATGTATCAAAACACAATTTGGAAAGCTCTGCTCTAGATTAGCAAGCCATCAAGGCAATGTGTTTCTACGCCCTTCACAAGCTACTGTTTAGAAGGACTATTAATGTTTCCCACAAACCTCTTGTATCAAAACTATACTCTGAAAGTACAGACAGCTCTTCCTTTTGAATGTAATGTGTTGATTAGATTCCACTGTGACAAGAAAGACAACTGGTATTATTACCACCCAATTCTAACCTTTTTGTTTCTATCCCATGTTAGGAGACTCTGGTCATTAATCACTTGTCTTCTGTGCTGAAGGATGAAACTATGTGGGAGAAGCCACATGAATTTTACCCAGATCATTTCCTTGATGCAAATGGACAGTTTGTCAAGCGAGAGGCCTTCCTCCCTTTTTCTCTAGGTAAATTAAAAAAAAAGAATGGCTGAGATTGAGGGCCCTTCCACACAGCCCTATATCCTAGAATATTAAGGCAGAAAATCCCACAATATTTGCTTTGAACTGGGTTATCCAAGTCCGCACTCAGATAATATGGGAATTTCTAACTTGATATTCTGAGATATAGGGCTGTGTGGAAGGACCCATAGAGAGGGAAAAAAATTAAATTGGTGCTATGGTAGGTGCCCCACTTTCACGGGACTTAAAGGCACAGGATGTGAAGGAGAAAAATGCAATTTTATTACCTGTTAAAATGCCTCTTTCGGAAATCACCCATAAAGTCACATTGGAGGAAATAGATTCCTAGAGAGGTGTTCAAGTAAAACCTGAGAGGAAACGGATTAAAATGATGTATAGCCAAAGTGTGGGATGTATAGCACCCACTCTCTCCATCTTCCACAGGGACCTCAAAACATGGATGTTCCAATGTGCATTTGAAAATGGTTAGGGCCCTCTCTATCTTTTTCCCAGTCCAAATTGTCTGTCAGATTGAACTCAGCACATTATCCCTTATAATTATAGGGCCCTGGCCCTATAATCTGTTTTTGCACAAACACATGCCCAGCCTTCTCTAATTTTGATCTGTTCACCATATTCCTGGTTCTGGTTATTGAGGTTGGCTTTGATTTATTTTAATGATGTTTTTATGTTTTACTGTTTAAACTGTGTAATTAGATTGTGATATGATATTATATTTTTCAAATATGTTTTTACTTGATTAACTTTGTTGTTATTGGGCTTGGTCCAGCTTGTAAGCCGCCCCGAGTCCCTTCAAGGAGATTGTGGTGGTATATAAAAATAAAGTTGTTATTATTATTATTTGAAACACAACAAGACGAGTCCACAGCAGACAAGATCACTCTGCTGGCTGTTGTATTGGATCACATATCTGACACTTCCCAGGTGTCTAGGATTGTGTGATGTATTGGCGAATAATGCATTCAGATCCCAGTAAGGTGGTTTTCTGCAGCTGGCAGCTGGTAATTTTGTCAGCGTCAATTGTGTTTAAGTGCAGGCCAAGGTCTTTAGGCACTGCACCCATTGGAACCACCTTTACTGGCTTATTATTATTAGAAATCAGGAGGAATCAGGTTAAGGGATGGAAAACATGTGTTTAAAAGGTGCCCTTTAAACCTGATTCTTCCTGAGAAACACACCTTTCCATGTCTGTGTATCCCAGCAGTCATGGGAGACATGTACTTTCCTTCTCTCCCCTGTGTGGAATCGTCCAAACTATGTGCATTTTTGAAAAGCCCGAAACAGATGATCAGCTGATCAGCTATCAAACTGAGAGCTCAGGGAAGCACAAGTGGAAAGCTGGACTAGAGATTCCTAAAGAGTCTATATTAATCAAATCCACAATCAAGTACACAAAAATAGAGAACGAATTGTATTGATCGTTGTCACAAAGATTTAAGATAGTGCTATTCAAGTTATGACATCCAGAATATTTTTTTCATGATTAATTCCTTTGAGAAGAATGTGTATCCTGTATACCATGGTGGTAAGATTGCATCTTGGAGGTGGCGTGTGGCACCTGGACCCCACTTTTGTGGCTTCAAAGCATCCAAAATGAAACTAAGAGGGAGGATGGGAAATGGATTCTGTAGTGTTTTTTGTTTGGTTCTCATGCACATAATATTCCATTTCTATTTCCCATAGGTCGCCATGCTTGCTTTGGAGAACCTTTGGCTAAAATGGAGCTCTTCATCTTCTTCACTAGCCTCATGCAACGTTTTACTTTTCGCATTCCTGAAAATGCCCCTAGACCCTCAGAGGAAAGGAGATTTGCCTTGGTAGTCTTCCCATTACCATTCCAGATCTTTGCATTTCCCAGATAATGGTCAAGATCCTGTGATGTTGCAGATCGCACAATATTTTGGCACATGGAATTGCCCTACAGCTTCCCTATCACCAGCCCTGACACTCACCCTGCCATTCTGATATACCTTCCCTCAGCTATTCCATTATTGAGAAAGAATGGGGAGGATCTGAGAAGCACTTGGCGATGTTCCCATTGCTAGATTCAAAGAAATCTTATGCTAAACTCCGCAGAGTTTTTGTGGACCCCTGATGCAGATGATGCCATCCCTTTGCATCTGGCTATGGGAACAGGGTCTGATACTTCTCAGATCACCTCCAATTTCCACCAGCAGTAGATAAGGATTGGTTTCAGAATAACACAGTGAATCCTGGAGAAACATTAGTGGTTGCAGAGGGTGAAAGGGAAATATCAATGGCCAGTATACTCTGCAGAAATTGCTCCAACTGTGCTTCATAAAAAGGAAAATCAACCTTTTTAGCAAGCCTTGCAAATGCTGATTTATTATTAGCAAATGTTTGATTTTTATATATTTTATATATACCTACATACCCAGGGTAAAGCTGTATTGGGTGAAAAAGAGTCACGAGTTTTAGACCTCATCACACTAGAGAATGAATCCACTTTAAATCCAGTTGCTGCCTCTTGTAGAATTCTGGGGTTTGTGGTTTAGGGAAGAGCCTTTAACAGCCTCAGTAAACTACAAACCCTGGAATTCTGCAGGAGGCAGAAACCAGATTGAAAGTGGATTCATTCTCTAATGTGATGAAGTCCTGTCCATTTTGTTTGTCAATCATCTATTTACTGCCCTCTTGTGGTTCTATGTGAGTGCTGCATACATCTGTACCGTACCTATAAGTCAATACCTAATTCTTTCTATATCTATACCGCCTTCTTGTTGTTGCATCTGAGCACTACATACATTTTTAAGGTTTTGGGAGTGGGTTTTTTTTTAGTTGAAAGTTCCAAGTATTTTAGCTTGGAAGGGTAAAATCACCCATGATGGAGGGCCTGTTCCTGTAATATATCTTTTTATAAAATGAAATCACAATTTGGGTAAAATAAAATCACAGCTTCTGCAACATGGCCATACAGCAGAGAAAACTCATAGCAACTCAGTGATTCTGGCCATGAAAGCCTTCGACACCACAAATTCACAGTTGTTAATTCCGGCCATGAAAGCCTTCGACACCACAAATTTACAGTTGTTAATTCCGGCCATGAAAGCCTTCGACAACACAAATTCACTCACCGTTTTATAGATACAAGTAAGCTTGCTTGATGCTCACAAAGAACTAAAGACTGAATTAATAGAGAGAACTGAATTTCATGAATGGGGATTTAAAAGAAGCTGGAATTCACATTGAGAACATAGTCTCCCTGTTGTTATGTGCCTTCAACTGATTTCCAACATTTGGTGACCTTATAGCAAACCCATTATGAAGTTTTCTTGATCTGGGGGAGGGATGTCCTTGTCTTCTTCTGCGGGCCCTTCCACCCAGTCATATAACAAAGGATACTGTAATGAAATGTTTAATTATAATGTATGTTTTAAATGTGTTTATTGGTATTGTGATATGATAGGTGCAGGCCAACATTTGCTGTGGTTGCCTTAGCTGATGCGTTACCATAGCGACGTAGCCTGTTATAAGAATGTAACCAAGTTAGCTGAGCCAGAAGTCAAAGTGGGCGGAACTAACTGCCAACTGGAAGGAGCTCGCTTTTAAAAAGTCAGTCTTTGGTCAGGGAACCAAAGTGGAAGGTTGATTCATGGAGAAGCTGAACCAAAGGGGTTTAAGTCTTTAACCGGAGGGCTAAAGGGCGGTCCTAGCTATGTGAGGGCAGGACTCAGGGATTTATTATAACCGGTTTAATTTTCATCCTTGGTATTTTAGGAGTAAAAGTAATTAACTTTGAAGTATAATCTAGCAGGGGTGCTAGAGGAAAAAGATTCCCAATAGTGTGACTTCAGTGTCAAATCTGAAATAATAAAAGTGGGAATTTGGATTTAATGTCAGTCAAAAAGATTGAGGTGAAAGATGCATGTCAAGGAGTGAATATTCAGTTGAATTACACGTAAAATGTAGAAACCATAAGATTGAAGTGACCCAGTCAAGAAACTGAGAAAAGAAACTAAGTTTTGAAGAAGGGAAATAATAAACATTGAGGTGACAGAAGAGAAGCCATTCTTAAAGATTAATAGTAACCGTTTCATGTTATCAGAAAAACAAAGAGTTAACTATAGCAACAACAAGATATTGTGTAATCGTCTAGCTTGTGTGAACCTGAGTAATCTTTAAATAAAAATCTTTCTGTTCAGTTCAAATACTGAAGACTTGTGTCTTATTATTAAAGAAAAAGAGAAGGTTGAAGATCCTGTGGAGTTGAATACTGTTATGGTATTGTGTTACACACATTGAATACGCTTGGCGGGGATGACAGACAGAGCCTTCTTGGTGGTGGCCCCCCGCCTGTGGAACTCGCTCCCCAGCAAAATTAGGTCAACTACATCCCTCCTTCCCTTCAGGAAGAAGTTGAAAACGTGGTTGTGGGACCACGCCTTCGGGTAGCAAGCTGACAGTAACAATGCTGACAATGTTATGGAAAATGGACTATGGACAGGCTTCTGATTGTGTCGCTGGTTGCAGAATTTCAGTTCTGGATAAGGCTAACCAGCCAGTACTATGTTAGATGGATTTAATTTTTACTAATTCAATGTTTTTATTTACATGTAATTATTGTATTTATGTTGTATGAGGGGGCATTGAATCGTTGCAGGCTGTAAGCCACCCTGAGTCCCCCTGTGGTAGTTGAGAAGGGTGGGGTGCAAATAATTGAAATAAATAAATAAAATAAACCCCACTTCCAAAGAAACACAGCTTCCTACCTCATCCTTACAAAAGCAACCAGTCTTCATCTGTATTGCATGAGTGAGCTAAGCAAAAGTCAAAGAGGAAAAAGCCTAGAGTGGGGGAGGCTGGCTTACATCTAATATGTACAAGCACTTCTTTGTAACTACATGATCAGATATCACATGAATGCTTCATGCACACACAAAATAATTAGGCGTAGCAACCTCCTTTTGGTTCAGTGGACTCAGGATAGCCTTTATCTGATGAAACATTGTTGATGTTCCATATAAAGGCATAGTGATGTAGCACAACAGAGATGCTCTCCAGATTATGGATTCCCATGCTGCCTGACTAATGGATGATGGGAACTGCAGTGTAGCAACATTTTAGGTTTGTCATCCTGAAACAAACCCTCATTTCGGCTTCCTTCAAAATATGTATGCCTTAAATTTTCTTGCAAATTTCCTTCTTGTTACTGAAAGAGAGGCGTACATACCATATTATATGGTGTCTGGGATGTGTGTTTGTTTTCTGTCAAGCTTTTTGAAGCTTGTATGGATTTTTGTATCTGTTTATGCTAGTAAATGTTAAAACATACCTATCCTTGCTCTTTGGGCTTGAATATAGCCCACAATAGATACTCAGTGATCCAGTCTTTTTTATTAAGGGTCAGCAGCTTATTAGAAAGAGACAATTCCAATAATTCTTCACAACTGATGGCTGGAAAGAATGGAAACCTCTGTCCATCAAAATCTGGAAAGCCATAAGATTGCCCACTATGCTGTAAGTCAGGGGTCCTCAAACTAAGGCCCGAGGACTGGATACGGCCCTCCAAGATCATTTACCCGGCCCTTGTTCAGAGTCAACCTAAGTCTGAAACAACTTGAAAGCACATAACAACAACAACAATCGTATCTCATCAGCCAAAAGCAGGCCCACAATTCCAATTGATATACTAATGTTTATATTTGTTAACATTGTTATTCATTTTAATTATTGTATTGTTTTAAAGGTTTTTTTGCACTACAAATAAGACATGTGTAGTGTGCATAGGAATGCATTCATGTTTTTTTTTTCAAATTATAATCCAGCCCTCCAACAGTTTGAGGGACTGTGACCTGGCCCTCTGTTTAAAATGTTTGAGGACTCCTGCTTTAAGTGGTTCATCTGTAGTTAGGGAATCCAAATACCTTTATTTCATATATACATTTCCACTTAGAAGCCCAGAGTTTCTCTCCCTCAGATGTTTCTTTCCCAAGTGGGAAAATGGTATGTGGACTATTTGCTTTTTGTGTTAGTCTTGGCATAAAGTAACCACACAGACCTTAGGATAGTTTTTATATGATTTCTATTGTAAGAAATAAAATCCTTCTGCCCTCCAAACCACTTCCCCAAATTCACCAAGTTATCAATACACCACCACAAATACAAATATTTCAATAATTCTGTATTAAAGTGCAATTCAAAAATATTACAAACAGATCTAAATATTTAAATTATAGAAGGCTATTAAAACCTCCTGGATGCACCTAGAAAGGTATATTAGAAAAGCTGTTATACTGAACCATATGCTCAGTTGCTAGGGGGAAAATAGATAGAAAATAATTTGTGAACACCAAATTGTATATGGCTTGTGATTTTTCTCATTTAAAAACATGGAGGGCAAGGAGGGGTTCCCTAAATAATTTGGTTTTATGAAAGTTCTATTCCCCATTACACCAGTGGAGTGAAAGTTCTCTTTAGAATAAACATAAGGAAAATATGAATGTAATATCTCACAGACAAATTAGTAACAGCTTAATTAAGACGGCCATTAATATAGGAACCTAATTGCCTATTTGACCTTCTTAGCGCAAATGTAATCCGTTGCCAGCATAGTTCAGCTTCAAAAATCTTACCCTATGATGACAAACAGCTCTGACCCAAACACCATTCCTCAAGTGGCTTTCTAAATATGTAAGGGCTTGGTTCTGCATATCTAGGGAACTGACAAGTTCAAATAGCTTCAGCAGACTGCTCAAGACTGTCCTAAACTACTTTCTAAAAATCATTTCAAATTCTGTAACAGAAACTGTACTTTTAGGTATCAAACATACATCTGTCTTATCATAACACCTTATCAAGAAATTATTGGCAGAGATTGATCCAATTCCCAAGAGGCCAACTGTTCTGCTTGAGTTTTGTTCTCAGACCACTTTGGCCAGTGTTCCTTGCTCTGACTTGTGTACTCAGTTTTTACTTTTTTGCTTAACTGCATTTAAATCTTTGTTTCCAATTCAGATCAATGGGATTCTCCCTACATTTCCCATCTAAAGCCATTTGAGATCTGTTGCTATATGCTCCATGCCAGGATACACATTTCAGATAGTGATCAAATAGACAAAACAAAAAGAAGCAGGGAACTTATTACATACAATTTCACATATGATCCCATCTTTTCACCTAATAGGGTTTTTGTTTTGTTTTGCAAGGGATAGGCTAATTAAGCTGCAAAAAGCATAGAGAAGAACTTTGCTGCAAAGATATATGTGGTTTTAAAAACTATAATCTGGAGATGTGGTGCTATTTTAAAAGACAGTATTCAATGTTTTGGTCCCTCTCTTTCTTCTCTAGCTATCTTTGGAGAGTTCCATCCCCCTACCTGATACTTTCCCAGGAAAGCAATACAAGTAACTACACGTTTACAATGTTCCCTCTTATGCATTAAACTGCACGGAGTGAGAATTGCAACATGTCAGACCAATGCTCCAAGGCATGCAGAGATGCCTGAAAACACATAATATTCCCCTCAGATCCAAGCATCTTTGTCACATTATGGAAGCAGTCTGTTTCATACAAAGAACTTCAGTATTTCTTGTTTATGTATGGGAAATGGCTTCATTTGGAGTAAGGATAATTCACCGCCCTCTTCCAAGTGAGGCTAAAACAGTCACGGCAGTCCTATCCTGGCCTCAAGAGAAAGAGCAAGCAGCCAGGAAAACATTGCTGACATTGCTTTTTTGTACTGCCATGCTATAACTTTAAGAACAGTGGGTTGCATATGTCACCCAATTTGGTGCGTGTTACTGACACAGGATGACCTGGAGACAGAACCAGGAGGAGGCGGCAACAGCAAAGTCTTCAAGGACAAGAAACATGGGAGGGTGACTATTGGGCTCTTGTTAGTTGTTCTTCTTCTCCTCTGGTGGTGCATAAGGAGGTGGCTGATCCTAAAACAAAGAGAAACTGCATTCAGTCAGCACACCCACGGTACATGGTGTTTTCCATTTTGCACAGTAAATCTAAGCTTTGCTGGTTTTCATAGCTTCTGTCTGCCATTAAGGATGCATCGCAGGTAACTAAACTGAAGGTTATATTAGCGCAGTGGTTCTCAACCTGGGGTCCCAAGATGTTTTGGCATAAAAACTCCTAGAAATCCGAGCCAGTTTACCAACTGTTAGGATTTCTGGGAGTTGAAGGCCAAAACATCTGGGGACCCCCAGGTTGAGAACTCCTGTATTAGATTAAGGTATTTGTGATGCCCAGCATTCAAGCTGGACAAACATCTAAAAGGAAGGACCTACACAGTATAATGTAGCACGTGAGAAATCACAATTACTTTGCAAGAATACACTACCCCGACAATACTACTCAGCACTGTAATGTAATAATACACTGCTTCGTGCCATTTGCATACACTTGGAGTAGGAAATGTAAGTGGTCAACTAAGAGGCCTGTCTGCCAACTGCCTCAAAAACAAACGGGAGAAGAAATACTTTCTAAAATGTTCAAGCATTGGTGGTATTCAAAGGGGCTTTTGTTATTCTTAATTGCAACCTGAATATTTTCTAAAGCTTATCTACTATTGGCACATACTACCAAAGATAAAAGCTGAATTTGTTTTCATGTAAATTTGTTTTCATAGTTGTGCAGTGGGTTAAACTGCTGAGTTGCTAAACTTGCTGATCAAAAGGTCGGCGGTTTGAATCTGGGGAGTGGGGTGAGCTCCCACTGTTAGCCCCAGCTTCTGCCAACCTATGCAAATGTGAGTAGATCAATAGGTACCACTACTGAAGGAAACCTTTACCTTTTTTTAAAAAAAGATGCATTTTATAATATAACCCGCTAAAGTATGTTCGCCTGAATGCCAAAGCAGCAAAAACTAAACAAAAAACTCCAGTATGTCACACTCCCTTGCTTTCCTCTCCCCACAAGACCAGCCTCAGAAGGATTCCTTACCATAGGCATGTAGACATTATGAGGATTAGCTGGGTTATAATATGCACTGGAAGCTGCCTCAGATGCTTTATTTCCACCTATAACACAATAATATAATAAATCAGGGTGTTTTGTTTGATTTTTAATCTATACAACACATAGACTGGTGTCCTGTTGGTTTATGCATACAAAGGTTCCTCTTTGGAAGTGCAGCTACATAGGTGCTCCCATTGTGCATACACAGGCAAAGATACCTTTGAGTGAACATTCACCTGTGCAAGGTTTGGGTAGCACAACAAATGCATAATTCCACATGGAAATGTTTGCTACACAACCTCAACATGGAATTTTAACAGTAGTTAAAATTCTCAGATCATTTTGGATGAAAGGAAAGAACATATTCTGCATTTTTGAGAAGAAGAAAGAACAGAGCATGACTAAGCACCCAGCAGCAACTTGGTTTTATATGTACTGAACCACATTGTATTTGGAAAGTCAGGAAACTTCAAAAGCCATCACAAAGAGTCTTAGATCAAGTAACACGATTACCAAGAGCATAGCATGCACATATCCAGGTACCAATCTATATTTTCCCAGGGATTAACTAACCACATTGGATTTTAACCAAACCAGTGAGTAATTTGGGATCCAAAGCACCTGAGAACTTAGACTGTTTCACAGGAGTCACTTCACATCACTCAGAAGTTCCAAACAACTTTGTTACTAAAAGGCCACTAACAAAATCTGCTGACTTCAGCAGGATAATAATCACTTTTAATTCATTCAGAGACGTTCCATAAAATATATTATTTTGGCTCTGCAGACTATATTCAGTGTTTTGAACTATTAGAAGAAGCTCCAGGATTTCATTTTAAGACAGGTGTTCCTCAAGCAGCAGAAAATGTGGAGGATCAAAAGAGATGCTCAGGCTCACAACATCTGGAAAATTCACGCTTCCTCAAAGAACCTACTGAAAATGTAAAGAAATTGATGCCTCCTCCTGAAAATGCTCATTGGAACTTGGATATTCTCTTGATAGGCCACACCAAAATCATTGGAAAAGACTTTCTATAACCAGAAGCCATCTCTGGGTGATTTAGGGTGATATATTTTCTGCTTTGGAGTAACAACAAAGTATTTTTAGTCCTAAAACGTGACTTGAGTGATGGGAAGCAGTGGGGGTACTCAGTAAGCCCCAAAGTGAAAGCCATCCTGTAGCCTTACCTGGCATTCCTGGTTCCGTCCAGGTTCTAGGGGCTGAAGGTCCTGCCTCAGGTGGTGCTGAAGGTCCTGCTGAAGAAGGGCCAGGGTACGGAGGAGGAGGAGCCATATACATGGGACCCATTCCAGGAGGTGGAGGATACATTCCTGGGAAAAGGAAACAAACTCCATTAACTGTCCATGCCTGCATCACTGCTTCTTAAACTGTGGGTCGTGACCCCAAATGGGGTCCCTTAAACTCAGTGTTGGGGTCCTGAAAAATCTGGTACCAATAAAAAAAAATTAGAATTTCTTGCAAATGCCGATTTGTTATCAGTAAATGTTTGAGGTTTATACCTATGTTGTATGTCTAAATACAACATATGTTGTATGTCTAAATACACTGGGTCAAAAGGGGGCCCAAGTGGAAAAGTTAAAGAAGCCCTAGCCTACATTACATTATGTTCCAATAATCAGCCTGGGAGTCTTCCCATATCACTTACTCACAAACAAGCTGCACAAATATGTGCTGGTCCTGCCATTATTCCCATTAGTTGCATAAGCCAGCAGAGGTCATCTGAGCTCTGCACAGATAACAGTGGAGCTGGTGTATGAAGATAAATCCTTACTTGTATCTTGTCCAGAGAAGCTTTCCTTTTCCTCAGTTAATGTATTCTATGTCATCTACACTTAACAGGATTGTTTCTACAATGGCAACTCTTTCATGATGCTGTTCATATTTACAATATGTAGGCCAGTTGCTTCAATGGTTTCATTTATATGGCATGGATAGTTAATAATTCTGTCTAATTCAGACAAGACTGAGCATTCCCTTATCAAAAATGTTTGGGAACAGAAGTATTCCATCTATCCCCCCCCCCTTTTTTTTTTGGATTAAGGAATACTTTAATATGCATAATGAGAAATCTTGGAGATGGCACCCAAGTTGAAACAAAAAATTCATGTATGTTCCATATACATTTTATAAGTAAAGATAAAGGTTTCCCCTGACATTACGTCTAGTCATGCATGACTCTGGGGGGGTGGCGCTCATCTCCTGAACAGCCGGTGTTGTCCATAGATACCTCAAAGGTCATGTGGCTGGTATGACTGCATGGAGCACCATTACCTTTCCACAGAAGCGGTACCTATTGACCTACTCATATTTGCATGCTTTCGAATTACTAACTTGGCAAAAGCTGAGGCAAACAGCAGGAGCTCACTCCACTCCCTGGATTTGAACCACCGACCTTCTGATCAGCAAGTTCAGCAGCTCAGTGGTTTAACTTGCTGCACCACCAGGGGCTCCAATGTATCTAAGGCAATTTTATGCAGTGTTTTTTATTATTCTGTGTATGAAACAGTTTGTATACATGGAACCATCAGAAAGCAGAGATGTCACTGTATCAGCCACTGATATGGATAATTCTAGATTATTTTGGAATTCAAGAAAAGGGATGCTCACCCCATATTATATATTACATGTAATATATATCACAAACGAGTACCATTTAAGCATGATATGAACCACACTGTTAATTCCTTCACCTTGAGGAGGTGCATATGGATATCCCATAGGCTGGGGAGCAGGTCCATATCCATTCATTTGCCTAGGCACATAAGCATATGATCCATAAGGAGCTGGGGGTGGTGCAGCATAGCCTCCTGGTGCAGGTGCATATCCTCCTGGTGCAGGTGCATATCCTCCTGGTGCAGGTGCATATCCTCCTGGAAAAGGTGCATAGCCCCCTGGAACAGGGGTATAGCCGTAGCCAAAGCTCTGAGCAGGAACTCCCCTGGAAGCTAAAAGTAATATCTTTATTAAGCAATATTCCCCACAGAAAATAATGCAATAATAAATAACAACAAAATTTTATTTATAGACTGCCCTCTCTCCCTGAAAGGACTCTGGGCAGTTTACAACACAAAAAGGCAAATATCCAATGCCCAGACAAATGCAAACAAAATTTACAATAATGCAATATAATAAACATAATAATGACAGTGAACTTATTGTATAAAAATATTGATGTCAAAATGAAAAACAAGATACAAATAATCACATAGAAATAAGTTACACTAATCACACATTCAACATTAAACATCCCAAATGATAAAACATTTAAAATAAATGGAAATTGGCTGATTATAGTTGTTCTTGAAGTGTACCCACGTGACCATGAGGTACAAGTAGGTCAGCCAACATTCCAACTGATCTGCAATAATTGAATGCAATAAACTTCAAATTGCTAGACCTTAATAATTGACAGACTGCATTTAGGCAAAATGATCTCCTCGTCTATCATATTGATGACATTTAACAGTCTTGTATGTATAGCAGTTATGGAGGAGACTGGAATGGCATATATTATTGCATTTAATGATTAAGTATTGCTGAAAACTTCCTTGAAGTACAGCTGTTGATTGGTATCACCTGAATCAAATGAAGCTCTAGAATACTTTGTATGGAGGAGTAAAGAAAAAAAGGAAAACATCTTACCATCACTTGCAAGTCTAAACATCAGCTGTCCGAATTCGATGGCACCTCCGCTGAAGAAGCTTATCTTAAAGGAAGCTTGCCCTTCCCAGTCACCTAAGAAAAATATCAGGTTCACATTTGAATGATGGTGGCTACTAAAAAGACCATGAGGTACACTGCTTTGCTGAAGTCACCCACATTTCTTGGCAAGTGAAGACAATTAGTTCGATTTGACTGCAGCAACCAAAGTTTAAAACATCAAAACCGAAGAAGTGTTTCAGGGTGCTAGCAGAAGGTATCAGTACAGACTCTCTATACCAGTGGTTCTCAACCTGTGGATCCCAGATGTTTTTGGCCTACAACTCCCAGAAATCCCAGCCAGTTTACCAGCTGTTAGCATTTCTTGGAATTGAAGGCCAAAACATCTGGGGACCCACAGGTTGAGAACCACTGCTCTATACCATCAGGTGCTTCTCCCACAGCCTCAAGGACAATACCAAGGATTACTGTGGTCTTTCTCACAGCCACCACAAGTGGTTCAAAAAGGAGCTATTATTCAAAGTACCATACAAAACTGGTTATTTTCTGATAAAGATTGGAAGAAGTCCAACTGATTTATTTTTACTGATTCATTTATGACTTTAATGAAGGCCTAACAAGAATGGGACTAAAACCTTCACAGCATTCTTACTTCCAGGAGGCAGGGAGGGGGCTCAAAAAATTCTGAAACATGCTTCAAAATTAAAACACATTTCCTTTCCCTTTCCAAACCAAACACAAACAATCAGAGAAGAGGACAGAAGACTAGAGCAAATTCACGGAATCATTTACAAGCCTAGGGTATTTTCATGCTACAAGAGAATCCAATTTCTCACATTGTATGGAGAGATGCATCAGAAGCACACTTGAACAGAAAGAGCATAATGCAAGTATTTTAATTAACATGTTACGCACAGTACAAAGATACATAATAAAGATCTCAGTCACTTATAATTTTCTAAAATTATAAAGAGAATAAAAAGAAAAAAGTAATTGATAAATTTCAATACAAGTGGACTAAATATCTCAAACATATAGAAGCACCTTGCAAATTGACATATTTTTAGACATTTGATCCTATTATTTGTAATGTAATACTAATTTTATAATTATGCTACAACTTGACAGGAGCACACTACAATGTGCTCTGCTTTGCTGCAATGGAAAAGCAAAACTGAATACTTCCAGTAGAGCACTGGTTCCCAATCTTTGGTCCTCCAGGTGTTTTGGGCTTCAACTCCCACAATTCCTAACAGCTGGTATGCTAGCTGGGATTTCTGGGAGTTGAAGTCCAAAACACCTGGAGGACCAAAGGTTGGGAACCACTGCAGTAGAGTTTATGAATGACCTGGACACAAGGAATTTGTTTGTCCCTGCAAGCGGTTAATACACACCTCCTGGTTCGGCCTGAATCACTCCTTTGATGTAATTAGCAGAAAATACTGGCTGTTCAATGGAGCACCCTTTTACAAGGTAGTACGGCATAGAAAAGGACATCATTGGGTCCTTGCCCTTGGACACAAAAATGATCTGCAAGATATTGAGTTATCAAACTTAGTCACACATTTGCTCTTTTAGAGAAGGTGAATAGCAGAATGCAGAAAATATAAAAATTATATGTAAAACAATCCACTACAAATCACTCATACCTTCAAGTTAGGCCAAGACAATTGCTCACAGCAAATTAAAAATGAAAAACTACATCACAGATCGTATTAAACATTTCTGCAAAAAATGGACCAAAAGAACTATATTTTTTCCTGTTCATTTATACAATGGTGTTCAGAAAGATCAACTTAGTAAGGTAAAGCCAACATGAGGACATCTTCCAAACTTACATATAAATTCAACTTAAGAACAAACCTACAGAGCCTATCTTGTTCGTAACTTGGGGACTGCCCGTAGCAATTTTAATTGTTTGTGGGTTTTTTGGGGAGAGCTGATTGTATAGAGTTGTACCTCTAGCTGCTGAAAGAACCCAACAGAATCCTGTCCAAAAGCAGCAGCAATTTAAAGCAATAGCTTAAATGCATGATTTTTTCAATATAGAATAAAAAATAAAACGAATGATTGCATATGTGGTTTGTTGCCCCTTCTTTGTTTTCATGCTTTTAAAAAACAAGCTACAGAGTAAGTTCTAGAGAAATGTAGTCACAACAGAAAAAGCTTTGTTTCCAGCTCTTACCAATCTGCAAGATCTTTGTGAAAGGCATTGAAAATTAGCTGAGAAGACAATTGTAAGGTACAGAAAGATTTGTGGAGCAGGCAGACTTCAAATAATCTGATTCCAGCTTTAAAGGTCAGCAACAGTTTTGGAGTTAGGTGCCACCTCTACGCTGCACACTGCACACTGCACTTGCCCTATAATCCTTACATATCACCTGTCACATTTTTAATCCTGTACCCTTTACTCTGGCCGGCCCAGTTTTATCTTGTTTGATGTATTGTTTATTGCTTGTGGTTTTGTTGTTTTAATACTGCTTTAATTGTTTAATTTGCTTTAAGTGTATTGTTATGTTGTGTATTGAGGCCTTGGCCTTTGTAAGCCGCATCGAGCCCTTCGGGAGATGCTAGCGGGGTACAAATAAAGTTTAATAATAATAATAATAATAATAATAACCTCGGGACCTAATATAAGTCTGGGGAAAATAGGCTGCTAATGCAGGTGTACTTTTTTGCATTATATACTTCAAATGTCTTTTTCTCATTAAAGCTTACACTTTAGAACCACAGAGCTGGTATTATGAGTACGTGCAAAGGAAGCACAACCCACTTTCTATAGGTTACAGGCCAGGTGGTAAATCAGGCTAAACTGGCCAAAGCATTCAATAGGTCCTAAGGTTAAGCCAGGCATCTTCAAAATACTGATATCACCATAAAAGACAGAATAACTCCTCCAAATGTTAAATTCTTTAGAATTTTCACTTTCAGAAAGATCATGAAGACAATTCCAAATTAACACCTCTTTCACAGAGGATGAGAGATCACAACCCTTCTCTTTGTTCTGCTGAGGAAACAATAATGGCAACCATCCAATTTCCATTTTATGCCAGTCAGCAACCTTTCCCACATCTGAAGTCCTCACTGGAAATAACCTGAAAGTTCAATCATAATAAGTCTGAGAATCCTCAATGAACTTGTGGCAGATGATCTCAATATTAATAAAGGGAAAGTGAAACCCCCCTTTTTGCATAATTCAGCTTTCAACTGCGGTAGAAAATCATTCAAGTGAAGAAATAATCCAGTGCTGAAAGACCTCAGAACAGTTGCAACTGAAAAAAGTATTTTGTCAGTCAACTATAACTGGGATTAGTGTGTACATCTGAGTTGTGTTCTCAACTACACAAATAAAGATCATTTTACTAGCATTTAAAATGTACTTGAAAATGCAACACATTCTTTCCCAAGACTTACCCTGTAAGGAGTGAGAAACACCATTCCTTTCTTGGTGCCCTTGAAGACTTCTGGTTTACTAGTCACATCAGAAAAGGTCAGCTCCACATCTTTACAGTGTTTGAGAATACTTCACAGAAAGAGGGAAAAAGTAGGTAAGTTAACATTTGCAGTGAATTTCACAGAAAAAAATACAGGAGAATCTTGGAATTGTATTTAAAACAACAACTTTTCCAAGCTCTGATTAGAGCCAAAGAAGCGGTTCCACAATTCCAGCCATAAAGAGCCATTGGCAATCCAAGGATCAATGCAAAAAAAGAAAATGTAATTCAGTATACACTAGCTTTTGGAAACTAGGATGCATTGCAATTCTATTGGACAACCCTAAAACTAACAAATCAATAGTAAAATTCACCAATCTTTTCTTCTGCTGACATTAGTAACTATCTCATCAAACCATTTTGAGTAGTGACTGAAAACTAAAACATTCCAGAGGGATTATTTTGTTATACCTCCCTGTCTAAAAGAAAAGTTTACATCAATGTCAATACCACTGTTCAAAAACAGCTTCGGTGATTAAGAACATAATCTTGTAATGCAAACTCTGTTGTTTGTTATGTGCTTTCAAACCATTTCTGACAACCCTATCACAGGGCATTCTTGGCGAGGTTTGTTTAGAGGAAATTTGCTTTTATCTTCCTTTGAGGCTGAGAGAGCGTGACTTGTGGGTTTCCATGCCTAAAGGGGGATTTGAACCCTGATCTCCAGAGTAATATTCCAAAGCTCAAACTACACTAGCTCACCTGGAATAAAATTCACTCAAACTGAATGTTTTACACATCAAGACATACATATTTCTTGTGATAAATATACTAAAGGGAAGTTCTTCACAGATAAAGGAAGAAGCAGACTGTAGATTATATTCAACAGTAGACTTCCTCAAAGGGGGTCTTTAAACAGAGACTGAATGAAAATTTTGGGAGATTTATTTATTTATTTCATCTACTTATACCCCGCCCTTCTCATCCGGGGGGGGGGGGGGGGGGGGGGACTCAGATAAGCCAGATAGTCCTTACAATGCCTTCTAACTATGATTCTTTGAAAATCTTCCCTTTCTCTATGGGTCAATTCTATGTATATCTACTTAGGAGGAACATTTGTTGAGCATAATGACCTGCATATGAGTAAACATGCATAGGACCGGATGATAAAGGAACACAATCTGGCTTCTTGTAGTTGCTGTGTATTTTGAAGTCATTTCTGACTTTTGGTGACCCTCAAAGTTTTCTTGACAAGATTTGTTCAGAATTGTGTTCCTTTTGCTTTTCTCTGAGGCTGAGAAAGTCACTCACTGGGTTTCCATGGCTGAGTAGGGATTCAAACTTTGGTCTATGTCCCTCTAAAAAGGGGCACAGATGCCAGCCATCCTATTCTTGCTGACAAATCACACCTTTACATAGCTATTCCCTACTCATTTTGAATCCTGTCAAATACACATTAAACCTTACTGCATTCTTATTAACACTAAGGATAGAGACACTGCTATATTTATTTCATTTATATCCCACCTTTTTCCAATATAGGAATCCTATTAAATGTATGTATGTATGTATGGATGGATATGGATATATTAAAATGTATTTAATATTAAACAACCTACACAATAAGATATATTTAAAATAGTTAAAAACAGACCTAAAGCACAATGAAGATAAAAATAAAGCACATCCTATTAAAGCACCATAAGAACAGTCACAGTAGCATGTGACCTTTTCACTTTCCAAAACATACATCAGAACTTTCTTATGGCCAGAGTGGTTCATAATCAATTTTAAATGTATCCCTTCCTCAATAAGTTTTGAATACCCTTTTGAGAATTTCCCTGATTTCCTTCCTGCCCAGGAACATTAACAATTGTTTGCCACTGCTCAAAAACGTGTTATGAAAGAGCCCTGCGGTGCCTTCCAATCCAGCTCTCTCACTGACTAAACAGAAATCACGTGACTCTGATTTAATTCTTGTTGGTTTTCCTCCCAGGTCTGTATCAGCACATAAAAAACAAATGGGTTTTCTAAAGCAACAAGATTTAATCTGCCAACCAGATGCGTGTGTTTTGTTCTTTACTGCTTGATGTTAGGGCTGACAGTACTTTTGTTTATAAACTAAAAAGACAGGTTATAACAAAAACCACTAAAGAACAAAACACATGTATCTTGTTGGCAGCTCTTTTTTACTTGGATTATTTACTTTAGAACATATGGTGGTAGAAAAGTGGCATCTCCTTTCACCGTTTTTATGTAAGAAGTGATGCAATGTCAGTACAGCAGTTATATGACTTAATTACATTGAAATGGTTCAGCAGACCATAACTACGGTCTACACATGCTTAATGTGATCTTATTTTAGAATCATAGAATCAAAGAGTTGGAAGAGACCTCGTGGGCCATCCAGTCCAACCCCCTGCCAAGAAGCAGGAATATTGCATTCAAATCACCCCTGACAGATGGCCATCCAGCCTCTGTTTAAAAGCTTCTAAAGAGGGAGCCTCCACCATACTCCGGGTCAATGAGTTCCACTGCTGAACGGCTCTCACAGTCAGGAAGTTCTTCCTCATGTTCAGATGGAAAATCCTCTCTTGTAGTTTGAAGCCATTGTTCCGTGTCCTAGTCTCCAAGGAAGCAGAAAACAAGCTTGCTCCCTCCTCCCTGTGGCTTCCTCTCACATATTTATACATGCCTATCATATCTCCTCTCAGCCTTCTCTTCTTCAGGCTAAACATGCCCAGCTCCTTAAGCCGCTCCTCATAGGGCTTGTTCTCCAGACCCTTGATCATTTTAATCGCCCTCCTCTGGACACATTCCAGCTTGTTTCCATTGGCAAATTTTTTTGTTTCCATTGGCAAAAAAGGGAGAACTCCACACTGGAACAATGTCTTATTCACAGATCATTTGGATTTCAGTAATGTGCTACATTGGGCCTGAGGCTGTTAGGAATGGTGGGAATTGAAGTCCAAAACACCTGGAGGGAGGGCCCAAGTTGGCTTTTGGCTGCTCCAGTGTCATCATTGCTTTCCCTCAGGATTTCCTCTCATTGTCCCCCTTCGCATCGAGCACATGACTCATGGGGATTATAACAAAGGAGTCACAAGGGGGGAAAGTGTGTCACAACTACTGAGAGCCATCTTTTATTTATAAGGAAGTGGGCTGGTCTCAGAGGGCCCTTCTTCCGGGTTAAAATACGTAAACAAGGCCCCTCAAAAGGCCCTCCTCGCTGCCACTTTTGGAGCCACAGCTGGAGAGAAGTCCCAGAAGGGCTTGCCTGTGACTCTCCGCCCACCAATCAGGTGCTAGAGCATCCCCTCTGACGTCACAGTCGCTCTCGGGACGGTGGGCGGGGCCTGCGAGGGCGCCCCTTTCCCGGCCGAGGCCTGAGCCCACCGCCCTCTCCCCGGTTACCTCTCCCCGTTGGGCGGGATGACCCCTCCGCCTTCCGAGTGGTTCCTGTTCAGCGCCATGTTCCCGGCCAATGGAGCCAGGCGGGGCGGGCCTTCCCTTTGGCGTCCCTCGCAGGCCGTGACTTCACGGCGCCAGGCCCGCCTCCCGACGCCAAAGATGGCGGGCGGCGTTAGAGCGGAGGCAGCTTGACGCCTCTCGAACTGCCCTGGCCGAATGGGATCATGGGAGTTGTAGTCTGGCGAGGCACCAGCGCTCTTGGGCAGTGAAAGCGGAAGGCCTTGTGGGACTACAGCCCCCAGGATCCCATTCATAGCCTTGATCCATGGCGGTTAAAGTGATGACAAACTGCAGACATCCTCAGAGATTGTGGGAACTAGGAAAGTGGAGTTTATATATCTGTACAGTGGCCCTTATTTCTCATGCCAGTAAGGTAATGCTCAAGATCCTGCAAGGAAGACTCCAGCAACCCATGGAGCGAGAGTTGCCAGATGTTCAAGCTGGGTTTAGAAAAGGCAGAGGAAGGAGAGACCAGATTGCCAATATCCGCTGGATAATGGAGAAAGGCTGGGAGTTTAAGGAAAACATCTACTTCTGCTTCATTGACTACTCTAAAGCCTTTGACTGTGTGGATCATAATAAATTGTGGCAAGTTCTTGGTGGGATGGGCATCCCAAGCCACCTTGTCTCTCTCCTGAGGAATCTGTACAAGGACCAAGTAGCAACAGTAAGAACTGACCACGGAACAACAGACTGGTTCAAGATTGGGAAAGGCGTACGGAAAGGCTGCATACTCTCACCCAACCTTTTTAACGTGTATGCAGAACACATCATGCAATGTGCGGGGCTTGATGAATGCAAAGCTGGGGTGAAAATTGCTGGAAGAAACATTAACAACCTCAGATATGCAGATGATACCACTCTGATGGCCGAAAGCGAGGAGGAGCTGAGGAGCCTTCTAATCAAGGTGAAAGAAGAAAGCGCAAAAGCTGGGTTGCAGCTAAACATAAAAAAACTCAAGATTATGGCAACAAGAATGATTGACAACTGGAAAATAGAGGGAGAAAATGTGGAGGCCGTGACAGACTTTGTATTTCTAGGTGCAAAGATTACTGCAGATGCAGATTGTGGCCAGGAAATCAGAAGACGCTTACTTCTTGGGAGGAGAGCAATGTCCAGTCTCGATAAAATAGTAAAGAGTAGAGACATCACACTGGCAACGAAGATCCGCCTAGTCAAAGCCATGGTATTCCCTGTAGTAACCTACGGATGTGAGAGCTGGACCTTAGGGAAGGCTGAGCGAAGGAAGATCGATGCTTTTGAACTGTGGTGTTGGAGGAAAGTTCTGAGAGTGCCTTGGACTGCGAGAAGATCCAACCAGTCCATCCACCAGGAAATAAAGCCCGACTGCTCATTGGAAGGAAGGATACTAGACACAAAGTTGAAATACTTTGGCCACATCATGAGGAGACAGCAAAGCCTAGAGAAGACAATTATGCTGGGGAAAGTGGAAAGTAAAAGGAAGAGGGGCCAACCAAGGGCAAGATGGATGGATGGCATCCTTGAAGTGACTGGACTGACCTTGAAGGAGCTGGGGGTGGTGACGGCCGACAGGGAGCTCTGGCGTGGGCTGGTCCATGAGGTCACAAAGAGTCGGAGACGACTGAACGAATGAACAACAAATATCTGTGTCATGTCCAGGGTGGGAGAAAGAACTCTTGTCTGTTTGAGGGACGTGTGAATGTTTCAGTTGGCCACCTTGATTAGCATTTAATGGAGGAAGGAAAGGGCCTCAAAGAGATCCCCTGCCAGAGCAGTGCCATGGAAAAATTGTAGTTAGGCCTTTTCAGAGCTGGAGAAGGGAGAAAGTAGACAGACAGCAGTCTCTCTGACACCCAAGCAACGATGGTTACATATACAGTGATATGGCACCTGGACACATCAGGTGCCCAAAATGGTGACAGAAGCTCCCTCTGGGCTTTTAAAAGATTCAAAACTAGAGCAGCGTAGCCCTTTTTATTCCACAACATATCCACCATTATCCCATCAGACTTATTTTTGATAACTCATTAGTTCAGAGTTTTCCAAACATTCATGCTGGTGACACACTTATTGAATATGCTTCATTTTGTGACACAGTTTTAGTAGAAAGCGATGGTTAAACCAAGCCTTTGCAAGAGATACAGACACATACATAAATTGTAATCACAAAATGTATAGGAGTATAACATATCTCATGAAAAACCTCTTTATTTTTAAAATATATGTGATTGATTGTTTAGTTTACATAGACTCAGATGTTTGTCATTACATTTGCTCAACACATCTACACACAAACATTGTGACACACTCTTTGGAAAGCTCTGCTCTAGTTTTTCAATAACCCAAGAGAACTAGGTTGTAGGCATGTGCAATCCATGGTTCTAAAGTACTTACAAAACTAAAACTCTGGTGGTGAAAACTAGGAGGCGCTGGTGCTTTGCTTCTACAGTGTTGCTAAAGTTCTGGTGATGAAAATTTCAGAACTCTAACAAAACTTTCAAAACTTCATTATTATTTCATTATTGATGATTTTTATGACAGAACCAATTCGGAAATGCCTATATCATCAGTTGGGAGGCTCCTCCCCCCTCTGGCACCAATTGCTGTTCTGGCCAGAGCGAAGACAGAAGGCAGCAGAAGACATTTCCATCTTGTCTTTACTAATAATATAGTATATTGTACATACATATAATATTTATAATATTATAATGTAATACAATATAATACTAGTAATAATAATACAATACTATAATTATAATTATATATTTACATTACATTACAAATAATATTACAATATAATGGCATAGTGCAATAGCATAATATATAATACTGATATTGTACTATGCTAATAATATAATATATTGTATGAAAATATATATTGTAAGCCGCTCTGAGTCCCCTTCGGGGTGAGAAGTGTGGCATATAAATATCGTAAATAAATAAATTTATAATGAAATTTTGAAAGTTTTGTTAGAGTTCTGAAATTTTCACCACCAGAACTTTAGCAACACTTTGCTTCTATAGCAACACTGTAGAAGCAAAACACCAGCACCCCCTAGTTTTCAACACCAGAACTTTAGTTTTGTAAGTACTTTAGAACCATTTAGAACCATGGATTGCACATGCCTACTAGGTTGCAAGTAAGCAACCAGGTGTGAAATGTGTAATATATTAGCACTATAGCACAGTACTATCTCATCCATTTTATAACAACTTGTTGGTATGTTATAACTTGATCAATAACTTTAGTTCTTTCATTAATTCTAAATTCAAATGTAAGTCCATCAGGTTTAGTTAATAAAGACAGTTAAGTTACTCCTACAATTGGTTGGAACAAATTAATGTCTGTGTCTCAATCTACTGCAGTGGTGTAACATTTCTGGTTTTTACTTGATCTGGCATTGTAAACCTTTGTATGTTGTTCTGCAGGACAGTAAGGTCTTGGCCTGTTGAAACAGCTGTAGAATATATTATGCCACAATGCTGAAATCAGGGCTGTAGCCAGGGGTTTTTTTAGGGGTTCAACCCCCCCCCCCCCCCAAAAAAATTTCAGGTTAAAAAAGACCTGGTTTACTCATGAATTTTAACTGGTTAACCAAATCCCCATGCTAAGTCTATGAGACACAAAAAATTAAGAGTCCCTCCAGAACTGCAAGCACTATCTCAAGCAAATATTGACAATTTATTCACACTGTCATTACTTGCAGCAATAGCCGATGTAGCGAAGCAACCAAGTTGGGGGGGGGGAGTGTTGAATGCTCTCATTAAGGAGGCCAGACTTGGTGGAGGTGGTTGACAGGGGCGGAGCTGCAGGCTATTGAAGGCTGCTCTGCCCCCTGCTGTGCTCTTTGCTTCAGTGTGAGCTAAGAGGCAGGTTTCACCCCCCCCCCCCCAAATTTTCAACCCTCCTGGAAATTTTTTTCTGGCTGAAATTATATCTTGAGTTTGCTCATTCTGAACAAGGTATGGAAGACATGTTTGTGTACAAATAACCAAATAAACCACATGTTCAAATAACTTCATTTTAATCAGACAACAGAATACAGAAAGTTAAGTCTAGCAACATTTACATCACTGGTATGTTTTGTTTTTTTGTCATTTTTCTCAATAAGGGCTGGACATATGAGTAGAGGACTTCATCATGATACTTTCATGGGATAGAGGTATTAAAAGGATCTAGACCTTGTTCATGCTTTCGTTTGTTTCTCTGCCAGAAAACAGAAACTTGCTGATCAATCTTCTATTAACTTGCTTCCAAAAGGATCTTAATTACAGTACCAAAACGATCAAGGTGTATCTCAGTATACACAATTTCAATGTGGGATTTGCAGAAGCCACAGTAGATTCTATTGTTGTCTTCTTATTGTGCGTGCCTGTTTCTCTTTTATGATCTATTATTATAATACAGATCCATGTAAAACATCACAGAATAAAAACATACAAGAGGGAAGCCAATATATTGCTATGAGATATTTCCTTTCTTAATACAATTTCAGTGATCATCATATTTATAGAGATCAGAGTGCTATAGAAGCACTAAGTGTACTCTGAGTGTCACTTGAATTAGGGGAGTTTTGGAAAAATTAAAATACAGTTTTATAATAATATCAGTTGCTGCCTGCTGCCAAAGAGGATGAACACCTGATACTCCCACAGTTCAATCCAAAAAGATAAAAAGATCCACACTGGCATGGAGTGCATGCAAACCTTTGCTTTCCCCCATTGCAATCAGCATTTACTATATTAGACAAATAGATAGTAAGTAGATGAGAAAGTCTTTTAAGGTAAATGGATCTGCTCAGTTCAGCATAAAGATGGGATTTTAAATCTAATCTGTGCTGAAAGTAAATTAAAAAAAAAAACAAGAGGATGTTACTTCTTTAGAGTGAAACAGGCAAAATTGTTCAGTATTAATACTCTTTTGATATACACAGACCAGACTTTCAGAGTCTTGAAACTGGTGGCCCCAAAGTAAAACACACAGTTGGAAGAATTTACACCAGCAAGAATATAGTCTTTTTTCCATGTCTGGCCTGAAGTACACCACACCTTCACTGGACAACAGCATCACTGCCTTGTATATTTTGCATTATTTGTTGTTAGTAAATGTCACCATCAAATGAACTGGATTTACAATTATGATGTTAAACACACCATACTTGACATTTAAAAAATCTTAAATAGCTAGACATTAAAGACATTCAAAGCCTTGCTCAAATTCAACTTGTTGCCATATGAGGCTTGAGTGACAGCTGCCAAGTCCACCCTACTTTAATTTATTCTGTGGGAATAATTCTCAGAGTATAGCAGTTTCTTCATTATTGCAAATAATAGAAAATAATGCAAAGTACTTCATAATGTTCAATGGTAACTTGGAGAATATTGCCAATCGACATCATAAATCTGGATTTGAGTGGCTCATAGTGTGGTGGCAACAAGGTATATGTGACACCCCACAAATATTACACAAGCTTTATTGGAATATTTATGGCTTCACTTGAAGTTCTTCAAATCCATCACTTTATGCTTTCAAATTCCTTGTAAACTTTGCTTTAGTAAAAATGTACAAGATACAATTCTCAGGAGATGTTTAAATCATTTCTCCTTCATTAAACCCTAAAACAGAGGTGTAACTAATCCAATACTCTCCCAAGTCTAGTTTAATATCTGATGGCACCCACAGCAGTCCCAAAAATGAAATAGTGGTTAAAGGTTCCCCCTTCATTATTATTTTTTTTTACTTTGACATTATTTTTGGGAGACCCACACCTCAATTACAAGTGAAACTGCCCTTCCTGGAATCCTTCAGAACTGGAAAAAATACCATTTAAAAATACTGGAAGAGATTTCAGACCTCAGGAGGGGAAATGTATTTTGACTACCTCTGAATTAAACATTCTTAGAGTACTTCCATTCCCTTTGTGTTATTTCTTATCTCTCTGCCTTGGGACATTTTTTTTTAAATCGAACTTTTCAGAGTACAGTTGTACTTCTGAGGCAGCGTACAATTTTTTTTAAAAAAGTTGTAATGTAACTAATTTGATAAAACTGAGCAAAACTATAACTGGAGAACATTAAAATACTAGCAATTACTGTGCTATTATTTTTTGCATTGAAATTCTTTCAATGCAATTTTTTGCAATGAAATTCTGCCTTCCCTATCCTACTTTAAGAAATCATTAGAAATTCCCTTTTTAATTTATTTCTTGATGTTCTAATTAACTCATTTTATGCTTTTTCCTACTCCTGGGTTAATTATTGCATAGTTTTGCTTTATTCTATTTGGTTTTGGCTTTTAATGTAGTTTAGCTAGTCCATAGCTTTCCATTTCCCCCTCTAAGTCCCTTCTCCTTTTGTCTCTTATTTTTTAGATTGCAAGTCTACACAAACAATTTGTTAATTTTGTTTGTATCCAGTGCAGATATTTTTAGGCACTTCCATATATGATGTTTTAGCTTCAGTCTATTTGAAAACATACCCATGGAAGAACCCACAAAATTCAATTTGAATGTGATTTAAGCAACGTTTAGGGTTCTCCATAAGACAGTTGAACTGTTTGCAGTAGTCCAAACTGGAACATATTTTGGAAATACATTTTCAGCTGTAGATTGTTCTTGATATTCTTAATTGGTTGGTTGATATGGAAAGGGAAACCATAAACATAAACTAAAACTGCAGATCTTAGAAAAGGTTAACATTTTTGCTTAGAAAGATTTTCTACCAAAAAGGCTTAGTTTACTGCATTAAATTAGTGGACATTTGAGACAGATGGTTGACAGAGGTTGAAATGACCACAAGCAACATTGCTACTCGATTACTAACAAAAGAGAAGGATGGATATATAAGCAATAATTCCAGGAAATAATGTTTTTTTAAAAAAGACTTTTTCTTGCTTTTGGAAAAAGTTTTTTTGCTTGAATGTAGATGAAGAAACAGCTGATATGCCTGAATTCCAGCACCATTCTGAAAGCTTTCCTAACTAACATGTTACACAAAACAGCGCTGATGCAGGTTGAAAGGTAGTACAGTGTTCCCTCACCTATCGCGGGTGTTACGTTCCAGGACTACCCACAAAAAGTGAAAATCCACTAAGTAGGGACACTATATATGTATATCAAGTTCTGAGGGTGAGGCAGCTATCTCTGCCTTGCTAGCTATCTCTGCTTTGCTTTGCAATCCCTCTTGATTGGCTGCCTCTTTCCCGAGGGGGAGGGTGAAACCCCCTTTCACTCCATCGTTGCCAGGCGGTGGGATTAGAATGCTACTCTGGGTAACTGCAACCATTCATAAACTGGGAGGCAAAAACTCACGAAATAGTGAGTCTGCGAAAAGCATACCGCGAAGTAGCACGGGAACACTGTATAACTCCTTTAGCCCATTTCCTCTACTTTGACTCCCAACAAAGCAAGCAAGAGCAGATATAGAAGCAGACCTTCTAGAAATGTCCTGCTTTGTCCAGTGATGCTTATGTATATGGGAAGACCAACATGATACTGAAAAGACCTCTAAAAAAGTACCTCAAGAATATCTGATAACCTCTTCTGATGTACACAGTTATCCTGATTATCATTCCTATCCCCAAGCTATATGCCAATGCTTTTGTTATTACATGGGAACATTTAGGCTGCCATCCTTTACACACTTACTTTAGAGCAAGCCACTCTGTGGAATTCACTTCTGAGAAGACATGTAGAGAACTGCGCTGTTTCTACATTTTAAAGAAAATTACAATGCTTCTAACTACTATGTTACAGCAATAATCGTTATCATAAAGAAGACTATAGTAATAACATGCACTTCCTGCAGCTATTACAATAATAAATGACCCTTATGGCTTTACAGATCTTCAGATATGTCATGAAATTAGATCTCACTCTTGAAAATCATACACAAAAATCCTCTTGACCAGATTAAGATCAACAAGCTCATTTCATTCATGGCATAAATTATGTTTGGTTAAGCATATTCATAACCTACTGATCTCACTGGCCTCTCGATGGCAGAGCTAGATAGATAAAGAAATAAGGTAGAATATAAATACATTAAAAATAAAAGCCTGTCTCAGTGATGTGCTTTCTTGAAGGCAGATCACAAGGATCAGTAAGACCTTTTTTTTCAAAATCCTAGGATCCGTGGACTGAATTTGAAACCAATAAGTCTACACATGCTAAACTAAGAATGTTTCTGTTGAATATTGTCTGTTAGCAAACAGTTAAATCAGTATGGAAATAAATGTGGAAGTGGCATAAGTACAGTGGGTGGTTCCAGATGGGGTTTTAATTCCACAAGTATCCTAACCCATTCACAAAATTTTACAGGAGATCCAGACATCATCATTTCCCATCCTGTAACATGTTTTATAAACATTTCTTCCATATTTTTTATTTTGACAAAATATCACAAAGAGGAAAAGACAGAACAGTTACACAGTATGTTTTGATTGGTAACACTAGGAGTTCTCCATCTGAAAACACCTTGTACTGGGGGTAAGGAAGAAATGTGTTTCCAGATTTTGCTAGATTGCCATTATCCATGGCCAACACAGCTAGTTGGGAAGGATCATGGGAATTGGAGTCTGTCAACATCTAAAGGGTAACACTTTTTCATCCCTGCTGTATAGATGGGTTTTCTTCAAGCAATAGAGGATAGTTATCTAAGGAAGAAAGGTCTCACTTCGTGAATTTAAACATAGAATAACAAGCCCATTGGAAATCCATAAGCATGGTTCCTGCAAAGATAGGTTCTGTCTCTCTAATATTTCAGAGCTATATGAGAGTATTAATAAACAAGTGGGGAGGGTTGGTCTGGTCAATATTATTTACTTAGACATCAGAGCCCCCAGTGATACAATGGGTTAAATCCTTGTGCCAGCAGGACTGCTGACTGACAGGTCAGTGGTTCTAATCCAGGGAGAGCTGAGTGAGCTCCCACCTGTCAGCTCCAGCTTCTCATGAGAGAAGCCTCCCACAAGGATGGTAAAACATCAAACATCCAGGCCTCCCCTAGGCAACATCCTTGCAGATGGCCAATTCTCTCACACCAGAAGTGACTTGCAATTTCTCAAGTCACTCCTGACACACACACAAAAACCCCTTAGGCATCTGAAATTCTTTTGATAATGTCCCTCACCAAAGAACCCTGATTATACTTAGCAACCATGGAATAATAGGAGGATTGCTTGTATGGATTGCTAACTTGTTAAACAGTAGAAAACAGAGAAGAGGTCATTTCTCAAAATGTAGAGATGTATACAGTGTGGTTTACCATGGGCTAGTATTGGGCCTGATGCTTTTAAATTTGCTCATATATGATCAATGACAAGTGAGCAGTGAGGTGGCTAAGTCTGCCGATGACACCAATTGATTAAAACTGAAACGAGCTCCTGTATCATCAGATGTAGGCTACAATGACAGTGCTCTGTTGTCATAAGTGCCAGTGCCATGTGTCAAAAGGCTTAGCTTTTAAGTCAAGGCAAAAACCCCGAAGGAGGAGTTTCCAAGGTGCTGCAGATCAGGATGCTGGGAAATGTCAACTATGGTACATTGCTCTCCTGATTGCAAACTGCATTGAGCTGGAGGGAGCTGGAGGGACCCCTGGGGTTCTACCAGAGCTGCATGTCTCAAAATGCTTTATGGTCAGAAAAGCACTGTGATTGTCATTTCCCAACAACTTGATCTGCAGTGCCTCATAACCCTTCAGCTGTCTGGCTCAAGGAGTAGGTTTTCGAGGCCACATTTGGTCACTGACAATCATAAATGTAAATCCCCAAAGTTACTATATAGTACATTTGTCTTACTGTCTTGTTAGTATTGGACAGTATGCCGCAACTGGCAGAGCTCTGAACTTATTTCTCCAAACTGGTAAAAATATGGAACCAGTGTATTGTGCAAGTGAGTCCCCCATCCCCCCCATCCTCCACCAAAAAAGGGCCAGATTTCATGATGGGCATAATTAGAAATCAAAAATAAAACTGCCAATACTATGTATCTTTTATACAAATCCAAAGTGTGGCCATACTATAAATGCTGTGTATAGTTCTAATGGCTGAAAAAGAAATTGTAGAGCTAGAAATAACAAAATAGTAGAATTTACCACCATAGCAAATAATTAAATTGTGGAATTTATAACCGCAATGTGCAGTTAAGGGTTGCGAACTTGGATAGCTTTTAAAAAGGTTACAAATCCATATTGGATGGCTTCAAAGGCAGATAGTATCAGCTGCAGGGAAACATGAGCAGATAGACAGAGTTGCCTTCATGCCCTGCTTGTGTGGTTCCTGTATGCAACTGGTTGATCCCTGTGTGGACAGTGTTCTGGAGTCTTTGGTCTGATCTAGATTGGCTTTCTTATGTTTTTGTGTATACATGCAAAAGCATGTGTATCTGGTATGTGGTCATCAACTTGAACAGATCTGGGTCCCTAGAGTAGGAAATCCGCTTGGAAGGGCCTTAGAGCACCTCTTGCCTTAGTCTTTTCAATGAGATTTAGAAATCACCCAAAAAGTGTTTTGACTAGCCAGCCCTCTGCATCCATGGATTTTCCATCCATAGATTCAACTAACTACAGCTCTAAAATACGTATTTGGGGGAAGGGGATTCCAAAAAATAAACCTTGATTTTGCTGCATGCTAAACATTACATTGAAGTGTAGGTATACCCTGTTGTAGCCTTCTGCCATTTCAGGTCCTTGGACTCTCTCTAGCACTCATTCTGGTTTATCTTTGCTTGCTGTTATCATCTTCCTCCCTCCACGTGCCCCCTTTTCCCTTGCTCCTCATCCAACACAATAGCCATTTTAGGGAAAACATGCAGGCTGTGGCTTGAGGTGAGGTAAGGGAAGAGGAAGTAGTAAGAGAAGATGGATTAGAAGGCAAAAGGCAGGATGCCAGGGAAGGAGATATGGCAGTGTCAAGTGAAGCAAAGGAGATGGAAGAAGAAATCAGGTGAGGCAGTAAGAGCAGGGGCAAGGAAGTGGTGAGGATACTCCCAGAAGTGGGGAGCAGCCTCATTTTGTGTCCTGCTCTCTTAGGCAGCTATCTCAACTTGCCCAATGAATGAACCTGTTGTTGATAAAAGATGTATAAATGTTTGAAAATGAGAAAGGGTGGTTTCTTCTTTGAAAGGAGTAGCAATACCGTTCAGAGTTCCTCACACCCCAGAAAGTATCATGATCACTTTCTGGAATGTAATAAAGGAAGGCAGAGTGGAACAGAGATTATCCAGGGCTTGCCCAAGGCAATGAAGGCCTCGTGACATTAGAAGACCACTTCTGCTTTCCAAGCTTTACAAAGATGTCCAAACATCTTCAGACTTTTCCTCCAGAGCCACAGAAGCTAGGCACTTGCTCTTACTTTTTTTTTAAAAAAAAGCATGGGATCAGGATTCTCTGAAACACAGAAGTTATATTCTGTTACTGGCAGTAAGTCAGCAATCCCATGGGTAGGCTACTTGGGCAAAGCCTATCATGAGTAAAGTCAGAATAAGAATGCTATATTGTGTCCTCAGAAGCCTCTTCATGCTGTTTGACCTCTCCCTGTATAATATGTAGGGACCTCTTGGGTGGGGAGGGGTAATATGCCCATCCCACGGTGTTCTCTGCTTAGCAGAAAGCTATCCCCTCATAGTCAATGAGTCAGAGGGAGAAAGGCACAATTGGAACATGTCCTATTTGTCATGTTTCTACCTGCTGCAACAATCCAAAAAGGACTGTCAGAATGATGTATCTTTATTTAAAGCATTCTTAGGGCAACTCTATAAAGCGCTCTTAGGGCAATTCTAATAGCAGAACCAAGAGATCGGACAATGTAATGATGACTTAAAGGTGGTCTTTGTACCTAACAAAAATTGTTTGCACCACAGTCTGAAATGTTTCTTTCTGCAAAATACTTTTTTTCTACACCAAGAAAACTATTACTTACAGATCAAATGTCAACTCTTTTTTCTTTCTTTCTCTACAGCTTTGTCTCCAATCAGTCTTTTGACAGAAAACAAAGAAACCCAAATCCATCTTTCCACACTGGAACATTATTTCTAATTAAACACATTTACCTGGCAACAAATCCCCGCATCAACTTCACTGGCACTTACTACCACACAACAGTGCTTAAATGCCAGTCTAAAATCTATTTTTCCTTCTTCTATGTTGAGAAGTGAATCTATGACACAAACCAACTATCACAGTGCAAAGCAACCCAATCTCTTCCAGACCAGTGACACTTGCATCCAAAGTATGGCTTTCTGTTTCCTCCATAGTGCTTACAACACCCCTCACTGATCTCATTTTTTCCCTCCTCTTTGGAAGCATTTCACATGCCCCAGAGATTTTACCACTTCCAAAATACCCCAAACATTTCCCACAATCAGGATGCACAACTGAATACTGGAATACAAAGGAAGACTAGAGTCTGCTGTGCAAAATACAAAATTTGAATAATAATAATATTAATAATAATAACAGAACAAAATGGGGACGTTTGGAGAAAGTGGAGGGCCACATCCCACATTCTTCCCCCTTATGCACACACAAAGGGTATTCCACATGCTTCTAAGAGAGGCCTGAATTCAAATCAAGGGATGGGGAAAGAGTGGATATGATTCCAAGACAGCAGACAACAGGATGGGTCATTCACAGGTTACTTTCGTGGTTTTCTTCTGTTTCTACGGTCACTGGAGGGAGTCCTCCATTGTCATTCAGTCGTTTAGCCCTGTAAGTCTCATAGTGGATGTTGTGTGTTACTTCTTTTAAATCCTGAAGATGGGTCCTGAGGAACAGCAGAAAAAGAAGAATGCAAGAGCAAAAAAAAAAAAAAGAGAGAGAAAGGGGAATTTTCCACATTATGCAAGTACAGCAGCACTTGTGCAACTCTTCGAATGTTCAAAAAACAGAAGGGATGGCAAAATAATATAGGCTCCACAAAGTCACCCGTTCACTAATTAATGCAACATTTCTTGTACTTTTATCAGTTTAAAAGGTGTACATGGCTTATTTTTAATTTCCTAATGATCAAGGTTATTTTATCCCTCATCATAGCAAAATTTGCTTCTGACCTCAACTTAACCTCTTTTAGAATTATGAGAAAGTTAGGCACCATCTTTACATGTTCCAGTTTTGTACTCTTTCTTGAATCTACTGCTAATCTATTTCTTTAGATGATTTCGAATACTTATATGAGAAAGGTAAGGAAAGTCTCATGTTGCCACTTCCTATTCACCATGCATGTTTTCCTATCATATCTCTCCCCCCACCTCTATTGCTTACCTCTGTTCTAACACCTTGAACGTTTTGGCTTCCCATTCTAACTCTATGATGTTCTTATTGAGAGTGCATATTTTTAAGATAACAGGACAATAAACAACATTACAACTGGAATTGTACCACTTTGGCCCCTTCCACACAGCTGAATAAAATCCCACGTTATCTGCTCTGAAATGGAATATATAGCAGTGGGGGTTCAGATAACACATTTAAAAGCAGATATTGTGGGACTTGTTGCCTTGATATTCTGGGTTACATGGTTGTGTGGAAGGGTCCCTAGTTAAATAAGGACATTGTGATACAGGTTGTATCATTTTCAGTCTCTTGCCTAATATGCATTCACATGGAGTTGTCAATTTTCACTGAGCTATTCAGCTTGTTTAAGATCACCTTTCAGGAGAGTAATAGCCATTTCAAATCCAATCAGTTCACTATTCCAACTTCCACGCTAAATTATATCACCACTTTAGTATAAGCATATTTTTTTTCTTTCAGTTTATATCTTACCAACAATGTATTTTCAGTTTAGTAGACATCATTCTTCAATAGGGAATCAACTCACCTAATGACAAAGTCTCGGAGTAGAGCAAATTCACAGTGGTTGAGATTCTCCACTGTAAATAAAGGAAAAGACATATATCATGCCTTAAATGGAATTCAAGTTTTTTATTATTTCAGAAGCAATTTGAGAATACAGTAATAATGTGTTTAAAACACACAATCAAAGCCAAAAACTTGGCATTATGCTAGAGTTCTTTTGACCAGAAGCTGGCCATCTTGAGTGCCTCTGGTGTCGTTGCAAGGACTCAATAAAAGAATAACAGAACTGAGAAGAAGCTTTCAAGATCACCCCTGCCTGAAGCAGCGGTAGTAAAAATAGAGTGCTTGAATTTAACATACACACTCCACCCCCAAGATCTGTCTAACATCTGAGATAGTGGATTTAGATTAGTGCATTGGACAACTATGGAGATCAGGGTTTGAATCGCCCCTCAGCCATGGAAACCCATTGAGTTGTCTTGGGCAGGTCATGCTCTCTTCAGCCTCAAAGAAAGATAGAGGAAACCCTCTTTGAGCAAATATTGCCAAATATGATAGGTTCATCTTGGGCAGCCATAAGTCAGAAATTACTTAAAGGCATACAGCAATAACAAAGCAAATATATCACTTAAACACATTTCAATTCCAAACTGTAACACAGAAAAATCTGTGGAAGTGGGGGTGGGACTCTAAGGCCTTTGAACATACCATAATCATCATGACCTTGGAAAACTAAGCAGCTTGACCCATTAACCAAACCAATTATTGATGGTTAGTTGACTATCCTTTTAAAAAGAGAAGGATCTGATAATCCCAGGGATGTCAATGTTAAGAGAGCAATACATTTCCTCCAACAACACTAGTACCATTTTAGGACCTGTTGATTTTTCTGTCTTTTCATCTGCAAGTTATTGATATCCAATAATAGATCACACAAAAACAATAGAACTGATGTGTATCTCTACCTTCAATAACTCCCCAAGGTGTCTTCCTGCCGAGGACCCTTTTCCCATTCACTTGATACTCCTTGTCGCTGCCTACTACTGCAAATGGCATACTTTCCTGCTGAAAATACATAGTAAAATGAACTTGTGTTAATTTTCTTCCTCATATTTTCTCTGATTTTTTTCTGTCTCTGTCATGACACCTTATTCCTGCAACACATTGTTTTATTGAATAATGCATACGTGTATCTATTTTTAATTACTCAGAATCAGGTCTTTACACTATAGACCATCATAATGGAAATAAAAGCAGTGTATACTTAAAAGTGTCCGATGAACCTTACTCCCCAATAAGTGTGTTAACAATTGGAGCATTAGCATTTGCACACCATTAACTTATTTCTGTACCGTGTAGGTACCTGTAGGAACTTTCTTAGACACACTACCATTTTTACTTAACAGTATTCACAATAGGATTGTTATAAATTAATACTGAACAAGTTGAAATGCTAGTACCAACTTAATAATATTGCTTAGACGCGACACGAAAACACCAGTTAAATGTGGGCCTGCACCAAATGAAGTGGATGTATGCTGCAATATATAAATTTACATGAGGTTAAGTCAGTGGGATATATTTATGAGTAGGTACATAGTTATGCTGTTAATAAACAACTGACCAACAAGTTCTGAAAACGTGAGGAATAGGCATATGTGCAGGTAATGCTCACACCAAGCACTTAAGAGCCACATTACATATTTAATATATAGAAATATGGTATCTATATTTCAATTAAAGCAATTGAGAAAAATAATCTGCAAAACCCTGAGAGAGCAGTGTGCGCCTGACAAAACGATTGTATCCAGAATTTGCTTTCTGTAGGCAGAAACGTTCTGCTCACAAAAGGTGCTCTACACCATTTGCAGGGATGTTCCTTCCCCTTCAAAGAACCCTTTCCCTCTACCAATCCAATTAAATATTGGCCAAATATAGATCCAATGCACACAATATAAACATGTGTGAAGACAGAAAGTTGACATTAATTTTTTATTTAGCCTGACCCGTCAAAAAATAAATGTGATCTAGTTATTACCAAAAGTTCAACCTAAAATAAATGTTATTTTAAATTAATTTGGAAGAATCTATAGTTTAACTGCGCCCTTCCCTCTGCCACTCTGTATAGTTGAAACGTTTAACTAGCTATACCTAAGTAATCACTCCAGTTCATATTAAGCAAGGTGAAAATTCATCAGTAATCATTAAATTCTGGTGATCATTCTATGATAGATAGCCAGTGTGGTATAGGGCTTTGAGCATTGGACTACAACTCGGGAGAGCCTCTGCTTGGCCATGGAAATCTACTGGATAACCTAGCACAAGCCCACACTCTCAGCTCATGTGATGGTTTCACTTTGTAGTTGCCATAAACTGGCAAAAAAACAACAACAACCCAAATCATTTTATGATAACAAGACCGATGCAATAGTCCATTAATTACTGTTGTAGACATCTTACTCTGATTTTGTCGTTCTCTGTCTTATCTTCAAGGTCTTCATCAAACTCTTTCTGGGGATAAAATTCAATTCCATTGACTTCTAATTCCTTGCGGACCTAAAGTAGGGAAACATTTCAAAATGAAAAGCTACACAAGAAGAGTATTTCTGACACATCTCTGAAACTGTGAGTGTATTTATAGGTTTGCTGAATGATTTCTCAATAAAGAGATACTTTTTAATTTATTTTGTGTCAAAAGTATTTCATAAATAAGTTTAAAACTGATAAAATGGAGCACAAGAAATTAAACAGTTTTAGACCAAAAATGGGCAATAGCCACTGCATCGTCTGTAGCTTTAAATAATTCTTCTTCTGTGCATGAGGCAGGGCATTGTGGGCAAGCATACACATACGAAGTTGTTTGTTCTGCTCCACAGTGGCACTAAGTGGAGGATTCTTCTAGTTAATGCCATTTTGCCAGGTTGTCTTTTGATCTGCCCACTCCGCTTTGAGTCTGTTTAGGGACTTCCAAGTTTCCCATTCTTGGTTTGCCCTGGGAGGAAGACACTAGTGGGGGCCATCCAATCAGAATTTCCTGGTTTAGCTTCCCAGAGAGATTCTCTTGCTGTTGCTGGGGGAACATTAAGAGAATGGTGCTTCTCATGAAGCTTTCCCTTGATTTGAGTCTACTAGGAGGAGGCTGCTAGCCATATAGTGAATGGCTTTCACAGTGTTCAACCTTATTTCTGTCACAGTTAGCAGCAACTTCCCATCACACATCAGGGGAGGGCAATGCCAGCTAGCTTATAGAGTCCATCAACAGGTGTAGGTTTGAGACATCCTGCGATTATTCTACATGTCTCATTCAGTGCTACATTCACCTGCTTTGCGTGGACAGATTTATGTCAGATGGGGCAGGCATACTTACCCTCTGTTTAAATTCTATCTTCTCTTCCAGGGTCATGGTATCTGCCTTGGCAATAACTGGGATGATGTTGACTACTTTGCTCAAATGTTTCATGAATTCCATATCTAAAGGTCGCAAGCTACAGCCAAGGGAATAAAATGATTAGAACATCATCATATTCCTATATACAAAAGAAATAACTTCCTGATAGTCCTAGCCTTCCCACAGAACTAAAATCTTATATGTCATATCTAAGCCACAAGGAGGAAGGAACATGAAGTTCCTCTGTGGTTATATGCATCTGCCTTTTCTTCCACGGCTATGGATTTCAATAGTGATTACAAACACAGAGAGAGCTGATAGAAGGAAAAAAAGATTAAACAAGGAGGCTTGGAAAGTCCAATGCACAAAGGAAAAAAGAGAAAAATGAGGGAAAGGGGGCTTTGCTACATGGTGTTGTGTGTAAATACTATACAGAGACATTTATTTTGCCAAATAGGCACTTGGAAACTCTTGACAGGTAGCAGATTCCCAATGAGCTTATACTGTCAAGAAAGTTGTATCATCTTAACAGAACTTAGAAAGTTACATTTGAGATGTAATTCATCTGCATTACTCATTATTTAGTATTTTGAAAATAATGTGTTATACTCAGTGTTGCATTTCCCATTGTTTTGGTTGTTACTTTTCATTGCACATATCTTTAGAAATTATAAGTATTTTGAAAATAATGTGTTGTCATTACTCATTGCAATGTTGACAAAACGACTTGTTGCATTGCCTATTACATTACAGTAGAGTCTCGCTTATCCAACACAAATGGGCCGGCAGAACGTTGGATAAGCGAAAATGTTGGATAGTAAGGCGGGATTAAGCAAAAACCTTTTTAATGTCAAATTACATTATGATTTTACAAATTAAGCACCAAAACAGAACGTTGGATGAGGAAAGGTTGGATAAGTGAGACTCTACTGTAGTTGTTATTTAACCACCATCAGCCCTATCCACAGAAAATTACGGACATACAGAAAAATTGTGATACATACGAGTGACCTGTAGGAGATATAAAGTAGAGGCAACAGTGAACTCTTGTGTCTGGGATTCGTTTCTTTCTTGCAATATTCACTTCTTCCTTCAGGAATTTCTCATATTGCTCATTGATATATTTCTCTATGGGTTCCCAGCTAAGAGAGTCGAAAAGAGGAGGGAAATTCAGGTATCATACACTTAGAGTTCCATTACTTGTTATAAGCCCAACAAAATAAATAATACTGATTGCCTTTTTATGTATGCCAGTGAATTTGCACTTGCACAAGGAGGGAATCTACTGTGGTTTTGGCATACCTTGGTCCTACATCAAAGTGATGTAGGGAAACCAGGTGTTGCAAGGCTGAAACACCAGCACTTTTTGATACATGGGGACAATAAGATCATCTGCTACACCCTTCAAGTTTTTCTGTTCCCTCTCGGGGTGGGGCCGTTAGGAATTGTGGGAGTTGAAGTCAAAAACATACAGAGGGCCGAAGTTTGTTCATGCCTAGTTTATACTGTAGAATTAATGCAGTTTGACATTACTTTGGCTGTCATGGCTCAATGCTAAGGATTCATGAGAGTTGTAGTTTGGTGAGGCACCTGTTCTCTTTGGGAAAAAAAGGCTAAAGACTTCATAAAACTACAGCTCTCATGATTCCATATCATTGAACCATGACAGTTAAAGGGGAGCCAAACTGCATTAACTCTACAATGTAGATGCAACCAGAATGAGATGCAGAATATATGCCCATTCATTCATCAACATAGTCTTGCCAGATCTGAAAACAAGGAAATATGATAGATTTTCTTAAATTGCCTATGCTGCCAAAAGTCTTCTAATCCTTCAGAAGTGTTCTTCAGTGTGGACTGAGGATCTTTGCCACCATTTTATGTGGAAGATACATGATTTTCCTGCTCCTGCACAGTGGTCCACAATTTAGATTTATGTAACCCCACTAGTAGGTCATGCTTTTGAACTATGGTGTTGGAGGAAAATTCTGAGAATGCCTTGGATCGCAAGAAGATCAAACTAGCCCATACTCCAGAAAATAAAGCCTGACTGCTCACTGGAGGGAAGGATATTGGAGTCAAAGATGAAGTACTTTGGCCACATAATGAGAAGACAGGAAAGCTTAGAGAAGACAATGATGCTGGGGAAAATGGAAGGGAAAAGGAAGGGAAAGACCAAGAGCAAGATGGATGGATGGATGGTATCCTTGAAGTGACTGGCTTGACATTGAAGAAACTGAGGATGGTCACGGCCAACAGGGAGCTCTGGCGTGGGCTAGTCCATGAGGTCACGAAGAGTTGGAGCAACTGAACGAAGAAACAACAACTACTAGGTCATGATTCATCTAGTGGAATTATATGTGTCCATAATTCCTGTTTTACATAGCTTCTTAACATTTCTGTATTATCAGAAAGTCCATTTTTACTGCTCATTGTATATATATTTATGTTGAACTTACTGACCTGGCACCTAACTGGTATATACAGTATAACATCAGCTTTGTTGTGCTGAGTAACTGAGATTTGAGAACATCTCCAGCCTTTTACTATCTCTCCACCTCAAGGGAAGCTTGTCTCAGAACAAGGAAATTTTGCCTATCTCTTTTGCCTGTCTATTTTTCCTGTCTAAAATCTTTATTCCTCTATTTACTTATTTGAGTTACTCAGCAGAAATAGAGATTAAAACTGAGAACTAATATAGGGACAAAACACTTACCAGTTTTCATTGTTGATCTGGTCACCAAATCCAGGTGTATCAATAACTGTCAACTTCATTTTGACACCACCTTCTTCAATAACTGAGAGAGAACATGTTGTTATTAATTCACATTTAAAACAAACATTTCTGCAATAATTAAGATGTCCGCATGTATATGCTTTCAAGTCACCTATCAACATATAGAGACCTCATTAATTTCATAGGCTTTTCTTAGGCAAAGAATACTCAGAGGTAGCTTTGCCAATTCCTTCCTCTGAAATATAGCATACAGCACCTAGAATACACTGGGAGGCTCCCATCCAAATACTAACCAGGCCTTATCATGTTTAGCTTCCAAAATCTGATGGGATCTCGGACATGAAGCTCCCTAAATATAGGACTAAATGAAAATGGAAGAGGTCTCTCTCAAAGTATAAATTCCTTTAGAAATAACTACAATTATTTATGTCTTTAGATATTCTAGGTGGATGATGGAAACTGAGCACAACAGAGCATGGACCCTTGGTATGATCCCCAGTTTCGCACCTATACAGACACTATATATTGGGCCTGATGTGTGGTGATTCTGGTGGACTCTCTGATGAGGTCCTGGCCATAGTGTCTTTCACAGAGAATGAAGATATACTGTTTGAATGTCAAGAAGGAAATGAAACAGCTGACTTTCAAAAGTCCACTGCCTTAGTTCTTACCATGCCCAATCGCTTTGATTTCTACTGTCTTGGGGATCTTCTCCTCCCGGTTCCAGCCTGAAGACTTGCGACTCACTTGGGATTTGAATAAGGTGTTCACAAGAGTTGATTTTCCCAGCCCACTTTGTCCTAGTAAAAGAAATGTACAGTATTTTTCACAACTCTTTCAAGTTCTTCCTTACTACTATGTTTCGCCTTGTTTCTACAAGAAAAGAGGGCTTCCTGCATTTTTGATTTAGTGTGTCTGCATACAACAAGTTTTGCAAACAGAGGCTCCTAGGAATGCTGGTCTGTTTGTGGCAAGGGCACCAAGACAGCCACACTGACAGCATATGGGTCACATAGCCCAAGCCTATCCCCTCCAGAACTTTTAATAATTACTTTTTTGGTTATGTAGTCCAAACTAGGTGTAGTTGAAATGTAGCAATTTTTTCAAGCTCTGGTCCCATCATACAGTCATTATACCCAACCCTTCCTACCTACAACCATAATGTTGAAGTCAAATCCAGTTTTCATGGTCTTCTTGCGCATTTGCTCGATGATGGTGTCGATTCCAATGTAGCCTAGTAGGTTAGAATTAATGCCAACAGGTTTCATTGGCACCACTGGCTTTGGCCTGGGCTCTGGCACCACTTCAGACATGGCTGCTTCAGGCTTGGTTTCTGCTGGGCCTGTAAGCAGAAGGGAAATAAGTGGTTAATTTCATGCAAAGACATCCACACTCACTAATCTGCATGCTGAAATCCTAATTCCATTTTTGTTCACATTGAACCACTGGTTCCAACCTTTGAACTTCCAGGTGTTTTGGACTTCAACACTCAGAAATCTCAGCCAGCTTACCAGCTATTAGGAACTGTGGGAAGTCCAAAACACTTGGGGCCCAAACACTGCGGGATTGAACAAAGTGCAAAGGAACTAAGGTAGTTCTACCTGTTTAAAGGTCCCTTTTGGATGTCATTTCTCTGAAGCCTCCAGCCACTGGTTGGGGAGATTCTGAGAACTGTAGGCTAAAAGCTAATCTTTGAGAGACTAGCCATAAATAGCAATATTTTTACAAATACAACACCAGCATGCATATTGTTCTGCACAGAAATTAAGAGAGATGTCTTAGCTAAAGGGTATCTCCTCATCTGCTACAAGTAAGTTGAAAATCAATGATGCCTTAGAACATTTTTCCACCCCACAATATGTTGGTAAGTTGAAACAGCATCTATTAAATCCAAACAAATGGTAATTACGCAGACCATTCCCCATTCTCTTTTCAAAACCCCATTACCTTCTTTTGAAATTGCAACACCTAGTGTTGTGTAGTGCAACCTAAATGTGATTTGGCCAACTGAACAGAAAGAAGAGTAATCACATCATAGCAACAATGTGGTACAACATACATGGCATAGAACATGCAGTAGAGATCAACAAGCCGATAACTCAATGTTACTTTGAGTCTTCTTGTGGAGAGAAAAAGCAGGGTATAAACAGAAAAATAATAATAACAACGCCATAAAATCCTTCAAATACAGAAAGATAATCTTTATACAATCCTATCCCTGATCATAAACAAGTCACTCAAATACAAAGTTTTCAACAATGCAAAGACAATGAATTTCCATCAGTTCTGATTAAAATCTTGCAATATATTGTACTCCTATTTACAAAATTGGATAAAAAAACATTATTTTCTTTGACCATGATGTTGGACAAATGGAATGGATCTAGGGTTCTGGCATTTGCCTTGAACCCGGTTCCTAGTCCACCTGCCTTGTATTTCTTTCTCCCAAAGGACAAGGGATTCATTCTGCTAGAGTTTATCTGCAACTAAAAATAATCCCTTTTCAAAGGACTGAAAGAAACCAACATCTTTTCAGCTGAATGAAAGTAAAGTACTTTGTGACTCTTACAGCACAGAGACAGCCATACTCCTTAAGAAATTGGTCTTACTCACTCATTGCCAATAGCAATGCCCAAACACTTCAAACAGTCTCCATATAGTGCTTCCTCTTTTCCTTTATTCAGTGCCAAGTCCTTTCAGAGAGTGCTCTGGGGAAGCCCTTTAAAACAAGTTTGTATGCTCTAAGGTCCAGAACTTGGAAACAAAACTTTTCTAGACTATCTCCAGAATCCTACTTCAAGCTGTGATCCAAAAATGGAATGCTCCCAAGGATTAGGATAGCTGATGAGGAAAATTATAAATCAGAACATCTATGGCTGTGGCTGGTTACGTCCTCTTACACAAGGCATTCTTTGTTTCTCTAGTTCTGTTACGCATGTAGCATCTTCTAGTAGTTATTGGAATCCCAATGTCTGAACATCATCTGTTTGCCATTACGTTGACCCCTGACTTACTTTCAGACCCAGGTTAAGACATTATCCTGCCCAAAATGAAGAACTAGTGTGGGCTCCCCCCTCATGTAGTCACCAACTAGACTGCCATTGAACTGCCTTCACACACAGTCTGCAAGAAATAGGAGGCAGCAGCTTCCCCCTGCAGCTATTGCCACCACTTAGGAGCAGCAGACACGTAGACACCTGGTCAACCCTGCCAATAGCATTGGTTTTTCTTATTCATAGCAACATCACAGCCATTCCCTGCAGGCAGCAATGGAAGAAAATGGGGCCAAGGGGAAAAAAGGATGGAGGACTCTGATTATTGTTTTTTGTTGTTGTTTTATTATTATTTTTTTCTTGATCAAGATCCACAGTGGCTCTTTAGGACTCGATCCAGAGTCAAACAGCCTAAAAAGCCAGAATATCATGAACTGGGGGAGAAATGAAAGCATCAGAGTTTTGTGGTACAGTGTGCCTCACAAAAGCAACCGTAGTCAGAAAAAAAATTAAATAGTTACCTGGATCAGACAAAGGAAAACTAGCTGCCAATGACAGAATGTATGTTTCATATGGATATGTGCATTACAGATAATGCATGGGTTATAAATAAAGATGATGATGATGATGATTTGATATATAACAAAATTAGTACACAGCAAACAAGATTACAATGCTGGCTTTTGTATTTGATCACACGTCGGACACTTCCCTAATATGCGTGATGTATCAATGAATAATGCGTGCAGATCTGAGTAGGTTGGCCTTTTGCATCTGACAGATGGTAATTTTGTCAGCGCTGATGGTTTTCAAGTGCAGGCCAAGGTCTTTAGGCACTGCACCCAGTATACTGATCACCACTGGGACCGCCTGTACTGATTTGTGCCAGAGTCTTTGCAGTCAATCTTTACATCTTAATATTGTGTCAGCTTTTCCAGTTGCTTCTCGTCAATCCTGCTGTCACCTGGGATTGCAACATAGATGGTCCATACTTGGTCCCCCCCCCCCCCCACACACACACACACAATTGTGAGGTCAGTAGTATTGTGCTCTAAAACTCTTGTCAGTCTGAATTCAGAAGTGCTAAAGTAGTTTAAGGTGTTCATTTTCTGTAACTTTTTCAAGCTTGTGATTCCACCAGTTCTTTGTCACAAGGAGATGGTATTTGTGGCATAAGTTCCAATGGATCATCTGAGCAACTGTGTGGTGCCTCTGCTTGTAATTATTATTATTATTATTATTATTGGTAATAATAATCATCATCATAATAATAAGTCATGTGAAGACAGAATTTAAATGCAGAGACTGGTATATGTTATCCAGCACAAATAAGGTTACTTTCACCTATTTGGATTTGCACACTTTTCAGACTATCTGATTTTAGTATAAGATTTTGTGGATTTCAGTCCACCCCCTCAGATGCACTGGTGAGACATGAAGGTCAAAAGCAGCTCTCCTCAGCTAGGAGCCTACCTTCAACATTTCACAGTTTGTGATTTCTGTGCTTGACAGGACATTCCCTGAGGCGTCTGTTGCCATTTGCTGTCTTGAAGCAGCTCCCACCCCTTCCTAAAATAATTCAGTTGCCTCACAAAACATGAGGAGGGGTGGCCAGTTCTCAGATGTCTTGTGCTCTCCCATCCCTTTTTAAAATCATGATATGATGTATACTGAAAATAGTTCAATCCTGCAAACCACAGGATTTTGCTTAAAATAACCCTGGCATCATGTGTACTCACTATATGTGTCAATAATCTATTTTAATTTAAGTTAATTATGAGCCACCCAATGCTTAGTAATGTGGGGTTTACAAAACAAAACTGGGCCCTGGGAACAGTTAGCCGAAATGTAACTTTCCCAAGCTCTGAAGAAAAAGAAAAAAGCTAAGTATCACAAAATCAAAACTAGCTTATTTACTCTTCCCAGGCTTGTTGTTCTAACTGGTTTTGTCCACTTTTCTTTCCTTCAGTTTCCATTGTCCCACAATAAATACAGCCTTTCTTCACAAACTTTGGCATGCTCTGAGAACCCAAAAACCTTCCCCCTTCACATTGTCTTTCTTCTGAATAAGCAGCTAGAATTCCTCTCGTCTACTTTTGCCAAGGTTTTCTTATTTTGCCAAGCAGCTGCCTCTGCTCTTAATTTTTTCCCCTCTTCTTCTTTAAATTTCCGCTATATCCTTTGGGGCTCTAGTGCAGTATTCGAGAATTGTTGGTTTAGGCCAGTCACTTTGTGGACGTGGAGCCAATCTGACCCCATGGTTTGCACTTGCTGGCCCCTTATTTTGCTAATCACTAGCAAATGTTGTGAGTCACTTTGCATCTCAATTAAGATAAAAGCAGGATATAAATAAATATAATAATAATAATTTTCACAGCTATGAAGTTTCTGATAATCTTTCCCAATATAGTTTTTTTTTGTTATCTGATCATTTATTTATTTAAACCTTTTAAATGGCATTTCATCTGTAAGATGTTCAGAACATCTGAACATCAAGCAAAAAGTGGGCGCTAGAAACAACATCATACGAAAGCTGACTGGCACAACCTGAGGATCACAACCAGACACAGTGAAGACATCTGCCCTTGCGCTATGCTACTCTGATGCTGAGTATGCATGCCCAGTGTGGAACACATCTCACCACACTAAAACAGTAGATGTGGCTCTTAATGAGACATGCCGCATTATCACAGGGTGTTTGCGCCCTACACCACTGGAGAAATTATACTGCTTAGCCGGTATTGCACCACCTGACATCCGCCGGGAAGTAGCAGCCAATAGTGAAAGGACCAAGGCAGAGACATCTCCAGCTCATCCCCTGTTTGGGTATCAGCCAGCACGTCAACGACTTAAATCAAGACATAGTTTTCTTAGATCTACAGAGACACTCGCTGGAACACCCCAGCAAGCGAGAGTCCAAAAGTGGCAGGCCCAAACTCAGCACCTCAATCCATGGGTGATACCAGATGAGAGACTCCCCCCTGGGCACACAGAAGACTGGGCGACTTGGAAGGCGCTGAACAGACTGCGCTCTGGCACCACGAGATGCAGAGCCAATCTTAAGAAATGGGGCTACAGGGTGGAATCCTCGGCATGCGAGTGCGGAGAAGAACAAACCACTGACCACCTGCTGCAATGCACCCTGAGACCTGCCACATGCACAATGGAGGACCTTCTTGCGGCAACCCCAGAGGCACTCCAAGTGGCCAGATACTGGTCAAAGGACATTTAGACCAACTACCAAGTTTGCAAAATCTGTGTGTGTTTTTTTCTTTTTCTTTTTAATCTGTGTGTTTGTTTTGTTCTGTTAGAATTGTAACACAATGGTATGGTTGCTGATGACACGATAAATAAATAAATAAATAAATAAATAATCTGTAAGATATTAGGTCACTCTACAAATATTATTAAAGTGACATAACATGATTGTATGTCTAAATAATATAGTTATTGTAGTTGGTGTGTGACTTTCCAACTTATGGCAACCCTAAGGCCAATCTAAACATTTTGTTCAGAAAAGGTTTGCCTTTGCCTTCCTTTGAAGCTGAGAGAATGTGACTTGCCCAAGGTCACCCAATGGGTTTCCATTGCTGAGCAGGGATTCAAACCCTTGTCTCCAGGATGGGAGCCCAAAGCTCAAACCACTAAATAATGCTGGCTCTCCAGTTAATATAATTCTAATGAGGGAATATAATTAAAACAGTACCCAACTCTGAACGATGTCATCGCAACAGCTAAAAGCAATAGGTATAATAAAACAGACCAGGCACTGCAAGAATGTTTGAACGTATTCAAGAACACTTGAAGTGTTGGTGCCAATAGCATCTTGGGTGAAGGGACTCCTTAACTGGAGAGCCACAGCTGACATGGCTGTCTCTCACACACTTAGTAACACATGATGTACTCCAGGTACATGGGAAAGATCTTGTGATTCCCATTGGTCACTGGCAGGCTCCTTGGCAGAATGGGACTCTTGTAAATTTTGGGTTCCAAGTTCTTTATAGCTTTACACAGAGCCACTGGCACCTTTAGTCAGAAGAAATCCCTGCCACTCCTTCAAAATAGGTAGGATGTGATTCCAAGTGATTATGCAGATTACAACTCTGGCAGATTTGCTGAGGTTTCAAAGCTGTGTTCAAGGGCCTGTGATAGACTTCTATCATACTTCAAGCCATAATTGAGTGTGATACTGCTAGCCTCCAAAAAAGGAAGTATAGGTTACCAAGTTCAGCACCAGTGAACATACCTTATTCCTTCTATGGTGGCTGCTAGTTTCGGTATCAGTAGAGTATCCACTCTGGGTTGTAATCTGAAGTTTAAATGAACAATCCAAGGCATTGAATTTTCACTTCAAATGAGGTTTGGCACTTTGGATAGCTCATTTACAGGCTGGGAGTAATTACCTCGCTCAATAGGGTCTACTAGGCATTACTACCCATGACACACACACACACACACACAAAAGTCCTTCATTTGAGGTAGAAGAACTCTAGCTCTCTCGTATACAAGAATGTAGATTTCTTTGATGCAGCCTTCACTTTGCAATCAACTAATTGGAGACTGGCAAAGACAGCCACAATTTTTGACATGGTCAATGAACTGGAAGCAAAAACATGGAACAGGGGAGAGAGTTTACTGTGGAGGGCAGGGTTGTCTTTTTCTGCTGCTGTTGCCCCAAGCACGAATGGCTTACTGTGAAATAGACAGTTCCAGTAATTTTTCCTTCCTTCTTTAGCAATAGGAGATGCAAGGAAAAACAGCTTTTGAGCATCTGGGACCCAGGTTTTACTGTCTGGGCTTCAGTAACTTCAGAAAGGAAAAAATATGTCAAGCAATAATGAGAAATCAGAACTGGAATTAGATGGGACGATGACCTATAATCACCACTGCAGGGAGAGAGGAGAGGATTGGTGGGGACATCTTCACATCTCATTTTGTGTACAAGAATTTGTGTTAGGTTTTGTTAGTTTGTCTATCACCAGAAATAATCTAGACTGATAGTTTTATTTCCTTTTTCATTTATCACCTATGGAAATTCTGATCGGATTCTGAAAAGAAGATTTTAAAAAATACAGTTTTGCAAGACAGGCTGAGTTAAAGGTTTTAGGAAGAGGATAGTCTGTATTACAAATGGCAAATTGGGAGGGGGAACTATAATTAAAATACCTGTCTGTTTTTATTGTATATTTTGCTATTGTATGTGTGTGACTTTGATGTTATTATTTGTTTGTTTGTATTTTATTTTGCTTGATTGTAATTCTTGGACTTGGCCTCATATTAGCTGCCCTGAGTCCCATTGGGGAGATGGCAGCAGGGTATAAATAAAGTTTATTATTATTTATTATTATCATCAGATGTTGCGGCATTTGGGTACATTTAACAGCAACAAATTATCATTTAGGTACTCTACTTTTATATACACACATTATTTTTATATTTTTTGTTTTATATTTATACATTTTAGTACATGTTATTTACTGTTGTTTTGTTGCCATCTTCAAGATGCTGTTTAGATTTTCTTCCTCATTAACAATATATCTTGGTTTGCCTTAAATGCATTTTATAATTTCCCCCTGAGTGCTCAATCAGATAATAAAATTTAACTGATTGCAATAGTTATATTACTCTGGTTTTTTTTTTTACTCTATCATTTGCTGCTGTGTTGGAGGAAAGGATGTCAACAACTTAAGAGAGATGTCACCATATTGCTGTTGTAAAGCAATGCTTTGTCTTACTTGACTGCTGAGCATGGCTGCCCTGTTTGGCACAAGTTGAAACAGGTGAATATAGCACTAAATGAAACATGTAGAATAATCACAGGATGTCTCAAACCTACACCTGTTGAAGAACTCTATAAGCTAGCTGGCATTGCCCTCCCCTGATATGTGACGGGAAGTTGCTGCTAACTGTGACAAAAATAAGGTTGAACACTGTGAAAGCCATTCACTGCATGGCTAGCAGCCTCCTCCCAGTAGACTCAAAGGAAAAGTTTCATGAGAATCCCCCCCCCCCAAACGAGGGTCTTCCTCCCGGGGCAAACCAAGAATGGGCAACTTGGAAATCCCTAAACAGACTCAGAAGTGGAGTGAGCAGATCAAAAGATAACCTGGCAAACCTAAAGGAATCCTCCTCCTTGTGTGACTGTGGAGGTGAACAAACAACTCCACATCTGTATGCTTGCCCACTATGCCCTGCCTCATGCACAGAGAAAGAGGTCTCACGGAATACCAAAGTCAGTGTTTTCCAAACCACTACATTTCCAATTTTTCTGAAAGAAGGAGACTGAAGAAGGCTGATACGAAGAGAAGCAATTCACTTGAGGTGTGGTGCTGAAAGACAGTTCTATGGATACCCTGGACTGCCAAAAAAGGCAACTGAATGGTTGCTGGAGCAAATCAAGCCTGAACTCTCCCTGGAAACCTAGATGATACTTTGGATGTATCATGAGAAGATACGACTCACTTGAAGGACAAAAACAGGGCAGAAAGAGGCAGGAAAAGAGGAAGACTACATAACATGTGGATAGACATGTGGAAGAAGCCACAGCCCCCAGTTTACAAGATCTGAGCAGGACTGTTGAGATAGGGTGACAGAGATCTCTCATTCATAGGGTTGCAGTGTGTCAAAGTCGACTTGATGGCAGTAAACCACAAAGGAAAATCTATGGCATGAGATTGTTTTTCAGAGGAGGTTTGCCACTGCCTCCCATAAAGGCTGAGAGAGAGCAACTTGCTCAAGGTCAAGCAAGGATTCAAACCATGGTCTCCAAAAACACTAGCAAAGAACTCAGATCACAGCACCTTGTTGGCTCCTTATCTGTGAACCACCTTTGGGTCTCACTTAATTGTGTATGTAAATAGATAGATAGATAGATAGATACTAGATGGATGGATGATAGATAGATAGATAGATAGATAGATAGATAGATAGATAGATAGATAACTTATTGGTTGCTGTTACTACCTTGGAACCAAACGAAAATCCATAATGTTTCTTTCTTTCTATACCTGTCATTCCATCTTGGACTGTATATGGAAGGCTTCTTTCCTCCTCTTCTGTTTTTGTGCCTCCCCTTCTACTGCCTCATGGGTTGTCCTCAGTTCCTTGGCTTCTTAATACATCATTGAAATGTAAGTAAAATGTGCAAGCTTCAGAATTCCCTTCCAAGTCCCTGTCTGAGTAATACTGTTTGGCATAATAATAATTCAGCTCGCTTCCAATACTCCTCCAGTTTCACCAAATGCTGTCATTTAGAGATCCGACTTTCCTTGAAGCTTTTGGAAGTGCCCACACATTCAATGCTTACAAAAGGTGCACACTGAATGTACAATTGTGTTAGCCAAGCACTTATTAGTGGAATAGTTTCCATATGATTTCAACAGAAAGGAAAAAACCATGAAAATGAACAAAATCTGGCTACCAGTTTTTTAAAAACTCTAAAATTAGAACAGATAATAATAACAACAACAACCACCACCACCACCACCACCAACTGGAAAAGCTGACAGGATACGAGGATTTAAAGATCGAACTGCAAAGACACTGGCACAAGCCAGTCAAGGTGGCCCCAGCCTAAAGACCTTGGCCTGCACTTAAAACACAATCAGTGCTGACAAAATTACCATCTGCCAGATGAAAAAGGCCACCTTACTGGGATCTGCAACCAGCCAGACTTTGAAGCTGCAAGGCCATCAAATGCTAATCAAGGTAGTCTATTGCAACATTCACACTTGCCTCAAGCAGACAATAGTTCTTTCTCGCACCCTAGACATTCCACAGATATATAAACCTAGTTTCCAACAGACCTCACAACGTCTGAGGATGCCTGCCATAGATGTGAGTGAAATGTCAGGAGAGAATGCTTCTGGAACATGGCAAGGCAACCCGGAAAACTCACTGCAACCTAGTGATTCTGGCCATGCAAGCCTTTGACAACACAAGTTCCATATGACTTTCCAATTATCAATTTTCTGAAATGGTCAGTTTTGTCCTTTACGGAAATATAGAATCATAAGTTCATAGTGCTATTTTCTTCAGTACTTCCGGATAAATGGCGCCTACTATTACACTACCAGTCAAAAGGTTCTGTACAATTATGCCATTTCCCTCTTCTTAAAGGATTTTTATAATAAGGGAAAAAAATAAAATGGAAGCAATACTGGAAAAACACGTGAGAGCTATAAATGGAAGACAATGCTGTCTGGAAACCGTCCCACCCCCCAGCCTGACTATTCATAGAGATAGGAAGACAATAAATACCTCGTATAGAAACCGTCCTCCCCAGAAAGCCATAAAAAGAGGACTTTTCACCTCTGTATAATGTGAAAGGCATGTAGATCTTTAGGAGAAGCCAATCTTAAATAGGTCACAGCCTCATAGGCTGGTCTCAAGTCCCATTCCTTTGTACTGCATGCCATTTGACTGTAAGCAAAATATGCAAACTCCCAAATTATTGAGTTCGAACTCCCAAGCTTCCAGTCTTCAACCGCATGTTTAATTCAATAATTCATCAGCCTTAGGATACCAAAAGAGATTTTCAAAAAGCAGCATTTTGGAGGATGTGCAGATCTTTTGAGCAGTGAATAATCCCAAATAGCATATAATCTAGGAATGGGCAAACTTTGGCTCCTGAATTGTTTTGGACTGCAACTCCCACCATTCCTAACAGCCTCAGGCCCTTTCCTTTTCCCCCTCAGCTGCTTAAGCAACTGAGGGGGAAAAGGAAGGGGCCTGAGGCTGTTAGGAATGGTGGGAGTTGCAGTCCAAAACAATTCGAGAGCCAAAGTTTGCCTGTGCCTGGTATAATCCCAAATATTTTCACATAAATATTGGATTTCTAGAACCACCAGACTATTTTATAAACACAGTTGGAATCCAGATGTTGCATTTCAGGGATATAGTCCTGGTTTATATGGGGTTTACTCATGGGGAAGCATTTCCAGGACTGCAGACTCCACTTTCTCCCTTCCAAGCCTTGAAGGCCACCTTGATCTACATTTGGATCCATAGAATGAAGGACAGAAAAGGGATCTTCTCCCCTTCTACCCCATTGATTGGACCGTTCTCTTGCTGTATTTCCCACACAGGCACGGCTGACATCTATGTCATTGCAATATAAAGAAAAACACTTGGAAACCGGTAATCGTGGGAGATATTGCTTTAAAAGCAGAACGCCTCAAGTTCATTCCTCATCCTTGCCCGGAAGGAGAGGGAAAAGTCGCTGTTTCAAAGCCACCCTCCTCAATCGGTGTAGACAAAAGAAGGCCCCCCAACCAGACTCTGTATAAGCCATCTTCCTATGAGATGGTTCACTGGAGCAGTAGGATACATTTGCCCAGCCCAGCAGTTTCTCTTTCCCCCTTGATTCATGAAATCGCCTCAAGAAACACGCACACAAAAGATACTAGCCCTGTCCTCTTGCAACCTAACAGCTTAGTCCCTTTAAATCACATCCATCCATTTGTGTTGTCAACGGCTTTCATGGGCAGAATCACTTGGTTGCTGTGAGTTCTCCTGGCTTTATGACCATGTTCCAGAAGCATTCTCTCCTGACGTTTCACCTGCATCTACGTCAGGCATCCTCAGAGGTTGTGGGGTCTGTTAGAATCTAGTTAATTGGGGTTTATATATCTGTGGAATGTTCATGGTGGGAGAAAGAACTCTTGTCTGCTTGAGGCAGGTGTGAATTTTGCAACTGGCCACTTTGATAGCCTTTCTGCTTCAAGGCCTGGCTCGTTGCTGCCTGGGGGAATCCTTTGTTGGGAGGTGTTAACAGGCCCTGATTGATTTAGGTCTGGAATTCCCCTGCTTTTTGAATGTTGTTCTTTATTTACTGTCCTGATTTTGTGGTGATTGTGTGGTGGAGGCTCCTTCTGTGTGGTGGAGGCTCCTTCTTTGGAAGCTTTTAAACAGAGGCTGGATGGCCATCTGTCAGGGGTGCTTTAAATGGAATATTCCTGCTTCTTGGCAGGGGTTGGACTGGATGGCCCATGAGGTTTCTTCCAACTCTATGATTCTATGATTTTAGAGTTCTTTAATACTGGTGTCCAGGTTTTGTTCATTTTCATGGTTTCCTCCTTTCTGCTGAAATTGTCCACATGCTTGTGGATTTCAATGGCTTCTCTGTGTAGTCTGACATGGTGGTCCAGCATTTCTGTGTTCTCAAATAATATGCTCTGTCCAGGTTGGTTCATGAAGTGCTCTGCTATCGCTGAATTCTCATGTTTCTTGATTTGTGTTTGGGCAATGCTCTGTTTGGTGGTCCCTATGTAGACTTGTGATTAATTGCAACATTCACACTTCCAACAGACAAGAGTTCTTTCTCGCACCCTGGACATTCCACAGATATATAAATCTCACTTGCCCAGTTTCCAAGAAACCTCACAACCTCTAAGGATGCTTGCCATAGATGTGGGCAAAATGTCAGGAGAGAATGATTCTGGAACATGGCCTACAGCCTGGAAAACTCACAGCAACCCAGTGATTCTGGCCATGAAAGCTTTCAACAACTCATTCTTCATCCTTGCCAGGCAGGAAAGTAAAAATGTTGCTGTTTCAAAGCCATCCTCCACAATCAGTGTAGACCTGTGTTTCTCAACCTGAGGGTTGGAACCCCTGGGGGGGGGGGGGTCATGAGGGGGTGTCAGAGGGGTTGCCAAAGACCATAAGAAAACACAATATTTTCTGTTGGGGTTCTGTGTGAGAAGTTTGGCCCAATTCTATCGTTAGTGGGGTTCAGAATTCTCTTTGATTGTAAGTGAACTATAAATCCCAGCAACTACAACTCCCAAATGTCAATGTCTATTTTTCCCAAATGCCACCAGTATTCACATTCAGTATCTGTGCCAAGTTTGGTCCAGATCCATCATTGTTTGAGTCCAAAGTGCTCTCTGGATGTAGGTCAGCTACAACTTCAAAACTCAAGGTCAATGCCCACCAAACCCTTTCAGTATTTTCTATTGGTCATGGGAGTTCTTTGTGTGCCAAGTTTGGTTCAATTCCATTGTTGGTGCGGTTCAAAATGCTATTTGATTGCAGGTGAACTATAAATCCCAGCAACTACAACTCTCAAATGTCAAGGTCTATTTTCCCTCAAACTCTGTCAGTGTTCACATTTGGCCATATTGAGTTCCCCTGCCAAGTTTAGTCCAGATCCATCATTGTTTGAGTGGTGAACTACAACTCCAAAACGTCAAGGTCTATTTCCCCAAAATTCCCCCAATGTTCACATTTGGGCATGCTAAATATCTGTGCAAGTTTGGTCCAGACCCATCATTATTTGAGTCCACGGTGTTCTCTGGATGTGGGTGAACTACAACTCCAAAACTCAAGGTCAATGCCCACCAAACCCTTCCAGTATTTTCTGTTGGTCATGGGAGTTCTTTGTGTGCCAAGTTTGGTTCAATTCCATTGTTGATGGAGTTGAGAATGCCCTTTGATTGTAGGTGAACTATAAATCCCAGCAACTACAACTCCCAAATGACAAAATCCAACCCCCAACCCCAACAGTATTCTAATTTGGGTGTATTGGGTATTTGTGCCAAATTTGGTCCAGTGAATGAAAATACATCCTGCATATCAGATATAAAATTACAGTTATGAAGTAGCAACAAAAATAATTTCATGGTTGATACAGTTCCTCCACAACACGAGGAACTGTATCAAGGGTTTGCGGCATTGGAAAGGTTGAGAGCCACTGGTGTAGACAAAAGAAGGACCCTGTATAAGCCATCTTCCTTTGAGATGCTTCACTGAAGCAGCAGGTACATTTGCCTAGTCCAACAGTCCCTCTTTCCCCCTTGATTCCTGTAATTACCCCAAGACACACACACACACACACAAAAGATCCTGGCCTTGGTCCCTTGCAGCCTGACAGCTAGGTCCCTTTAAATCACATCCATCCATTGATTCCTCTTTCCTGCTCATCCTTTGAATGTATGGAGGAGAGGCCATCCACACCCCAAACCCTCTCCCCCTTCTTGTGCTTTTCCCACACAGGCAGGGAGGTGTATTCATAGAGTTGGAAGAGGTTTTCCCTTCCTTGTGAGTGTCCTCGCCTTCCTTTCCCTCTTTCCTCGACTCCTAGGGTCTCCCCGCCGCCGCCGCCGCCCACCCGTGACCCACATCACAACAGCCTTGGATCCCAACGTGGCCCGAAAGGGGAGCAGCAAAGCAGCTTGCAGGCGCCACGCCAGCCCCAAACCCCACCGCTTGTCTCCTCTCCGCCTTGGGCCAGCTGGGCTCGGGCCAAGCCTGGGTGTTTGCCGCCTCTGGCCGGCTTTCTTCCCTCTTGACAGGCAGATGGGCCACGGCTGTGGGTCGGAGTTTCCCCCGCCCTCCTTTCTCCCTTTCTCCCGCAAAATGAATGGAGAGATGCCTCAGCATCCTTCCTCCTGCATCCATCCATCCATCCATCCATCCTTCATCCTTCCTTTCTCCCTCCCAGATCATCCGCATGGACCATCACCACCTGCCTGCCTGCCTGCCTATCTATCTACCTACCTTTAAACATGAAGCTCTCCTTTTGTCTCTGGCTTCGGGGTTGGGGTGCCTCCGTCGTCGTCCTCCTCCTCTGCGCCCCAAAGGCTCCCCCACCCCCGGAGAAGATGCAAAGCGGGTGGCGCCTGGCTTCCTCTTCCTCTCCTTCTTCCTCCCCCCACCCCTTTTCCCTCCTTCTTCTCCAAAGGAGATCTCAAAGCAACCCGGCTGCTGCCCAAGCCCAGCTCACGTGACCTGCCTCTCCCCCTCCCTCCCTCCCTGCAAAATCACACCCCCCCCCCCCCATTCATTGCCTCCCCCCTTTTCCTCTCCCTCTCAGGACCCCAAAGGCTAGGGCCGCCCTGGGAGGCAGGAAAATGGATGCTGGCTCTTGGAAAGGGAGGGTGTGGGTGCTAAATGAATGGGAAGGATGGGGCCAGAGCCATGTTTATTCCCCCCCCCCCAATCTTTTATTTATATATATATATATATATATATATATATATATATATATATATATATATCTTGTCGAAGGCTTGTATGGCTGGAATCACTGGGTTTTTCAGGCTATATGGCCATGTTCTAGAAGCATTACTATACAATATATATTACAATTTATTACTAATATTATATTATATATTATTATATTATACACACACACATATAGTAATATAATATTATATAATAATATCTAACCAGTCCATACGTCAGGAAATAAAATACAATATATATTACAATATATTACTAATATTATAGATAGATAGATAGATAGATAGATATTGATTTATAATATTATAATATATAATATTATAATATCCAACCAGTCCATACTTCAGGAAATAAAGCCCGACTGCTCATTGGAGGGAGGGATATTAGAAGCAAAGATGAAGTATTTTGGTCACATATTGAGAAGACAGGAAAGTTTAGAGAAGAGAATGATGCTGGAGAAAATGGAAGGAAAAAGGAAGAGGGGCCGACCAAGGGCAAGATGGATGGATGGTATCCTTGAAGTGACTGGCTTGACCTTGAAGGAGCTGGGGGTGCTGACAGCCGACAGGGAGCTCTGGCATGGGCTGGTTCATGAGGTCACAAAGAGTCGGAAGCGACTGAACAAATGAACAACAAAATACTAATAAGAATACAATATAATATTACAGTATAACGATTTTATCCTGGCGAATGGCTTTTATATAATTTTATGTAATTTATGTAATGTAATTGGTAACTTAACCTTGGAGGGCTGTGTCCCTAGTTTGGGGACCCCTGCAATACACCTATCAGGCCAATGAGTGACCATCACTCATAAAAATGCTGAAAAACACAGAGGAAGGGACTTAAAAAGCCAAAAAAGCAAAAAGATGCTACAGTGCATGTGCAAAAATGACTCCCCTGGCAAACAAAATATACAATAGCATATCCACATTCTCTTCCAGACTACATCTCCCAGCATCCCCTAGACTAGGCCCTTTAGGAGAAGAGGATGATCCAAATGCACTGCTCCCAAACTGCAAGCTTTTTTCTCCTTGGATTTTTTGAGAGCATCCCAATCCCTGCATATTTCCAATTTCCTATTCCTTGACTGCAACTCCCAGCAATCCTCCAGATGGATAAGATTAGATAGAGATAGATAGATAGATAGATAGATAGATAGATAGATAGGTAGGTAGATTGATCAGGAGGACTGCTGGGAGTTGCAGTGCAAGAATAGGTAGAAAAGTAAGAAAGGGGAGAAAGAGGAAGGGAAAGAAAAGGGAGGAGGAAGAGAAGAGGAAGACAAGGAAGGAAGGAGAGAATGAAACTAAATAAGGGAAGGAAGGAGGACAAGAGGGAGGAAAGGTTGACCATGGCAATGCTAGTCTTATATAAATAAAAATGTAATGTTTGTTTGTGGGATTAACTTAACTCAAAAACCACTGGACAAATTGACACCAAATTTGGAGACAATGCACCTATCAGGCCAACAAGTGACCATCACTCATAAAACACTGAAAAGACTTAAAAAGCAAAAAAAAAAAACCCATGACAACGCATGCGCAAAACCACATATATACACTAATATATACACACGTATACACATACACACACACACAAAACACATATACACAGATTGGGCCACAGCAACGTGTGGCAGGGGACAGCTAGTAACATATTATATTGTATTTACATATAACTTGTAAGCCGCTCTCAGTCCCCTTCGAGGTGAGAAGGGCAGCATATAAATGTCCTAAATAAATAAATAAACCACTTCATCCACATTCAGCATTTTAGCCCCACTGTTTTCAGTTTTTTGAGGATCTCAACATGGTGCAGAGCTTGAGTGTTAGGACTACCACTCAGGAAGACAGAGTTTGTCCCCCCCCCCCCCCCCAATTTGGCTATACCATCCCATTACATGACCTTGGGTATATCACATTCTCTTGGCTGCAGAGGAAGGCAATGGGCAATCTCCTCTGCACACATTTTGCCAAGAAAACCTCACAATGGGGCCTTGAATGCACACAATGACAGCAAATGGTTTTTTTGTGTGACAGGAGCGACTTGAGAATCTGTAAGTCGCTTCTGGTGTGAGAGAATTGGCCATCTGCAAGGATGTTACCCAGGGGATGCCCAGTGTTTTTGATGTTTTACCATACTTGTGGGAGGCTTCTCTCATGTCGGAGCTGACAGAGGGAGCTCATCCGCGTTCTCCCTAGATTCGAACCTGTGGCCTGTCAGTCTTCAGTCCTGCCTGCACAAGGGTTTAACCCACTGTGCCACTGGGGGCTCCTAGCAAATGAAAAGCCTTGAAGGCACACAATGGCAGCAAATGAAGCCAGTGGCTTATGGAGAGCGTTCTACCTCCATTTACACCTTCCACCATCCTAAGTCTTTGGAAACAGCAAGGAGCTGCTCCCAGCTGCATGGAGATGTGGAGTGTCTGCCAGCAATGATCTGCCTGTCGCCCAGGCGAGGGGAAATCTGCCTCCCTGTCAGTGTGCAGAGCGTGCCCAGGCGGTTTCTCCATGCGCCTGTAGGCATCCACATCTGTGTGTGTCTCGGTGCATTTGTCATGGTGAGCACGAAAGCCTCAGAGCCGGGAGGCGTGTCTCGTCCACACCTCCAGTTCTCCACATCTCTCAGACATTTGCATTTGCTTTGGCAGATGGAGAGACACCCACCATGTGCAAAGGGAAGCAATTTTCACAGGAGATGAAATAAAAAGCACAGCTCATGTAGAGATTGCTGACCACGACAGTTCTTTCCGGATGTATTTCACTGCATGTAGCCAGGCTGGGGAGCCATTGCCCCATGACCAAGAAGTGAAATATACCTCATATCAGTATTCATCCATGCAGTCTTCTTTACAAATGATGACTGATGGATATGCACAATATTTCTGCAAATCCCTCTGGTTTAACATTTGGATAGCTGCACTTAGCCGGCATAGCCGACACCTACATAATCTTATATCCTGCCTCTGAGAGAGAGCATATATCTCATTGCTTACATCCAGACAGTTACATCCAGAATGGACTACTGTAATGCACTCTGTATGGGGCTGCCTTTGAAGACGACTTGGAAATTGTAGCTAGTGGAAAGGTCAGCAGCCAACTAACTGGGGCAAGCTCTGAGGATGCCTGCCATAGATGTAGGTGAAACGTCAGGAGACAATGCTTCTGGAACATGGCCATACAGCCCGAAAAACTTACAGCAACCCACTGTCTCTGAATTAACCTTTTTGTCAATTTTCACAATCCTCTAGATTTATATTTGGCTAGAGGTCTGCTGAAAAAAAATGTACCTGTTCCAACTTACATAGAAATTCAACTTAAAAACAAACCTACAGAACCTATCTTGTTTGTAACTTGGGGACTGCCTGTACATCACAATATTGCTTCAGGGAATTCTGGGGTGCAGTTGCAGCAGATGGTCCTCATGTCAATGGGGTGGGGGTGGAAGGGTGGGAGTTATGCCACCCCAAGTCTTAGTTTAAACTTTAAAATAGCTATCCAAGGTACGGACCCTGACCCCCCCCCCCCCAATGGATCCTTTAAAGCATTGTCTAAAGCCCAAAGCCTACTCACTATACCACAGACATAAGAGGCACCATCTGCCGTCAGTGTGTGCATCGTGTTGTTCAAGACAGAGCTCACCACTCCACATATGTACACCAATGCCAGACCCATGCTCCCTGTTGGACTTACAGTCAAATGCATCTGGGTTTGTCTCAGGAGGAGAGGTGGAATCTTCAGAGATGAGATTGGCCTCCGTGGCTTCATCCTCAAGGCACTCTCGAGATCCAGTATCTGTGTTGTTTGAAACATCACATCTTCCCTCAGAAGCAGGTTCCTCTTGAACAGTTTCCTTCTTTGGTGCTGAAATAGTGAGATGTTTTGGAAGGGTTTCAGGAGATGACTGAGGGGACAATGATGGTGGGTTAGAGGGAGCCGCATTTCTCTGAGAACCTGGTATCTCTGTGTCTTTAACTTGATTTGCACCTTCACGGCAGCAAGCAGTGAGCAAATTTGTAGAGCTCTCATCTGCAGTTGGGGGAAAGATCTGTAATCCAGATGGTGACTGGGGGCTTGGTAAACGCGACTCCCCTCGCCTTGCTTCCTTTCTAAGGGGAACCTTCTTGAATTCTCTCTTTGCCATGTAGTGTAGGAGGAGTTGTCGGCCAGGTGGAGGGGTGCTGCTGCTCTTGTTAAGCGTAAATGAGAGCGAACTTAGTTTCCGTGGTTCCAAACCATTGGCTGCTGTCCACTCAGGGGGCTGTGATGTTGGGTGAGGAAGGCATGATGTGAGGACTTCATGGCTACGAGGTGGTTTGGGGGGACCAAGCCGGGAATTAAATTTGGGTATCCCTTGGCTCTTTCCTAAGGAGGTCCGTTTCATGGAGTCTTGCATGAATGAGTTGAGGCAGGTGTCCTGCTTCAAGGTGGGGTTAAGAGCTGCCAGTTTTCCACTTCCACTGCCATTGCCACTTCCACTTCCAACAGAGTGAGTTGAACGGCCTGGGATGCGGCTGGGATTGGACGAGGCTCCTAGAGTTGGAATATGCCTTTGAATCCGGCGGGAGGAATGAGAATATTCCTTCTCCATTGTCATGGCTTGTTATCTCTGTTCTACCTAAAAGGGGGGGGGGGGGGGGAGATAAAGGAAGATAAAGGAAGCACTAATGCAGGGTATTCATCATTCAGTTCTAAATAAAACAAAAAACATTGACTTAGCCATGACCTTCTGTCAATGACTGTGAACACAGCTCCCAGATTCTCCTGGCCAGTATGTGTCCATCTTGCTGTCTGGGAATTTAAAGAGATGCAGTCCAAAAAGTAGCTTTCCATCTCTATGATATTTTTATTATGTGGGACCTAACAGACAATCAGTGTGGTATAGTAGTGTGAGTATTTGACTAAAACTCCAGGAAGCTATGATGCATATCCCCAAACTGCCTTGGAAATACACTGGGGACCTTAGGCAGATCATACTCTCACAACCTAAGGGGAAGACAATGGCAAACTTTCTCTGCATATCCCCACTCCCCCTGTGATAGGATTGCCATAAGTTGGACTTGACTAGAAGGCACATGGCAACAATGGGACTCTACATTTGTTGCATAATCAGCCTGAATAAGCTTCAGCTTTCAGAAATCTACTTTGAAAATATGCAAATCCTGGGAAGGTAAGTTGCAGATGAAATATATCATCACAATTCCCTTCAGGCTGCAGCTTCAGTCTAAACTGAAGAGCCCTGAAGCAAGTTTTACCAAAATATCACTTTATCAAAAACCTCAGACACAAAATTTCCTTCTAATAAAAAGTTGTCCCTGAGATCAACATATTTATTATTGGCCCAGCCAATGGAAAACACATGCAAAAGTTTACATCAACATTTTGTTTGAATATTATTCACAGAAGCTTACAAGAAGGTATGGTTCACACAGCCATATAACCCAGAATATCAAGACAGAAAATCCCATAATATTTGCTTTAACTGGGGCCCCTTCCACACAGCACTAAGTCCCAGAATATCAAGGTAGAAGATCCCACAAATATCTGAGTGTGGACTCAGATAACCCATTTCACAGCAGATATTGCGGAATTTTCTGCATCAATATTCTGAGATATAGGGCTGTGTGGAAGGGCCCTGGGTTATGTGAGTCCACACTGCCATATATTCCAGTTCAAAGTAGATAGTGTGGGATTTTACTTAGCTGTGTAGAAGGCACCAGAGAGACATTTTGCTTCCCTGCTGCATGCAAGACAATAACCCACTTCTCAGCCTGTTTACTTGTCCAGTTTTCATATGAAGAATAGGAACAGAGACAAATGATAATTTGCAAGAATTAAAATGATAATTGTTGTGTAATCACTTCACTCTTATTTTGAGCAAACAGATCTTTGTAGTGGGTTGTTGTAGGATTTTTTGGGCTGTATGGCCATGTTCTAGAAGCATTCTCTCCTGGCATTTTGCCTGCATTTATGGCAGGCATCCTCACAACCTCTGAGGATGCCTGCCATAGATGCAGGTGAAACGTCAGGAGAGAATGCTTCTAGAACATGGCCATACAGCCTGAAAAACCTACAACAACACAGTGATTCTGGCCATGAAAGCCTTCGACAATACAGATTTTTGTAGTGTTTCAATCATTTTCAATTCCTGTTTGACTAGAGTTTGCATGAGACAACAGAAATATATGTAAACACAGAACATAATATCTATCTCGGTCTGCTTTTTGATATCTTAAAAATGATTGCCTGCTTCAATTGTTTTCCTTGTTCCGGCATTTATTCCCATCAGAGGATTCTTATGATGAAAGAGAGCATTAAAGGCTTACCTGGGATGTAGGTGTGAAGGAGCTGAGTTTCCACCATGAACAAGTATCCAATATCCCAGAGACTTCATAAATATTCCTGGGTTTTTTTCAAAGGACAACTGGACCTTCTCCTGGGCTCTTGTAGATCATAGCAAACTCTGCCAAAATAGTTGACTACATCAGCCGTTACAAGAAGCTGCAGATGTGTAATATTCAGATCTCCAGAAAACCATGGTGAGTGGATCCACCCTTCTTCCTCATGTGCTTTTTTCTTTTTCTATCCATTCTCTTTAACTGTGGAGTGTTTCCTCATCCTTCTAAAGTGAAAAACTAAGGGAAAGGGGAGAACTTGGAGCTGAACACAGCTCAACACAGAGACATGAAGGAGTGGGCAGGGGCACTGAATGGGAGCACTTGTGAAGAGCTCCAACAAGAAAATGAGAAAAAAAACACACACAAGTGAATGCATCCTAAAGGTCTCCTTGCATGGAACACTGTCAACAACAGCAAGCACTGAGAATATTCATTTTCCAGATAACAACTTAGCAAGCAAATCTCACATGCATTTCAGATACCTGTCTGGGTGGATGGAGAGTGAATAGAATCATAGAATCATAGAGTTGGAAGATACCTCATGGGCCATCCAGTCCAACCCCCTGCCAAGAAGCAGGAAAATTGCATTCAAAGCACCCCTGACAGATTTATTTATTTATTTGTTTGTTTGTTTATTTATTTATTTCATTTACTTATACCCCGCCCTTCTCACCCCGAGGGGGACTCAGGGCGGCTTACAGTGGGGGCACAATTAGATGCCCAAGGCAATTCACAAGCAATACAAATACAAACAATTCAACAATTAATTAAAAACATCAGTACATAATAAAACAATAAAACAGTCTCATGCTCAGGGTTCAGAGTCCATATATCCATTCCATTCCATTTGTCCTTGTCTATCATCAGATCCTTCAGTTAGCTGTCAGAATGACCAAAGGCTTGATCCCAGATCCAGGTCTTCAGTTTTTTCCTAAACGCCAAAAGGGAAGATGACGATCTAATCTAATCTCCCCAGGGAGTGAGTTCCACAGGTGGTCATCCAGCCTCTATTTAAAAGCTTCCAAAGAAGGAGCCTCCACCATGCTCTGGGACAGAGTTCCACTGCTGAACAGCTCTCACAGTCAGGAAGTTCTTCCTAATGTTCAGGTGGAATCTCCTTTCCTGTAGTTTGAAGCCATTGTTCTGCGTCCTAGTCTCCAGGGCAGCAGAAAACAAGCTTGCTTCCTCCTCCTTATGACTTGTTTTTTATCCTCCTGGTTTCAAATCTCACCAGCACTAAAGGCTTTAGGAGACAGATTGTGGATGGGGGCTCATTATGGAGGTCTGTTGTGAATCCGTCTTCACCCTGAGACCCTGTTCAGGTTCTGAATGTTTGACATGAGATGACTGAGATAACATTGGGATTCTGTTGCTGTACAAACTACCCTGGTGCCTAAAAAATGGACTTGCTACGGTGGTTTGTAAAGTAGCATTGGAACCCAGATTGTTGGTACTTGCAGACATGTTCACACTACCAAGACTTCTGAGTTAATTGTAGCTCAAGAATTTGCAGCAGACTTGGGGTTGATCAAAGGACACATACATCACGATACACATATATTTTGACATGAAAGAATTCTCCTTCAGACTAATTGAAAAGAAACAATTTCCAGCATAAGCTGTTATGGACTTTAGCCCATTTCATCAAATGCATGAAGTGAAGCCTCTGGGGACAGAGATATACAAATGGAAAGGCATAGACTGGCATTCTATCAATGACACATGCAGGCATAAGAATTTTTAATTTTAATTTGGGTTTTTGTGTGTGTGTCAGGAATGACTTGAGAAACTGCAAGTTGTTTCTGGTGTGAAAGAATTGTCCATCCACAAGGACATTGCCCAAGGGATGCCCAGATGTTTTGATGTTTTATCATCCTTGTGGGAGGCTTCTCTCATGTCCCTGCAATGGAGGGAGCTCATCCACGCTCTCTCTGGATTTGAACCTGTGACCTGTCGGTCTTCCAGTCCTACCAGTCGCAGGTTTAAATCCGGGTTATTTTTAATCTGTGGGATGCAGACTGCCAGAGTTGCAAGGATGAAAATCTGGTCCATGAGCCTAATCCTGCTTTATTTTATTTTATTTCTGCTCCTTTCACGCCACCTGCCATTCCTTCCCTACTGCTGACCATGGCATATGTTCTGTATCAGAAACTAGAGCTGATATGGTCTATCCAATGCAATTTTCTGAATTAGCACTCCAAACCGAATCTAAAGTTGACCAAAAACTGATTCGTAACCCTTTTGGTACTAGCGTTGGAGAGTGGTCCCTGGTCAAAGTAGTCCCTGGTCAAAAAAAGATTGGGAACCACTGCTGTAGATGTTGATATTCCCTTCCTCTATCTGTAGCAAACCTCTTCTCAGACATATCATAGTGCTGCTAAAGAATATGCAATAATCATATGTATGCATCATAGATCTATGTGTGTTTTTTAAATCATATTTTCAAGTTTCTGTAGATTTGAGGGTATGTTTTTAAAATGCATTTTAACAATACATTTAGTACATTCTATCAACAGGGTGGGAGCCCAGTTCCAAATAAGATGATTCTCCTGCACCAAATAAGGTTGATTCACTCCCCAAAGGAGGAGTGAATCAGAAGGGCCAGTGGGTTGACTTAACATAATGTGATTGCTCTTATTTTAAAATGCATCAAGCATATGTGGGTAGATAAGGCTTTGTAATTGTTCAGTGATTGATCTATGGTCAATTCTTCAGAAGGACAAGCAAGGTCAGCAAGGAAGGCAAGGCTACGATCGCACCAAAACAGCAACAGTTATAAATCCTCTTGACAGAAAGTATCACTTAAATATCACTTTGGTTATTCCTGTCACTTTAAAGAGATGCCAGAATTCAGAAGTGACAATTTACAAATTTACTGCTTATTTGTAATTCATCCCCTTTTATGATAATTAATGCAGTAGTATATTATAAGTGTTACATTAGGAGGAAAAACTTCACTACTTTTGGAGCATAACTCTTAGTTACTTTTATAGTTAGAGGGATGTGAATTCATAGTATTGTATGACTAAATCAGTGTCTTCTGTTACTTTCTTGCACTCTTTGGGTTGTGTTGTGGCAATGAGCAGTTGAAGCCAAGAAGAAACTATGTATGCCTCATGGCCTATAGCATTCATTTTAAAAAAAAGATTAAAAAGTAATTATTTTAGTTACTTTCAAGAATGCAAATAACAGCCTTTGAATTATAAGAATAACTAAGTTCTGGAGGGCTTGGAACTATAACTGTAACTAACTACTCTTCAGAAATAACTTGCCAAGCTCCAAATATTTATTTATTGTGTCAGAAGCTAATTGGGTACAGTTATAATGTATTTTAAAACACAAACAAAGTTAAAAACTTGGCATTATGCTAAATGTCCTTTGATCAGAAGCTGGTGACTTGGAGTGCCTCTGGTGTCGCTGTGAGAAGGTCCTCCATTGTGCATTTGTTAGGGCTCAGGTTGCATTGTGGTAAGTGGTCTGTGGATTGCTCTTTACTTCACGCACATGTCGTGGACTCCACTTTGTAGACCCATTTCTTAAGGTTAGCTCTGCATCTCATGGAGCCAAAGTGCAGTCTGTTTGGCGCCTTCCAGATCATCCAATCTTCTGTGTGCCCAGGGGGGAGTCTCTCATCTGTTATTAGCTACTGATTGCGGTTCCAGGTTTTCGCCTGCCACCTTTGGACTCTCACTTGCTGTAATGTTCCTGCAAGTATCTCTGTAGATCTTAAGAAGCTGTTTCTTGATTTAAGGCATTGGCTTGCTGGTTGATATCCACATAGAGGGTCAGCTGAAGATGTCAATGACCTGGTTCTTTCATTACAGGCTGCTACTTCCCGTAATGTAGCAACAATCTTATAGATGCCTTTCAGATACTTAGTTCTATAGTGCTTTTCTTGGATCTTTCACTATTTTTCTTGGCTCATAATTTGGAAGTGTTTAGCTTGGGAATAGAGTCTCCTAAGTCATTAGATCCTATGAGTTAGTCAGATTAATACATGGAAAGATTAATATCTATCCAATCATCATACACACTTCAATCTTCATTTGGTGTTTGTTTACAGGGCATAAAAGCAGGAAGGGGGTGGAACAATGTGCTCTCTGTGGAATATTCAAAGGGCTTGGAATCCTAACATTACTTCCATTCCAGGCCTTTGACCCTACCACATTCTTGCCAACCTAACCCTGTCATTCCCAGACAAATCTGCCTTAAGTGGTACACACTGCAGTGGATGATATGATATTGTTGGACTACAGTTTATATCTGCCTTACTCAGCAATTCAATGGTGAGAGATGATGGAATTTGCAGTCCTATAATCAGAATCCCTCTTGTTTCCCATCCCTGTTGTAAACCAGTGGTGCACAGATCCCTTAGTTTATTATAGTTTATTATAGGGGATCCTCAAAAAATCATGTTATTTATAATTTCTGTGCATCATTGAAGATAGCATACTAAAATGATTGCAACAATATCATTCAACATCAAGATCCCACCTTTCTTGAACCCGAAGGTGACTCAAGGCAGCTTTACAACATAGGCAGCTATTCGATGTCATTAAAACAATGTAAAAATTACAATAAACATTTAAAACAGAATTATATAATACATACATTAAAACTTTTAAAAACACATAAAACCGTTAGCTTCACTATTAGCCTCGTTGTCCAAAAACACTGTCCAAGCCATTCTAGTATTCGATTTCACATAGTTCTGTGTTTATCTATTGCACTTGGTTCCCAAAGACTTGTTTAAAAAGCCATGTTTTCACTTTTTGCAGAAGGTCAGGAGGGAAGAGGCTGATCTAATATCCCTAGGGAGGGAGTTCCACAGCCGAGGGGCCACCACTGAGGTGTATGTAAAATGAGAATATGTAATTAGTTGTAGGTTTGTAGTCAACAAAGATTATTAATGCATGTTGCTAGTTATCTTATGGTGACTTTATGAATTTAATAAGATCTCTTAGGCAAGGAATTCTAAGAAGTGATTTTACTATTTCCTTCCTATATACCTATAGCACCTGGGATTTACTGGTGGTCTCCCATTCAAGCAGTAATCAGGGCTAATCCTAAGAATAGGAAGCCATGGGTCCTAATCTAGAATGTGTTCTTGATCCTGACCAGGACCTGCGCCAGTTCCTGGATGAATATTGCTCCCTCTTGGCTGATATTTGTCCCCAAATGGTATTGTCTGCAGGTAACAGAGAAGAAATTTGTATTTTGTAACATGGAGTCATGGTGTAGTTTTTTGGAAAGGCCTTGAAGGTTTAAAGGCCATGGGTGACCTTGGGCCTTTCCTCCGCCTTGGAGGAAAGCAAAGGTAAACCCTTCTGAACAAATCTTGCTAATAAAACCCCATCATAGGTTTGCTTTAGGGGTGCCATAAGTTAAGAAAAATGACTTGAAAGCACACAATAATCTGAAAAAACAAAACATGAACATATGCACCTCATAGGCTTAGCCAAGGAAATCCCTGGTTCAAAAATTTCATATAAATACCAGAAATAAGAAACAACAGGAAATGTGTTTCTAATAGTTTATTACAATTATATATCTGTTCATATTAAAGCACTAATTGACATGTAACATGAAATAGCATTTCATCAGGAGCAGGATAATTCACAAATGAACAGCACAAAATTATGCTGAGAAAAATACTTTCCAAGACATCACAAAGGCATTGCACTGCTTTCAGCTTTCTCTTAGCTCCTGAGACAAATAAGTTCACAGTTAAATTTACAGTAAAAGACATCATGAGAACTAAAAAGAAATATGGTTTTGTAAGTAAACTAACATCACAGCTTATTCATATATTGTTGACCAATATTAACAGTGACCTCTGCAGCGTATTTGTAAAATACTACACCCACTTTATCTCATTATTGTTCATTTCAGTGCTCTCCTAATATCAGAATAATGCAGTAAATGATGAAATGGAGTGATCAGAATGAAATTAAATAATTTATGATAGAAGTCTAAAACACCATATATTTATTTGAGTGTTTACATCAAATATGGATATGTTTTAGGATTTGGACTATTTCTAGTGGGTTTTTTTCCAGTTCAATAGTCGCCCCAGATGAGGCCTAAAAGCTATAATCGAGGTATGACAATAACATGTTAATACATATATTCACTATAGAAAAGAAGTTATCAGCGTTTGAGATTGAGTAGATACAGGTTGTTGGTTGTTCTAATCAAGGAGTAAGAATTTGTGGCTCTCCAGATGTTGCTGAACTCCAACTCCTATCAACATAAGTAATGTTCTAGGATGATTATAGTGATAGTCCAACACCATTTGAAGGGCAACCGACCCCTCATAACCTCTGTTATAATTTCTATGTCTTTTTAACAAAAAGAAAGCTTGGATAAACAGGCTTTTCAGTTTCTTAAATCAAATAATATATATCAGCTCCCTCTATGTTAGGAAGATATTTCCAAGTATTTAGCTTGCTCTACAGATTCTAAGAAGTGTTGGCACGCAGAGCTTTGTCTGTTTAGTTTTTTAAAATATCTTATGCTACTAAAATAAAAATCATGCTGGTAACATGTGGGGGCAAAGAATTCCTGAGTTAACCCAGGACAGAAATAAAAAATTGCAAGCTTTTTTGAGAGCTTTTAGATCAGTGGTTCTCAACCTGTGGGTCCCCAGGTGTTTTGGCCTACAACTCCCAGAAATCCCAGCCAGTTTACCAGCTTTAGGATTTCTGGGAGTTGAAGGCCAAAACACTTGGGGACACACAGATTGAGAACCACTGTGTTAGAGGGTAAGGATATTAATGGATACTAGTCATATTGGCAACATATTCCTTCCAGTATTGAAGACAATATGCCTTTACATGCAAGTTACTGTGGAATACAAGTAAAAGGGTATATTATGCTCCAAGAGACCTCTCAAAGGCAACAGCTTGGCCATTAGGGTCCAAGATGTTGGACTGGATAGACATTTGGTTTGACATGGTACAACTGATGATCTTACATGTCAAGATTTTTCACTTTTTTAAAGAATGTTGGGGTTCAAAACTTCATGAGTATATGAAGCTCATAGTTGAAATGAAAATTTGATATTCCAATTACATGCATGTAGCTTATGCAGCTGGTTTCTTTTCCATCCATGACTGGACACCAGGCTAAAGTCAAATTCCATTTTACTTCCACATATGGCAGACCCGAGCCAGCATAATGTAGTGCAGTGGTTCTCAACCTGTGGGTCCCCAGATGTTTTGTCCTTCAACTCCTAACAAATCCTAACAACAGGTAAGCTGGCTGGGATTTCTGGGACTTGCAGGCCAAAACACCTGGGGGCCCACAGGTTGAGAACTACTGATGTAGTGGTTTCAGCACTTGTAAAGGCAACCCCCTCTGACCAAATGTTGCCAAGAAAACTCTAAAGGAAAACCCTGGGCTTCGTGGAGTCTCTGGAGCCACGCAGGCGGCAGCAGGCCAGGGAGGAAGGCCTTCCCCGCCATGCCTCAGGCCACCGCACTTCCGGGGTCCCTGCCCTCCACTGGATGTAAATATTTAATATTTAATATTTTTATTAATATTTTCAAAAACCCGCGAAACAGTGAGTCTTCTAAAAGGAAACAGCGAAGTAGTGGGGGAACACTCACTACCAATGCAGTGTATATCAGTACTCTGTGACTACTGCAGGATATATTCTGAAGTTTTAGTGAAATCACTGTATCTGTAAAAAGCATACAGCTAAGGGATGACTACATGACCTAAATTATTTTATAGTGAGAATTACTTTAGTTATATGAAAAACACATTTGCAGTACAATCAAAACACAGGATATACTGCAAACATACCTTCTCCCCTCTCACTATCACCATGTGATGCAGCCCTGAGAAAAGAACCTTCAAACATGAGCAAAATGAAGTGTTTTAGTGCAAAAATATTTTGTGTAACGAATCCCCCCCCTCAAAAGAACAACATAGAGTGTTAAATAACAATGTAGCCAGTTCAAAAAGTCATAAAACTCTAATAAAACTTTTATAAAGGATACTTATTGCTGCCCCATTGCACAGCCTGGGGTCCCTTTATTTGCATTGGTTATCTAGTCATCACAGAAGAAATCAAGGCCCAGAAAACAGGTCTCCAAGTGACACTCAGAGACTATGGCTATATTAGCAGTACCAAGTAATTGGTCATGGACACAGATGGATGACCATTCATTTCTATTCATGATAAGGAGCAGAATATCATCTTAAAACCCAACAATGCTGCCTTTTCATAGGGCCTACTCAGACTGAAAAATAACCCAGAACACATTGGACTTACGAATTGTGTAGTCTGCTTGTGCACCTGCTAGTTGTCCCACTAAGAAAAGGACTGGCTAGACAATGGCTTGCTTTTTGTGGTGTTTAATACTGGCATCGTTATTTCTTTTACACCAACAAAAGAAAAACATCAAAAACATACCACAATCCATTTATCTTGCTTGTCGGGAGAAAAACAAGCCAGGGAGTTGGAGTTGGACTTCACAATAAACAAATTGCAGATTGAAGGCTTGAGATTGTTTAGCCCATGAATGGGCAAACTTGGACCCGCCAGGGGCTGTTAGGAATTGTGGGAGTTGAAGTCCAAAACACCTGGAGGGCCCAAGTTTGCCCATGCCTGGTTTAGCCAGTATTCCTTCTAATGGGAGGAGTCAGGCACCATAAAAACAGTTTAATAAAAAGACCATTCTTCCAATTCAAAAAGGCAAATCTGATTGTGTGCATTCCTCTTTTAGTTTAATCCCCATTGTTACCTGAACAATCTTGCACATAGTTAAGATACCTATCACACTTACACAGGGATACTCAAGGCCCAGTGCCGAATCAGATTCATACATGCACTCACTAAACAGAAGGTGGCAGTACCATCTGATCTTTATATATCACAGAATGCCACTCAAAATGCTCTGTGATGTTTTGGTAACTAAGAAGAAATCCAATACATGCATGGACACATGCACACTCAGTATAAATAAATAAATAATTGTCAATTTGTCATTTTTATGTCATCCAAGGGCTGGTGCTTATTTTGCTTAATAGAAAGGCTGGTTCTTGGGGAGCCTGTTGCTACATGCAAGGACCTCTCAATTGGGGCCAGCAAACAACCAACTGAACAGTACTAGGAATAAATGGAATTTGTAGGTGCTTAAAAAGACACATATTCCATTAAGACCCATGGCATTTTGCTGTTTATAGCTTCCCAGAAATCTCAGTTAGTGGCTGGCCATACTAGCTGAGGGCTTCTGGGAGTTACTGGCCCCAAAGTAACCTTTCCAAATTCTAGTCAAGATCTATGGTGCAAACCATCCTGCTCTTTTAGCCATCTCAGAAACTGATGTTTTCTCTCACTGTCTGTTTGCCTATGTGAAGGGAAATAAATCCCATAGAAGTTTTTATGCAGCAGGTCAGATCTGATACGATCTTTACACCTGCATGGATAAAAAACCCCACATGCTAAAAAACCACCAAAAAAACAATGTTTCCCCTTTTTGTGCTAAAACTGTATTTGCCAATGTTAGCAGTGTCTTTAGGCAGTCACTTACTACAAATCACACATCACAATATACTCTACTCAAACTGCTGAAAGAACAAAGCATCCATTATCAGGCAAGAGTAACCACTGGGCAAACAATTTTATCCTACAAACATTTCATTGTGAGCTCACTGAAAAGACACGATAAATGACTGAGCATGTTTCCAGCAGGCTTCCAGGTTCCTGTGGTAGTATGTGCTCCATCACGGAGTATGGCACAGAATGAAACAATAGACACAATGGAATGTATTGAAGTATATGGGAAGGCAGCACCTATATATGGCAGGATAATATGGGAGACAGAGAAAAATGATGTGCTATTGGGTAGAAGTGAGTGTATTCAGCACCCAGTGTAAAGATAAGTCTCTGGTGTTGAGGGCAGAGTGAAATTTGGGGACTGTCTGGAAAATAGAGAGATGTTATTTTTTATGGTATCAATGTCTGTGTTACCTTCTTATGGAATGTATATGCATGAACACAGTGGAGAAGTAAAGGCACAAGTCCCTAACCTAAAATGGAATGTATACATGTAGAGCCGGTTATCACAAGACTAGAACATTATTATGGTAAAACAATGGAACATGTAACACTGTGCCAGAGAGTATAAAATCCACTTTGCAGTCAAAGAGGATAGGGGCTATGGAGACACTCTCTGTGCCATAAGTCAAGGGTGGGAATCTGTGGCCCATCAGAAGCTGTTGGACTGGAATGCTGGGCAATGCAATCCAACAACTTCTGGAAAGTCACAGTTGTCTGCCCCTGCCATAGGTTCTAGATTCTGCCAATATTATTAGTAGGCTATCTACACACTATAAACAGTATAGTTGGGATTACAAGTGAGTCTATTTTCCCTTTGGCAATGCAACTTCCCTATAAGAAGCATGGATCAAAGTGCAAACGCTCTGAAAGGATAAAAGAACAGTGCTACTTCATAAACACCCAATACAATAGAGGTATAGAAGGATGGTTAGTGTTTGGAACTGCATGGTCACAGCTTGCATAATAGTTCCTTTTAGAAGGCATGCAGAAAGGTAGGTTGTGTGAAGATACTTCACAGTTAGATGTTTTGTTGATCTGTCTAAAAAAATAAACAGTGACTGAGAGGATACACCTGATAGGTCTCCTTCAGAAGACAGCAGCAGGAAAGGATTGAAAAAGTGTTTTTCCCACTGTTGGGTTCTAGATCACACAAGTCCAGAAAAAATAGTTCTCATGCTTGCAACAAAAGCCTCAATAAATCATAGAGAAAGCCCCTTGCATCCTTATTGATGTTTAATTAGCATAGTTAATCCTAAAGTGATTTTCAGAAAAATGAATTTTGAGGCAGAGAGCGCTTTTGAGCACTGAAACTCTCTGAAATCCAAATGTATACAAATAGACAATGAATAAGCTTCACAAAATGTGCCATTCAATATATTGGAGCTCAATGATGGATGTCAGAGGGGAATTTGGTCTGTGTAATCAATCAATTCTGAGGTTTGTACTCAACTGAGAAACTTACAGCAATGACGTCGTGGCAAGAGTGGTCTTTAGGAGTTGGACACTTGCCCAGGAGGCAATCAAGCAATAACTTCAGATTACACTCACAGTAAAACATTGTATATTCCTGGGAAATAATATACAAAGTTTTAGTAAAGATCTAGCCATTCCAACCAAGCTAACGGAAAGTATTAACTTTGAAGGGTCAAAAATTCCAAATCAAGAGATGTCCCAATCTTTAGGGCAGTTGTTTAAAGACCGAAAACATGTGCTTTGAGATGACATCAGCCTAGAAGCCTTGTCTTAGAAGTGTATATGACAACAAAGTATACTTTTAAAGGGAATTCATGTCAGTAAGAAAGGAAGTTATGGTTTGACCACATCATTTGCAGTTTAAAAATGCCCTGAGTTAGCTCTCACTGTAACTTGAAAAAGAAAATGGACTTTGTATATTATAGATACTCTCACATTTCTATGTGACAGCAAGATTCTAAACTTCAGGCACTGCAAATGCAAGGTTATCTCGTATCATCAATGTTTTCCGAAGGTCTCGTTCCATGATTGGCCGTTGCGTCCGCCATTTGTGTGCTTCCTGTAGTCCTGGCTCAAAGTAGTATATACAGGCACCAAAGCCCACCAAGATCAGAATTGAGATCATCAAATACATTGGCACAAACCAATCCAAGAAATGAGGCATGGCTGCTGGAGAAAAAGAAGGCAAATATACATTCTATTAATATTGTGTATAGAGTGCATAAAATCACAATCAAGCTTATCAATATCAAATTAAAACCCACTGCAAATATTCAATACTCGTAAGTGAAATTAGTTCTGTAGTATTCAGAATGAAATAGACAACTCTAGTTTTGTCGGGATTTATAAAGTTTCCCCTAAGCATTCGGAACACAATACACACATGTAGGTTTTATGCATGAAGGTACTGGATAAAAGTTTGACCTGCACCTGGAGGTCATGTGCAACTTCAGCTAACATGATTCTTTCTGACTCTCTGTGGCCCCCAACAAAGACCGATAATGACCAAATTTGGCACACAGAGCCCCCATGACCCGTTCAGGAATTCAAACAGATAACAAACACATGTAGGGAAAAGGTCCAAAAGGCTAAAGTACAAAAGGGAAGAACAAGGAAACAGCAGGGCCTCTGTGTGGAGAAAATGATGAAATGCTGACAGGAGATAGGGAAAAGGCAGAATTACTCACAACCTTCTTTGCCTCAATCTTTGCCCGAAAGGAAATCAGTATTCAACCTGAGCAATATGGGGTGGACAAGGCAATAGGGAGATATGCAACCCAAAATAGGTAAAGAAGTAGTCAAGGAATACCTGGCTACTCTAAATGAATTCAAGTCTCCAGGATCAGATGAACTACATCCAAGATTATTGAAAGAATTAGCAGAAGTCATTTCAGAACTAATAATATTTGAGAATTCTTAGAGAATGGAAAAAGCCCCAGAAGACTGGAGGAGGGGAAATATTGTCCCTATCTTCAAGAAAGGAAGAAGAAGAAGAAGAAGAAGAAGAAGAAGAAGAAGAAGAAGAAGAAGAAGAAGAAGAAGAAGACAATTACCATCCAGTCAGCTTGACATCAATACCAGGAAAGATTCTGGAGCAGATCATTAAGGAGGGAGTCTGCAATCACTTAGAAAAGAATGCCATGGTCACTAAAAATCAATGTGAAATTCTCAAAAAATAAGTCATGCTAGACTAATCTTATCTCTTTTTTCAATAGGGTTACAAGCTTGGTAGATGTAGGAAATGTTGTGGATGTAGCATATCTTGATTTCAGTAAGGCCTTTGACAAGGCAAGGTTACTCATGATCTTCTTTCAAACTAACTAGTAAAATGTGGGCTAGGCAGTGCTAATATTAGGTGGATCTGTAATTGGTTAAGCAACTGAACCCAAAGGGTGCTCACCAACGATTCCTCTTCATCCTAGAAAGAAGTAACTAGTGGATTGCCACAGGGTTCGGTCCTGGGCCCAGTTCTATTCAACATCTTTATCGATGACTTAGATAAAGGTTTGCTGATGACACCAAATTGGGAGGGATAGCTAATACTCCAGAAGACAGGATCAGAATTCAAAATGACCTTAACAGATTAGAGAGCTAGGTTAAAACTAAAGAAATTAATTTCAACAAGGAGAAATGTAAGATACTACACTTTGGCAAAAAAAAAAATGCAAAGGTATAGGATGGGTGACGCCCGGCTCAACAACAGTACATGTGAAAAAGATCTTGAAGTCTTAGTGGACAGCAACTTAAACATGAGCCAACAATGTGATGCAGCAGCAAAAAAAGCCAATGGGAATTTGGGCTGCATCAAAAGGAGTATAGTGTCTAGAGCAGTGGTTCTCAACCTGTGGGTACCCAGGTGTTTTGGCTTACAACTCCCAGAAATCCCAGCCAGTTTACCAGCTGTTAGGATTTCTGGGAATTGAAGGCCAAAACATCTGGGGACCCACAGGTTGAGAACCACTGGTCTAGATCAAGGGAAGTCATAGTGCCTCTCTAGTCTGCTTTGATTGGACCTCACCTAGAATACTGTGTCCAATTCTGAGCACCATAATTTTTTAAAAAGATGACAAACTTGAACTTAATCAGAGGAGGAAAACTAAAATTATCAAAGATGTGGAGACCATGAATCCTTATCAGGAGCGACTTAAAATGCTGAGTCTGTTTAGTCTGCAGAAGAGAAGATTGAGAGGAGATATGATAGTCATGTATAAATCTATGAAAGGATGTCATAAGGAAGAGGGAGCAGGCTCGTTTTCTGCTGCCCTGGAGACTAGAACTCGGAGAATGGGTTCAAATAGCAGGAAAGGCAATTCCACTTAACAATAGGAAGAACTGACTGTAAGAGCTGTTTAACAATGGAAGCTCCTTCCTTGGAGGCTTTTAAATAAAGACTGGATGGCCATTTGTCAGGGGTACTTTATGTTTTTCCTTCAAGGCAAGGAGTTGGACTAGATTGTCCATGTGGTCTCTTCCAACTCTATTGATTCTATGATTTTACGAACACATTGTTAAACACTATTCTTTTTCCATAGCATCCTTACCATTTAATAATCTTCCAGTAGTAACACATAGCAACAACAGTAAGAACTGACCATGGAACAACAGACCCGTTCAAGATTGGGAAAGGCGTACGGCAGGGTTGTATACTCTCACCCAACCTATTCAACTTGTATGCAGAACACATCATGTGGTGTGCAGGGCTTGACAAATGCAAGGCTGGGGTAAAAATTGCTGGAAGAAACATTAACAACCTTAGATATGCAGATGACACCACTTTGATTGCCGAAAGCAAGGAGGAGCTGAGGAGCCTTCTAATCAAGGTGAAAGAAGAAAGCGAAAAGCTGGGTTGCAGTTAAACATAAAAAAAAAAACCAAGATTATGGCAACAAGAATGATCGACAACTGGGAAATAGAGGGAGAAAACGTGGAGGCCGTGACAGACTTTGTATTTCTAGGTGCAAAGATTACTGCAGATGCAGACTGCAGCCAGGAAATCAGAAGATGCTTACTTCTTGGGAGGAGAACAATGTCCAATCTCGACAAAATAGTGAAGAGTAGAGACATCACACTGGCAACGAAGATCCGCATAGTTAAAGCAATGGTATTCCCCATAGTCACCTACAGATGTGAGAGCTGGACCTTAGGGAAGGCTGAATGAAGGAAGATAGATGCTTTTGAACGTGGTGTTGGAGGAAAGTTCTGAGAGTGCCTTGGACTGTGAGAAGATCCAACCACTCCATACTTCAGGAAATAAAGCCTGACTGCTCATTGGAGGGAAGGATAGTAGAGGCCAAGATGAAGTACTTTGGCCACATCATGAGAAGACAGGAAAGCTTAGAGAAGACAATTATGCTGGGGAAAATGGAAGGAAAAAGGAAGAGGGGCCGACCAAGGGCAAGATGGATGGATGGATGGGATGGATGGATGGGATGGGATCCTTGAAGTGACTGGATTGACCTTGAAGGTGAAGGATTGACCTTGAACAGTATTCAGAATGAAGGCACAGCGTTTGTGGGTGGAATCCCTGTTGTTGGATAGATCTTACTGATTTAGCTGTAATTGTAACTTCTGATTTCTGCTTCTTTTTCTTCTTCTTTCCCTTTTAATTAGTGTCTCCATTTGAAGACCTTTTGTGTGGCACAATGCACTAGAATTATACTAGGGTTGTCAAAGAACAATCTTTGCTGATTAAGCAAAACAGTGGCTTACCTTGAACAACTGATCCTTTCCCACTTAAATGTTTGTTCTGTCACAGCATTCCTAATAGGAAAGACAGAATAATAAGACTTCATAATGTGTATGCATATATCTCTTTTTTAACTGGTGTATTATATATTAAGGACTTTATTAACTCTGAATAAAATACTTTGATCATTCTTTTCAGTTCAGGTCCAGAGCTGGCCCCATATAGTTTGATACATAAGGCAGTAAACAAGATGTCTGTCCTTCCCATTCCACGTACAAGAATTGATTGGATTGGCCTTTGAGCCTTTCTTCCATCCTTGCAGTGAGAGAGCATCATTTCCCAGGCCTGAAGGCAGCAAGCTAGGCTATAGGCGGTTGTCTTTTCTTCTCCAGCTCCATGCTGCCACCTTCCAGCATCTGCAACCAGAGTACTACTCAGCCAATACTGCTAAGGTTACCATCAACATCCAGATAAAATCAGTTGTAATGTAAGAATAATAATGCTACTACAGAATAAAATAACAGCCAACAAGAGGGGATTAAATCAATTCATTAACTTCATTTGAACCCCTAGACTCAAATACCATTTTTAAAAATCTGTGCTTCTTGTGATTGTCAAAGGAAAGTAGTGAAGTAGCTCATTTGGCCCCTCTGCAAAGGGTGCAGTGCCAGAATCCAACATCTAGTACCTGCACCACATGACTGTCTCTTCAAATCTGTCAAAACCCAGCTTTGCATCAAGTACATTATCTAGGCTTATATGCTGGGCTGTCACTGAGTTATCACGTGATCTAGGCTAGACCAAGGTGCCCGAAGTCCTGATGCATGCAAGTTATTGTGTCATGTGCGGAATAAGACCACACAAACAGCACCTCTCCCTTGACAGTCAAAATACAGTAATAACAAAGTAAACTATTAACCATTTTTTGCCTTTCTATTACACTCAAAATATTTCATCACACTAGAGAATGAATCCACTTTAAATCCGGTTGCTGCCTTCAGAATTCTTGGGTTTGTGGTTTAGGGAGGAGCCTTTAACAGCTTCACTAAACTACAAACCCCAGAATTCTGCAGGAGGCACAAACCGGATTTAAAGTAGATTCATTCTCTAGTGTGATGAAGTAGAAATCTATATTCAGTGACAGTTGCCTCATTCTGCCTCACCCTAAGTAATGGTAGATCTAGCCCTGGCTGATTGCATTATACATTGAATTCAATGTTTTCTTAAATCTGGTAAGAATAAATACAAGATGATTTCTTATCTTTTATAAATGGACTCCTTGAACTAATCGATAACACAATATAACAAAATTTGAAAAAAATGTTCATGGTTTGAAAGTGTTATTTGCTGTTTAGTTGTGCTATATTTACTTTGAAAGTATACTTTATACTTTTGCAGCTGCCACAAAGTATGTTAAATTGGTTAAGACTCTATGAAATATTCATTGAAAAACTACAGCAAAATATGCTACAGAATGTTCCACAAAAACAAAGTTTTTGCAATTTAATAAAAAAAATTCCCATGTTTAAATGACAGAACCAATTAGAAAATGAAATTTATAGCCCTTCAACAAAAATTGTGTTACATAGTGTAATTTATGAAATTATAATAATAACCAAGGTCACTGTGATTCATGATAAAGGGATATTCATTTCTTGTTCCTGTATAGAAAAATACTTCTAAAAATCATCTGAAAGTCAGTCAGTTGTTTCCTGTGAGAACATTTAATCTACAAATGAAAGGCCTTTCCTTCTCTGACCTTATTTTGTTTTTTTTAAAAAAAACCAGATACAAGATATGAAGGAAACAAAGAATAAAGGCATCTCTTCAGAAAGAAATGGGCGTGTTGTATGTTTGGAAAGGAAACAATACTCTAATCTTTAGCTGCAACACACTCTATCCTCTTTATTGAGTCTCATAATGGCAATGGAAATTTTCATTTAACTAAGCCCCAAAGAGGCTTCTATATTACTTACTCTAGCAACTCCTTAAGCAAAAGAGCTTGGAGATGTGACTTTTTTAATTTGAATACTAAGCCAAGCAAGAAGCAGGTGCCATACATATGACACATCAATTAAAAACAAAATATCATATCCTTTTATAAATGTAGCTACACAGAGACCTTTTATTCCCCTTTTTGTTCTGGTATTGTAGTACTACAATTCTATTCCTATTTACTCAGAAATCTCACTGGTTTTAATGGGAGTTTGTTGCATTCAGACATTAAGATTATAGTACAGGTAAAGGTTTCCTCTGACGTTAAGTCTAGTTGTGCCCAACTCTGGGGCATGATACTCATCTCCATTTCTAAGCTGAAGAGCCGGCATTGTCCATAGACACCTCCAAGGTCATGTGGCCAGCATGACTGCATGGAGCGCCGTTACCTTCCCTCCAAAGCAGTATCTATTGATTTACTCACATTTGCATGTTTTCAAGCTGCTAGTTTGGTGGAAGCTGGGCCTAACAGCGGGAGCTCACCCCTCTTCCCAGATTCAAACCACCAACTTTTCGGTTAGCAAGTTCAGCAGCTCAGAGGTTCAACCTGCTGCACCACCATATCATTCTGTCTATATTTACTGTATACTCTGTACCTACACATAGAAAGAATAGATCCCATTCAACCCAATAAGATTTATTTCTTTTTAGACACATATGGGACTGCACTGTAAATGTCAACTCTACTATGCAAGGTTCATTAGGGCTGGAAAACAATAATTCAATTTTCTTTTAAAACACACACAGACACCTCACTCACATTCTACACCCAATGTGATACATTTCCCTTTGTTCTTTCCTCAAAGATTATGTTTGAAGACTTTGAACATGGGTTGGACTGGATGGCCTTGTGGTCTCTTGAACTCTATAACTACTGGTTCTGAATCATTTTGATATAGCTTACAAAATTAAATGCTGTTAAATGACTCTAGGGAACAGAAACTAAAATGCCTTACATTAGAAAAAGAAATGTGAGCACAATAGAGCCTAATTGTTTAGACCTCTTGGGGAATTATCACCATCACTACCTACCTCATTTATACAGTACTGTAGAATACTGGCCAGACATGTTTTGATTTTTTTTTTCATATTCCCAATTGGTTGGGGGTGCGGTTGTGTGTGTGTGTGTGTCAGGAGCAACTTGAGAAACTACAGTCACTTCTGGTGTGAGAGAATTGGCCGTCTGCAAGAACATTGCCCAGGGGATGGCCATATGTGTTACCATCCTGTGGGAGGCTTCTCTCATGTCCCTGCATGAAAAGCTGTAGCTGACAGATGGGAGTTCACCCTGCTCCCTGGATTCACACCACCGACCTTTCAGACAGCAGTTCAGCTGGCACAAAGGTTTAACCCATTGTGCTTCCGGGGGTTCCTTCCCAATTGGCTATAAAAAGAATTCCCAATTGGTGAATGTCTATGACATATATATTCTTTTTCTTCCCCCTCCTCTAATGTATGCTATATGAAGTAGAACCAGTCACCCAAGTAAAAGTGCATAATACTCAAAGTCAGCCAAATTATTTTGACATCATGAATATAGCCGAGAAGCACCTCTCCTCTGGCAATCAAAATACAATAATAATAAAGTAAATTACTAGCCATTTCCTCCCCTTTTATTACAGTATATTAAAAATCTGCTTCTTGAGGCAGATGCGTCACCCTGCCTAGTGATCAAGTGGGCCATAGCTACTTTCAACCCCCTTTTGCTGAACTATTTTAACAACAGCCTACTTAATGACCTAGTTTAGGCATAGCATTTTCCTTTCCCTACCTGTCTTTTGATGGCTCTGCATTTCACCAATACAGTCACATAAATGTATCACATACATTGAGTTTCTGCGCAAAGGAGGGATTTAGGCATAAGAAGTAGCCACATGTCATACAATGGTGACATTCAGTTTGAGAAAACAATAAGATAATGATGATAATAATGATGGTGATGATAATGCCAGTTTTTTCTCTTTTAAAGAGACTGCATAAGTCTATGAAGGGATGGATTCCTAACTGATCTTTCCTAGGAGAGCGATCATTATGATTCCTTAAAACCTCTGACAGACCATCACCAAGTCTCATGCAAAAACCTCCAGACTTCTACGCATGTGTACCATGCAATGCAGATCACTTACCTCAATCCACAACCATGCTCCAGAAAAGCTCCTACAGTCTATGGTAGTCTAAGCAGGTTCTGGCCTCCAGCGATGTTCTGCTCTCGCAATGCTGATCTCTGCTCGTGTGTGTTGTGCGTCGGATGATAGAACAAAGTGCTTCTCTGCTTGAAGGCAGCCTGAGCAGCACATCGAAGTGCCGGAGGAGTCAAGAGCAAACTGAGCAGGCACTACCCACTTGCTCTGCATGCAAGCATGCTCACGTGCACAATCCAAAACAACATACAGTCAAGCGCACTGCTGCTGAGAAGGACCACTGCCCCCAATCCTCCTATACCAAACCATACACATCACACTGGCAAGAACAACGCCTTTGGCTTCTTTCCATCCTGTTCTCATTCTAGTAGACCCTCCAACCCACCCTCAACAAAAAGAGGCAAAACTGACCCTGACCAATCAAAATGCCACGGCAGAAGACTATCTACTGTTGCCATGGCAACAAGCCCAGCGAGCATTTCAATGCACATGGTACAAAAAGGAAGGGGAAAAGGAGGGCAGAGACAGAGGGGCTGAGAGAAATGCTCTAGGGTAGGGCCAGAATTGTACTCATCTATCTACAGCAGTGGCTCTCAACCTTTTGTCCCCAGATGTTTTTGGCCTTTAACTCCCAGAAATCCTAACAGCTGGTAAACTGGCAGGGATTTCTGGGAGTTGTAGGCCAAAAAAATCTGGGGACCCCAGGTTGAGAACCACTGATCTACAGCAAGAAGGAAAAGGAATTGTAGTCATTCTTAACTAATATTGTGTCGGGACCTCATCCTGAAGTCAAATAGTAACTCCAGGTCCCATTGTTCAGATGTGAGTTCTAAGTTCTAAGTAAATAGGTGTTTTTGTGATTCCTGATTGCCTTTTCAGCCCAAAAACTGCTGCTCAAAAACTTTAGTTGGTCTAAAGAGCAGCAGCCAGACTGCTAGCCGGGGCTGACTACAGGGAGCATGCAACTCTGTTGCAACAATTCCACTAGCTACCAACACGTTTCCGGGCACAATTCAAAGAGCTGATTTTGACCTACAAAGCCCTATATGGCTCTGGTTCAGGTTATCTAAAGGACTGCATCTCCTTCTATGAACCTGTCAGACATCTATGATCAGCTGAGGAGGGCCTTCTCACTGTCCCACTACCTGCTCAAGTGTGCTTGGTAGGAACATGGGATCAAGCCTTTCTGGTGGCTTCTCCCAAACTGTGGAACTACCTCCCAAGAGAGACCAGGATGGCCCCATCCCTGCTGGCCTTCTGCAAGTAGGTAAAGACCTTTCTCTGCCAGCTGACATTTGGAGGATAATGGGCACATTGTTGGGGAGGTTGTGGGTGGAATTGGGGGGGGGGGCTGTTTATGTGTTTTAAATGCATTCAAATTGTGTTTATTGCATGTTTATTGTATTTTTAACCTAACACACACAATACTGTTCAATTGTTGTTTTTTATTTTTTGTATTTGCTTTGTATTAAATTGATCAAAGTATTTGGTTGTTAGCTGCCTTGAATCCCCTTAGGGAGAAAGGCAAGTTAAATATAAAGTTAATAATAAGAATAATAAGAATACATTGTTTCACAGTGTTTGCATTCTCAGGAGAATTACTGAGATGTAGCTACATCATTGTGACCATTACACAGGCAAAGCCAGCAATGTGGTCACTATCCAGCAGCTTCCATTGTAAATCAGAACACCAGGTATGTGCCCTGGTATGGATAATCATAACTCACTAAAAGGGTTGCATATTTTATCAGAGGTGTAGCTGCATCACTGTACAAGTGATGTTGAGCATCAACCCCCTCCCCTTGTCAAATTATGTTGAATTCCTTTCCGGACCGACAGCGGAGCCAGCCAGTAGCAGCTACCAGCAACTTTGATACTTCTCACAACAATTTTCCCCCTTTTTATTAGTTTTATTACATAGTAACCCTTCAATAAATGTGCACCACAGTGCGTTATCCTCTTTATTTCCATCTTTGTATCTCCTTTGCCATTTGTGTCTTTCTCTCCCACTTTCGCTTCTTGCAGCTGGCCACTACAGCCCTTGGAGTGGGACACTTCTTCTTTTCCCCCTTATATTTACTTAACCTCCACTCCAATGAACCTCCAGTCACATTCACCCCTTGGGTACTCCTGGCTCCCATGATTAGGTCCCCCATTTGTGTATATGTTTAATGTGTTATATTTTCTGTTCTATATAAAACACTTTTTGGAGAATTAAGCCACCGATCTGAGGCTCAGGTAACCCTTCATCTGCACCCCTTGACCTGGGAGTCTCCGTCAATTCTTCCTGGTCATAATCAGAACAATAGGATCCATGCACCCTTTATCACTGGGATCAATCGATCTCTATTGATCCCCATAACCCCAAGTATGCAGAGGACGAAAAGATCTGTAAGCTGGGCTGCCCGCTCTTTGTGCAGTCACCTGGACATAAAGAGAACAATCCTCACCCAGCACTCCTCCAGTATGCCAGGAGGTCCTGTCCTGGTCATCCACAATGCCATTTCCCCTTTCCCAAGAACAGACTTCATGATCCCATCATCTTGGACAATATTCTGATTTGAAACTCAATGGACAGTAGCACCAGAGGTGCTAGACTCATTCGCTGAGTACTCATGAAACAATTATCTCAACAATAGAACTCATGGGATCTGAAGGCCCTTCTTTGTTTGTCCCAAAGCTGGGACATGGTAATCCCCTCATGACATTTTGCATTCATTTGCCTGGACAACCATTCTGCCCTGCCAGCCATTGGAGAGCAAGAATGTGCATTCGAAGCAGGGAACACTCTCTGATTGGCTGATGGGCGCTGATGTCCCACCTCTCAAAGGGAATCCTCCCCAGCTGGCCATGATGTCAACAGAGCTCCACCAATCAGCATGAAGCCAGCTCCAGCTGGAGCAAGTGTAGGAAAAACAAGGATTTCTATATATAAAAAGGTCTGTTTTTGCCATGCCAAATATCTCAGCTTCCTTTAGCGACTTACTGCAAACTGTCATCCCTTCCAGCTGGATCGCAGTAAAATATCTCAGTGCCTTTCTTCTTCAACTGGTGAGATCTCTTCATTAAGGAAAAATAGGTTATAGCTTCATAGGCGGTCTGCTGCTGGCAGGCATGTAGCCGGGGGGGGGGCTTGAGGGGCTTGAGCCCCCCCCCCCGAAATTCTCATGGTGGTCCGCAAGAAGGCCTTACTGGTGCATTATTTAAACTGTTATGTTTATTCATATCATGATCTGATCACCATACTCAATACATCCCACATGCATGGGGGTATTGGGGTAACAATACAAAAGGTTTGCTAGGGTAGACCCTCTTTCACTCAGACTCAGCCCCCCCCCCCCCCCCCAATCAAAATCCTGGCTATGGTCCTGGCTGGTGGTATCGATTCACTGCCTAACGGGTCTCGGTATCCATGCTCTGAAGTTTCGCTGTCCGCTGTCCTGATCTCACTATCAATGCTTCTCGTGCACAACTTAGACATTTATCTTTGAGAATAAGACTAGTTGAGCATACTTCAGATTAGTTGAGCATACTTCAGAGTAGACACATATAAGATTGCACCATAGCTTTCCTGTTGCAAAAAAAGTTGAAATCATGCCATTTTAAAATCTTGCATTATTCCCAATAGCAGTAACTAATTTCAGAATCATTTTAAAATGTTAAGCAAATTAACACAATGATTATTACAGTGATGGCAAAACTTCATTTTAGGAGACAAGCAAAGGAAAGAAATCTGGAAGAGATTGAAAGATCCACATCTCTCTCAGCTTTCAAAATTGTCCTCAAACTGATCATTGAAGCTGGCATACATTGCTACTTTCAACAAAAGGTAATAAGAAGTATTTAGCTACATTAAAAACAATAACAAATGACTTGTGAAAAAGGAAATGAACAGGAAACCTTGTTATTTCCACATTAATTCCCTACTAATACAGCATATGCTAGTACATACACTGTTGTTGCATGCTTTCTAATTGTAGTAATTCCAGCATTTTATGGTGTACAAAATATTTCAAATACCAAGGAATTACTTTGTGTATCTGTGTGTAGCATCAAGTGAGTCTCCACAAAATCTGCAAAATCAAGAAGTAAAACAAATTAAAACAAAATAACATAAAATTTGCCCATCTTCATTCTTAGACCAGCAAGTGAAAATTTCACTATAGGCAGAATATTAGATTTTTCTTCTTTTTTGAGCTTGGCCTTTAAATGCTGTAAAATTCCAGAATGTAGCGTTTAACTTTGCACTCTAATTTCAAATAGAAAACTTTTAGGGATACTCAAATGCCAGTAACACAAATTTTGGACTTTTTCCATTTATATTTTGATGCTATCCACACATCAATATTAGGTTTTCCCCACCTCTTCCTCAACATGCAACACTGCACTGTTTAAAACATAATCAGGCAGTGTCAAATGAGAACAAATAACTATGAGAAAGAAATATTTTGCATTCATTCTAATAAACCCTAGCTGAATCCAAAAAGGAACACAAATATTTCAAGATTCTTTCTGCTTCATTTATAATTTGTTCAGCACTGGCAATGAACAGAACTGCCAGCCTTTGTTAAGATTTCCAAAGAAGTGATGTCAGATTATATTAACATAAATGCCCCTTGCATCATCTGTGCAACTACTTCGCATGAAGACAGCACAAGATGTAGTTTAAAGCTTCTGCGCACAATATTTAATTATTTTTGTATTAAGTCCATGACATCACCTTGGAGCCATCTCTTCTCCCTTCAGCATAACAGGCTTTTATTAGCAAAAGGACATTCATGCCCAGAAAATACAAGAGTCCAACTGCTGCATCAAAGGATACACCAAATCTAATACTTTGAGCCCCCATTGTTTACTAGAATTAGGATCCCCTTGAAACTGCAAATAAGAAATGCTCTTTTGTATTTTCCTGCATGGCAAAATGCAGGTGGACTGGATGGCCTTTGGGATCTCTTCTCATTTTATGATTCTATGTTTTTCTATGATTCTACAAGTTGACCATGCAATCTTGCTGGAGAATCTATAGATATTATGACTCTAGCCTAGAACATGGGTTCTTATTTTTTCCCCACTCACAGCCCCTATCTGATTGAGAAATGTGTACATGCCCTCAGGTATATAGATACATAAAATAGGGATAAAAATCAGCACTGACATTTAATAAGTCAACATTTGCAAAGTTTGTAAAAGAGGGTAATTTTTCTTTTTATGGAGTACAGATAAATCATTTTCTGCAAAGTCCGCTTTAAACATTGCATGTTGTTGCTAAAAGATTTATGTAAATGGGTGGCATTCAGAGACCATTTAATATGACCAAATGTTTGTGCCCACAACACTGAGCTAAGGGGGGGGGGGCATTTGGGATTGGGGCCCACAGTTTCAGAAACAGTGGTTCAGAAGGTATATTACACTAGCCGCAACATCTAAACACTTTTTAAAAGCAGCACCACACAAACTGCATTACTGGTTCTGTGCCTTCAAGTTGTTACTGGCCTAGGGCAACCCGAAGGTGAACTTCTCATACGAGATTCAGACGAGTTTTGCCATTACCTTCCTCTGAGATCGAAGAATTTGCACAAGGTCACTCTATGGCTGGGCTCATAATCGATTGGATATTGGTAATCACTGGTAACATAACCAAATGGAGGATTATGACCTGTTAGGATCATAACCTATTGGATCATTGGAAAACCATAATCTTTATATCTTTTAAGAAAAGAAACGGTATCCATGTGCATTTATGCTTGACAATTGGTTTTCAGCTACTAGACTGATTTCCAGGTGACTCTGAACTATTAGGAACAGAGAATATGCCAATGGGCAAGATAGATAGATAGATAGATAGATAGATAGATAGATAGATAGATAGATAGTAGATCTCTAGAAATGTTTAGTGTTCAAAAACACATACTCTCCCATAAATATCTTGTATCCATTTCATGCTCTCAGGAGACAAAAATTCACGTGGACTTCTTTAAAATAACATGTTTGATGTACTCACAACTTCATGTATTTCAATATACAGGCACAATTCTTGTTAGATTAAACTTTAAAACATTTTAGTCTGTGTATTTAACTTTCAATCTTTATCATTCCCTTCAACACTATACAGTTCTGTACAACTCTCCTTTATAACTATGTGCTTCCAACTGTCATCTTCAACTGAGTTCTTTAACTGTGTTCTAAACAGACCCTGATCTGGTCACATGGTCAGCAGCCCCTCTTACAACTTCAAGAACATAGAGTTAGGAAAAACTGCATACCAAAGAACACGTATACACGTACTTATTTATGACATTTATATGGCACCCTTTTCACCCTGAAGGAGACTCAGAGCAGCTTACAAGTTATATGTACATGCAATATATTATATTATTAGCATAGTACAATATTAGTATTATATATTACTATATTGTACTATACCATTAAACAGTAATATTATTAGTAATATTTTGGGGGCAAAGAAACCAAAATATTTTCCCAAAGGCAGGAGCCCCCTTTCCAATGGGGAGGGCGAGGAAGGACACAATGAAAGTTGAATCTTTTAAACTGCAAAAACTATTTATTGCGTGGCCATAGCAATAACAACAAACAAGCATACCGGAATGCAATCAAAGGGTTTGTTGCCACCCCTATGGGGATGCAGGGATTTTATCACTTTGGTAGTAAATGGAATATACATTTTCATTGGTTTCCAAAGACAAATCATTCATTGGTCTAAGCTAGCTATACAGTTGTTCATTAGTTACTTATGATTTTGATTGGCATTATAGCACATGTGGGATCCTAACAATAGCACAACTATAGTCTATTGTTTTCTGACCATGACTGTCTTAATGAATCAATCTTATCTGTTAGTCTGTTGCAAACATGGCTCCAGAGCGACTAGGAAACTTGGGGAATACTAACTACCCACTAGCTAGCTGTACAATACTTATTTGGCCCAAGTCTGGCCATGGGAAATGCTGCAAGATTCAGCTCCATCTTTAATGTTTTTCATCTTACCAATGCATAGCTTTGCCAAATTACAGTTACTGTCTTTTTACAGTGATACTAAACACAAGCAGGTGTTTAAATGGTTCAGACTGGTGGTAACACTGGGCCCATAGCCTGTTGGGAGTTGTAGATATAAATAAACAGAATCTTTCACTGTTTTTGAGCCAAAATATATCCTGCAGTATAATAATGTGTCACTCAGATTTGTGTAAAGAGTAACAGTAACATTACTTCAGTTCAAAAGGTCAAACAGAGAAACAATATATACAGCAGTCCCTCTGAATTCTTACAGAACAGAGGGAATAAACAGTCTTTTTGTTGTTGTTGTTCATTCGTTCAGTCGTCTCCGACTCTTCGTGACCTCATGGACCAGCCCACGCCAGAGCTCCCTGTCGGCCGTCACCACCCCCAGCTCCTTCAAGGTCAGTCCAGTCACTTCAAGGATGCCATCCATCAATCTTGCCCATGGTCGGCCCCTCTTCCTTCCACCTTTCCCAACATAATTGTCTTCTCTAGGCTTTGCTGTCTCCTCATGATGTGGCCAAAGTACTTCAACTTTGTCTCTAGTATCTTTCCCTCCAGTGAGCAGTCAGGCTTTATTTCCTGGCGGATGGACTGGTTGGATCTTCTCGCAGTCCAAGGCACTCGCAGAACTTTCCTCCAACACCACAGCTCAAAAGCATCGATCTTCCTTCGCTCAGCCTTCCCTAAGGTCCAGCTCTCACATCCGTAGGTTACTACAGGGAATACCATGGCTTTGACTAGGCGGATCTTTGTTGCCAGTCTGATGTCTCTACTCTTTACTATTTTATCGAGACTGGACATTGCTCTCCTCCCAAGAAGTAATCGCCTTCTGATTTCCTGGCCACAGTCTGCATCTGCAGTAATCTTTGCGCCTAGAAATACAAAGTCTGTCACGGCCTCCACATTTTCTCCCTCTATTTTCCAGTTGTCAATAATTCTTGTTGCCATAATCTTGGTTTTTTTTACGTTTAGCTGCAACCCGGCTTTTGCGCTTTCTTCTTTCACCTTGATTAGAAGACTCCTCAGCTCCTCCTCGCTTTCGGCCATCAGAGTGGTGTCATCTGCATATCTGAGGTTGTTAATGTTTCTTCCAGCAATTTTTACCCCAGCTTTGCATTCATCAAGCCCCGCACATCGCATGATGTGTTCTGCATACAAGTTAAAAAGGTTGGGTGAGAGTATGCAGCCTTGCCGTACGCCTTTCCCTATCTTGAACCAGTCTGTTGTTCCGTGGTCAGTTCTTACTGTTGCTACTTGGTCCTTGTACAGATTCCTCAGGAGAGAGACAAGGTGGCTTGGGATGCCCATCCCACCAAGAACTTGCCACAATTTATTATGATCCACACAGTCAAAGGCTTTAGAATAGTCAATGAAGCAGAAATAGATGTTTTTCTGAAACTCCCTGCCTTTCTCCATTATCCAGCGGATATTGGCAATCTGGTCTCTTGTTCCTCTGCCTTTTCTAAACCCAGCTTGAACATCTGGCAACTCTCGCTCCATGTATTGCTGGAGTCTTCCTTGCAGAATCTTGAGCATTACCTTACTGGCATGAGAAATAAGGGCCACTGTATGGAAGTTGGAGCAGTCTTTCGCATTTCCCTTTTTTGGTATGGGGATATAAGTTGATTTTTTCCAGTCTGATGGCCTTTTAAATAGTCTTTAAAATATGCTTCATGCCTTAGAAATTATCAGGCTTCAGAGAACTGGCAGCCACTTCCTTCCTGGCAGTTCCTGGCAAAGCTTTCTTCACTCTCCAAGGTGAAAGTGGCAGTTAAAACCGTTTCTCACTAGAGACAGTAGTCAATCGGAATTCTGGCTCCTGGCATGCCCAGCCAATCAGCTGCCAACACGTATTTCCAGTCAACCCATCACATCATGGTGCCCTTTTACAAATCCCCACAATAGACTATAGTTGTGCTATAGTTGTGTTATTGTTAAGGTCCCACGTGTGCTATGATGTCTATCAAAATCATAAACAACCAATGAACAACTGTACAGCTAGCTTAGACAATGAAATGATTTATCTTTGGAAACCAATGAGAATGTGTATTCAATTTACTGCCAAAAATGATAAAAACTCTGCAACTCCATTGAGGGTTGCAACAAACCCTTTGACAACATTCCTGTATGCATGTTTGTCATTATTGCTATGGCTATGCAATAAATAGGGTTTTGGGGTTTTTTTACAGTTTGAAGATTCAATTTTTGTAGTGTCCTTCCTTGCCCTCCCCACTGGAAAAGGGGCTTCCTGCTTTTTAGAAGTATTTTGGTTTCAGTGCCCCTACAGAGGAGGCTTGAGAAGGTTGCCCATTTCCAAGAAGGAGATTCAAACCATAGCAGTCACAATGAATCCTACAAAGTGCATTATAGTAATCTAATTCAGGGATAGGTAAAACGTAAAGGTTTCCCCTGACATTAAGTCCAGTTGTGTCCAACTCTAGGGATTGGTGCTCATCTCCATTTCTAAGCCGAAGAGCCAGTGTTGTCCATAGACACGTCCAAGGTCATGTGGCCAGCATGACTTCATGGAGCACCGTTACCTTCCTGCTGGTGCGGTACATATTGATCTACTCACATTTGCATGTTTTCGAACTACTAGATTAGCAGAAGCTGGGGCTGACAGTGGAAGTTCACACCGCTCCCTGGATTCAAATCTACAACCCTTCGGTCAACAAGTTTAGCAGCTCAGTGATTTAACTTGTAGGGGCAAAGAAACAAAAAAAATTCCCCAAAATGAAGGAGCCCCTTTCCAATAGGGAGGGCGAGGAAGGACACCACGAAAACTGAATCTTTTAAACAACTATATTTTCTGTAAATATAGGCCTATTGGAGAAACGGGCCAATATGGCAGTAAATCATGACATACAGGTATTGGGAACATCTCTGAAAATTCCCCTTTTAAAACCACGTCCCCTCTAAACCCACTGCGCCACCAGGGGCTCCAAATTCAGAGATAATGAAAGCATAATGTTGGCATGCTGACCAAAGCTGGGCATTCCAGGCCACAGCAGCCCACCCTGGCCTTTCAGGAGTTGTAGTGGGCTCAAGATGTGATCCTGATCTTGCAGAGGCAATCCTATCCAGAATGAGGCATAATCCTGTAATAATCCAAGCCCAAGTGCCTTGGACATAAAAGCGTAATTAACAATACATAAGCCATCGTTAAAACAGTAAAACAGTCTCATCAGCCATATCGTCATTCCAGTCACATTCCCTGAAAGTGTTGCTTGCATCTATTGCCTGGTTCCAAAACCATGCTTTTAGATCCTTTTGAAAAACTAGGCTGGATGTGGCCAATCTTACCTCAGTTGGGAGTGTGTTCCATAGGCGGGGGGCCACTGCCGAGAAGGTCCTGTCTCTTGTCCCCGCCAAGGACATTTGTGCTGTTGACGGGAGCGAGAGCAGGGCCTCCCAGGATGATCTTAGGTTTCGAGGTGGGACATAGGGGTGGATGCGTTCAGACAAGTAAGCTGGGCCAGAACTGTATAGAGCTTTATAGGTCAAAACCAACACTTTGAATTAGGCTCAGAGGTGCACCGGCAGCCAGTGAAGCTGGCACAACAGGGGGGTGGTATGCTCCCTGTATGTCGCCCCAGTTAGTAGTCTGGCGGCTGATTAGCTGACGTTTCCGAACAGTCTTCAAAGGCAGCCCCACGTAGAGCACGTTGCAGTAATCTATTCAGGATGTAACTAGAGTGTGGACCACCGTGGCCAAATCAGACTTCCCAAGGTACAGGTGCAGCTGGCGCCCACGTCTTATTCAAGCTCCTCCAGCCCTTCCACAGGCTCCTTGGTACCAGCTGTAAAAGAAATAGAACTAGAGATGCTTCTTGCATTTCACCACTCCCTGGCATGCCAATTACCACAGCAAACAGCTCGCCTTATTTACAGTGTTGTTGTTTTGTGTTTTTTGTCATGTCAGGAGCGACTTGAGAAACTGCAAGTCGTTTCTGGTGTGAGAGAATTAGCCGTCTGCAAGGACATTGCCCAGGGGACAACCGGATGATTTGATGTTTTTATCATCCTTGTGGGAGGCTTCTCTCATGTCCCTGCATGAGGAGCAGGAGCTGGAGCTGATAGAGGGAGCTCATTCGCCTCTCCCCGGATTCGAACCTACGGTCTATCATGTGATTTTTATTAAGGGCCCCGCCCCCTCCCCTTCCCGGGAGGCAATGACGTCACAGGGCACGTGCCTCTTCTAACGGTCACCCCCCTCCTCCCTCCTCCCAACGGCGTCCTACATAAAACACCACAAAAAAGGGGGAGGGGGAACTGCGCGTGCAAGGGGTTGAAAAGGAGGCAACTGCGCATGCGTCCCTCTCAACATTCCACCGTCGCACACTGTGGCAGTTAACGCCTTTAATAGGCTCTATGGTTCTATTGAGCAACAACAGATCTTAGAAGCCAACGAGGCTCGCGGAGTGTTGAATTATGAGTCAAGCCGGCTCCCGTCCGTCTCCCGTGGCCACGCCCCCAACGATTGCCCGGTGACGTCACCATGACGCAACGTTGGCGGCAATTTGGAATCCGAGAGCGCGCGCTTCCCGTTTGTGGCCATGACGACCCTGGCCGCCTTTGACAAGTTGCCCACGCTTAATACCGCCACAATTTTGGTATGTATTTGAGAACAGGTAAAAGAAAGCGCGAAGGGGAGCTTCCTCCGTGTCACCCGCTCTCCTCCATTTGGCTTTTCGGCGACTCCTTCCTGATTTAAGTATTTTAGGTTGAGAAAAGCGAGGCTTCGTCTCAGCCTATTAGAATCATAGTTCAGCCCTTGAGCCCGCCTTCCGGCTCTCCTAATTGGTGGTTACCTTCTGTGACTTTTTTCTCATTGGTTCACTGGTTCTGTCATTGCCATCCGACAGGACAGTAGTAAGAGGTAAACATAATGGCTGTGGTCCATGTCTTCCTTCCTCGCAGGCTTGATTTTAGTGGAGAGATCTGCTGCTCAACCATGAAATGAAAGAAAGCTGCCAAATACACACGGGTTTTGTTTTGTTTTTTGCATTATGCCTGATCATTGTTACTATGCATTTTAATTTATTAAAATATATGTATTCTGAATTTCTGCATTCTGAATTTAAATTCATAGCACTGGTTAAAAATGTAAAATGTAAAATGATCCAAATAGATATAGAATCACATAATTATAAGTTGAAAGAGAACACATAGGCCATCATCTAGTCCAACCCCCTGCCATGCAGGAAAAGCACAATCAAAGTACCCCTGACAGATGGCCATCCAACCTCTGTTTAAAAGCCTCCAAAGAAGGTGCTTCCACTTATTGGGTGTATGTACACTGTAGAATTAATGCAGCTTGTTGTTAAAGGCTTTAATGGCCAAAATCACTGGTTTACTGAGAGTTTTCTGGGCTGTATGGCCATGTTCCAGAAGCATTCTCTCCTGACGTTTTGCCCACATCTATGGTAGGCATTCTCAGAGGTTGAGGGGTCTGTTGGAAACTAGACAAGTGAGGTTTATATATCTGTAGAATGTCCAGGGTGGGAAAAAGAACTCTTATCTGCTTGAGACAAATGTGTATGTTGCAAATGGCCACCTTGATTAGCATTTAATGGCCTTGCACCTTCAAAACCTGACTAGTTGCTGCCTGGAGAAATCTTTTGTTGGGAAGTGTTTGCTGGCCCTGATTGATTCTTATCTCCAATTCCCCTGCTTTTTGAGTATTACTCTTTATTTATTCAGTGCCGTTTGACAACACTTTAACAGCCTTGACTCAATGTTATGGGATTGTGAGAGTTGTAGTTTTACAAGTTCTTTAGCCTTCTATGTCAAAGAGTGCTGGTGCCTTATCAAACTCCCAATCCCATAGCATCGAGCCATGATAGTTAAAGTGGTGCCTGCAGGGCTTGTTCCTCAACAAGCATGCTGCGTCAACTCAGGTTTTCTGTGAAAGACTCCCACTGACCACTTTTCTGATTCTTATGGACCACTGGTTGGGAACCACTGGAATGTAGAGAATAGCGAGAAAGAGCGAATGCTTTTTGTTGTGTATTCTTAATTGTTTTCTGTCTTTTTTATAGCTAGTGGGAACAAATACTGTTTTCCAGCAGCAGTTAGCAGAGACAATTCTTAAGGAAAAACAAGATTTAAAAGTAAACATGTAAGTGGCAGAAATGGATAAACTTCTTTTGTTTAAGTTGTTTGAAAGGTAACAGCTTTAACTTTCACACCCGTTGTGTGTTTCTGAAAGTCATGGCCATTCTAAAGTAATGAATGTCTTATTCTATGAAATGGATGTGTTCTGTGGTAAAGTGCAGTTCCCTAACATGAGAGAAGGCTTCTGACCTCAACATTGATGAAACATATCACCTTTTTTTTCTTTCAGTCACTTGACAACCTTTCTCCCTTTACCTGCGGAGAGAGATCACATTCGACCCCGAATTGACCTGATTGTCTTTATCATTGACATTCAGAACAAACACAGGTATGTGCAAAAAATAACAACCACCACCTTTAAGGAAGGGAGGTATATATATTTGTTTTTGTTTGTAAAGTTAAGGCCATTGTAACTGGAGTATTTGGCAAAGAATATCCAGGCTCAGGTGCCTATATAGCTGTGAATCCCATAGAATATGTCAGGCAACTTAATATGTCCCGTAATGCACTCTGAGAAAATCCACTAGAGAAGAGAACAGCAGTGTGGACATTTCTTATACAATTTTACTAATAAAATGCTGGTCATATGATACCGCTGTTTTATTTTGATTTTCAATTATTTCAGAACCCAATAATATGCGATCTTACATTATTTTTGCATTCCATGTTATTAATTAGCCTAACTAGAAGTTGAAATAGTTTTCATACCAAACATACCAAAGCAGCATGTGGAAAGGTATCCTTCCTATTACACCCACTATTATCAATGGGATCTAGTACTGTATCTGAATAAGAATAGCGCAAGCAAAGCATCTTCAATCAGGCAGTACCTTAGCAAGTGATATCTTTTGATGCATCTGAAAAAATAGTTAGGTACTTTGATTGTGTTCCTGCAGGGCAGAGGTTGGATTGAATAGCCCTTGTGGTCTCTTCCAGTTTTATGATCTTGATCAGCGTAGGCACCTTCCACACAGCTGAATAAAATCCTACATTTTCAGCTTTGAAATGGAATATATGGCAATGTGGACTCATATAACCCAGTTCAAAGGAGATATTGTGGGATTTTCTGTTTGATATTCTGGGTTATATGGCTGTGTGGAAGGGCCCAAAGTCACGGACGTTATGCTTTTCTAATAAAAATAGGGTTGGCTTAGGTATTATGCTCTTATTGAATTCATAATTCCTAACTCCACAATAAATTTGTATGTAAATCTATTGAGCAGATTCTCTTGCCTTTCTCTCTCTCACTCTGTATGATATTTGATAGCCTTCTATAGTGAAAGTACTAGATCTCTCCAAGGAGATCACTCCAAATTCTCCTTTATAACTAATTTTATTATTTTATATCCTCTTTCATCAGTTTTAAAGAAATCGAAGCATCGCTGATACATATTGATGCCAATTTTTTCCTCGGAAAAGTGTGCTTTCTGGCCACAGGTGGTATGTATGAGACATCTTTCCTGTTTCACACATTATTCTTTAGGTGTTTTTCAATGGTCAGTGCCTTTAAAAGGAAAGTCAATAATTCTGCTCTACAGCAAGTATTTCACCTTCACTTGAATGGTGCTTTTGGACCGGCTTCTTCCTTCCCACTCTTCCAATTTATGACTGCACTCCTGCTCTACTTGGGGATTGCCTTGTGACCAGGCTTTGTTTTGGAGTACTATCAATCACACAGAAGAGTACACTGTTTGGTCTTGTTTTCACTTAAACAATAGTCAGCAGAGGTCTTGGGAAATTATTGTGCTTTCCTTACATAAAATTAAAAGTATTGGAAGGCTCAGCAAATAAAAAATTAAGATGCAATCCAAAAGAACATTGTTATTGTATCAGGAAAAAATAAGTTGCAAATCTGAACAGGTTTTCTTTTTTTGTTCCTCTTTTTGTAGTTGGTAGAATGAACCAAATCAGTGTGGATACAAATGCTGTCTTGAAGCTGGCAGATCGCTACTGTAGTCCTGTTCTGTTTTGTGAGCTGGAAGTAAGGATCCTTTAAAATGTTGTTTTAAAACTATATGTAGCATGAGTTAGTAAAACTTTAAAAATCCCAACAGCTTCAGTGAATCATATTGTATCTTATCTTTACTAGCATGCATCTTGTTTCTGTTCTCAACTGTTATGCCCTCTGGTACAACTTTTTAATAAGCAAATGGAAGTATCAGTTTGGATGAATTAAAAAAGGTCTGAGATACTTTCCCCCTTGGGGCTAACTTATCAGTTATATGCTTTCAGTGATTAAAGACACTTTATTTCCTTGCTGTCCCTGGCCAGTTGTCTGTCAGAGAAACAATCAACTACCTTTGCAAAAGGTATAAGATAATTTGAATATTTTTGGGGTAGCACGTGGCTGTAGTTTGCAGACTCGTGAGCAAGGATGATTTTTAAAAGGTGGCAAAGCCTCTGTGTTTGTTACACCTTTCACCAAGAAACCACCGTTTTTGATCAGCCATACCTGTATTTTTTAAACTTAAAATTAGATTTGTTAAGACCATGTTTTGCCCTGCACAGCTTGCAGATGGATGCCTCCTGCAATGCTTGCTTTCAGGAAGAGTTTCCTGGTTTGCTGTAGATAGCTTGGCAGCAGTAATTGAACAATCTTTGCTCCTAGTTTTGGAAGCGAGGAGAAGCAATAACTACTTGCTTTCATGGGATATTCCAGCAATATTACCTTTCAGGTATATTGAAGTAGTATCTGCCCTCTGCTTTTGTTAGATGGTGAGACTGGACTGTAATAAGCTAGGGCTGATGTGGAGTGACCCTGTCTTTGAAGCTTTATCTAAAAGCCTGCTTGGTCTCCTCCAGTTCTGTAAAGCAAGCAGAATTGATACTGGCTGCTTTTCTTTTTATGTAAGGCAATATTTCTGTGTATCTTCCTTCAGTCCGTTGGAATGTTTGTGTTTCTTTTTTTATTTTCCCAGTGTGAGAAGATCAGAATTGCCACAGCACAAAGGCTTTTCCGGATGTTGCAAATATGCAGTGGTCATGTGCCAGGGGTGTCTGCCCTCTCCTTCAGTTCCTTAATGAAAAACTCGATTGATGACTCCAGTTTCATGGCCTAAATAGATTTTCAAGTTAACAGAAGCACACATAAACCATTTAAAGGAGGAACATGAAACATTGAACAAACATACATGTTTCAAATATAAAGTTTAAATAATGATCTTAATATGGGTCAGGAACATTAGAAATGGAAATTAGATAGTTTCAAAGAAATCAGTTATCACCCATATTATTGGCTTTCTAGTTTAGTATTTTGTTCACCCACATGTATGTTTATCCTCGTAGGAAATCTCCAGTATTATGTGTTCAGAAAAAAAAGTATTCTGGTTTACAGCGAAATAGAAGATAGGTAGACAGCTATAATGCAAGCAAATTTAAAGATGTTGTTTTCCTAGAATAGATGTGGCAAGCCCTTTAATCCCAGAATTGCAACTAGTGCAAAGGGGAAGAAGCTATTCACAAACCTGTACGTCACAATATGGTAGGAATCTAGTAGACGCTAATAATGATGCTTTGCTGATTAAAACAGGGTTCTAATTATAACAAATAGAGCATAAAATTTCAACAACCCTAGAGCACAAAATGTCATTAGTGTGTTTTTTATGGAGATTCAACCATCCCATCTGAGTAATAAATCTGTTCTCTGTTATTTAAAATATGTCTACAAAATAAAGTAGCAAATATTTTCATACTATGCTCAGTGGTTTATTTTCCTTCTTGACATCTTAAAATTAAAGATTGGTATCTTGGGTTATGGGTACCTTGAAAGATTGTTTCAGCTTTACGCCGCCCTGAGGCGTAAAGGCAACTTCAGGCTGAAATGGGTGGGATAAAAATGATGTAAATAAATAAATAATAAATTTAGCGACGAGAGAAAGCAGAACTTACATTCTTGAACGCAACTGCAGTATGGATTAACGGCAACACAAGTTTGCAGCCTTTTGTTGTGCTATAGTGGGCATATTCAATTCCTTTAATCCTGCAAATCTAGTTGTATGAATTTGACTACAAATATTTTTCACAATGAGATAAAGTTGTCTGAGTCTTTATTACTGGTACATCTTAAATTTTTAGTTTGAATAACAACTTAGGGGAATGTTAGGATTGCCTTTTAGGCTAATTCCTAAGAAAATAAATTATGTAACATGTATATTAATATGTGTATTAATGATCATCTTGTGATATTTAAAATAATAGCTTCTGATGGCAGAGAAGTTGACTTCTTTTTTAGCAGTTTCCCATCCATTAGGTAAAAGAATAACAAAGTCACTCCATGAATGGGGAAAATATGTGTTTGCTATCCTCCTCCCCCCCCCCCCCCCCCGATTGTTTCTTTCTTTGGTTATGCATGTGTGTTCTTGCTTCTTTCTCACTTTTTCTTTTAAGTTCTTGCACTAATGGTATTCTCCAAATAAGCCCCAAAGTTTGGGAATCCTTGCCATGACCTAATTTGAACTTTACTAGGCTTAAGGTGCATCTTAAGGTGTAACTACCCTGCCTCAATTCTGTGGAATAATGGGAATTATAGTTCTATAGAATTTAGCTATCTCTGCCAAAGACTGCTGATGCCCCACTAAACTACAAATCTCATGATTCCATCGTATGGAGCCATGGCAATTACAGTGGCATGAGACTGCATTAATTCTATAGTGTAGATGCAGCTTTCATTATCCCCCCCCCCCCCCCAAATAACATTGTACATTAAGAAAGGGCAGCATGGCAACAGTCAGCAGTTATCTGTGGCTTGGTGGATCATTCCAAGAATATTATATTAAAGGTTGTCACTTTTGCAGTCACAACCCAAAAAATCCGAGCTAAATAGTAAAGTCCACAGCAAAGGCTAGAAATGGCAATGGAGAGAGTTTGAGATGATACAAATGAGACATTGTTACTGTTATCATGTCACTGCTACTGTAATTTCAAAGGGTCAGTATGGAATAAGTTTTAATGTTTATATTAAAACATGCTTATTGTACTTTTAAAGGTTGCATATTATTTGATGTCATAGCCTATGGCTGGTACAATAAACAATTCATTCACATTGTACATAGCATAGCCATCCTAAAAGGATACTTCTTGCCACCTTTGTCCAAGGTAGGAAGACCTTCCAAACCTGGTCCAGGGACATTGGGAATCTCAATCCAGATCACATTGTTTCCCTGACAATAACTGTCTTTTCTATACTCAGTATCTGGGCTGCCACAGATTCCCAGGGGCTATTCCAATTCTTCAAAATGTGGAGATGCTTGAATATATGGTTAGTCAGAATCCAAAAATTACAGCAGTACAAGCAAGTCCACCAGCACCACCTTCTGGCTGTTGAAGATGATCAGAACTCTCTCCCTCTCCCTCTCCCTCTCCCTCTCTCTCTCTCCCCCCCCCCCCCCCAGGTTTAACCTGACAAGCCCCTAAAAGAATAGCATGTTTTGAAAATTAAGACGTTCAATGGATTCTCTGCAGCCATGACTAAATTCAGTAATCACAGTAAACCAAATGCTGAATTGGAAGTATACATGGATTCGATTGTCCACAGCTTCAAGATGTACAAATTGAAAAGTCTCTACAATTATATGTTAGATCAGTGTTTCTCAACCTGGGGGTCGGGACCAATGTGAGGGTCACAAGGGGGTGTCAGAGGGGTTGCCAAATACCATCAGAAAATTGTATTTTCTGTTGGTTATGGAGGTTCTGTGTGGGAAGTTTGGCCCAATTCTATTGTTGGTGGTGTTCAGAATGCTCTTTGATTGTAGGTGAACTATAAATCCCAGCAACTACAACTCCCAAAAGCCAAGGTCTATTTTCCCCAAACTCTGCCAGTGTTCACATTTGGGCATATTGAGTATTTATGCCACTTTTGGTCCAGATCCATCATTGTTTGAGTCCACAGTGCTCTATGGATGTATGTGAACTACAACTCCAAAACTCAAGGTCAGTGACCACCAAACCCTTCCAGTATTTTCTGTTGGTATTGGGAGTTCTGTGTGCCAAACTTGGTTCAATTCCATCGTTGGTGGAGTTCAGAATGCTCTTTAATTGTAGGTTAACTATAAATCCCAGCAACTGTAACTCCCAAATGACAAAATCAATCCCCCCGCAACACCACCAGTATTCAAATTTGGGCATGTTAGGTATTTGTGCCAAATTTGGTCCAGTGAATGAATATACATCCTGCATATCAGATATTTACATGACGATTCATAGCAGTAGCAAAATTACATTTATGAAGTAGCAAAGAAAATAATTTTATGGTTGAGGGTGACCACAACATGAGGAACTGTACAGGGTTAGTCAAAATGCATAGGCCAATAAGCCATTCAATTGAATGGCTTATTGGCCTATGCATTTTGACTAACCCTGTATTAAGGGGTCGCGGCATGAGGAAGGTTGAGAACCATTGTGTTAGATCATGTCACAGCTGCATCAGTCTCCGAATCAATATTAACTGCATTTCACTTCATACACAAATTGTTCATCAAATTAATCAGTGTGCCCTCGAATACTTTGGTGCTTTAACCCTGAAACCTACATAAGAGGCCTCTGTTGTTATCACCATCAAATATGGCAAAATTAATAGTAATCCCTGTTTCAAATTATATTGTAACTTTTTGGGAAGATGACCTTTGCAGTATCCCAATAAATGTGGTACACTGCATGGGCTTTTGGAATTTTTCTGGTTTGCCACATGGCTGTCACTTTATTTTGTATGTTAAATTCCACTTAAGATCTCCCAATGAAAGACATTCAGGGATAACAACACCGAAGAGAGTGACAAGAAAGAAGGGTGTAATCTAAAATAGGAAGTTTTGAGCAGCAAGCCAAAGGCCCTTAGGGATGTTTCTCACACACTACAATACAGATGGAAGCAAGTCTCTTTAGCGTATATCCACGGGTTAGCAACTGCAGTCTGCATAAATTGTCTGACAGGAATGAGGTTACCAGCTGGGCTCAGCAGGAAGCTGGCAGAAACAAACCCTGCTAGCAGAACCCTGCCATCTTTACCACTTTCAATTAAGACACAGCAGTCACAACTGTCACGTAAATGGTAAATGTCGTCTTGGCTTCAGGGAATGATAACCTGAAAACCAAAGAGAGTGAGGAAGGGTGCTTAGTGGCTAGACACAGCTGCACATGCATCCATTAGGACCCTGCTGGCTTCAGCAGTAACCACACAAGTTCCTCTTGGCAATCCATGTTTAAGCTCACTTACTATGAAGGTGGTTATTTATTTATTTATTTATTTACACTATTTCTATCCCGCCCATATCATCCTGAAGACGACTCAAGGTTACGTGGCAAGGATAGTATGAATACCTCCACCAAGCAGTTCTCTTATTTTTAAGCTGAAGGGATTTACTTAACAGCAGCTTGAAAGGAAGAATTAAACATTGGACTAATGAAACAGCTTTTAAAACTGTTGTCAAAGTCTTTCATGGTTGGAATCACTGGGTTGCTGTGAGTTTTCTGGGATGTATGGCTATGTTCCAGAAGCATTCTCTCCTGAAGTTTCACCTACATCTGTGGCAGGCATCCCCAGAGATTATGAGGTCTGCTGGAAACTGGGCAAGTGAGGTTTATATATCTGTGGAATGTCTAGGGTGGAGGAAAGAACTCTTCTATTTTAGGCAGGTGTGAAAAGGTGGCCAATTACAACATTCACACATGTCTCTATCAGACAAGTTCTTTCTCCCACCCTGGATGTTCCATAGATATATAAACCCCACTTGCCTAGCTTCCAACAGACCTCACAACCTTTGAGGATGGCTGACATAGATGTGGGCAAAACGTCAGGAAAGAATGCTTCTGGAACATGGCCATATAGCCCAGAAAACTCACAGCAACCCTTTATTAAAACTGTTCTCATCTATAAACCGAGGTGCCACCACCACCCAATTTATTGTTGTAACAGCACTTCTTAAAGGAATTAGAATCAGTTACAAGGAACTAGGAAGATAGATTTATCCCTTCCACTACAAAAAAGCACATTTCTGTGACAAAAGATAACATGTGCCACAACACATTTTTGTATACTAGTGCCTACTTCACCAAATGCACAGAGTGTGCTTTCTGTGAGTTCATGCTGCAAAGTACATATGCACAGCTACACTGAGAGGGAAAAATATTATCTATCAGGCCGAATGGACAGGCAAGGCAAAATGGGCCATACAGCGGATTGGCCATACTTGTTTGCCTCTCCGATGCCTTGCAGTTCTCACCAGAACCAGAAGATGGTGGTAAGGTCTTTACTAAAAGCTGATTGCTTTAGGCTAAGCTTCCTAATACTGCAAATGTCGTTGAAATGTGTCTTATCCATGAAACAGATTTTTTTTAAATCGAAATCTCTTAATAAAGTATTTAATAGCTATTATGTCTGCACCATTTATATCTAAAACAGATGTTTAAAACTACAGGTTTCTTTCTGCTTTCAGCACTATCCTAACAGGCTAATAAGTCATGGTTAATACCAAGAGACCAGAAATAGGTTATTCTTTCTCTTTCAATTCTGAATTTATCAGGGAGAAAAATTCCACTCAATTTCTCTACAATGGCCCAAGACAATAACTCCATCCAAATGGAAACAACAAGAAAGTCTAACATTTCACTTTATCCACCTAGCTACTTTTGACACATCTGTAAACAAGTTTTTGTTACAGTAAGTTGTAACAGGATCAAATATGTATGTGTGTTAAAGAAAATCTTATGCTGTTAATTATAATGTGCAGCTGCTAATGTAGGTCAACTAGTAAGTTTGGATCATACCCCGTGGGGTATAACTGTATGGTTTTTTGAATACAGTTCAACTTTTGCTCTGAGGAGGCTTTACTCGGGCATTTTGCTCAACCATTTCTACTGCTCTCTCATTTGGATGAAGATGAAGAAGCCTTATTCTGTATTGCTTACAAAGACTGTAAGTTTGTTGCACTGTTTGTACCATTGCAAGTTTATGTTTTAACTCTACTGATAAGAGTAAAGTTATTCTGTTCTTTTTCCTCTTGCCTGGGTGCAATGTTATTGTGTCTTCTGCCTTGGACTTGCCTGAAATATGCTTAGTGCAACAGTTTTCTTGTCTGATATATTCTGTTTCTTCAACCAGAAAGGTTGGTTTCTGCTTGCCACATTTCCTGCAAGTTGTCAGTGACATCCTGAGGTGAGAGGACCAATCCGATGATTCTTGACATGACTACTGAACAGAGCTTAGAAAAACAACATTTTGGCTACAGAAGTTCCCCAGAAAGCATAATACCTCCTGGAGATTGTAGTCTAAAAAAGTAACTTTTCCATGCTGTTCTTCTAATACTCAAACAGGCTGTACAATCAAAGCTTGCCAAGCAATAATACATCAAAATGAGCAAATGCTGATCTTAGCAGGAGCCAGCATTTCTCTCAGGGAGATATACAGCTGGCTGGGGAAGCACATCCTAAGGGAGCAGGATGGAAATCGTGTTACTAAAGCTGTTTAAAACACGAGTCGACAAGAGCCCTGGAGAACAATATGTGGAGAATAATTCTGCACATTAGCCAGAGGTGATTGCGCATGAGGAACAAACATGACCTACTCTGCCAGACCGTGTCTTTCCTCATCTCTTAATTCCTTTGATTTTTTATGCTGCTCACCATAATAACACACTACTTAGTCACTCCTTTCCCAAGAGTGCAGGGAAGATTAATTAGCCAATGTCCATGCAGTGCTTTGAAGATGAAAAATCCTAGACACAGGCAATGCTCTGTGCATTGAACTTGCTGGAGGATGAAAGCTTATTCCAATGGGTTCTGTTCTTTCAGGTTCGGCATGCTGAATTTTAAATGGGAGCTCAAACAAAATAATCAGTGGCTATACTAGAAACGTGTTATAAGAAAGGAAATGTGTGTGTGCGTGCACACACACACATTTACAGGCATACATGTGTGTTTTCCTGGACTAGGAGTTCCATTGTCACACAGAAGAAAGGGCATTAGATGCTGTTGCAATCGTGTTTAATTAGTACAATTTATGGTGAATGCAACTCACAAATAACATGCAATTCAGCATTAAGGACACAGATCCTGCAGGCAGCACCTCTATTATGAAGGTGAGGGCAAGGAAATGAAACCTCAAACAAAATCCCCATCTCCCCTCTGCCTCACCGATTCCATCCAATCTGAGTCAAATCATGTGTGTCCTGTCCTCCCATATCTCTGTAAACACAATACCCCAGGGGGCTGCACTCATTCTGTGGTCCGAGCATTGCCTGCAAATACAACAGTGTGCGTGCAAGGCTACCCTAAGAATCTTCAGAGTCTGAGACGAAGGACAAGTTTGTTGTTGCTGCTGTTGTGTGCCTTCAAGTCATTTCTGACTCATGGTGACCCTATCATGGTGTCTTTGTGGCAGCATTTTTTCATTGGGGATTTGCCTTTGCCTTCCTCTGAGTCTAAAAGAGTGTGACTCACCCAAGGTCACCCAATGGATTTCCATGGTTGAGTGGGAATTTGAACTCTGGTCTCCCAGCATATTAAGTGGCTGAGGGGGGAAAGGAAGGGGCCTGAGGTTGTTAGGAATTGTGGGAGTTGAAGTCCAAAACACCAGGAGGGCCGAAGCTTGCCCATGTCTGCTCAAGTGTGACCCGCGATAGCCCACCCATTAAGTGTAACAGACTAAAATCGGCACCTGCATTAAGCAGTTGGATAGCATCATTCCAGAAATTTGGTGGTGGTAAACAAGAAGGAACACTTTGTGGGCAATAATATATTTTTAATAATGCTTCTTGTCCCTCAGCATGGGTTGTCTAATGCAACTGCCTCATTCTGCTGACCGGCCCTGTTTTTGTGTGGTAAAGGAGTAACATCAGGTTCAATTATGCTTCCTTCTCCAGTACCAACTGCCCACAATTATGTGTACAGCACTATCCTATCCATTCTTTCCAGTGGAAGTGTATGTATATTTTCCAGATATCCACCCAACAGCTCATTGTGCCCAATACCCCAGCATTCATTTTATTTAGCCCAGAATGCCAGTAAATGTAAGTCTCTTTTGACTATGTCTGGTCTAACAAACAACTAGATGAAAAGACACAAGATGTGTAGTGTGTCTGAAGAAGGATGTGTTCTGCATCCAGGTCCGAATCCTATTAGTAGTCCAACCTAGAAGAGAATAATTGAATTGATGTGGAGGTATTAGTAAATATAGATTTTGTATGCACATTAGAAGCACTGAAATGTAGAAAAATCAGATTCTCTCTGTATTAGAAAGCTGAGCTGACCAGACAAAAGGACTGTGAAGGAGATCTGTGTCCAAGGCACAGGCGAGAGGGTGGTGACCATTCCAGGGGGAGATAGGAACGGCTTGGTACAACTATGGACTTTAGGTAAGAAGAAGGTCTCACTCTCTCCCCCCCACCCCCCAGACAGGTCAAAAGTAGTCCTCTTAATGGATCTCTGTAGCTGAACTCTAGTATCTGTTACTTGCTGTAAGCTGTTCCTTAGCTAGAAAAAAAATGCTCCCATATATGTAGAATTTGATATTTCTATGATGCTAAAGTGACATAGTGATGATGTTAATGTATGTAGGAGCATGTTTCTAATTTGCCTGTATTTAAAGATGTATAAAAGGGAAAGTCAATACCTTTATCTTCACTCTGGTTTGCTTTTGGAAGAAATTCCACGCCAGGGTCTCAGCTGAAAATAAAAACGTACTATTCTGTCTCAACAAAGGATAGATCTTGATATTATCTCCCCTATCAGCCATAACGAGACAAGAGACAGGGCCTTTTTAACAGTGGCTCCCCAACTGTGAAATTCCCTTCCCAAAAACATCAAACTGGCCACCTCCCTCCTGTCCTTTAGAAGGAAACTCAAGACTTGGCTGTGGAACCTTGCATTTGACCATTGAACAGCGGCTTGTATGAAGAAGACATAAGCAATTTCAAAGTGACAATGAATTGACCTGGACCCAGATTTTAATTGGCGTGTTTTAACAACTGTTTATTTAATGTTTTGTTTGAATGAAATTGTTGATTGTTCTTATCATTATGATGGCACCGAATGGTGTTTGCTGTGAGGCCACCCTGAATCCCCCCTCAGGGGTGAGAAGGGCGGGGTACAGGTATATAAAATAAATAACAGAATCAATGGGATTTACATGAGTATTCATTTGCCATTCAACAACCTATTCAATGTGTCTACTTGACTTGGGATCATCAAAATAATTTGGACTTAATTAAAAAAACAAAACAAATTTCTCCTTAAAGCTTATTCATGAGGCAAAAGTTTCATAGCAGGAAAAAGAGAGCTTTGACAAGAACATAAATGTTTCCTAACCTAGACAGTTTGCGACTTTGTAAAACACACCCACCCATATGAGTCTATTTATACTGTCTGTTGAAACTGTCCCTAACAAAATAGGTGTTGGGGAGGGGAGCTAAAAACAGATTCACATTACACAATTATAGAACTTCGATAGTAATGTGGGGGGTTGGAATTTCTGGAGGAACTGACAAGGATTCATAGCTTTCTCATGTACCCTATCCCTGTATTTTATATGCTAAAGGGGTGCATAACATAGTAGCTGGCCATTTACTAATCAAACCAGGCTTCTAAAAAATAATAGCAAGAATGTATATTTAAGTAGGTTTGGGTAAAGTGGACCTAAATACCCTAAAGGCACCAGGTCCTATTTCACCATGGAAGCTAAGTGAGATCTGCCATGGTCAATACCTGAATAGGAGACTATCAATGAATCACAGATAGTATAGGCTACATTTCAGAGGAATGACTGGCAAAACCACCTCTGATAATACATTGCTTAAGAAACCGTACAAAGTACATGGGATTGTTTTAAGTCAAACAGGCAACTTGAAATTGCATACACCATACATATATAGACATATCTGGCTGTGCAAGATCAACTCGTGCTATAGAGACAGGTAAGGATGTTACTGTCCTACGATACCTAGGAAACCATTCCTTTCTTAGAGTGGGCTGATCTTCTATGTCTGTGAAAACGTTAGCACTTGTCAGACAAAGGAGCGAGAGTATTTAAAGATCAGAAAGAACTGGGTCACTGCTCTGATCCATGGGTAGGGCTGCATTTGGCTGTAATCCAGTCCAGGAATTCAGTCCATTTAGGATAGTATCTAGATCATTGTGTAAACTCTTGTGAAGGGCAGCTGTGTCAAAGGACAGCTTCAATTAGCTGAAGGTATGTGAGCTAACTTTGCCTTTGCCTTAGGTTTTATTGCTGCGTTCCCATTAATACCTTTATATAATCTGTTGTTTTGGAGCATTTAACTGGCCTGGGATCAAAGCCCTAGAATCATTACACATCCCTTTTAACAACTCCATCCTACGAAATCCTGGGATTCAGAATATTATGAAACATTTAGAGTTGTCTAATAAAGAGATGTAATACCTCCCATAATTACATATCCCAGGATTCTGCAGGATACAACCATAGCAATAGCAATTAAAGTGAAACCAAAGTATTTATTTATTTATTTATTCGCTACATTTGGATACCACCTTTTTCAGCCCAGAGGCGGTTCACAGTCGGCAACAATTCAATGCCTCAACAATTATAAAAACAATTGAAAGAATTGTAAAATACAAGTAAAACATTTAGCATATAATATAAAAACCATACAAAGCCATAAAAACATGAGTGTCTCCTTACTAAAGTCATTATCCAATTGCATCGTCAAGTCGTTCAATTATTTCATATTTACCTGATTATCCTGCATTAGCGAAAGCTTGCTCAAAGAACCAGGTTTTAGCCTTTTTCGGAATGTCAGAAGGAAGGAGGCCAATCTTATATCCCTAGGAAGGGTGTTCCATAGCCAGGGGCCACCACTGAGAAGGCCCTGTCTCTCGTCCCTGCCAAACACATCTGCGAAGGAGAGATACGTTCGGATAGGTAAGCTGGGCCGAAACTGTTTAGGGCTTTATAGACCAAAGCCAGCACTTTGAATTGTGCCTGGTAGCAAACTGGCAGCCAATGGAGCTGGCTCAACAGAGGAGGTGTGTACTCCCCGAACGCCACTCCCATTAGCAACCTGACTGCCGCCCATTGGACCAAGTGAAGCTTCTGAGCAGTCTTCAAAGACAGCCCCACGTAGAGTGTGTTGCAGTAGTCTATACGGGATGTAACCAGTGCGTGGACTACCATGGCCAACTCAGACTTCCCAAGGTATGGGCGCAGCTGCCACACAAGTTTTAACTGTGCAAATGCTCCCCTGGGGTTCCAGGCTCAGCGATGAATCCAGGATCACTCCCAAGCTACGAACCTGCGCCTTCAGGGGGAGTGTCAACAACCCGCCAACAATTATTCAGTGTAAAAAGTACAGTTGTGCAGTGTAAAGAGACTCCATTACCAAGAGCCTACATCCCATTGCGGGGATGGTTTCCCCTTTTTCCAAAACAGATTCCAGACAAAACAGTGACAAGTTCAATCAATCATTGTATGTACGAATTGTTGTTTCCCCCTTTTCATTGCTGGCTACAACAAGTGCATCATAAAGGACCGGATCTTGGACCAAGGAGGATACTATGGGGTTTGAATGTCCAAGAAGTAGACTGCTCTCCACATTAAAGAGCTGAACTTTGAGCCTTTCATTGTAGCAGCTATCACGGTGCCCTATTCACATGGTTCAGCCTACAATTTAGGGTGCCACTTTGAAAAAATAGAAAGCATCAAGCATATTAACTAGTTATCCCCTCCAGATTCTTGGAGACTTAATTGCCCTGCACTGGGAATCAGACAAGGAGGAAATCACTCAGCCGCAATTTGCCATCTCTCCCCAATTGTGAATGTTTAATCAGGACTGGGGAGAAACTGGACCAATGAGATAAGTCAACAAATAAATTTCGAGGTAATGACAGTTGAGTTTCAACACAATGGCTGACTGATTAAACTATGATTGTCAAACTTCCTTCACACAAAAGAACAGTGGAAACCTCAGAATGACTCTGAAAAATTTGGACTGTGTGTGTGTGTGTGTGAAAGAACAAGAGGGAAGGAGAGAGAGATGTGATGGGAGGGAAGATTTGAACTGTCCTGTTATCTGATTGAAGTAATCAGTATTCGAGCATTAGTCCCTGCATTAGAAAGCCGGCTGGCAAAATGAGCAATTAATCAGTCGCCTTTTGAAAAGAGCTGAGGGACCTTTCCAGAGGCTTTGGAGGACATCAGTCTCTTTCTGCAATCCCAAGGCAAGAGCACAGAAGCAGATGTTTAGTACTAAGAAATGTCTCCAACCATAACACAGTTTTCTTTCTCGATAGTCTTTTCTGGTGGCTTTAGTTCTCACAGCCCATTCTCATAACATGGATGATTTTAGTTTTAAGGGAAAAATAAATTTATTTTTCTTCTTCCCCTTCTGTTACTGAACCTGCTGTACTGTGTTAATTGCCATCATGTAATTACTATTACATTTCAGAGGGGCTAAAGCAGTGGAGCAAGAAAGGGATTTACACAAATCTTTGGTGAAGCCTAGCAGCTTCCTTATTACAGAGATCCTCTGAACAAGGGCAGTCTCACAAGTGAAAAATAGTCATTTTTGGACTGCAGTTTAAAGTAACCCCAGCTGGGATGGTTGGGGAATTTGGGGAGCCATAAACCAAAAAGTTAATTTTTCATAACTCTACTTCAACTTCAAAAAGGAATGGCCAACTTCTGATTCTGAATCACTTCATCAACAGCACTGCACAGATATTGCATGCCTGTCCAAATATATCTTCCCCTATGAACTCCTCAGAGATTAAGGTCATCTGGGGAGGCCCTGCTCTCAGTCCCGCCTTCCATGCAAGCACGACTGGTGGGAATAAGAGACAGGGCCTTCTCAGTGGTGGCCCCTCAGTTGTAGAACTCCCTCCCCAGTGACATTAGATCAGCCCCCTTCCTCCTAGCCTTCAGAAGGAAAGTAAAAAACTTGGCTTTGGGATCAGGCTTTGGAAGAATAGTGCAGTATAATAACAGATTTGGAATATATGCAATGACTACTGAACGTCTTTGGACTACGATTACAGATGGCATGATTTTATATTGAATGTGATGTTTTTAAATGTTTTAAATGCTTAATATAACTGGATTATATGGCAGTGTAGACTCATATAGTCTATTTCAAATCAGATAATCTGGGATCAGATACTGGATTATATGGCAGTGTAGATCCAGACTAGGATTGAATGTCTTATAATCACATATCCACCTTTATTTATTATTTCACCGCTTCTGTGCCGATGACAAGCAGACCTTTCCTATCTCTTTCTTTTAATGCCAAAACATTTTTGCTAGCTACATTTCTGCATAGATGTCTGATCCTAAAAGAAAAGGATCAAAATCTGTAAACTGTTGCCAATCCTAACATTAGCTTCTAGGCTTCCTTCTCACCATTTCCTTCTCCAGACATTTTTATTCCTCGTGCATACCTTGCATTTATAGGTATATGAATGCCGGGTTGCAACTCAGGAGATCAGTGTCCCAAATCATGGAAATCCACTTGGTGACCTTGAGTAAGTCATACACTCTCAGTCTCAGAGAAAGATTTAAAGAAAATACTACAGATAAAAAGCATTTAATGTGTAATGTTGTTTTAAAATATCTCTATGCCTACTGTCATTTCCCTTACAGCCAGAATATTTTTCAAATATTTCTCAAATAACTTTCAAACATACATATGTGCATAGATAAAATATATAAGCTATAATATCTCATTCCCTTAAATCCGAGCCATTAAACAGCAATCTAAAAACATTTCTCAGTCCACTATAATGTTCATATAAAATTAGCTTAAACAATTAAGATGACTTCTAACAGTTGATTCTCAAATGAGCTCATTTCCAATTTGCAAAGTAATTTCCTTCCACAGTAGTCTGAGGTTGGGTAGATGGAGAGGCTGTGTCGGTAGACATTGTAGAGAAGGATTTGCACAGGATAAATCTCATTCATTTCTTCCATAATTAAAAGCTGTTGCTTAATTGGACTGAAGAAACAAGAACTTAGTAGCCTTTATAATACAGGCATTGCTGAAACTGCAGGGATGGCTTTTGGCTGTAAAGGGAAAGACGCATACATTCATATCCAAAATGCTTTGTTACCTTGCCAAGATATACCAGTGTTGTTAAAGTTTTCAGATGACTAAAGTACTCAAGAGAGCTCTGGCCAAGGTAGATACAATACATTCAAAATCTTTCCCAGTACAGATTCTGGCATCACAAAAGAACATTGTCTCCACTGAGTCTCCTTATCATTTCTCTCAATTCCTGGTTTAGAAGAAGATTCATATGCAGTCATGGTGTATGACGGGGATAATGAGGATGCTGGAAGAGAGAGATGGGAATGATTTGGAATCTATAAAAATCTGCCATTCATTGAGAAGCTGGATGGATTTAGCTCATCTAAAATAAGGTTAATAAGGTCTTACTCATGGTTCATTCATCCTATTCTGGATGCTGGCCGGCACACCCTTTGTTAGCATGATGGCTGACCAGCAGTCCAGGACGGCTGTTTTCTCAGTGGAAGCAGATGGGAGGAGATGACCTCTCAATAGATGGAAACTCTATCCAGCATTGGGAATGTGACACCTCTCAGGGCTTGGAGACAATGACACTAACACAGTCGAGACAAAAGGGCAGCAAAACACAAAAAACATCTGTCAGATTGAATTTAGAGGGAAAGGACAGAAAGACAGAGAAAGAGGGCCATCTTCCACTTTTGTCTGTTATTAGATTTGTAAATGAATACAAACATCACAGAAACATTGTGATTTCCCCAATGTGCTGTCACCATAAAAACAAAAACAAATCCTGGGCTCCTCCAAATGGGACAGATGTATCAGAAAGTTGTATTTATTTATTTCAAAAATTTTTACCCTGTCCTTCTCAACCCCCGAGGGAGGACTCAGGGAGGTTTATTTATTTATTTACCTTACTTATATACCGCTGTTCTCAGCCCGAAGGCGACTCACAGAGGTTCACAACAAATACGAACAGCAAAAATTCAGTGCTACAGTTTACAAAGGCAACAATTCGATGCGAACACATACCAAACCACAATACAACATGACATAACAGAGTAGATGAAAACGTTAGGTTAAAAACCATTTAAAACATTATTATCAACCATATTGCCATATCCGAGTTCAATTCAGCGACCAATGACCTAGTCCAAAGCCTGTCCATAGTCTGTTCTAAAACATTATGATTGCTATCAAGCCTGTTACCCAAATGCCTGGTCCCAAAGCCATGTTGTGAGTTTCTTCCTAAAGAAAAGGAAGGATAGAGCTGACCTAATTTTGCTGATAAGAGTATTCCACAGGCGGCGGCGGGGGGGCACCACCAAGAAGGCCCTGTCTCTTATCCCTGTCAAACGCATTTGCGAAGAAGGCAGGATCGAGAGCAGGGCCTCCCCGGACAATCTTAAACTCAGAGGCGGGACATAGAGGGAGATACATTTGGACAAGTAAGGTGGGCCAGAACCATATAGGGCTTTATGGGCCAAGACCAGCACTTTGAATTGTGCTCGGAAGTGGACCGGTAGCTAGTGGAGCTGGCACAACAGGGGGTTGTTCCCTCTTTGTCGCTCCAGTGAGTAATCTGGTACCACCCATTGGACTAGTTGGTGTTTCCGAACAGTCTTCAAAGGCAACCCTACATAGAGTTTTGCAGTAATCTATTCGGGATGTAACAAGGGCATGGACCACTGTGACCAGATCAAACTGAAGTGTTTGTTGTTATAGTTCCCATAATAACAATTTTAAAAACAGTCAAATGACTTTCTTCTTTTCCCAGACTATTATCTGGCAATTTCCAGCACCAACTGCAACATAGTACTCCTACCATCAAATTGAGTTCTTTTTAATTCTGAGACAAATTACAACAATATGTTTCCTTCTCTTCCTTCTCTGCTTCCATTATAAAAATTGTGAAATATGGTGGTGCTATAATGCATACAGGAAATAGCACTTTTAGCATCTCAAGTTTATATATATTTAAAACTATTCAAAAACTCAGAATGAGACACTTTGACCTTCAAATTGTAGGGCCCATTCAAATTGAAGGGCCAATTTAACCTTCAAATCACACGGCCAATTCAAAGAAAAAATTAAGCATCCAAGCTCAGATCCAAGAAGCTGCTGCAAACAGCCTTCCAAAAGAATTAAATGAGTGGACGTGGAGATGACAACTACCAGCAAAAAAATTAAAAATAAAAATGGAAAATCCATGGGACAATATCATGACAACTTGTGCTTCTTTCAAATGATAAGTAGCATTCCGAATAGAGTTTATCATTAATCAAAAGAGTGCACAGCACTTCACAAAAAATTGGAAAAGTTACCTTTTTAAATATAAGAATCCCCAGGCAGAATTATCATTGGTTCTAGCAGTACTGTTTTCTGTTCCTGATTCTCAGAGATTAGTCATGTCTCAGAGAGAGTTTACATGTCACTTTGGGGCAAGGAGGATCAAAATCTTCTGACTTGTGCTTATACTAAGTTGGTTTGAGTAGACATTACAGGCTGTAGAAAGAAGTATTCAGGCTTATTCCAAGACAACTTTAACGCAGTGCCTTGAAGTCCTAAGCTATCTCTCCAAACAAACTTCAGAGCTGCCGCTTCTCAGCTCACTCACTTTACTCCTCTCCTTGGGAACACTTTCTGAAAAAATAATGGTTTCAACTTTTTCCCAGCTGAATAGAAGTCTAAATGTATTAGAATGTAGCCTAAGAGAAAGAGCAGTTTGATTGCCCTTTAGCTTCTTTTGTTCCCTGTTCATGTCTTCTGAACAACATCAAGCTTTAAGAGAAAGAGCAATTTCTTCAACATTGCTATAATGATGTGGTAATTGTGACTGTAAGCCAACTCATTAAACTAGCAATGCTATAGGAAGAGCAAGAGAGTATGTTCCACCATCAATTTTATTGTGATTGCCATCTTTGAATCCATCCCATGACACCAGGCACCCACTCCCCTTGGTTAACAATAAAAATGTGCAACAGGAACATAGAAAGCTGCCTTATCTGTATCATATTGTTGTTGCATCCAGCTTAGTGTTTTCAGCTTTATCTGGCTGCTGCTCTCCAAAATTTAAGGCAGGATTCCTTCTTAGTCCCATCAGGACATCCCTGGTCTTCCTTGATGATCTTTCATTCTAGCAACTAATTAAACCTGATCCTGCTTAGCTTCCAAAAGGCCTATATCATCAAGTACATTGCAGGTGCTATTCTTGCAATGTGGGTGTCTGAGAAGACATATTGACTTTGGAATTGACAGGAAGAAGGTGCATAGATGAGTATAGCAGGTGACATCCTTGTTTTGAAACATATGACAGAAAACCTCTCTCCAAGTTGCCCATCTTGATGTATTCAGTAGGTTTGATTGTGTCAAAGAAATGAAGAGTAATGCCATCAGGAAAGTAGACTTTATGATATGGATATAATGTCCAATGAGAAGAACCTTTGACAGCTGTGTATATTTAGCCTGGCGAAGAGAAGGTTAAGAGAAGACTAGGACATGGAACAATTGATTTGAACTACAGGGAAATAGAGACACAGTGGGTTAAACTGCTGAGCTGCTGAACTTCCTGACTGAAAGGTTGGTGGTACAAATCAGGGGAGTGGGTGAGCTCCCACTGTTGGCCCCAGCTTCTGCCAACCTAGCAGTTCAAAGACATGCAAATGTGAGTAGATCATTAGGTACTGCTTCAGTGGGAAGGTAACAGCACTCTATGCAGTCATGCCGGCCATATAACCTTGGTGGTGTCTATGGACAACACTGGCTCTTCAGCTTTTAAATCGAGAGTCGGACACGACTAGACTTAATGTCTGGGGAAACCTTTACTTACAGGAAAATAGATTCCACTTAAACATTAGGAAAAAAAACTTACTGATTGTAATAGCTTTTCAACAGTGTGATATGCTGCCACAGAGTGTGACGGAGTCTCCTTCTCTTGAAGTTTTTAAACAGAGGTTGGATGGACATATGTTGGTAGTGCTTTGACTATATTTCTGCATGGCAGGGAATCGGACTGGATGGCCCTATGGTCTCTTCCAACACTTATGTTTCTACAATTCTAGACTCCTGGTAGGGCCAGCCAAAATTGGGATATGAGACTAAAATGCATTCATTGTCTTTAGGGGATAACAGCCACACCAACAGTCCAATGTTTAGGGCAAGAGAGCAGCTCTGAAAGAGAATTTACTGGAAGACAGTGGGGAAAGGGGGGATACTGAATTATAGGTGGACTGGCTCAGTCAAGGCATTCATAGCCCAAAATCCACAGGCCCTGAGCTTCGCTGCGAAGAACATTCTCTCTTGGAAGTGCCTCACCATACACCCAAAGCCAATCTGACAACTCATAACAGTGATGGCAAAAATATGTCAAGTGTTTAACAACTTGAAACAAATTAGCAGATATATCCCCTAGCTAGAGGACGAAAGTTACTTTTTTACTATAGCTCGTAGCATCCTCTACGAATTCTAGAAAAGTACCTTTTTAAACTTCTTCTGGAGAAGTACCTTCTTATAACTACAATATTTCCAAGGAAAGGTTTGGGGCCCATTTAGTATGGCCAGAAAGAATAACTCATGACTCAGTTGGGTGGAGATCCTTGTTCTGTCCCTGCAGATGAATAACAAGAACCACAAGCTTAAAAGTGAAACCTGAACTCATATAGAAAAAACATGCTTCATTTATTTTACACAACAAAGCAGATTAATCATTGGGCCAGATGATCAAGAACTGAAATGAAGCTTTTACTGTTTGTAACCATGTTATGTAGTCAGTGTGGTGTGTTGGTTTTAGTTTTGGTTGGGCCAGGAATCTGCAAAAGCAGAGTTCTGTTCACCAATCAGGCACTGAGTGATCTTGGGCAAGCCACACTTCTTCAGCCAAAAAGAAAGACTGGATCCCATAATAACAAAATTCTTTGTATGTACACCATAAACCCTTGGTTTTATTTCACAGTGTGGTCTTGTACCCATGCATTTTTACATAGGATTGTCTTTGAGGGGGAGGGGGGTGGTTGATCCTCCCTTAAGACTAGGCAAGCCTGAAATGATCTGGCAGAATTGGACCTGAATAAACTCCTCTGTCATGTAACCTCTGACAGAATTATCAATCAGGAATGTACTGAATGATAGAGCAATCACTTCAAAACATAAAGACAGTTGTTGTTCTTGACTCTTCTTGGAGTATTAAAGTCTTCATGCTAACTATCCTTTGCACCACTTTCTTGGAAGTAAGCTAAAATGAACACATGGAACAGCTTCTAAGTTGACATTGTGCTTATAAGACCTTATATGACCTTTCAGTGATAATGGATGGGCAAAGGAATTTAAAGATCCTAGAATAGAAATAAAATACATACAAAAGCTGACTGGCACAACCTGGGGATCACAACCAGGCACAGTGAAGACATCTGCCCTTGCGTTTTGCTACTCTGCTGCTGAATACGCATGTCCAGTGCGTATTAAAACAGTGGATGTGTCTCTTAATGAGACATGCCGCATTATCTCAGGATGTCTATGCCAAACACCATTGGAGAAACTATAATGTTTAGCTAGCATTGCACCACCTGACATCCACCAGGAACTAGCAGCCTGTAATGAAAGGACCAAGGCATTGACATGGATATCAATCAGCATGCAAATGCCTTAAATCAAGAAATAGCTTGCTAAGATCTAGAGAGATATTCGCAGGAACACCTCAGCAAGCGAGAGTTCAAAAGTGGCAGGTTAAAACCCAGAACCTCAATCTGTGGCTGAGACCAGATGAGAGACTCCCCTGGGCACACAGAAGACTAGGTGACTTGGAAGGACTGCACTCTGGCACCACAAGAAGCAGAGCCAATCTTAAGAAATGGGGCTATAAAGTGGAGTCCACAACATGCGAGTGTGGAGAAGAGCAAAACACAGACCACTTACTACAATGCAACCTGAGCCCTGCCATATGCACAATGGAGGACCTTCTTACAGCAGCACCAGAGGCACTCCAAGTGACCAGCTTCTGGTCAAAGGAAATGTCATATAATGTCAAGTTTTTAACTTTGTGGTTTTTCTACACATTATAACTGTATTCTCAATTCACTCTGACATGATAAATAAATAAATAAATAGTGATAATGGATAGGAAAAGGAATTTACAGCCTGCTGGCCAATAGTGATTCCCCCCCCACCCACCCCCACCCCCCCCCCCCCCCCACACACACACTGGAAAAACAGTTCTGTGGGCCCTGAACATGTAACCTTTCCTTCTGCAACGATGAGATGATCTTTTGTGGAGCTTTCTTTTTCCTTACTGTCCCCACTCTGGATTTCTTTTGATCAAGTATAGGACACAACCAAGCCAATATTAAGAGTGTTTAAGGTTCATTTATTGCAGCAGAAGAGTTAGCAGTGGGCCTGATTCCCCCCACCCCATTCCCATCTATAGGATTGAAAACAGCCACACCAGTGTCTAGTTTTTAATATGCATATAGAAGACTGTGTTATGTGAAATGCAAAGTCTTAAAGTGTTAAAAGTGTTAATATTTCAGTGCTAATTTGGGGTCACTAAAATTAGTCTGTGCCAATGGTTTTCTCAATACATAATTAGGTCTAAAATAGTTTAATGTGATGCATATCCCTGAAATTCAACATTAAGTTGAGGCAAGCAGCACTGGAGAGTGAACTGGATGGAGTGTAAGAGAGGGGGAAGTGAAAAGAAGGAAGGAGGGAGGGGGAGAAAGAGAGGGAGAGAGAGAGGGGTGGGGGAGAGAGAGAGAAAGAGAAGGGGAATATGTCCCCATTACTGTTCTCCCAGGGGAACGGTGGTCTATGTGCACTCGGCCACATTCTCGGATTCATTCATTCTTCAGAATTATTTAAACAAGTCTCACAAATAATCTTCAGGCTGTTGTTCAGCCATGGAAAAACTCTTGCAAACATGTCTTCTGTTAAATGCAAAGTATGTTACTTAATTGACTTTTGATGTGACTCAGAGTAATGCAGGGTGGTCTTTCTTGTTCCTTGTGCCTTTTATAGAAAAGAACTGTGGAAACTTGCAGAGCATCCCCTGTTAGCTAATAGGTATTAAATTTTCCCCTCCATTGAATTGTCTACTGTCTTTTAAAGCCCTCTAAATCAGGACAATCAGGACATCTTAAAGCCACAAATTCCATAAATTAACTATGTGCTGCTTTAAGACTACCTCATTCGATTATTGTTCCAGAGTGGATTTAGGTGTAGATATTTTTGCTACATTTTGCTACATTTTCCCCAAGACCCAATCTGCTGAGTTTACAGCAGAGATCCAAGGAAAACGCGGATGAGCTCCCTCTGTCAGCTTCAGCTCCCCATAAGGGGACATGAAGCATGCCACAAGGATGGTAAAACATCAAAAACATCCGGGTGTCCCCTGGGCAACGTCCTTGCCGACGGCCAATTCTCTCACACCAGAAGCAACTTGCAGTTTCTCAAGTCGCTCCTGACACACACAGAAATGAGCAGAGATAAGGTTTAACTGGGGCTTCACCTGGAATCCTTTGGAGGTTGCTAGGGGTTCTGCAGGAGATCATGATTGGGGGGAAAATGGTTTCAAGCAGAAGCTTTCTGAAACCTGAATATTATTTCAGGTTGAAAAAAATATGGTCTAAAGCAAGGATTTGCTGTTACAGTTCAGTCTCTTAGCCATAATAACTTTCACCAAAACTATAAGCTGACTTCAAGATGGGCAGTCCTGGAGATCTGAGTAAAAGACCATTAACAAGTCTGTTTACAGTTAAAACAGTAGGAAGAGGAAAAGGGAATCACAGCCCCCTTCTATACTGCCATATAATCCAGATTATGGTTTAGAATCAAGCCTCACACTTTGTTTATAAGGGGGCAGAAACTCTGGATTTCACATTTCAAGCATTTCAGGCCCCATCTACACTGCCATATAATATCCAGATTATCTGCTTTGAACTGGATTATATGGCAATGTAGACTCCTATAATTCAGTTCAAAGCAGATAATCTGGATTTTATATGGCAATGAATAAGGACCCTCTGTCTCCACTGATCTAAAGGCCTTTCCACACAGCCCCATATCCCAGAATAGCAAGGCAGAAAAACCCGCATGATATGAATGTGGACTCAGATAACCCAGGGATTTTCTGCATTGATATTCTGGAATATAGGGCTGTGTGGCAAGGCCCTCCATCTTCTCTTCCCTCCTCTTCTGTGATCCAACAACAACCTTCCTGGCAACAAGGCACAATGGGCCCTTTCACACAACAATATCAAGTCAGAAAATGCCACAATATCTGCTTTGAACTGGGTAATCTGTGTCCACACTGCCATATATTCCACTTCAAAGCAGAAAACGTGGGATTTTATTCAGCGGTGTGGAAGGGGCAATGAGATGCAAATAGAGTGTTCATTTATTCAAGCAAAAACTTGAGAGAATTATTTTGAGGCATTTCTCCTGCCCCAGAAGTAAACCACATTTTTAATTGCTACTTTCATATTCTTGCTGTTTTATTTGTTTAATAAAACCCACTTGCCTAACTAGACCCCAGAGCTCCCGGGGTTTCCATGTCCTCATAAGGAAAGTGAGAAATGTAAGTTTCCTTATGGAGTGCGCCAGAGCTCTGCCTCTATTAATTTGTTTTAGTCATGCTAATAGTTGTTTGTTACATAATGGGATTTTTCTCCGTCTTTTGTTTTGTTTTCAAACACTCCCCTGACAGAAGCCACTTATGTAAAATGGGATGATCATTACCATTTGAAGATACAGGATGGTGTCCTTCTTTACTGCAGCAAGCAGCTGGGCAGTTCAGATTAGCCTGCCTTTAGACATCGCATGCCAGGCTTGTCAACTGGTGCTTTCTTGATGTGTTAATTCAAGCTACAATTCCCATCATTCCCCTAATGGCCAGCAGCAATGGGAATTGCAGTCCAGCACATTCGGAGAACATTTATTTGAAGGAGGCTAATAGGCAAAAACACAAGAACGGCACTGCTTGCTCAGAGGAAACGATCCTATTATGTAGAATTTCTGTCCACAGCGATGTCTAAAATATATTGTTGACGTGTCAAATGGATACCATATTTCAAGAATCTATTCTTCACATAGACTGATGGAAAACATCAGTCATACATTCTGCAGGCTTAGAGTTGGCATACTGAGGGTATTTGGTTGGTAAGGGGTCAGTGTTTTGGGGATACTTGTAGGAGGACGGTCTGTTTCTCATAGCACATCTATGTCCCCTTCCACACAGTTGAATAAAATCCCACATTTCTGCTTTGAACCGGAATATATGACAGTGTGGACTCAGATAACACAGTTCAAAGCAGATAGTGTGGGATTTTCTGCCTTGATATTCTGGGTTATATGGCTGTGTGGAAGGGCCCTAAGGCAAAGGTGAAAACTCAGAACTTCAGAGTTCTTTCCAATGTCACAAACATATGATCTGTCACTGTTTGCATGTTCAAGTCAGTGGCCAGCTTCAGACAATAGTCTGGCGTTTGTCACCAACTCTGCAGTTAGAGCAGTTCCAATAATATTTATCAGGGCCCTTCTGCATACCATGCAAGTGTCCCAATCTGGCAGGAAAAGTCTGTTAATCTCCTGCCATCCCCTTTTTTACAGCTGCTTTTAAAATGTTCCAGTTTCTCCTCAGGATACTTCAGTCCAGTATACAAAGTAGTTTTGTACTCATTTGAATCAACGGGGGGGGGGGGGGGGTATAGAATATTGCTCTTTGCTTGTGTGTTCTTCCTTGTTAGTAACTTTTGCCATATTGACCACACTCTGATGTAGCTTGGCTACACAAGTCATGGGGAGGTGAATTCACACAATTCAGTCTGAAATGTTTGGATGCATTAGCATAATTTGACCAATAATCACACATGGAGCAACTGAGTCATGAAATAATTCATCCCAAATAGAGACAGGAAGAAAACCATTGAACTGAAACACAGAAAGATGAAAGGTGAAACAAACATTGTGTAACTGACATATTCCATGAAACCAAACTAAAGATTGAAGAGATTCAACCACTCACCTAATGCAACTAATTCTCAGACCTTTCTCCATATGTTTAATAATAATAATAATAATAATCTTTATTTATACCCTGCCACCATCTCCCCAGAGGGGACTCAGGGCAGCTTATGTGAGGCCAAGCATGATAATATATTACAGCAAAAAATAACATCAAGATAAAATAAGAAAAACATAAGACTAAAACTCTCTGTTTAGACTAGTTACAGTTCTCCCAAAAACAACTTTCCCATAGTAACTTCTGATGGGCAACTTCACAGTCAATCCCACATTCGCTTCTTATTGTTGTCATTTTTTAATCTTTAAATGAGACCTAGTTTGGGCATTCATCCAACCCAAAAACTGGCAATTACAAGGCTTCCCTCCAATACCTGTATACATCATGAAGCTGGTGATGGCAATTGAGGCTGAAGCCCAGCAGAAGGTATACTTTGCATTTCGAAGACCTGGAAGTTGACAGGTGAGATTTCCCTCCAGGCAATTCTATGATGGCTGCTAACAGCAATGTCCTTTTAAGATTGCACTAGCAGATTTGCTTATTATGTATGACATATAAATGCACCATCTGAAAAACAAAAGAAGTATATACCATCTTTGTTGTTTTCATGCATATGCAACATTTTGTGGAATTAATCAATGAAGCAAAGGAAATGGACCAGCTAGAAGATAAATCTTTAACTGGGGTCAGTCTTATTTATTACATACTAACTCAAACTGCTTCCAGTTTTAGTTTAAAGAAAATAGCAGTGTATCTCAGCTGTCAGGAAATTGGAAGGGAGTTCTAATTTATAATTTGAAAATAAAAATCTAAATGTATTGTCAAAGGCTTTCATGCTTTTGTTGTTGTGAGTTTTCTGGGCTGTATGACCATATTCCAGAAGCATTCTCTCCTGCATCTATGGCAGGCATCCTCAGAAGTTGTGAGGTCTCTTGGAAACTAGGAAAATTGGGTTTATATATCTGTGGAAGGTCCAGGGTGGGTGAAAGAACTTTTGTTTGTTTGAGATAGGAGTGAATGTTTCAATTGGCCACCTTGATTAGCATTTAATGGCCGTGCAGTTTCAAGGTGTGGCTTCTTACTGCCTGGGGGAATTCTTTGTTGGGAGGCTATTAGCTGGCCACGATTGTTTCTTGTCTGGAATTCCCCTGTTTTTGAGTGTTGTTCTTTATTTACTGTTATGATTTTAGAGGGTTCTTTTTTTCAACAGAAAGGAAGAAACCATCAAAATGAACAAAATCTGACTACCAGTATTAAAAAAACCCTGTAAAACTCTAAAGTCAAGGCCCATTGTTATTTTGTTTCTGAGCCAATAAATCGTGGTTTATCTTGGTCCAAACTGGTCTTTAGATAGATGCATTTGGGTTTTTTAAATTCTGGTACAGCCGGAAAACTCACAAGCCAAAAATCTGAATGTTTAGGAGAAAGATCATGGACATTTCCTCAATCCCCTTTCTTCTACAACTATAACAATCTACCTTTATTTCTATTTGTCATGATAACATAATATTCTCCTATTAGGAGAAGGAGACCATATGGTCCTACAGATGTGGTCGAACTAAAACTTCACCATCTTTCACCGTTAGCCACGCAGGCTAGGTGTGGAAACAGTTGCAGTCCAACAGTATTTATAAGGTCACATTTCCTGCACCTCAGTCTAAATCATTATAGCTTTTCTTCCTGCAGCTGCTGCTTCTTCTCTTTCTTCTGTGGATCAAAGAAGTGAAAGAGAAAATATTCTCACTGACTCAACTGGGATTTGAACCCTTGTCCCCCAAATGTATTTTGCCAATGTGATATCCAATGGACCAGGCAGGCCCAGAAAAGACAGAGCCAGAAAGAGTAGAAATCCCATGGGCTTCCTGAAGGCATTCAGCCAATGTGAACTGGGATGATGAGATCTGATGTCTGCATTCTTGAGTGTCTGGTCTTATTTGATCCCAGAAGCATTCAGTTTCCTAGACTCATGATTATGGCAGCACGAGAAAGGCAAGTCTAAGGGACAGCAATGAGGAAGGGGGAAGGATATCAGAAAAGAGGCACCAAGGTATGATTCACATGCAAGATGTTTTCGAAAGACAGCATGTCAGACATTCTGTCTTGCCAGCTTTGGCAGGAAAGGAGGGAAACCCTTAATCAGAAGGACAAATGATCTGATCCGAGCCGATGGTCCCCAAATTACTTGTCCACTACAATTGCGTATCCAGAATATATGATTCTACTTGACCAGATGCAAGTAGTAGTCATGGCCTCCAACATAATCACAGACAACGAATCCCCAATGGTCAGTAAAATCTAATCCAACAAGCTCACGGTGAGAAAAATTAATTATGCAAATCCAATTTGTCTAATGCTGTTTGATCTAACAAATAGATCATTTCATTAATCTTAGTCAAAGGCTATAACATTCAACAGATCAGTCAGGTTTTTTTGACTGATTAAATGTCTTACCAAAAACTTGCTCATCATCAACAGAAGTGGCTGATTAAGAATGTCACCTAATTAAAAACCTTTAGTTGATTAATTATCCTGTTTAAAAAGATGAATCGATTATATTTGCATATAGTAACATGGTTTCAAAACAATTAAGAAGATGAAATATTTCATCAGTGCAGTAAAATAAACAATCTAAAGTGAAACCTGTCTCTGCAAATTTTATGTAAGCTGATCTAATTGCCCCCCCCCTCTTTCTGCCACCAAAAACTCTCTTACCAAGATTTTAAGTATTCATGAAACTTTCCAAAGTCAGAACAGAGTCAAGTAAGTACGTCTTGTTTTAATTTAAATGGTGTCAATTTATCTGTGTAAAGGCCAGTTTGTAGCAAGATAAACCATGGTTTATTGGCACAGTAACAAATTCCTTGACTTTACACACTCCACCTTTCCTTCTGCATAACAGTTTAGAATTACATGTAAAAGCTAAACTGTGAATAATCTTAACAGTTTTGTCTGAAACTTTTCCACTCCTATAACAAGCCAGATTCATAGCCCATAGTTGGGAATGGGATCTTAAAAATAGCTAATGTCAAACTTCAGAAGACTCCCTGATTCCATCTACCAACCTCTTCCTCCTGCATCTGATGTCTAAACTGTGATTAATATTAGCCCAAGCTTAAGGGACAGGGTCCAGTACTCCTGGAAAGTCTGGGCACAGATCACTAACCCACTAACATGGAAGCCAATATCTCAGCAAACTAATTGCTTCAGAACACTGTTGATGTATCAGGCCACTGATTAGTTTTACTTTCTTTTCAAAATTAATTTTTTAAAAATCTTTTAGCCAGCATAGGCAAAATCTGGAAATTAAAGTTCAAGAATGTATTGTCAAAGGCTTTCATGGTTGGAATCACTGTGATGTTGTGTGGATTCTGGGCTGTATTACTTTTACTTACGGAAGCAATCCCTTGTAGTCTGAGGATGATGGCCCTCCAAGTTTAGTGACTTAGTGGTGAATATGTAGGTGGCTGTGGAGATCTATTCTTGATCTGCAGGATCAGCTTGATGCGCTTTTCTCTTAGCACATTGCTCCCTTTCAGCCTCCATTCATGCCTCTTCAAATTCCACAGCACTGCTGGTCACAGCTGATCTCCAGTAGGAGCGCTCAAGGGCCAGGACTTCCCAGTTCTCAGTGTCAATGCCACAGTTTTAAGCTTCAATCCCATTTTTAAATCTCTTTTCCTGTCCACCAACATTCCATTTCCTTTTCTTGAGTTGGGAGTAGAGTAACCGCTTTGGGAGATGGTGACTGGGCATTTGGACAATATAGCCAGTCCAGCAGAGTTGATTGCATAGGAGCATCACTTCAATGCTGGTGGTCTTTGCTTCTTCCAGCACACTGACATTTGTCCGCCTGTCTTTCCAAGAGATTTGCAGGATTTTTTGGAGGCAACACTGATGGAATCATTCCAGGAGTTGAGTGTGACGTCTGTAGACAGTCCCCGTTTCGCATGCGTATAGCAGGGTTGGGAGGACAATAGCTTTATAAACAAGCACCTTGGTATCCCTATGGATGTCCGGATCCTCAAACACTCTCTGCTTCATTCAGGCTGTATGGCCATGCTCTAACAGCATTTTCTCCTTACGTTTCACCTGCATCTGTGGCTCGCATCTTCAGAAGAGCTGGTGGTAATCAAGCAAGTGGGGTATATCTACCCATGGAATGTCCAAAGTGGGAGGCAAGAACCATCATATGTTAAACAAGTGTAAGGAGTGCAATTAGCAAGCTAGATTTTAATGTCTTGGGTGGGATTCACCCATTAGCATGTGAGTAGGACATCTGCATGGAAGTCACCTGGCCTTTGTTCCCTTTGAATTGTTTGCTGCCTAGAAACATCCTTTGCCTGGGTGGTGTGTACTGGGCCTTAATTGCTTACTACCTGGAGTCCTCCTGTGTCAGTGGTGTTCTTTATTTACTATTATAATTTTAGAGGTTTTTTAAATACTGGTAGCCAAATTTTGTTCATTTTCATGGTTTCTTCCTTTCTGTTGAAATTGTCCATGTGCTTGTGGATTTCAAAGGCTTCATTGTATTGTTTGATATAGTGGTTGTCAAATTAGTCTAGAATTTCCTTGTTCTCAAATAATATTCTATGCCCAGCTTTGTTTATCATGTGTTCTGCTATTGCTGATTTTTCTGGTTGAATCTGTCTGCAGTGTTTAAGAACATTCCCAGTCTTGGAATGCTTCTCACAGCAAGGCTCTACATCAAAGACTGTGGAAGTCACAAGAAACGGAATATATTGTGCTGCATCACTTTCACATGGGTTTTGCTGCAAAACAATGTAGGGATGCTTGGGGAGGCTCAGGATGAGGAGGGGTTGCTCATGCAAATCTGCCCTTGCTACCCTTCGGGGCCTCTGGGAGGAAATGAGACCTCAAGAGTGTTGAATCTGCTGAGGCCTTAAGGTTCAGCGGTTCAGAGATTTCTCCTTTGGGCAAAATTTGTATCGTTAGCTCTTTAGTTCATCTTCCTAAACTGTTCTTTAAAAGAAAACAAGACTCTCAGCCATGAGGAAGAAGAGAAGCAGCCACTCCAGTCCCAACACCACCTGCCATCACCATAGCCTATGCTACGACCGTCTGATTGAAAAATGTATCAGCTGCAAAGTGATGCAGAGAGGAGGCACCGAGAAGGAGACAAGTAAGTGAGAAAAACAATTTTCATGGCTGATGGGAAAAAGGAGAGGGAACTGGGATCTTCAAGGGATAGGAAAAGCTAGAACTAGATCCTGTAGTAGTAGGAAGAGATGTCAACAATTGGCTGAGACCCATGAAAGGAACCAGGAAAGGAGTAAGAGGGAGGAACACCGCTTTTACCAAAGGAAGTATGCCAGTGGGCAATGATGATGCTACTCTTATGGGATTGACTTCACTGCTTTAGCAATCTCTTCCCTTTCAGTCTCAGTTTCCTATTTGTAAAGCAAGCATTCAGTTAAAAGGGGCAAATAAGAAAAAATCAATTGCGTGGTTCTCAAGGTAAGGAAATAGAGCAAACGAGGACTTATCTCCCATCCATGGGTATTCCCCAGTAAAATACACAGAAAACTATTCTGCTGTGAATTTTTAGTGAATTTTTCTCATGGATGGACTATGGACAATATCTATGCAAAGCTTGGGAGTCTTACATTTACTGTGTAAATAAAGGAGATTATCTGGTTCTGCTATGATTAGGTTCCACTGTTTCCGCTTTAGAGTAAGATGAATACATTATACCTCAAAGTGCTCAGTTATGCAAGGCACTTACAACTATTTCCCAGTAAACCTAGTGCATAACAGACATGCTCAAACTTTGGCCCCTCAGGTGTTTTGGACTTCAACTCCCACAATTCCTAATAGTCTACAAACTAAGTTCTTGTGGGTTTTTTCGGGCTATATGGCCATGTTTTAGAGGCATTTCTCCTGACGTTTTGCCTGCATCTATGGCAAGCATCCTCAGAGGTGAGGTCTGTTGGAACTGGGAAAAAGGGGTTTATATAAAAGGGATATATAAACCCCTTTTTCCCAGTTCCAACAGACCTCACCTCTGAGGATGCTTGCCATAGATGCAGGCGAAACGTCAGGAGAAATACCTCTAGAACATGGCCATATAGCCCGAAAAAACCCACAATAACTTAGTGATTCCAGCCATGAAAGCCTTCGACAATACAGTCTACAAACTGTTCAGAATTGTGGGAGTTGAAGTCCAAAACACTCGGAGGGCCAAAGTTTGCCCATGACTGGTATAACAGAATTAGAAGGGCTTTCTCCCAGTCCCACAATCATCACATGGCCAACTGGTGAGGACATGGGAGAGAGAATTCTCTAGGTTGTCCCCTTCTCTGCTATCCTTTTTGCAGGCAGGAAAAAAACCCATTTTATTTATTATTATTTATTATTATTTAGAGCTTTTATAACCCGGTCTTCTCGACCTCCGAAGAGGGACTCAGGCTGGCTAACAACAGGAAATTCATATACAGATAAGCTAAAACATAATAACATCATAGTACATTAATACATTACAATACATTAAAATACAGATCAAATAGCCAAGTCGTCAAGGTAATCACAAATTCATCATCATCCGCCCATGTGGTCAGCAGTTATTGACTCGATCATAATTCTGAGAATGCTATGTTCCAAAGCCAAGATTTTACAAGCTTTCTGAAAGTCAGGAGGGAAGGGGCAGATCTGATCTCCATCGGGAGGATTTGACAATTAATTTCTTGTGCAGAAGGGACTTTTTCTTGGAAAGAGGTACCGTATATTCCGGCATATAAGATGACTGGGCGTATAAGACGACCCCCAACTTTTCCAGTTAAAATATAGAGTTAAGACGACTCCCATGCATAAGACTACACCTGCGTATAAGACAACCCCTGACTTTTGCAAAGATTTTCTTGGGTTAAAAAGTAGTCTTATACGCCAGAATATACTGTACTTTTTATCTTTATCATGATCTTAAATGATGCTTTTCAAATTAATGGCGTTTTGATATGGTAGTTTGTTTAGTTATGTTTGAAAATTTTATCAACAACTTTTTAGCTTTGTCTTTTCTTGCAGTAAGTTACATTGGGTCCCATGCTGAAGGAAAGATGTTTGGTTCCAGGACTTTCCCCTCCATCATGGATAGCAAAATCCATGGATGCTCAAATTCCATATGTACAATGGTATAGTAAAATGGTGACCAATATATAAAATGGCAACATTGATGTTTGATTTTCAGAGTTGTGATTTTTAAAAATATTTCCAAGACTTGGATGCAGAATCCATGGATAATTTTCTACCCAGGGATCCTCCACTGGCCACATAGGCTGCCAAAAAAGAAAAAGGAAAGAGAAGTGGATATGAAGGATTGGAAAGCTACACTCGATTTTAAAGGTCTCTGTCTGCTCCTGGAGAGTTCCAGGAGGAACAATTTACCTTTTTCCTGCCTGAAAGGAAGGTTCAGGAGCAGACACAGCTTACAGAAACAGTTTTAGGGAGCTCCCTGCAAGCCTATGGACACAATTTGCCCACCTCCAAGGCCCCTTCTACACTACCATATAAAATCCAGATTATCTGTAGACTCCTATAATCCAGTTCAAAGCAGATAAGGTGGATATATGGCAGTGTCAAAGGCAACTGAAATACATAGTAGTGGGCTAGTTGGACTAATTATATGATTTCCCTATAAACCAGCTTTTTATGGAAGCGGAGGATGACATGAAGCAGTATTGCAGGCCAAAATTCTCAGATGAATTTGGTGGATAGGGGGTAGCTCAACTAATGCTCTCACAGCAGTTCATTCTTGTTACTACTGACATATCACAGCATGAGAGCTCAAGAAATGGAGCTCAAGCATTAACTTCCATGGCTCAACAAAGTGGAATCATGAAAAGTGTAGTTTGGACAAAAAAAGGGCAAAAAGTCTTGTAAAACTGCAATTTTCATTATTTACTGTATTTTTACCCCGCTCTATCTCAACCCCGGAGGGGACTCAGAGCGGTTTCCAGATTGGCAATATTCAATGCCACATTAAACACAAAACATACAAATACGAATTACAATGCAAATTAAAATAATAAAAAGTCATATAAACAATGGCATATAAATACATTACATATATTGTTAAACATTGCACATAGTAATCTTTAACAGTATTCCATAGCATCAAGCCATGGCAGTTAAAGTAGTGTCAAACTGCATTAATGTTCAAGTCCCTCCGTATCTATCTAAGGATTATACCATCCATGCTTGAAAATATTGCAAAAATCAATTATTCCAAAAACCAACATTGATTTTGCCATTTTAAATAAGCAACATAATTTTACTCCACCATTGTATATAAAGGGACTTGAGTGGTTTTTGGTATCCACAGGGGTACTGGAATCAAACCCCAGCAGATAGTCAAGGAATTGTACTGATTAGGGCTGCCTGGAACCATAGTTTTTTTCTTGGATCTCAATCATTTCAGCTTTACTCAAACAGTGCTTCTCAAACTCTGATCCTACAGGTCTTTTGGGCTTCAGCTCCCACAAATTCCCGCCATCTTACCAGCTGTTATGAATTGTGGAAGTTGAAGTCCAAAACATCTAGAGGACCTCAGTTTGAGAAACTGTTCTAGGAGCAATGTGAGGAACAACCTAGACAGACAGATCTGTCAGGTCCTAATACTTTATTGTTCTAAGCCAGTGGTTCCCAACCTTTTTTGATCAGGGACCATTTTGACCAGTGACCATTTTGACCAGGGACCACTCTCCAACATTAGTACCAAAAGGGTTACAAATCAGTTTTTGGTCAAATTTAGATTCGGTTTGGTTATTTGGGGTGCTGATTCAGAAAATTGCATTGCATAGACTACATCAGCTCTAGTTTCTGATACAGAACATATCCCTTGGCCAGCCACAGTGAAGGAGTGGCAGGTGGCTTAAAAGGAGCGGAAATAATAAAATAAAATAAATGGATAAAGAAGTAGGAGGCTCGTGGACCAGAATTCTGTCCTCACAGTCCACAGTTCTAAACACAAGATTCAGACATGACTATTTAATAAGGAGCAATAGTGCTTGTTTATGTAACCTTTTGTATTTACCTTGTTTAGAGCAGTTCTCTTGATGACTGTTAGTTTCTAGAGGGCATTATTATTATTATTATTATTATTATTATTATTATTATTATTCTCAGGTCTATGGCATGAAGATCATATGCTTATGTGCCATCAAGTTGCCTGTCAGCTTATAGCAATCTCATGAATTTCACAAGAATTAGGAGTAGATTTGCCAGTTGTTTTCTCTGAAATTTAGCAAATGGTTTCTCACATCCAAGTGCTAATCAGGGCTGACCCTGCTTAGCTTTCAAGATCAGATAGGATCTGATGCTTTGGGGATACAGGCTTTTGTTGTGAACAAAATAGATTTTGTAGATTTGTTCTTAAGTGGAATTTGTATGCAAGTCAGAACAGGTACATTTTAAAGTGCAACTCCAGCCAAAAATATATCAAATTTTAGTTTTGGATAGCATAGGGAAGGGTAAAGACCCCTGTGGTGTTTGTTTTGCTGTCTGTGCCCCTGTTCAGAAGATTCCAACTCACTTTCTGTCCCTGTGATAATTGGATTTTGAAAAATTTGGTTTGTTATGGAAACAAGGATTGGTGAGAAAGCTTCAGCACAGACACATTTTCCCAGGATAACTCTTCCAGGAGTGGATTTCCCTTCCAAAGGGTGGATTTCTCTCACTTTCTGTTGTTTCATTTAACTATGAGTCATAGAATCATAGAGTTGGAAGAGATCTTGTGGGCCATCCAGTCCAACCCACTGCCAAGAAGCTGGAAAATCTCATTCAAAGCACCCTTGGCAGATGGCCATCCAGCCTCTGTTTAAAAGCTTCCAAAGAAGGAGCCTCCACCACACTCCAGGGCAGAGAGTTCCATTGCTGAACAGCTCTCACAGTCAGGAAGTTCTTCCTGATGTTCCGGTGGAATCTCCTTTCCTGTAGTTTGAAGCCATTGTTCTGCATCCTAGTCTCCAGGGCAAAAGAAAACAAGCTTGCTCCCTTCTCCCTGTGGCTTCCTCTCACATATTTATACATGGCTATCATGTCTCCTCTCAGCCTTCTCTCTATCATGCCCAGCTCTTTAAGTCGCTCCTCATAGGGCTTGTTCTCCAGACCCTTGATCTGCTTGCTGGTTGGGTGCTTTTATTTTTGTGTGCTGCTTTGCTTCATTGTTTTTTGTTAAGATAGCGTAACACTAACATATGGCACAACAGAAAAGAGAAAAATGGGAAAAAGGAAAGTAGGCACACTTGACATCCACAGAATTTTTGTTCTAATGTTTAGCTTCATAGGTGTCAGCCCGGCTCATCATAGGAAACTTGCTATGTGGGGATCTATTTAAAGATGTTTCTTCAAGGGTTTAAATAAAAAAGGGAAAAATGCAAAAATTATACAGTGCAACAAAAACAAGGCAGGACATGGTTATAAGAATGAAACAAACTGAATATTAGAGTTGGAAAGGCAACACAAGAGTCATCTTGCACAGAAATGCACAGAACAAAGCACTCCTGAAGAAAGGTTATCTAATGTCTCTTGAAAGAAGGAAAATCTACTACTTTTGAAGGCAATTTGTTCCCTTGTCAATTAGTTCTTATTGCTTAGATGGAATCTCTTTCCTTGAATCCACAGGGTCAGGCATGTAGCCAGGGGGGGGGGGGGGGCTCGGGGGGCTTCAGCCCCCCCCGAAATTCTCATGGTGGTTCGTGAAAAGGCCTTACTGGTGCATTATTTAAACTGTTATGTTTATTAATATCATGATTTGATCACCATTCTCAATATATCCCATATGTATGGGGGTATTGGGGTAATGATACAAAAGGTTTGCTAGGCTAGACCCTCTTTCACTCAGACTCAGCCCCCCCCGAAACTCAGCCCCCCCCGAAACTCCCCCTGAAAATTTTTTACCCCCCCCCCCCCCCGAAACGAAATCCTGGCTACGGGCCTGCACAGGGTCATGTTGTGTTTTCTAGAGCAGCAAAAAACAAGCTTCCTCCATCCTGACAACCCTGGCTGGATCCACACTGACCTATATCCCAGGATCTGATCCCACATTATTGTCTTCAATAATCTGGGATACGAAGATAATCTGGGATCACATCCTAGGATATAGAGCAGTGTAGATCTGGCCCCTATGAACGATTTAAATATGGTGTCATACCACATCGCAATCTACTGTTATCTGTACTATATAGAATAGTTGACAACATAGTTTAGTAGTAAGAGCATTGTTAGATATTTAAAAGCACATGTGATTTGCTTATGCTAATTTAGGCCCCTTCTACACTGCCATATAATCCAGATTATCAAAGCAGATAATCGACATTATATGAGTCTATACTGTCATAAGCTGCAGAACTTGCTGACCGGAAGATCGGCAATTCGAATTTGTGCGACGGGGTAGCTCCCATCGTTAGCCCCAGCTTCTGCCAACTTAGCAGTTTGAAAACATGCAAATGTGAGTAGATCAATAGCTACTTCTGCAGGAAGGTTACAGCGCTCTATGAAGTCATGCTGGCCACATGACCTTGGAGGCGTCTATGGACAACACCAGCTCTTCAGCTTAGAAATGGAGATGAGCACCATCCCTCACACTCAAGGGAAAATCTTTTTTTGATACTGTCATATAATCATCCAGGCGTCCCCTGGGCAACGTCCTTGCAGACGGCCAATTCTCTCACAACAGGAGCGGTTGCTCCTGACACAACAAAAAAAAATCTGGTTCAAAGTAGATAAACTGGATTTTACATGGCAGTGTAGAAGGGGCCATAAAAGCATATATGGATTTTTCAATTCAAAAAAATAATACAGCTCATGGAAAACAAAACAAAAAAGGATTTTCTAACCAAAGAACTCCAAAATGACCTTTTTGTAAAGCTGTACTTCACCTGCAGAACACTCAAATCAATTAAATTAATCTACTCATTTTAGTCCCAATTAATTTCTTACCAAGATTACCCAGATCCTGTTATAAAATCAATTCCTCTTCAATTACCGCAAGCAAATACTAGAGGCAAGCCAGCACCTGGCTTATTAATTAATTATTATTTTTTTCTATTTATATCCTTTCTTTCTCCTGTCAAGGGATCCAAGGTAACTTCCAAAATTTAAAATAATCGTTCAGATTTTTTAAAGGTTATAAAAACACATAGTTTAAAGACAGCGTAAAAATACATCCAAAGCGCAATTAAAAGGATACAAAATAAAAAGTGTGCAATGAGAAGTGAAACTGTAAAAGCCCCTGGCAAGGGAAACATAATCATTTTCATTTCCAAGGATAGTATACAAAGAAAGAAATGGCTGTCCCCGCACTGGTTTCAGGGCACATTGTGCAGAGTGCAACCGCTGCCTTGCCTGAAGCTTTTAAAAAGAGATAAAGAACCAAAGCAGCACATTTTTAAAAAAGACAATCAAGTCCATGTTTTGAACATTGAACTAATGGTTTGTTCTGCCAGCCTCACATTCAATTGCAACAGCTCTCTGCAGGTCTATGATTTGACCTTAAATACCTGGGTACTTGGAGACCTCCTAACTCAAGTGTTTCTCAATCTGGGGGTGTCCGAGAGGTTGCCAAAGACCATCAGAAAACACAGTATTTTCTGTTGGTCATGAGGGTTCTGTGTGGGAAGTTTGGCCCAATTCTATCGTTGGTGGGGTTCAGAATGTTCTTTGATTGTAGGTGAACTATAAATCCCAACACCTACAACTCTCAAATGTCAAGGTCTATTCCCGCAAAATTCCACCAGTGTTCACATTTGGGCATATTGAGTATTCGTGCCAAGTTTAGTCCAGCTCCATCATTGTTTGAGTCCACAGTGGTTGGATGTAGGTGAACTACAACTCCAAAACTCAAGGTCAATGCCCATCAAACCCTTCCAGAATTTTCTGTTGGTCATGGGAGTTCTGTGTGCCAAGTTTGGTTCAATTCCATCATTAGTGGAGTTCAGAATGCTCTTTGATTGTAGGCGAACTATAAATCCCAGCAACTACAACTTCCAAATAATAATAATAATAATAATAATAAAAACTTTATTTATACCCCGCTACGATCTCCCAAGGGACTTGGTGCAGCTTACATGAGGCAGAGCCCACAATACATCAATACAAGCAATAACAACCACAATACAAAGCAAAATACAAATACTAATACAAAGCAATTTAAATAAATCTCATACACAAATAGCATAAACATTGAACAATAGCACAAAACACATTTAAAATCTATGGCTGGGCCAAATGTAATTAAGTTAACAAATAATGCTGGGCATGAACAAGATAGTGGAGATGGGGCATTGGTGGAAACGTACAAGCAGTCCTAAATGAGTATAAAGTGCTTTTAGAGGACATAATGCTAAGGGTTCATTATTCTGGGAAGGCACACTGGAACAACCACGTTTTTAAGCTCCCCCTAAAGACTGCCAAAGTTGGGGCATGCTTGATGTCCTTTGGAAGTGAGTTCCAGAGTCGAGGGGCCACCACCGAGAAGGCCCTCTCTCTCGTCCCCACCAATCGCGCTTGCGATACAAATGACAAAATCAATTGCCCCAGCACCCTAACTACACCATGTCAGCTTTTCAAAATAGTTTGTGAGATGTACAATGAAGCATTACTTGATTTAGATTTGGTTTAAACTGATGATTTAATTATCAGTAATTTAGATTAGCCCAACAATGGTTGGTATTCTTATCGCTCTCTGATTGTTTCTTACTTACCTGCTTCTTTTAAAATAGACATTTAATGACAGTTAACTAATCTTCTGACAGCAAATCTCCTTTCAACAAAACATTTTCCTGTCTCTCCAACCTCCTACTTTCTTCCGGATCTACTGACTAGCTGTAAGGTTTTTCTTTTAATAACCATATCAACATTGGGAGGACTGTGAAGAGGAGTGGAGAAACGCTTTCAGGGTCAGGTCAGCAGCATCTCTGCAGTAAATAATGAAATAAATTGAATTGGGAGATGGTGGAATTCTACTCTTGTCAATCTGATTGTAGACATGTGTATGTGTGTGCCTTCAAGTTACCTGTTGACTCATGGAGACTCTATGAATTTTTCATAGTTTTTTCTGAAGGAAAGAAGACTCAGTGATGTTCTTGTAAGTTTCTTCCTATGAGTTATATCCTACAGCACCTGGTATTGGTTGATAATCCTATCCAAATACTAATCTGGACTGACCCTACTCAGCTTCCAAGGCCAGAGGGATCTTACCGTATATACTTGAGTATAAGCCGACCCAAATATAAGCCGAGGCACCTAATTTTACCACAAATAACTGGGAAAACATATTGACTCGAGTATAAGCCGAGGGTGGGAAATGCAGCAGCTACTGGTAAAATTCAAAATAAAAATAGATACCAATACAATTACATTAATTGAGGCATCAGTGGGTTAAATGTTTTTGAATATTTACATAAAACTTTAATTTAAGATAAGACCACCCAATTCTGATTAAACCATTATTCTAAACTTCTTCAACGTAAATGTGCTTATGTATACTTCCAATAATAATAGAGTAAAATGATAAATGTAATAATAACAACAACAATAATAGAGTAAAATAATGAAAGTGTGTAATAACAGTAATAACAGAATAATAAATGTAATAATAACAATAATAAATAGAGTAAAATAATGGAAATGTAATAATAATAGTAACAATAGAATAATAAATGTAATACTACTACTAATAATAATAGAGTAAAATAATAAATGTAATAAAAATAATAATAACAGAGTAAAATAATAAATAACCTTGACTCGAATATAAGCCGAGGGGAACTTTTTCAGCCTTAAAAAAGGGCTGAAAAACTAGGCTTATACTCAAGTATATACACTACTTACTTATGCGATCCCTCATTGTCTGAGTATAATGTCCTTTCAAGTGTTCTGTATTTGCGGTGGATATGTAGGTGATAGTGGAGTCCTATTCTTGACCCACATGTTCTTCCACAGTGAGGCCATCGATTTCCAGATGGAAGGCAGTCTTGGTCAGGGTTGGCTTGACACACCTTCCTCTTGGCACGTTTCTCCCTTTTGCCCTCTATTTGTGCCTCTTCAAATTTCACAGCACTGCTGGTCACAGCTGACCTCCAGTTAGAGTGCTCAAGGGTCAGATCTTCCCAGGGCCCTTCCACACAGTCCTATATCTCAGAATATCAAGGCAGAAAATCCCTGCTTTGAACTGGGTTATCTGAGTTCACACTCAGATAACGTGGGATTTTCTGCCTTGATATTTTGAGATATAGAGATGTGTGGAAGGGCCCCCAGTTCTCGGTGTCTATGCCACAGTTTTTAAGGTTAGCTTTAAGCCCATCTTTAAAACTCTTTTCTGACAGTCTCTTATCCAAATACTAACCAAGGCTGACCCTACTCAGCTTCCAAAGCCAGAGGGATCTGGTACCTATACAATAGGCATTTGGTATCTGCTGTGGTTTGGTTGTAGGAACCTGCTCTGCAAAACAAAAATCAGTGGAAGCTCAGGCCCCATTATATACATTGACATAGTAAAATGGTGACCCATAAATAAAATGACATAATCAAGTTTTGCTTTTGGGGAGTTTATTTTCAATATTTTCAAGCCATAAATGTAGACTCAGTGGATGCAGCATTAGTGGATAAGGAGGGCTGGCCATAGCTGTCTACAGCCCCTTGATGAGCAAGTATGAACAACAAAATGGGTGAGGAAATAAGTCTGCCTCGCCAGCTACTCCAGCATGTTAACAAATCATTGATCTAGACATCCAAAGGAAAATGATACGTGGGAGTTAACAAAAGAAAAGGTCATCCCTTGGTATATTTTGGACTAAACCTTCAAGCAGTCTCTGCAAGGTGCTAAATGTTTTGTTTCCTAGCACAAACTTTATCTGACTTTTATTGCTACTAGACCTTGGAAAGAGAAAAACAAATTTTCATTTCTTGAATATAGTTTATATAAGAATACCCACTGATGTTTTCTTTCCATGACTGCTTTTCAACTTTGGTATCACTTAAGTATCAATTACAACTTTCTAAATCCACCATCTATTATGTTTACTGTCTGGGAAGTCTTGGGAATCCAAAATAGGTTTTCCAATCTCCAGAAGAGCTTATTTGAACAAAGAGCTCCATAGGTGAGACAACACAAGCAAGAAGTCCCCCCACCCCCAAACACACACCTGTTGGACTTTTTGATGGTGGGATACTTACAAAGAGTCCTTTTAGGAAGAACTGCAAATTTAAGTAGGGAGGTTGGCATTTTCACTTTCATTCTACTACAAACCTCCCTGAGTGACCTTTGGCCAGTTATATTGTATTATCTTAGCATGACCTGCCTCACACAGTCTATGTGATAATAAAATAAGGGGTGCTTATTCTTATTGGGAACTGTGCAACCTTTTCTGAAGCACCTTGGAAGGAAAGGTAAGATAGTAATGTCCTTAGAGAAACAAAGAAAATATACCAAACATTATTTCTATTGTTAAGATAAAGTGTTTCAAGTGCACAAGTTGTTCAAAACAATAATCCACATGTTATTTTTGATATGGCCCATTATCAGCCTCTGTTTTCCTCCACAGGAACCATCCTCACAGTGGCCTCCATTACAACCCAGATACCAGCACCTCTTACTACAGAACAGACTTGTTCAGCCTTAACCTTTGTTTTTGTGGGACTAACCTTCACCATAGCAGTTCTATGCTTTGTAATGTACTTGAAACAAAGGAGAAAGAAGAAGATGAGGAAAACTGGTAAGGAGAATGCTGCAAACCTTTCTGGGAATTGATTTTAATCCATTATGGAGTTGATCATTTAGTGCAATTGTTCTCAACCTGTGGGTCCCCAGGTGTTTTCGCCTTCAACTCTCTGCAGTGCCAGCCAGTTTACCAGCTGTTAGGATTTCTGGGAGTTGAAGGCCAAAACATCTGGGACCCATAGGTTGAGAACCACTGATCTAGTGGCAAGGGTTGGAATATTATTGATTGCTGCATAACTTCAGCATAGGTGGAAGCAACAGGAGAAATAAACCCGATGACTCTAAAGATAGTCAGACATTGGAGAAATAAGATGCTCAGAGATTTTAAATACTTTATATGCCTTCCCTTGCCATTGCTACATGATCCTGAAAAAATTGCAACCACTCTTGTAGTGAACTAATAGGATTCCATCTTAGATTCTAGGCCAGAAGCAGGCGACACACCAAATACCTCTGCTTCTTGAGTTCCCTGCTGCTTCCACCACCAGTGGATTGGCTTCTGTGGCAATAAAAGAACAACACATTACATTGGCATTTGCTGACATGCTGTAGAGACAGGACCTCAATTGAAAACGAGTATTGCTCAATTAGGACAAGGTGCATGGGGAAAATGCATGAAGCTAATAAGCTTTAAGAGCTTCCTGGAGGCACCGATTGGCTTCAGAACAAGATGCACACTGCCTATGTCTCTTATATTTCTAAAAGTGCTTGCTTTCAAGTTGGCTTAACACCACTGGATTTCAGGAAGTGGGGGATACATCTTTCAGTGTATAGGAGGGCTAGCAGTTCTGGCCATCCGTAGAGCTGGTCACTTATGATCTTGTACATATATTTTGTGGCTATTACATAACAGAGTCTGATGGGAGGTCAATCTTTAATCTTTTTTTTTTAAATTTTCTGATGTTCCTAGATAGTATGTAAGTACCAGTTATGTCATAACTGAACATGTTCACTGCTATTCATCTCTTGTTTTGGTGTATATTAATTTATGATTAACATACACATCCTTACATTTTTACAGTATTAATCTTGTCATTATTTATTTATTTATTTATTTACCATATTTGTATACCACCTTTCTCAGCCTGAAGGCAACTCAAAGCAGTTTACAGTTGGCAACAATTCGATGCCCAGATACCATAAAATACAATTTAAAACATTTACCATATAATATAAAAAAACCATACAGAGCCAATAAAAACATATAAAACATATATCAACAGCGTCTCCTTATTAAAATCAATGTCCAATCACATCATCCAATTGTTCCATTGTTCTATATTTGTTTATTACACTGCATTTACTCAAAAAGCCAAATTTTGACTTTTTTTACAGAATGTTAAAAGGGAGGGGGGCGATCTGATATCCCTAGGGAGGGCATTCCTAGTTATTTCTAGTTTAAAAAAAAGTTTTTTTATAGTTAGCATGAAATGCACATAAGGGTGAGGAGAAGTTACACTGGGAAGGAAGCTTGGGATTTGAAAGAGAAAGCATTCCTGACAGCTCAAATTAGATGCCAATTTGTGAACCCCTAGTTGATAGAAAAGGTCAACCAGAGAGGCTGGTAAAAGGAGTCCAAATAAGAATCTGTACAGTTGTATATGTGGCTGGAGACCACCAAATTGCCTCCTTGTGGGGAATAGAAGTTGGAATGAAAAGAAAGAAATACTCAGTTACTTATTACTGGCAGATAAATTTGCTTTGTTGTAAAATGGCTGGAGAAGACATATGAGAAAGAGAGTAGCTGAGAACTGTCATCTTAACCCAGATTCTAAAAAACTGCCCAGAACACTTAGAAGTCCATGGTACCTCAATAAACCTCAATCTTTTCTTTTCGTCCTATCTTATGTTTAATAAGTCATGATTTTCATCTTGTCACACCTTACCTTGAAAGTGTTGAGTAGCTGAAGATTTCAAATGCTACTGAAGTTGAGCGAAGAGAGAGCTTTCCCTGGGGAAGCTTTTTGGCTGTTTGCTTTTATCTCACATGTGTTGCAAGTAAAAAAAGAAAGAAAGAAAAGAATGAAAGAAAAAAAGGACAAAAGATATCTCTTGTACTCAAAGGCTCTTAGCCTACACCCTCTTAACGTTTGTGCATTACTCATGAAGTTGCTTCTATTCCAGGAAATGATCACTCCATTGAAAATGAAGTTCAGAAAGACCTTGGCTGCAGCCCAGGAGATGATAGCCCTGAAGTACCTGAATGCCCACATTCGGTTGTCACTTCAGATACTTCCACAGAAGAAAACTTTAAGACAAGTGTGCACCATATTCCTGTACCAGGAAATGACATCATGGATGTAGACTTCCTGCCTTCCTATGACAATAACTGCAATCCTACCTTTCCAGTGCCAGCAACCGAACTCGGGGCAACGATGTTGGTGACCACCAAAACTACTCAAGAAAACTTCCTCAGTGAGAAGCTGGCATAGCAGCAGATTTAAAAGGGTGAGATTTAGCAGGCCCTCACTCAAGCGTGATATAAACATCACGTTTGATAAGGACAGTGACTGGACATAAGCACCAGCTGAGTGTATCACTGTAACAGTGAAAGTAAGTTTGTTGTTTCCCCATATTGTAATTAAATTTTCAAAATATTTCATCTGTCCAAAAGTCCCAGTTCAATTGATACTTTGGGATTCATTTTACTGCACTTCCTTTGTGAGCTCTGAGGTTAGAAAAGATATGTGCCTAAGAAAATAAAATATTGCTTAATTTCCTAGAAATCCTTGGGTTTTTTTTATTTCTGCCCCCTAAAAATAATAAATCAATTGGATAGGTTCACCATTCCATCCTAAACATACACAGTTTCATCTGATTTTGGAGGCTAAGAATGGTCAGGTCTAGATAGTACTTGGGTCAGAAACAAAGAACACTGGAAATCTCCACATTGAAATACTGAACTAGATAGACGAATGACCTCACACCTGTGTACTTTTTTGTGAATGTACTTCATTCTGTGCATTGGGATTCAAACAATATAAATGAAAAGGAGCAGAATATTGTGGTATTTTCATCATCAAGAACTGCACTGTGAGCACATACTCTCGTTAGGTGTAACGACATAATCTGAATGTGACACACATATTCAACAGCTAGGGGCAATTATTCTGCAATGTTCTTGCTGGGAAGTTGTTAGAACTTCAGCTTATGATTGTTCAGTGAAATTTTGTTTTCCTTTTTAGTTACCCATGCATACTCAAGTATAAGCCTACCCAAATATAAGCCTACCCAAATATAAGCACCTAATTTTACCACAAAAACTGGGAAAATGTATTGACTTGAGTATAAGCTGAGGATGGGAAATGCAGCAGCAACTGGTAAATTTCAAAATGAAAATAGATACCAATACAATTGCATTAATTGAGGCATCAGTAGGTTAAATGTTTTTGAATATTTACATAAAACTGTAATATAAGATTAGATTGCCCAACTCTGATTAAACCATTATTCTTACCTTCTTCATTGTAAATGTGCTTACCTATCCTTCTAATAATAATAGAGAAAATAATAAATGTAATAATAATAGATGAAAATAATGAAAATGTAAAAATAACAGTAATAATAAAATAAAATAATAAATGTAATAATAATAATAGAGTAAAATGAGAAATGTAATAATATGAAGAAGAATAAAATAATAAATGTAATAATAATAATAATAATAATAATAATAACAGAGTAAAATAATAAATAACTTTGACTCGAGTATAAGGGGCTGAGTACATTTCCATAATCTCAATTCCCATTGCAATGATGCTTTCAACTGCTGGTTTATTGGGCAAGTGTTAGGAGATCGTTATGTTCTCGGCATATAATAGAAAGTTTATGAGTTGTACAAGGAAGTTCCTTCTGACAATATGTACATGCCAGTGAACTTTTATTACCTTTTGCATCCTGTTCTGTGGAAATTTTTTTAGCTCAAAAACATAAACAGAGGAATTGCAGAGCATAGATGGAAAAAGAACTGGGAATGATCGACTGGAATTGCACTGAAACAGCACCATGGACAGAGATCAGTGTTTCCTTTTGTAGCTGGTTTCTCCTGTTTGCATCTTTCTCAGAAGTGTTTTGTGAGGAGAAAATGCTGCAGGTCTCACAACAGAATGTAAAAGGATGCAAATGATGTGGGAATCTGGTATGGGAGTGAGGCATGTCGAGCTTCTGAACTCTTTATAAATATATATCCTGTGGCAAATGTTACTACACTCAAAGAGGAAGTTTATGAGTGGATATGCAAAATGTCTCGGAGCATGTGTTCTGCCTTGCTCAGAGGCTGGAACAGTACATTTGTTTTAATTAAAATTCTCTTTACAGTGCTACATAAACGATCCTGGGAAAGCTACTCAGGCAGGGGCAACGAGGGACATGCATGGGAGAGTAGGACAGTTGGATTGGGAGTTGAAAATGAGTGGGTTTGTTGGTGGATGCCTACTATAACTACTAGTATAACTATTCATTGCTAATCTTTTGCCCTGTTCCCACCACACAATTATAACCGTACGATTCCACCTTGAGCTTCCTTGGTTACATAAAATGGAATTTTGGGCTTTGTAGTTTGGAAATGAGGCACTACAACTCTCCAGGTGAACATTCATAGTACTCTTTCATAAACTGCATTCCCCAGGATTCCGTAAGATATTGCCATGGTTGTTAAAGAGGCATCATAGACCGCATCTACACTGATGAATTAATGCAGTTTGACACCACTTTAACTGCCATAGCTCAATGGCATGAAATCAAGTTGCAGTATTACAAAGTCTTTAGCCTTCTCTGTCAAAGTTTAGTGGTGCCTCACTCAACTGCAAATCCCATAGTGCCAGAACTGTGTAGTGTGAAAGGGCCTTGAGTCTGGCTTTTTGTTGTTTATTGGTTCAGCCATTTCTGACTCTTTGTGACCTCATGGACCAGCCCACGGCAGAGCTCCCTGTCAGCAGTTGCCACCCTCAGTTCCTTCAAGGTCAAGCCAGATACTTCAAGAATACCATCCATCCATCTTGCCCTTAGTAGGCCCCTCTTCCTTTTTCCTTCCATTTTGCCCAGCATCATTATCCTTTCCAAGCTTTCCTATCTTCTCATTATGTGGCCAAAGTATTTCATCTTTGCCTCTAATACCCTTCCCTCTAGTGAGCAGTCAGGCATCATTTCCTGGAATATGGACTGGTTTGAACTTCTTGTGGTCCAAGGCACTCTCAGAATTTTCCTTCAGCACTACAGTTCAAAAGCATCTATCTTCCTTCACTCAGCCTTCCTTATGGTCCAGCTTTCGCATTCATAAGTTACTATGGGGAATACCATTGCTTTAACTATGCGGATCTTCATTACCAGTGTGTGGTCTCTATTTTCAATTATTTTATCAAGATAGGTCATTGCTCTCCTCCCAAGAAGTAAATGTCTTTTTTAAATGATTTTTATTAAGGGTTTTCCAAGCCAGGGGTACATCCAAGTTTCAATAATCAGTAACTTAGACTTAAACATTACATTAAAAAGAAAAACACAGAAGTAAATGTCTTTTGATTTCCTGGTGGTGTGCCCAATTTGATTTTTCACTCTTACAGGATTCCTGGCTTTCCCCTAGAAGTGTTTACAGCCCATCAGAAACCTTCATTGTTATTTTCTCACTATTCTGGCAGCACATGCTTGTCAATGTGGCTCAAGTAATCTTGTGGTAGTTTCTCTCTCTCACACCCCCCCCCCCCCCCCATTTCTTGCCTAAGGGAAGGGAGGTGAATGTGGCAACAGCTGTTCTCATTTCTCTGTGCAAGTTTCCACCAGTAGTTTTTCAGTTCCCTTTTGCAAGCAGGGCAAAGAACTCCTCACCAGCTCATGTTAAGAGAGAGTCTCTACTGTCTGTATTATTTGCTGTTTGTTGTTATTGTGTGCCTTCAAGTTTCTTCTAACTTATATGACCGAAGGTGAATTACAACACATATTATCATGTTTCCTGGCACTGAGAGTATGCGACTTGTCCAAGGTCACCCAGCGGGCTTCCATGTCTGAGTGGGAAACCATACCCTGGTCTCCAGATCTCCAACACTCAAAACACTACACCATCCTGGTTGATGACAGTATTCAAATTTATGTGGGGGAGTGGGGCAAGATGTGGGAAATCCTTGCCTGATTTGTGTAGGCAGGTGATTTGCAACTCAAGGAGGAAATCCCAATGACAGACTTGGGGGGGGGGTGTGGACCTTTAATAAGAAATCAGAACTATTATATCAGCAGCAACAGCCAAGGCAGCAACCACAACCTGACTTTCTATCGCAGGGCTCGGAATGTGGCTCCAAATCAGACTACCTTCTACATACATATAAATTATGAATTATTTTAATGAGAAGGAAAGCAGAGCAGCAATTTTATCCAAAATATTTGTTTATTTATGCATTTTTTGTAATGTCAATATTTTAGCCCAACCTCCATTTATGTATGTATGTATGTATTTACTTACTTACTTACTTTTTTAAAAAAAATAATCTTTATTGAATTTTTCAGTTAAAAAAAGAAGTAGACATACATTTACACATAAGAAAATACCATTCATTCTTCCCATCGGACAATACATACAGGCACTCCAAAAGTACTATACACAAATTAAAACATATGACTTCCATTTTATGTCCAATCAGTTACTATATTTGTTGCTTGCAGACTCCCCTTATTCCCCTCGTCACCTGAGGGTGGGGTCCTACTCTAGTTGACCCTTTGTTTTCTTTTCATTTTTTCCTCCTTAGGTTCTTTTGCAGATTTAGAGCAGATCATTCTTCCTCTCTTTTCGTCTCGTACTCTTCCACCATATCCCAGTTTGTTTTGGATGGTGGGTTTCCTGACCCTTTTTTCAAATGGAACGTCAGTGTGTCCATGTCTTTGATATCTCTTAATTTCTCTAGCCATTGCTCTATAGTGGGCCTCCCTTCTTCTTTCCAACGTTTAGCAAATGTAAGTCTCGTCGCAGTCGTGATATAAGTGAAAATTCTATCTTCTATCTTACTTACTTGCATCATTTTTATCCTGCTCTTTTCAGCCCGAAGGCGACTCGGGGCAGCGTGATGGCTTCTCACTGCCCTATCAACATAATTTCTATACTTTTTTTCTTCCCCATCCAATACATTTGGTATCACTCAGCTCATTGGAAAAGTTTGTAGAGTTCAAAAGCACGCATGCTTGTATGCATTTGCTCATTCTTGAGGTGTTTCCTCCTTGGACCAGGAAAACTAACTTTGCTTTTTTTTTAAAAAAAAAAATGTATTTACATCTCTGAAGGAAAACCATCACCATTCAACAATGTTCTAGACTTTTCACTTACTCCATTTAGGTGAAAGCTAATGCTCGCAATTTACCTTATTTAGTGCACCATCTAAAATGTGATCTCCAGCTTTGCTCACATAAAGTCTGTAACTGTGAGTTGGCTCTTCATCAGTGGTTCTCAACCTGTGGGTCCCCAGGTGTTTTGGTCTACAATTCCCAGAAATCTCAGCCAGTTTACCAGCTGTTAGGATTTCTGGAAGTTTAAGACCAAAACATCTGGAGACCCACAAGTTGAGAACCACTGCTCTACATCCTCATGAAGCTGTTTGTTTCAGTCAAGACAAAGGACAGACATGCATCTTATGTGTTTTTTTAGGGCAGGAGATGAGCCACCATGTTCCATTTTAATCTCCATTTTGTAACTGAGTTGACTTTTGATTTCATGGCCCTGACCTTTGGACAACTTTGGGGCCTTTTCCCTATGCCCCATCTTTCTATATCACCAAGCGTGATGAAGATTTATAGAGAACACAAAACACACTTTGGTGGCATTTTGAAGTTTAATAAGCTATTGCCTAATTGTGGATTCTGGATTTCTCCCTCATGGACCAGCATGACTCTCTTTCTATCGTTTTTAATCAGCTCTGAAATGTGTCCTTTTTCTAATTGTGACTTATAAGACAAGCTGCACAAATGTTTGTTGTCACACAAAAAATGAGAGCAGTAGTTATTACAATACAAAGTCAATGTGATGCTATTACTATCCTGGCACCCTCCTACCGCCAGGTGGCAGCCCTTTACCATATGCACAACTAAAACATGTTGTGGGTAGATAAAGAAATAGTACTCACCATTGCTACCTCTTTATTTTTCGGTTAAAGGCATTGGTCATGATCACTATTCCAGATGCTTAAAAGTTGACTTAGCTGAATAAGTGACAGTGTCAAAATGTTAGACCGGGAATGAATATCTATCTAGTGTGGGGAAAAGGTTAAGCAGGATAGTAATAGAGAAGGAGAAGAAAATCCCAGATAGATGATGGGGATAAAATAAACTGTGGATTTTGGGGGACAGAAATAATGATGAAGCCTCATGCATTCTCTTTAAATTTTGATTATACTTCATTCTTCAAAATGTATGAGGAGGAGCACAACTTCTAGATAACGTGACTTTGGGGGGCAACCTTCCCTGTACCTTTGTTCCCGTTCTGTAGAATCACAAACCCAAGATAGCGACATTGATTTATTACCCCTTATTGCATAAAAGACAGAGAGTGTACATTTTATAGTGCACACCTTTATCATACTGGCTTAAACAGGAAGCTTTCTTCCCCCAACTCTTATTAATGCACAGAGTAGATTATATGTTAGATAGGGAAATTCATGGAAGGGGAGGAATGCTTTAGCCCTGTGGTTCTCAACCTGTGGGTCCTTCGGTGTTTTGGCATACAACTCCCAGAAATCCCAGTTTACCAGCTGTTAGGATTTCTGGGAGTTGAAGACCAAAATATCTGGGGACCCACATGTTGAAAACCACTGCTTAGCCAAACCAACTTTTGTTTTTGGCCCTGTATACCCAGGCAGACCATGCATGATGAGAAAGATTCCCTGTTGCTGATATGTGTGGAGCTAGGAGGAAATCCGGCTTGATCTACTTTCTCTCATATAAGTCTGCTTTCTTTGAAGGCCTTCACACCCTTTCCTTCACATCCTGCCATCTTCAGAAGTGTGACTGACTAGTGAACCTTTGAAGTGATGGTGTCTAAGTTTTGGACATCTCCTTTAAGGTCCTTCTAGCTTTCACATTATAAACATACTTTAACATAGACTGTTTTAGCTCCCTGGGCCTTTGGTTTTGACTTGTGATGCTGGAGGTGGTTTCACTGTTGCTTGCATCTGACCTTTTATTTGTCTATTTAGTGACATGATTTTGTATGTTACTGTGTTTTAGTTGTAACATGTCTCAAAGAGTTTAGGTAGAAAAACAGCCAATGTATATTTAATATAAATAAAATATGAATATGCAACAACTGGGGAGGTATTATTCTGGGTTCATGATACCTTTGGAATGAACTGTTGTGATCTTAAAAGGTTAAAGTAAAGGTTTCCATTAACATTAAGTCTAGTTGTGTCCGACTCTGGGGGGTGGTGCTCATCTCCATTTCTAAGCCGAAGAGCCAGCGTTGTCCATAAACACCTCCTAGGTCATGTGGCCAGCATGACAGCATGGAGCGCTGTTACCTTCTCATAGATGTGGTACCTATTGATCTCACATTTGCATGTTTTTGAACCCCTTGGTTAGCAGAAGCTGGGCCTAACAGCGGGAGTTCACCCTGCTCCCCAGATTTGAACTGCCAACCTTTAAGTCAGCAAGTTCAGCAGCTCGGTGGTTTAACCCGCTGTGCCAGCAGGAGGCACTTGTTGTGATCTACTATAGCCAAAAATCCATCTGGAGGTGGTGAATGGAGAGAATTATTTTATGCCATCACACATTGCCCATCTCTCCCCAGAAAAAGAGTAAAGAAGTTAGAAACAAACTTTCCCCTGCAGCCTGGCAATCACTATTCTGGTATATGCATCATTTGATGAGTGAAATGGATGCCAGTTCAGCCTTTACAACATCATCCATCATTTTAAAGCTAATTCATGTATTTTTCACTTGTCCAGCTGCTGGTGATAATTAAGCAAGACTCTGCTGAGAAGGGTTGCTAAAGGATTTTGAGAAGAACAAGAGCCGAGGAACAGTAACCTGATGAAGAACAATATCCTTAGGCTATACGTTTATGATGTAGCTGGCCTGGACATCCAAAGGCAAAATAAACAATATTTAGCTCTTCCATAGCTGAAAGCAGATATAGCAACTGTACTAACAGCAGCAATTTACACTCCTGATGTATAGCAGAGCCACAGTATAATCTAAAAATGAGTCTTTATTTTTAATAATGCATACCCACACATGCATAGATACCCCGGTGGCACAATGGGTTAAATCCTTGTGCCGGCAGGACTGAAGACTGGCAGATTGCAGGTTCAAATCCAGGGAGAGCATGTGTGAGCTCCCTCTGTCAGCTCCACTTCCCCATGTGGGGACATGAGAGAAGTCTCCCACAAGGATGGTAAAACATCAAACATCCGGGCATCCCCTGGGCAACGTCCTTGCAGATGGCCAATTCTCCCACACCAGAAGCGAAATTCAGTTTCTCAAGTCACTCCTGACACACACACACACACACACACACACACAAACCTCCTAGAGTTCCTTAATAATTAGTAGTAACTAGGGTATTCATTCACCTAAGATATTATTTAAATTAGCACTAACCGTTGCTATTTAATCCCAGTCTGTCTATGTAAATATCCTGACAAACACACATACACAAAAAAAAAAACTCCTTCAGTTCTGGAATAATTAGCAGTAACTAGGGTATTCACTCACCCAAGTTATTATTTCAGTTTATACTAACCATTGTTATTTAATCCCAGTCTATCTATGTATGTCTCATTTTGGTGTAGCATAAACAAGCTCTGTTTTCTACTTCTCATCCCTTCAGATGTTTAAAGACAGCAATCATGCCACTTCTCAGTCTTTTCTAAGCTAAACAGACCCAGCTCCTCAAATTTTTCCTAATATAGCTTGGTTAGACCTTTGATAGTTTTGGTCTCCCTTCTCTGGGCGCATTCAAGCTTGTCAATATCTTTCCTGAAGTATGGTGCCTAGAACTGGACATGTGAGGTCTGACCAGGGGAGAAGAGCACACTAGGACTTCCCCTGATGTGGATAGTATCCTCCCATTGATACAGTCCAGAATTGCATTAGTTCTTTTGGTTGTTGTATTACATTGTCAGTTCATGTTTAACTTGTTTTCTAAGACCTTTAGACACTTTTCAAGCCAGGTGTCAGCTATCCAATATTTATGAGTTTCATTTTTTTCTGAAGAGATGCAGTGATTTATTTTCTGCAAGCTCTCCAATCTTCAAAGGCCATTTTGGATTCTGATCCTGTCCTCAAGAATATTCACTGCCCCCCCCCCCCATATTTGATGTCATCTGATAATTTGATAAACAGGTCTGAGCCCTGAGGCACCCCACTAATCACTTTGCAAGATGAAGAGCAACCGTTGCTAAGAATTCTCTAGCTTCAGTTGGTCAATATGAATAAGAATAATTACTCTAGTTTTCCCTCCCCTGTGGCACATAATAATTTATTCTTTGCAGTATTCAACTCAGCATTCCAGAGGAATTATTCTGTAGAGAAATATATAATGATTTTTTATGCAAAAGAAGTCTTTTGTAGTCAGGAATCAGTACTGTATGCAGTTCTTCATAGAATAATTTACAAGAACACTTTGGGATGTCCGAATAGCAGGAGAAAACTGTATAAAGGTCTTGCTGCTTTACCCAGCAAGTTTTCCTGACTTTCAAGAATATTATTTCCATCCTTGGTTTACTCAGAAGTCATTCTCATCAAATTCAGTGGAGCTGATTCTCAAGCCGGAGCAGCAATATGTGACACACCACTATGTATCAATACCCCTCCACCTAAGGAACAATACCTCTTCAGCTAAGGCAGTGTTTCTCAACTTTAATACAGTTCCTCACGTTGGGGTGACCCCCAGCCATAACATTATTTTTGTTGCTACTTCATAACTCTAATTTTGCTACTGTTATGAATCGTAATGTAAACATCTAATATACAGGATGTATATTCATTCGCTGGATGAAATTTGGCACAAATACCCAACACGCCCAGATTTGAATACTGGTGGTGTTGTGGAGGGATTGATTTGGTCATTTGGGAGTTGTAGTTGCTGGGATTTATAGTTAACCTACAATCAAAGAGTGTTCAAAATGGAATTGAACTGAACTTGGCACACAGAACTCCCATGACTAACAGAAAATACTAGAAGGGTTTGGTGGCATTGACCTTGAGTTTTGGAGATGTAGTTCACCTACCTCCAGAGAGCACTGTGAAACAATAATGGATCTGGACCAAACTTGGCACAAATACTCAATACGCCCAAATGTCAACACTGGTGGAATTTGGGGGAAATAGACCTTGACATTTGGGAGTTATAGTTTATTTATTTATTATTTATTTACAGTATTTATATTCTGCACTTCTCACCCTGGAGGGGACTTGGGGTGGATTATACATATACATGGCAAACCTTCAATGCCATAGACACACAACATATATAGACAAAGACAGAGGCAATTTAAGCTTTATGAGGGTATGCTCAAATTCTGGCCACCAGGGAAGCTGTTGCTTCATAGTCCACTTGCGACACCGAGTCCTTGATTAAGTACTTCCTCATTCTTTTGCCTGCTGCTGGAGATTTTTATGGCATTGTGAATTACTTAAATTAGCCTCCCCACATAGGTAAAGGTAAAGGTTTTCCCCTGACATTAAGTCCAGTCGTGTCCGACTCTAGGGTGTGGTGCTCATCTCCATTTCTAAGCCAAAGAGCCGACATTGTCCACAGACACCTCCTAGGTCAGGTGGCCAGCATGACTGCATAGAGCGCCATAAGCGGTACCTAAATTTCCTATTTGACAGATGCAACTGTCTTTCAGGGTGCAAAGGTCGACAGCAAGCTAGACAAATGGTTGGGAGCTTACGCCGACCTGGGCTGGCTTCAAACTCATGACCTTTTGGTCAGTGGTGATTTAATGCAGCTGACTCCAAGCCAAATGCACCACAGCCTGGTTGCTGGGATTTATCGTTCACCTACAATCAAAGAGCATTATGAACACCACCAATGATAGAATTGGTCCAAACTTCCCACACAGAACCCCATGACCAACAGAATAATTAAAAATACTGTTTTCTGATGATTTTTGGTGACTACTCTGACACCCCCCTCGCGACCTCCCCAGGGGTCCTGACCCCCAAGTTGAGAAATACTGATTTATGGAATGTTGTTACAATACCCCTTCACCATCTTTAGGAAAAGGAGCTCCAGGAGTCAATCTGAAGCAGAGAAGCGGCACAGATTGCTTGACCTTTCTCCCTTCTGCTGCCTTTCCCCTGTTTATTTTCTCTCCCAGCAACTTTTTCCTGTGGGACTCCAGAAGCAAGTTATATGCATACAAGTATGGATCTGTGCAAGGAGAGAAGCAGCTGGAAGGAGCTTGTTAAGAGGGAAGAGGTAGGTGGGTGGGAGAGAGGAGAACCAACCTTCCAACACCACTTCTCTACTCCAAATCACATTAACCTGAAGCTAGAAAAAACAGCAACTGAGATTTCAAGATATGCATTTGCAGGCAGCATGGAAGATTTTTGCTGAAGGAAAATGCACAAAATCACAAAAAGGCAAGCTAGAAGTGGGCACTTTAAATAAAAAGTGAGTACAAAGCACAGTGGGGGAGAAATGGGATGATGTATATTCAACAACTTTTTTTTTTGCAAAAAGCTTCCAAAGGAGGCTGCATCTTATTCATGTCAGGTGTTTGGGGAGGAAGGAGAAGGTGTAAATGACTTCATTCCTGGAAATAATTTTCTCACCTTTTCTCTTCCTAGATATGTCTCTCACACTTGATTCTGAGCTTCCGTTTACTTGGGTGTTTTCAGTACGTTTCCTTCTGTCTTCAGCACAATTTTACGCCCTACCTTATATCTACAAAGTAGTGCTTTCACTGATTTAATTCTATGTAAGATACCCGTTTCCTTACCTATCCTGTCCCCACCTTTTCCAACATTTTTTTTTAAAAAGCCTTCAGTCAGCATCAGCAACATGTATTCATTTTCTGAAATTGCCAGCCCAATCCTCCCCATCCCCATTAATTTATTTTCCCTTCAACAGCTTCAGGGAGGCTGGCTAGTTCCGTGTGCCAAGTCTATAGGGGGACAGGGCCTTCCTGGTATCTTTCATCAGTATCCGTTGTAATCACTACCCACTGCGTAATGACAGTAATTAGGAAGAGCAAAAAAAATGCCTCAGGACTGGAAAAGCTGACAGAGTTAGAGGAACCAGATGGTGTTTGCACTTAAAGGAAGGATTGGAGAAAAAGCTTTCTTAAATTAGCTTTCATTTCCTTTATTTGGTGTCATAATCGGTTTGGTCGTCGGGAGCTTACAAAAGAACTTGGCAGTTTCTGCAGGTCAACACACATGGTACATCGTGTTGAGTCAGAGGTCTAATACATACCATCACCAGGGCTGATGGTTTACCTCCATGTTGCAGCACATTCCTACAGGCCCCTCACTGAGCTAGTAGTTCATAGGCTATGGCTGAGTATAAAACATGCCTTCCAGGGTTTCCACAGATGAAAAATGGGGCGTGTTTGGCCAAGAGACATCAAGGTGTGGTCAGGATAGCAAATGTGATTAATCAGAGAGAACTCACAAGCACTTTGTACCATTTTGCTTTTGCCTGAGCCTACTGGGAAGGGCAAACTCTTGTCCTAGTTTCTCCTCTTTCTACTGAAGTACAAACTTTGCACACACTTTGCAGCTATTGAAGGAAAGCTGTGGAGAAAGTGTAGAACTGGGAGAAAAAGAAAGAAACTGAGAGATTTTAAAAGCAGGTGAAAATATGGGATGGCAGAGAATTAATCGGGACAGCCCCTGTCAAATCAGTACAGTTGGAGCATATAGCAAAAGAGCATGGGAAGGAATGACAACACAGACTTTTAACCAGAGTGTATAAGTTGACCTCATGTATACATTGAAGGAAAGATTTGGAGCCAAAATTTATATATTTTGATATGAACCATCAGTGTTGTCTCAGGGAGCCAGCTGCCCCTGGCTGGCAGTGCCATTTTCCCATTCAAAAAGGACAAAAGCAACACTAGGATGGGGAAAGTAGAAAGGACTGGTGGTACTTTTAGGTTCTCCCAGAATAGACTAGGGGATAGTTAGGGCCGGGCTTTAGCAAAACTGGTTATTCACTAGCAGCAATTGATCTTTTCCAACCAAAAGGTTGGCAGTTCAAGCCTGCGTCAGGCTGAGCACCCTACTTTCAGCCTAGCTTACTGTCCACCTAAGCAGTTCAAAACAGCTGTGAGCTCTGAGTAGAGAAATTAGGCACCATTTAAATGGGGAGGTATTTTACAGCACCATAAAAAAGCCAATGATCAAAGAACAGGAGGAAAGTCTGTGATCAAAAGGCTTGTTGTCATAGAGGATGGAGAGACAGCATGCCCTGTGGCCGGAATAGAACATAACCTCCAGGACGCTTAAGTTGGAAAAAGGCCAACACATACCTTTGTTTGTCTGTCTGTCCTGAGTCCCCTTCGGGGTGAGAAAGGTGGAATATAAATGCTGTAAATAATAATAATAATAATAATAATAATAATAATAATAATAATAATAATTGCTTTTTTTTTATAAGAGTTAAGGTAGAAAACTTACACTGGCCCATGGATAAGTTGGCTCAGGTTTTGGGGATCAATTTTGTACTGAAATTTCTAGATGTATATATCAGTATACACAGCAACTAAAGTTGAGTGACTAGTGTAGCAAAAGTAGGATCCTGAAACAACTAGTACAAATTAATAGTTACATGTATCGGTTCTTGTGATTTGCTATCAAGTCAACTTTGATTTACAGTTACTATATGAAGGAGACTTCCAAGAGCCCTGTTCAACAACCACTCTGCTGAGGTTTTGAAAACTCAGGGTGGTGGCTTCCATGATTGAATCAACCCATCTGCAATGTAGGCTCTCCCCCCCTCCCCCCCCCCCCCCCCGGCAGTCTTCCACTTTGCTAAGCATCCTCATCCTTTCCAATGAGGCATGTCTGCTTATGATATGGGAATCCTAACTTGAAGGCAGGGGGCTTTGTGTTAATTTACCCTTGGACTTGAATATCTGATGACACATCTCCACCAGTATAAAGTGAAGTGATCTAATTTGGTTGCTATTGACATACTTTGCTTGTTACAACACCTAAATTTGTCCCCAGATCTAAGAGCTTCAGTGCTTCACGCACAGGACAGAGACAGATCACAGCTCAAAAGGAGATACTTTCTGGCCACAAAAGAAGAAGTAAAACTTTGTTGTTTTTTCATTGTTTTTGTTCCCAGACATCTCACACCTATAGGGGTGGTCCTCTAACTTTCTGTCTGCACTCCCTCTATGCTACCTCAAACATAGAATTGTCAGCTTTCAGGGCTGGTATCTCTTCTCTAGTCCAAAGGGGAGAAATCTCAGGGTCAGAGCACTGCCTTAAAAACTATGAACACACGGGCACACTCTCCTTATTTATGACACTTTGTGGAGGTTTTTTATGTACTTGAATGGCGTATTCTGAGCAACTGTGGCTGATGCTTAATGTATTAATGTTAATGACATTACAGGGGCCACATACTGTGCCATCGCAAGGATTCAACCCTTGGTCAGAGGTTTTGGTACTTAAATCTCTGGGCCTGGAACAATCCTGACCTGGTAACCCTGCCATGCAGTCTTGTGCAGTCTTTCTCTCCTTCGTGATATTTATCATTTGTATCTGATGGAAAAGCCAAGGGCCTTAAAAGCTAGCATGATAAATTGCTTGCCCTTTTGGTTGGTCTAATAGAGGGATCAGCACAGTATGTGATTTGTATAATGGAGTCCTTGGAACTATAAAGTGGGGGAGGGGGTGAAGTAGATTATTTTAAGTTAGCTCCTGTTCAGAGCTTGGAAATTATCATTGTGATTGCACTCTTGCCATCCACTTTTGCTCTGTTCCACACTATTATAACAAAGATTGGGTATGGCTAGGAATTGTCATTTTGGTCACATCACACAGACACATATATTTAATAAGCAAACCCAAAACAAAACCTGCCAGTTTAAGACCAGAGTTAAGGGTATCTCATGTAGCCCCAAGGCCCACAAAGTTAAGAAACATAAAGGTAAGACTGATGCTGCAAAAGAAGTGACCAGTAATCATGTGAGCAGTAATTATGTTGTGCGATGTCAAAAGTCACAGCCAAAATCCTGTTGGTGATCTATGTTTCATAACATCCAAATACACTTGGAATGTGTTGCACAAAGTGGTATCAATGTCTCTTTGTCCTGTGACTTTGCCTTTGGTGTGCAATAGCAATTGGATGCAGCTCCTCCCCAGCCACTGAGTGGTTATAGTGTCATCTATCTGCTGCTACAAGGCTAGAAAAGAAGAGGAAGCTGTTGTCCTTGTCAGGAAAGCCAAGGCCTTTCCTCTCCCTCTGCTAGGCAGGAGCTGGCAGAAAACACTCAGGCATTGCCTTGAAGCCAAACAGTGGCTAGCTAGAAGCTGGGGCAAAGATGCAGCCAGAACCTCCAGCTGTTTGGCCAGAGAAGAAGAAACAGCTTTGGTCCTCTGGTCTGCCAGCATTACATGTCCTTTACAATCTGCTAGCAATTCAAAACATGACCTGTGCTTATAACCTATCCTCCAGGCACCCACACTTTCCCTTTTTGTTTGTTGTTTTATACATTTGCATACCAATTAACAAAACAATTTACCAGGGCAATCTACAGTTTGGAAATATTAGACTAAACCAAGTTGTCAGTCTCAGCTAATAGACTGATGAAACTTATGCAAGCGTTGGCTATCCAAATTTCCATTGATTCAGTGAGTCTAATAATTTGAACTAATTATTATATTTATCAGCTTATTCCAACACCGTAATACACAAAGTAAGAAGAAAAGGGAAGCTGTTTATTTGTTTCATAAACACATATAAAAGAGTAACCAGCAAACACATATCTGAGAAAGTCTAGAAAAAGGGTTTGTCATGAATCCAGAGTCCTCTTAGTATATCCTTTAATTCCACAAGCAGAGGAGATATTTGTGGTTCTTCTGAATGGACATAACATCATTTCCAGCAGCAGCAGTACAACTATGCAATTTTGGACCTTGGACTAAATGGTTCTATGAGGCCACTTTGCCTTCTTAGATAACCATGTGCGTTTTTTCACTTGCAAAATACATCACTAACACATCCCACTGCTTTACAATGTTTTGCAACTTCTTATGGATTCCTGTTGTGTGTTGGGGCAAAGAAGTTGTTCTCCCACCCTTTTTTCTTTTACTTTGAGCATAAGCACCTTTGTATTGAGATTTTTTTTTTGTCATGTCAGGAGTGACCTGAGAAACTGCAAGTCGCTTCTGGTTTGAGAGAATTGGCCGTCTGCAAGGATGTTGCCCAGGAGATGCCTGGATGATTTGATGTTTTATCATCCTTGTGGGAGGCTTCCCTCATGTCCCCGCATGAGGAGCTGATAGAGGGAGCTCATCCACTTCTCCTCGGATTCAAACCTGCGACCTGTTGGTCTTCAGTCCTGCCGGCACAGGAGTTTAACCCGCTGCGCCACCAGGGGCTCCATTGTATTGAGATTATTGTACTTTTGGTGATTACAGGAATTAAATGGAGTTTGCTTCTGCACATCTGATGTTGGAGATATATAGAACATATCTACAAGGTGAACATAACAAAATTAGCATCTTTGATTCTGAACAACCTACTCCATCAACACTGTTCCCAACTTCCCCAATTACCTTTTAAAAAAAAGATGCTTCATGTGCTGAAGACAATGTTGCTTTGTTACTGATCCATACTTGGGTGACTGTTTGAGGTTGAGCAGCAGGGTAAGGTTTGGATAGAGCCTGACTTCCTTTTTCCAGTCTTCAGGATGCAAGGGAGAAATCTCTGAGGGAGAGCACTGACTTGAAAAATGTGTGGTGGATATGCAGCTTCCTTATTTGTTGGTTAGTGGTTGCTGCTACTGATATTTGAATGGGACACTCTGTCCAACTGTGGTTGGTGCTTATAGTATCATGCTTAATGACATCACATATCAGACAAAGCTGGGAGAAATGGAGGAAAGTTAACAATCCTACCCCATTCCGTATCATCTTTCCTCATCTTCTGGGATAGTCAGTTACTCCAAGTCCTTTCTGCACTTTTTCCTGCCTTCTTGCCACTTTCCCCCACTTTCTACAGTTTGAAGTCAGTTAACACTCAACACGTGAAGATGGTCTTCAGGCTCTGCTTCCATCCACTTAGGAAATGGAGTGCCACGGAGTCCTACTAGAAGTGCCCATATGTCATGTGATGGTCTCTGTGGGGCTCCATTACTTAAGTGCATGGAAACTGGGTGCAAAGACTATCTGATGAAATTCAGAAAGTTGTAACATGAGCCTTGCCACATCACCTGGGCTACTGAGATATCACAAGGGAGCATCTCTAAGTCTCAGGTTTTGGATTCTGAATGACAGGGATAGCAATGGCCTGGTAATTCTATAACAGGGATCTAACCAATGATACCCTTAAGACCTATTCCAAAGTGTATTGTTGTCTGGCAAAGCCTTTTTCTATCATTCCATCTCTTTCTACTGCTGGAGGTGGTTATTGTGGAAGATCAAGTTTCTGGTATATGGACAGTAGCCATCTCTGTAGTTTTTCACCTTTGTGTAACAATTACATCCCTAATATGGACTTGGCAATCTCTTGCTCATTATTATCCTCAGTAATATTTATATCTTCCTACTTCCCATGCATGAAACTTGTGATGTTATTTAAAAAAAGGCCCAGAGAACAAAATCAGAGCTCACAGGCAGGAAAGAGATTGGCTGGCTGGTTTAATGGGGTAGGTGGAGGCAGACTGTCATCCGAGACCCATAATTATTTGGCTGTGTCATTTGACTCCTGAGTAAGGAAGGCTTGGTTATTACTCAGAGAAATGGTTTTTGGGGAACTCTGGCATATCATGCAACTGAACCCACCACAATGATGGTGAGGAGAAGAGATCGCAGTTGGCTAGTATACCATGTGCCAACATCTCTGTGAAAAGAGGACTGCAGTTGGCAGAGTGGGTGCCACAGGCATTGTGTTGCCAGCTGGCTGTTGAGGGAATTTCGAGACTCCAACTACAAACAGAGATGGATCCGGTTTTGGAAACCCTAATTGCTCCCAGAATTGGGTACTTTAGAAAATTAGCATTTCCAGATCTACTTGTTGAGTAGAGACAGGCATCGGGACTGATCCTCTTCCTTATAACTGCTGGATCTTAAAGTGTAACCACAGAAAGCAGAGATCATACAATCATAGAGTTGGAAGAAACTTCGTGGGCCATCCAGTCCAACCCCCTGCCAAGAAGCAGGAAAATCGCATTCAAAGCACCCCAAACAGATGGCCATCCAGTCTCTGCTTAAAAGCCTCTCCAGGGCAGCAGAAAACAAGCTTGCTCCCTCCCCCCTATGACTTCCTCTCACATACTTATACACGGCTATCATGTCTCCTCTTAGCCTTCTCTTCTGCAGGCTAAACATGCTCAGCTCTTTAAGCCGTCCCTTATAGGGCTTGTTCTCCATAGCCTTGATCATTTTAGATGCCCTCCTCTGGACACTTTCCAGTTTATCAACATCCCTCTTCAATTGCGGTGCCCAGAATTGGACACAGTATTCCAGGTGTGGTTGACCAAGGCAGAATAGAGGGGTAGCATGACTTCCCTGGATCTAGACACTATATTCCTATTGATGCAGGCCAAAATCTCATTGACTTTTTTTGCTGCCACATCTCATTGTTGGCTCATGTTCAGCTTGTTGTCCATAAGGACTCCAAGATCTTTTCCACACATACTGGTTTCAAACCAGGCGTCCCCCATTCTGTATCTTTGCATTTCATTTTTTCTGCCTAAGTGGAGAATCTTGCATTTGTCAGTGTCGAACTTCATTTTGTTAGTTTTGTCCCATCTCTCTAATCTGTTAAGCTTGTTTTGAATTCTGCTCCTGTCTTCAAAGAGCTTTGTATCATGAAGTGTATTTGTGACCTTGAAACTACACCAGGAGCAGCATACGTGTCCACCTGGGAGGAGAAATATGAAGATAGTTGGTGCATTAGAGACACAGATGTAATTTTGGTATAATAATGTAAATTCCATTGGAAGGGATTTTGTGTTTGCTCCCATTAAAATGAACATCCCTTGTGGGTACTTAAGCAATGGAAAGAGGGTATAGGTGTTACCCCGTGTCATACTTTATCATCAAAACATCTAATTGCTACCCCCTGCTGTCCAACCTTGCAAAGTCAAAAAGCACCTTTTGCTCTTGAATCCCCCTTGCATATGTGTACACTAGGGAACCACAACTTTTGAATCACATAATAGAGAAGCTAGGTTAATGGTGATAGTATCTGGCTTCCTTGGCATTACAAAATTATATGCTGATTTTTTTTATTGATACAGAATAAGTGTTCTTGACCCAGCAGTAAAGAAGGGCAAAAGAAAGTGTTCGTACTAGGAGAAGAAGCGTTAAGTGTTAAAAGCTGGAGCATCAGGTTGAAAGGGATTCCTTTCTGTTATAAACAAGCATTTATTTCAAAATTTTCCTCAGAAATGTTATTCAGTCAATTGCAGAGGGCAATTACTTCACTATTACTCTAGTTTGGTTTTCTTTTAGAATCATAAACTTAACAAGCACATGAGTCAAGATCTAATGGATAATGCAAATTAATTTCCCATATCAAATGAGAAAAGAAAATAACCCTTGTGGAAAGTTATCTACGTTATTTATTGACAGGGAAATCAGAAAGGATTCATTTTCTCCCTTGCTCCTCTGTTTTTAGGTGAAAAATACTATCTAATGTAAGACTCATTTTCCAAGTGATTACTTTTATAATTAAACTGGGAATATTAACAACAAATGGGAAAACTCTTTGGAAAGGTCATTATTTACAGGAAGGTCTCAGCACCCACTGATCAGTTGCATGGTGTTTCACTCCAGAAACACAATCACAGGCTGAACTGCAATACACAGCCTGAAAAGATTACTTTTTGAAGCACTGTGAGTTTGGGGATTCTGGGAGTATTATCCAAAATTTATCCAAGTTATGAATTCATTTGGGAATCAGTGACAGTTTATAGTGACATGCACTCCACGATCACCATTGTATTTCTCCTTGCAGGAATGTTGGAAGCAAGTTTTGGCCATCGTATAGGAAGAACAACCCTCTAACCCAGGTGCATGAGAGAGACAGAGAGAGATGCGATTTTGGCATAACCTGTGGGTCCCCAAGTGTTTTAGCTTACAACTCCCAGAACTCCCAACCAGTTTACTATCTGTTAGGATTTCTGGGAGTTGAAACATCTGGGGACCCACAGGTTGAGAACCACCGTTCTAGCCCAACCTAAGGTCCGATGTGTTGATTGAGAGACAGAAGCCATGCTAACTGGGTGTCAGCCTCCTACGTACCAACATAGCTGTGTATGACAGTATTGCTCTTCCAAGCTGCTCAAGAGCCAGGCCAGGCTAGTAAGATGCAAGTTATAATAATAATCTCAATAGATGCCCATTGCAATGCTGTAATGCTGGTGCGTTTCCTCCACAGAGGTAGTATGGGCCATGCCAACCCAATATCATATAAGATGTACAATATATTTCCTGTAAAGTAATGTAATAAATGCAATGTCTCTCTCCTGCCCTCAGATGTATGTATTTGAGTTTATTAAAATAGCCTAAATTCATCAGAGGCGCTGCTCATTTGGCTGTATTAATTATTATTAACTAGACATCTCCTGCCATGTGTTGCTGTGGCCCAGTCTGTGTATATGTGTTTGTACATGTATATATGCATATATGTGTGTGTATATGTGTATATATGTGTGTTTGTGTATACATGTGGTTTTGTACATGAATTGTAATATATTTTTTGTTTTTTTGCTTTTAAAGTCTCTTCTGCTGTGTTTTTCAGTGTTTCTATGAGCGATTGTCACTCATTGGCCTGAAAGGTGTGTTGTGTCAAAATTTGGTGTCAATTCATCCAGTGGTTTTTGAGTTATGTTAATCCTAAAAACGAACATTACATTTTAATTTATATAGATATTTTTATGCTTATATTTATTATGTTTATTTATTTCCCACTTTTTGTTTTCACAAAGGAGGCATTAAAGCAGTTTACATTAAATATTCTGATTTGATATTGTTGTCTGTTTGAACTATCCTGTTCTTTACAAGCTGAGAACCAAGCAAATGCTGTGTGAGGAGAAGAATCTCCAAATAAATACAGATTTAGCTAACAGACAGCAAAGAACCCTCTATTCCACAGTCAATAAGAAACCATACCTGTGTCAATGGGGGGCGGGGACTGCACTGTTTGAAACTACTTTGGGAGACGGTGATCGGGGATTAGAACAATGTGGCCAGTCCAGCAAAGTTGATGGCGGAAGATCATCACTTCAGTGCTAGTGGTCTTTGCTTCTTCCAGCACACTGATATTTGTATGCCTGTATGCGCAAGAGATTTGCAGGATTTTTCAAGGCTGGTGGAATTGTTCCTGTCCTATGGCTGGAGGAGATGAATTTAAGTAGACAGTAAACTGTGGGTGCCATCCCCAATTGAGGTCCCCTTAGTTCAGTGTTGGGGTCACACAAAAACTAGCAGAGGTAAAAGGGTTTTGAACACCACCCAATTACAAAATTTTGTTAGCAACAAAGTGCAGGGTTTACAGTGGACTCTGCACTCAACAAAAAGGAAAATCAGCCTGATTAGCAAGTTTTGCAAATACTGATTTATTATTAATAAATGTTGATTTTTATCCCTATTTCATGTACCTATATACCTGGGCTCATGTGAAAACTTCTCAGGCAGAAAAGGGGTTGTGAGTGGAAAAAGTTTAAGAAGCTCTAGTCAGAAGAGAAGACCCAAGTGTTGAATATTATTTTTACTTTGGTAAGTGAGGAGAAAAGGGAGAAAAGGGTTAAAAAAATAAGAAGGCCTGTAGGGCATTAAAAGAAATCTGAAAGCCCCTCGGGGTGTCCAGCAAAAGTATATTAAGAACAAGATGGAGTGGCCGACAGGAAAACAGCTAGAAGAAACATTGAACAGAGTGCCTGAAACTGTTGGATAACAGAGAGACCTCCCAGACAAAAATATTTAGCAATCTGCAAAACAAAGATAACGTGAAAGCATTCAGATATAGAAATTTGCCCATGTGTGGCAGGATTCTGTGGGCTGTAACTACAGTTCACTTTCTCTCCTAATAAGACACTGCAGTGCCTACATTTATAAAATGTGATTGATGCAGTGAGTGGCTGGTGAATGTTGCAATGAATAGGTCCAATTAATTATCATCAATATTTTTGTTATATTTATGTTTGTACCATAAATCTCCTCTGCATTTAACTATAGAGTAGAAAGCTAAAAAAAATTCCCGCAGAGGACTTTCCTCTCCTCATTGCATCTTCATCGATCAAATGTCTGGGGCAACAAAATATGGCAATCCTTACCTGCACCCGTGATAGAGATCAGAATATTCTCATAAAGTAAATATAATTATATTATTGATATAATAGTTAAATGAAAAGAACACAATATATTGAGATCAGCTGCAGGGGGGATCTACTCCAAATATTCTCATATACCCTGCCACCATCTCCCCTAACAGGGACTCGGGACGGTTTACATGAGGCCAGGCCCGAACAACAAATTACAGCAATGTAAAAACCAAAAACACAAGCAACAAGCAACAGCATCATAATTATATAATAATAATAATAATAATAATAATAATAATAATAAACATATAAATACATTAGCAATATAAAATTACAATCACAGTGACAATGGGAGGGCCACATGTGCAGAATAAAATGATTAAAAACTCAGGTGAGATAAAAGGAGGAGCAGGTTATTTGCAAAGAGAGCTCATTAAAAACGGGGTTGTGGAACCAAGCTTTCCAACGAGGGGGGGCATGTACTCCAATGACAGAAATGTTGAGGCTGAGTGATAGTGTGAGGTTATGTACCTACTCACCAAAGGTGCCTCGGAAGAGCCAGGTTTTAAGGTTCTTTTTAAAAATGTTTCTAGGGTAGGGGCTTTCTCCAGGTAATGAGTTCCAGAGTCTGGGGGCGGGGGGGGGGGCACAGAGGAGAAGGCTCCCTTGTGCCCACAAGGTGAGCTTGTGAAACTGGCAGGGGCGAAAGGAGGGCTTCCCCTGAAGATCGGAGGGCTCGGGTTGGTTCATGGAGGGAGATACGGTCACAAAGGTAGGCGGGTCCCAAACCATTTAGGGCTTTATAGGTGATGACTTGCACCTTGAATTGGGCCTGGAAAATAAACTGCAGCCAGTGGAGCACTTTAAACAGGGGAATCGACTGTTCCCTGTAACTAGCCCCAGTTATTAATCTGGCTGCTGAACGTTGCACAAGTTGTAGTTTCCGGGCTGTCTTCCAGGGTAGCCCCACGTAGAGTGCATTGCAGTAGTCCAGTCTAGAGGTAACCAAGGCATGGACCGCCATGGTCAAGTTAGACTTCATGATGTAAGGTCACAGTTGGTGCATGAGTTTTAATTGTGTAAAGGCCCTCCCGGCCACTGCCGACACCTGCGCATCAAGCATCAGTGCTGAATCCAGGAGGACCCCCAAACTGCGGAACTGTGATTTCAGGGAAGTGCAACCCCGTCCAGCACAGGCTGCCACCCAATATCCCGGTCAGACAGATAATTGATCTGGAGGACCTCTGTCTTGTCAGGATTGATCCTCAACTTGTTCGTCCTCATCCAGATTGTCACAGCAGCCAGGCACTAGTCCAGTATCCTCGGGGCTTCCTTGGAATCTGGTGGAAATGAGTAGTAGAGTTGGGTGTCATCTGCGTAGAGATGGCACCATACTCCAAAACTCCGGATGACCTCTCCCAGTGGTTTCATGTAGATGTTGAATAGCATGGGGGACAGAATAGAGGAATTACAACAGGGATCCTACTTCTGGCTGTCACATCAGAGACCACTGGCAGGAAAAGAGTGGAAACATCAGTCTGTTGCAGCTTAATCAACAGGAGAGCAGACCCTTGTTGCGTGCAGCAGCTGCTACCCAGTGACTCCAGACTGAGGGGTCATGCAGGGAGACGCTATTTGGCCACATTACTAAAGTAGTTATATAACTAGGTAGCTGATCAGGAATTTCAGCCAAAATATAATCTAAGCCATCATTCACATGAAGGAAAGAAGTGATACATTTCAGAGAGAAGCTCTGGTAAGACAGTGCAACAAAAAAGAACAAGTGTCGTACAATGTCTTAAAGCTCAGTCCTATGCCCACTTCTGCAATTGACCTTGTAGCTCTGCCCTTCCACAACTCTACAATTCCAGCTAAGGTTACTTAAATTAAAAAACACATTTTAATTAAATAAAACTTCAAATTGAGGAATTTGGGAAAAGCGAGGGATGGGTGAGAGGAAGAAAATCCTATTTCCTGATGTCACAATTGCTAATATTCTGGCACAAAAGCAGAATGGCCTCATAACACCAGGTAATGGCCCTTGTAAACAGCCATATAACCCAGAATATAAATGCAGATAATCCACAATATCTGCTTTGAAGTGGGTTATCTGAGTCCACACTGCCATATAGTCCAGTTCAGTTATGGATTTTATACAGCTGTGTGGAAGGGGCTTAAATGATGGCATGGCATGATCTGTAGCTATTGACAGGTTTATCATAGGAAGGAGAGGTGGGTTTATCACAGGAAGGAGACAGACCAGCAACAGGATGCACATGACATTGTGCAATAGGGTATAATTACATCACAGATATCTATATAACCAAGTACATAGGAAATAGTATGTTATTGTTAATTATTAAAATATTAAATATACTGTTATGTAATAGGTTTTTTATATCCAACATACAAATACAATTCTTATCTCTATTACGAGTAAATATCTGCATTTACATACATTTTAAGGTGGGAGACGTCAACTCCTCTTACTTAGTAAAGGCAGTTCAGAGGTCCAATATGTTGACAGAATCTGTCTGATGGTTCAAAAAGTCAATCCTAAGTTTCTTGGAGGATCATTTGTTACATACGAAATTGTAGTAGTATCAGAGGTTACTACAAGGTATCCCGGGTAGTATTTCCTTGTTTCGGCAATTGTTGTGGGTACACCTTCCTCAGGTAATCCATTCTTCTCTGTTCCTTCCAGTATTGCTTGGTATACCTATAGTAGTTGAGTCTATAGCACTACATACATATATATGAAAAACATTAGCATACACAAAATAGCACTCCTATATTGCAAAATATTAACATGAGATTAAAGTGTGAGACTAATAAGAAATAAGCAAAATGCAATAGGGCCCATCACCAAAAGTGATTGTCCTGTGTCAATGGCAGTTTGCCTTCCCTTGGGCAATAAATTCCTCAAAGTAACTGAGAGAATGAAGTTGGTAGCATAAGCTTTCATAGACTGCCTGCTTGGTGTGATGCTCATGTATATGGATTTCCCAGCAGCCCCTGAAACCATGCATGGAAATAGTTTCTGGCTCAGACATGTCCCACAATTTATAAAAATAACAAACATCCATTTTGTGGGTTATTTTTTATCCTGAGACTTATGCCTCTTTTGCACTGTGCACTTAAAAGCACACCACTGTTTTCTCAGGAGTGGTCTGCTACCATCTCTGTCCCCTCTTTTCACATTCTGAGAACAAAAAGAAACTGTCACCTTGTGGGACGTGGTAGGAACTGGAGAGGATGTGGGAGTGAGGGGGTGCCTCAGAATGACACAAATGGTTCCTGACTGACTCTTGAACAGAGCTATGGTGACAGGCAGATTGCAGGGGGAGTGTGTTTAGACCGGTGTCAGTGCATTCCCTTGACAAGGGACTGACCCTTTTCCACCTCAGGCATTTTGGACCGTTGCCCAGGAGCACTGAAAGCATATTTTTCAGTGTGCTACTGTTGACCATAAGATAGTTCTCTCTTTTCTCTTCTCATTTTGACTGTGCAGGATTGATCTATTTGTTGATGGGCGACACAGCCAGACTCTGCAAGCAGGAGTTTCTTGCCGTGGGTGACAGAATACTGAACTAGATAGACTGGGAGGCAAATAACTCGGCAGTACATGCTACTGGTCTCTTGCAGCACGGCAGTGGCTATGTTTATGCAAACAAGTGGGCCTGGGGATGTACAAGAAGAGGCACAGAGAGATTTTTAAAAGCATAAAGCAAAGGCTTAACACATATAAAATGCCATTTTAAATACACCAATAAAAACAGTGCCAGTTTAGTGAAAAGACTCCTCTCCAGCGAGTTAGGAAAGGTAAGAGAGAGAGAGAAGATATCTAAAGCAGAGTAATACACTGACAAAGCAGAAGCTTAAACCGCCTTGGTTAGACCACACCTGGAATACTGTATCCAATTCTGGGCACCACAACTGAAGGGAGATGTTGACAAGCTGGAATGTGTCCAGAGGAAGACAACTAAAATGATCAAGGGTCTGGAGAACAAGCCCTATGAGGAGAGGCTTAAAGAGGTGGGCATGTTTAGCCTGAAGAAGAGAAGGCTGAGAGGAGACATGATAGCCATTTATAATTATGGGAGAGGAAGTCCCAACCATAAACAGCCCATCGCTTCCTTAGAGATGCAAAAGGAGATATCTGTTGAAGGTCTGAAATGTCAAGCCAAGGAACTCACAGGACAATAAACTCAAAAAAGCAGGTCTTAGATGTAGACTGTTCTAACAGAATAGTTTCTGATGGAGTGGACCAAAATTGATGCCTAAAGGAAGAGGAAAACCCCAGATGGTATATTGCTATATTGAATGATTGTAATTGAGAAGTTGTGCTTTCCTGGACTGTTTTGATAAGCATCTGACCAAATGGTGCTTTGTACAGGATGGAACAAGATGAAAGAGAGTGAATTGTACCTGCAGAACTATAAGAACCCTATGTGAGATCTCATTCGGTATGCCACCTTCCTTTCAGGATGGTCACCCTCGGCTTATTTGCAAATAAATCTGGGGTCTTTTTTATGTCTTCTCTGCCTCCTAGTTCCTTATTGAAAAACCAGGACTAGGGGGTTCCACAAAGTTTGCCTTTTTAAAAGGGGCATCTCATCTAAGCCTCTTCAATTTAGTGATGCAGGGAGAGAGTGGGTTTGGTAAAACCTAAGAAACAGGCCATCACCACAAGACAAATTAGAAATTAGTACAGCCATGCAATGTTTTCTGCTTCTAACACAGCAAGTATCAGTTGACAAAGTCAGCTGCCCTTCTGACCATAAAACTCTTTGCTGGCAGGTGGAAAGTAATCTACAGTACACTAATTTCTAAATCCCAGACTTCGTTCCTATTACTCTGGGTCTTATACTGGGTTAAAATTAACTGACCCTTGGAACTGGTACAAAAATCCCTGACTGTACCAGGAACTGAGAGAAAGTATTCTGAGATAACAAAATATGAAATCTCCCAAATAAAATGGGTTGGGAGAGAGACCAGGAACAGAATCTGGGACTCTTCGGTCTTTATAAACAGTCTGGATGACGCAAGAGAGGGAAGTAGCCTAGTGTTCCTTGAAAGGAAATCCCAGGATTTGATAATAGTTACTGAGAAAGTCTTCTCCCAAGTGTGCACTAAATATACCTTAGGCAGTGACAAAGCAAGCATCTGAGGATTACCTGGGAAGGAATCCCACTGGAGCATTGCAGCACACCAAAATACCTGAGAATTATCCTGGACTGTGCCAGAAATACCAGTTGACTATCAAGCAAAAAGTGGGTGCTAGAATTAATATCATACGAAAGCTGACTGACACAACCTGGGAATCACAAGCAGACACAATGAAGACATCTGCCCTTGTGCTTTTCTACTCTGCTGCTGAATACATATGCTCAGTGTGGAACACACTCCACCATATTAAAACAGTGGATGTGGCTCTTAATGAAACATGCTGCATTATCACGGGATGTTTACGCCACACACCACTGGAGAAATTATACTGTTTAGTCGATATTGCTCCACCTGACATCCGCTGGGAAGTAGCAGCCAATAATGAAAGGACCAATCAATGATATTTCTGGCTCATCCCCTGATTGAATTAGAAAACTACAGAGACACTCACTGGAACAGCAAGTGAGAGTCCAAAAGTGGCAAGCTCAAACCCAGAACCTCAACCAATGGCTGATACCAAATGAGAGACTCTCCCCTGGGCACACAGAAAACTGGGCGACTTGGAAGGCGCTGAACAGACTGCGCTCTGGCACCACGAGATGCAGAGCCAACCTTAAGAAATGGGGCTACAAAGTGGAATCCACGACATGCGAGTGTGGAGAAGAGCAAATCACAGACCACCTACTGCAATGCAACCTGAGCCCTGCCACATGCGCAATGGATGACCTTCTTGCAGCAACACCAGAGGCACTCCAAGTGGTCAGCTACTGGTCAAAGGACATTTAATCAACTACCAAGCTTGCAAATTTTGTGTTCTGTTTGTTTGCTTGTTTGTAAAAAAAATGCAATGCAACTGTTTGGTCTGCTCCTGATAAATAAATAATGCTTTGAATCAAGAAATAGCTTTCTAAGATCTACAGAGATACTAATAATAATAATATTACTAATAATATTACAATATAATGGTATAGTGCAATATAGTAATATATAATACTGATATTGTACTATGGTAATAATTTAATATATTGTATGAAAATATATATTGTAAGCCGCTCTGATTTCCTTTCGGGGTGAGAAAGGCGGCATATAAATGCCGCAAATAAATAAATAAATAAAATACTCACAGGAACACCTCAGCAAGCGAGAGTCCAAAAGTGGCAGGCTAAAATCCAGAACCTCAATCTATGGCTGATACCAAATGAGAAACTGGGCACACAGAAGGCTGGATGACTTGAAAGGTACTGAACAGACTGAGCTCTGGCACCACAAGATGCAGAACCAACCTTAAAAAATGGGGCTACAAAGTGGAGTCTATGACATGGTTTGGAGAAGAGCAAACCGCAGACCACCTATTACAATGCAACCTGAACCCTGCCACATGCACAGTGGAGGACCTTCTTATAGGAACCCTACAGGCACTCCAAGTGGCCAGCTACTGGTCAAATGACATTTAGTATAATGCCAAGTTTTTAACTATGTTTGTGTTTTTAAATACATTACAACTGTACCCTCAATTAGCTTCTGACACAATAAATAAATAAATAAGTGACAAAGCAGAAAGATTTCAAGACTAATCAGATTTCAAAACTAATCAGGTAGGCTTATATGAAAAATAAACTCCTTTAGGTGACCTAGACCCAAGTCATAAAGGGGTTTCAGATCTTCAAAAGCTTCATGGGAGCTCCCAGTAGAGCAATGTTAGGAATATAATCCACCCCCACGCCACCCCACCACGTTTTCCTGGACATTCCCTTAAAAATGCAGGTTGCTCAGAAGAGACTCTCTCTCATTTGCTGATTCCTTCCCAGAGATAATAGCGGCTTCCAGGGGTGGATTCATTGCATTATGTGCAATTTGTCTTTAAGTGCAAACACACTTTCTCCAAATTAGGCAGCCGCATTACATATTAAAATATGCAGAGAAACCTGCAGTCTCTTTAGGCATGCATATGAGCCTTCTCTGTGGGAGAAAGCTTGACATGACAGGGTAGTATCTTCCTATTCATTATAGTTGGGAAGAATATTCTCTCGTGTAAATGTTGATTGGGTAAGGCAGACTTCATATATTTACTTGCACATTTTCTCAAGTGGAAATTGATCTTACTTGGTCTATGTGAACTTTTACCTTAGTTTACCCAAGCACAGATGTGCCTGAATCTATTGACTGCGAGAAAAATCAATTAGGTTTTTTTTATAAATAATAGAAATGAATTTATTTGGAACAGATGATACACAAACTGTGCTTGAGACTTTTTTTTTGTAAGAATGAATATCTCTGCAATAAAAAAAGAATACTCTCAGTACACTTGCCAATTCTGCCCCAGAATCAACCCACTGAATCAATGTTATTGACATAGGTGCCAACTTACCATTCGGAACTTAAATCAATGGGACTACTCTAAATGGAACAAGTAATTGGTCAGAGACTGATGTCTTTGAAAGCACTGACACTATTTAAGTTTTAGCCAAGGAAGCTGGGCCAATAACGTATTGTAGAAATTGAATATTTGAAATACCAAGAGAGTCATTAGAAGTAATGAATGACCTTCTTTAAAGACATAGAATAGAAAAAGGGCTGCGTAGTTAAGACTATAGGGACCAAATGTTTACATCAATGCTTCTTCCAATAATTTAAGGTTATCAGATCTCAAGACCAGGCCTTAAGTCTCCAGTTTTCATAAAGCATCGCCAGTCAGTGGATGTGAGTATGAAGTCTCCAGTTTTAATCAGCTGAGAAAAAGGGCAGCATATAAACCTCTACTTAGCTAGGAGAGCAGCTGTTCTCTACTATTTGCATTGCTAAATTTTCATTGCTAAATTGGAGCTCCCTATGGCGCAATGGGTTAAACCTTTGTGCCGTCAGGACTGCTGACCTGAAGGTTGGGTTGCTGACTGAAGGTTGCTGGTTTGAATCCGGGGAGAGTGCGTATGAGCTCCCTCTGTCAGTTTCAGCTCCCCATGCGGGACATGTGAGAAGTCTCCCACAAGAATGGTAAAGCATCTAAAAAAGAATCCGAGTATCCCTTGGGCAACGTCTTTGCAGATGGCCAATTCTCTCACACAAGAAGTAACTTGCAGTTTCGCAAGTCGCTCCTGACATGAAAAAAAAATCCCAAAATTAATTTGTAAAGACACATGGGATGGGGTGAGTTTCAGTGTTAGTTTACTCCTTCCCTGCCAGTCATTGGGATGCCAGAGCTCACCTTCTACGCTTGTCTATATCTACCTTCTGGTTAGAAGTCAGTGGCTAGATTAGATGTTCCTTAGCCCACCTCCCATAGTAAGAGAGGAAGAATTGTCATTTCATTTTACCTTGATCTTGGAATATCTCCTTCAGTAGAAATTTCTGTCTTAATTTCTGAACAAGAAAAAATAATATCATTTATTTATTGCTGGAGCAGGAAATGTGTTGGCGGTCAGGTGCATGCATTACTCCAAAGCTATTCTTGTGTGCCCCCCCCCCCCACCTGTAACGTGCTACCAGATTTCAATGGCAAACTGCACCTGCAACAGAGTTAAAGGAAGCAGGAAACTACTGATTTAAAAGAATGTTCATGCCCAATTCTCAAAATCAGATGACAAAGCAGGAAAATTACATTTTAAAACAAACCTAAATACTCCAAAGGCATCAAATCCCATCTGATCTTGGAATCTCTGGTTAATACTTGGGTGAGAGACTGTCACCAAATACCAAGGGCTTTAGGGCACTGCTTCTTAAGCTGTGGGTCTCGACTCCAAATGGAGTCCCCTTAGCTTAGCTCAATGCTGGGGTCCCAAAAATTTGACAACAGTAAAAAATTTCTGAATGTCACCTAGTAACTGTTTTACAACCTTATCATACCTCCGGTGGCTGGTGGTGGTGCTCCGCTTTGTCAGGGGGGCATAGGAAATCTGTCACCCCATGCCCTGCAACACCCAGATCCAATAGAAGATAATCACATGGAGCAAGCGTGAGCGTGCGTGGTGTGCACGGCTTCCCCCATATACTGTATGGCAACACGGGATCTTTCCTGTGTTGCCCTGCTGGCGGCATATGCTGGCTCCACCCTCCTTTACTCACAGAGTTGGCATGGCATCATGTGATGGTAGCTGACTGGCTCAATGAGTAACCTCGGCTAAAATCGGCGCATGTGATGAAGTTATTAGGCATTTACACGAATCTGCTGTGCAATGTTTACAGTGGACTCTGCAGAAGATGCTTCAACTGTGTTTCATAACGAAGGAAGCTTCTTAGCAAACATTGGAAATCATAGAATCATAAAGTTGGAAGAGGTCTCATGGGGCATCCAGTCCAGCCCCCTTCCAAGAAGCAGGAAAATTGCATTCAAAGCACCCCCAACAGATGGCCATCTAGCATCTGTTTAAAAGCCTCCGCAAAAGGAGTCTCCACCACACTCCAGGGCAGAGAGTTCCACTGCTGAACAGCTCTCTCAGTTAGGAAGTTGATAACAAATGTTGGTTTGTTATCAGTAAACATTTTTATACATATTTTGTATACCTATATATCTGGAGTCATGCAAAAATTTCTCGGACCAAAAGAAGTCGCAAGTAGAAAAGTTTAAGAAGCCCCGTTTTAGGCTACATTTCAGAAGCAAAAAACCTCTTGGTATTCCTTGCCTAAGGAAACACCATGAAATTTCATGCCGTAAGTCAATAGGCAACTTGGATGCAGAAACACGCACATACATTTCCTGCTTACCATAATTCAGTGGCTTTTTTGAGATTGCCATCAGAACCTGGCAGCATGGCAGCAGGAAGCAAGAAATGGTGTGTGACAAGTCCAGAGAAAGGCATAAAATTGGCCCCTGGGATGGCCAAACTTTGCCAACCCCTGCTTTATTGTATTAAAGCTCTGGTGTTCAGAAGAGAAACAATCCACATTAGCTAGGAAATGGCAAGCCGTGTCCTTCATGCTGGCATCAGCATCTGGATGTCCTGCCCCTGCCAGCTCCAGCATTTACTAGCAGCCATCAGTGGCTGTTCTTGAATCCCCGAGGCTATTTTAAGCCCCAATCAATGTCTGGGCAAGGCCTTGTTTTCAGAAAGAAAGCATGGAAGAGGAGGCTGCCAGGGCTGGAGTGTGTGTGAACTTGGAAAGGGGAAGGAGGGCATTGCAATTGGGCTTGCATTGTTCTGATGAAAAATACAAGTGAACAGAAGGGGAGGGGAAAATGGGAGGGAAATAAAGCAGAAGAATTTAGTTTAGTTTTGCTGTTCATTTAATAAACATTTAACACTTTAAATTATTCTGTGGATGTTATATGGCATTTGAAAAAAAATATATTGTTCTAATTGTATGCTGCTCTAAGATGCCATGATGGAAGATGGAGTGAACATATTTAGGTAAAGGTGAAAGTTTTCCCGTAACATTAAGTCCAGCCATGTCCAACTCTGGAGGTTGGTGCTCATCTCCATTTTTAACCCAAAGAGCCGGCATTGTCCATAGACACCTCCAAGGTCATGTGGCTGGCGTGACTGCATGGAGCACTGTTACCTTCCCACCAGAGCAGTATGTATTGATCTACTCACATTTGCATGTTTTCGAACTACTCAGTTGGCAGAAGCTGAGGCTAACAGCAGGAGCTCGAATTCGAACCTGCAACCTTTCTGTCAGCAAGTTCAGCCGCTCAGCACTTTATCCCACTGCTCCATATTTTAACAAACTAATAAATACTTCAAGGTACACTATGGTTGCTACATATGCAATGTATGTAAGTTTTGAACCCATGCTTTAAATCTCCCATTGTAAAAATACCGAATGGAGGGGGACATACAACGTTACCACTCTGACAAATTTATAACAGTAAGAATAATTGAAAAACTATTTCAAATATACTAAAAACATTAAAAAGGCAGATGCAGCTAATCCTCCAATCACCTCCAAAAATTCACCGTGAAAGCAGCACCCCACCCCGCAAGTCATTTCTGTGTTTTTGGAAAGTGGGACGAATAGCAGGACCCTATGCAGCAGCTTTCCTGTAGCTGGACATACTATGACATGCTTCTGGAAAGACCTCAGGGGGTACTGAAAATATTGTGCCTTCAAGTTGACAGACAATTTATAGATTATGACATTTGAATATGCCAATTCAATTAAATATTCCTATATAAATTATATAGGTGAACACACACAAGAATCTGTATTAAATCTCAATCGCTATTTAATAAGGTAAAGGTTTTCCCCTGACATTAAGTCTAGTCGTGTCCAACTCTGGGGGTTGGTGATCATCTCCATTGCTAAGCCAAAGAGCCGGCGTTGTCCATAGACACCTCCAAGGTCATGTGGCCGGCATGATTGCATGGAATGCCGTTACCTTCCTGCCAGAGCAGTACCTATTGATCTACTCACATTTGTATGTTGTTGAACTGCTAGGTTGGCTGAAGCTGGGGTTAATAGGTGGAGCTCACCCCACTCCCTGGATTCGAATCACGACCTTTCAGTCAGCAAGATCAGCAGCTCAGCAATTCAACCTGGTGTGCCACTGGGGCATGTTAATTTGATACATGCTAATAAATGGAAACTAACTTGCTTCTGCTTCCTTCCTTCCTTCCTTCCTTCCTTCCTTCCTTCCTTCCTTCCTTCCTTCCTTCCTTCCTTCCCTCCCCACTCTCTATTTTCCACATGCTAATAAATGAGTGCTAACTTGCTTCTCCTTCCTTCCTTCCCTCTTTCTGCTGTGTATTATTTATTGGTAGAGCACTGGGTTTGTTCTGCCAATTTCAAGGCCATCAAGTTGCAGGATGGTGACAGATGAAACACGCAGGTACCAAGTACCTTGCATGGTTGCTCTTAATGGCTAGCTGGCTGACTCAAGCGTCGTGGCCCTCCACATGTTTCAAGGTGGAATCCTTGGGCTTTGCACAAGCCAGGCTCCCATGCGCCCCTCCCGCCAGAAGCCATGTCGTAAATGGTCTCCAGTGACTTGGAAAGAAGCCACGCATCCTCCAGGAAGATTTTTTTAGGGATCCGGGCAGCAGCTCTGTCTACACTCTTCAAATCTCTCCTTTTCATTCTCCCTGGCCTGCCTGCCCAAGTTCTTGTCCAAACCAGCAGCAGACTCAAGATCCAAGATGGCAAGTAGAAAAAAGTCCCCTTTCTCAAAAACCCTGGGTATCTAAGTGCACCTAACCCGCAGTGACAGCTTAGTGAGAAGAGACATCCCGTTGCTTAGTAACAAGAGCAGGGTCACAGCAGCCAATCAGGAGCCACAGCATCCCTTCCTCTTAAGTGTCCCATCCAAAAAGTAATAGCTTTATAGGACCCAGGACAAAATGCACCTTATAAATTATCCCTCAAATTATGTCTGCCAAACCATATAATGACAGGGTTATTGTGAGTTTTTTTCAGGCTGTATGGCCATGTTCTAGAAGCATTTTCTCCTGACGTTTCACTTTCATCTATGGCAGGCATCCTCAGAGGTTGTGAGGTTTGTTGGTAACTAGGAAAATTAGATGTATTTATTTATTTTATTTATTTATATCCCGCCTTTTTCTACCCCGAGGGGGACTCAGGATGGCTTACAATATACAATATCCAACTAAAAACATGGTTTAAAATTAAAAACATAATAAACATAATTAAAATACTTTTCACGTCATCCAGAATTAGAGCCCAAGGCCATTCCGTAGTCATATTGCACATTTTCCATATTAACATTTCTGCACCGCTCTATTTTTCAAATGTTTGCTCCCAGTCAGGTTTTGACTCTCATTCTGAACACTAGGAGGAAGGGGGCTGCCCTGATATTGCCAGGAAGGGAATTTCACAACCAAGGGGCCACTACTGAGAAAGCCCTGTTTCTCATCCGTATCTGCCACACTTGCAAAAAAGGTGGGACTGAGAGCAGGGTTTCCCCAGACGATCCTAATCTCCGAGATGGTTCATAAGGGGAGATATGTTCGGACAGGTAAGCTGGGCCAGAACCGTTTAGGGCAGTGGTTCTCAACCTGGGGTCCCCAGATGTTTTTGGCCTTCAACTCCCAGAAATCCTAACAGCTGGTAAACTGGCTGGGATTTCTGGGAGTTGTAGGCCAAAAACATCTGGGGACCCTAGGTTGAGAACCACTGATTTAGGGCTTTAGAGCCTAAAGCCAGCACTTTGAGTTGTGCTCAGTAACAGACTGATAGCCAGTGGATTTATATATCTGTGGAATGTCCAGTGGGAGAAATAACTCTTGTCTGTTTGAGGTAGGTGTGAATGTAGCCATTGGCCACCTTGATTAGCATTTAATGGCCTGGCAGTTTCAAGGTCTGGCTTCTTACTTCCTAGGAGAATCCTTTGTTGAAAGGTGATTAGCTAGCCCTGATTGTTTTCTGTTTGGAACTCCCCCATTCCTGAGTGTTATTCTTTATTTACTGTTATGATTTTAGAGGTTTTGTTTTAATACTGATAGCCAGATTTTGTTCATCTCCATTACCGCCTCCTTTCTGTTGAAATTGACCACATGCCTGTGGATATAATGACATCTTGCAGTCACTTCAGGAATCATGTCTCGTGGAATTGTTTTTCTCCCTCTCTTTTAAACTTCATACTTTAGATCATCCAAGGTATTTGAATGGAATATGAACCAGGACAGGTAGTAAAAATCATTTTGTCAAAAATATTATAACAGTAAGGAGGTTCACTCAATGGCTTTGAAAGGCAATTGGACAAATTCAGACATGAAGGAGGAAGGGAAAGGTTTATGAATGGCAATTGGCAATAGCAGAACTCGGAACAGTTACTGTTGGAGATTACAACTTCCAAAATAGTCCAGCCAGTTTCTCCATATTGATGAAAAGTTATTTTCCATCATCCCTGTTTTTTCAGGGAACCCGTTCTGATTTGTTAAAAAGCTGCAACAGGTTAGAAGAAAATGTGCCAGAACAGATAGCTCTCCATGCTTTAAAGGTAGGAATTGGAGGTGGAAGGATTTGGTTGTGATGTCGTCCTCATTCACCCCTAGTAGCATGACAACAGAGCCCTCCAAAAATAATGTGGAATAATGTTCAGGGTGGGAGAAAGAACCCTTGTCTGTTGAAGCAAGTGTGAACATTGCAGTTAGCCAGCTTGAATACCATTGAGTAGCCATGCAGCTGCAAAGTCAATCAATGAGGGTATTTGCATAGAGGTAGCCATGCTGTTTTGGCCTGGAGGCACCCTCTGTTTGGGAGGTATTCACTGGCACTTGGTTGTTTAATGTATTGTCGAAGACTTTCATGGCTGGGATCACTGGGTTGTTGGAGGTTTTTTGATCTCACAACCTCTGAGGATGGTTGCCCTAGATGCTGGTGAAACATCAGGAGAGAACGCACATATTTCAAGGCAATTATTGAACTATAGGTTAATCTCCAAAAGCTTGACCACAGAGCCAGTTTTTCACTTTCCTTCTGAAGGCCAGGAGGGCCAGGAGGGAGGGAGCTGCTCTAATCTCACTGGGGAGGAAGTTCCACAGTCGAGGGGCCACCACTGAGAAGGCCCTGTCTCTCGTTCCCACCAGATGCACCTGTGAAAGAGGCGGGACTGAGAGCAGGGCCTCCCCCGACAATCTTCATCTCATAGGTGGTTCATAGGAGGAGATACATTTGAATTGCCACAATGAAGATTTTTTCTCATTTTCTGTCATTCTCTCGTCAATCCGAAATGGTTTTTCCTCTGAAAAAGGTAATAGAAAGTGACAGAAAAGTAAAGATTGACACAAGTCATAAAAGAAATTACTTCTTTAGCATAGTAACATTTAGCGGTGATAAGCTACTCTTAAAAATAGAATTAACTAGGAAACGTAACAAACTGAGTCGCCGATAGGCTGAGAGAGGTGGTATACAAATACAGTACATAAATAAATACTTTTACAAAGCAATGTTCCAATCTCTGTTCTTGGCTCTCTCTTGCTGAGCATTTCCCCCCAAATGCACTGTTTCCGTTTCCCTTAGAATAAAAGGCTTTTCTCGTATATCAAAACAAAATTCTGCAACGACCTATTATGTCATCAGCAGCTAATTTATCCTGCGTATTTCAGGAACTGGTTGCTACTTTGGACCAATTTAGATTTTATTAGTTACCATGGTGTGCTAAGGTGGTTATAAATCCCTCGGGCAAGCAGTGATTTCCTGAAGGGTGTAATAACATAGTTACTATTTCAGGACGAGCCCCTCCTCATTTGCCCCCGAGGGCGCTCAGTTTATAAATCAAGGAAGGAAGCACAGTCGTTTCTTTGATCTCTTTAACAAGCAGGGAAAAGAGCGAACGCTCAGAGCAGAACAAACCTACCCAATGCCAGAGGGTGGTTTATTGGGAAAAGGAGGATTATAAACAAACGAAAGCCTCTGATCAATGCAGTGGACTTTCTCTAGGGCTAGTTCTGCTATAGGGCAAATTGGGCATCTGTTCTTGGGTTTCAAGCTTGAAGTAGAGATGTAACATGTTGCTTTGGTAATCCCCATGCATCATAAAAAAGAGTCAGAAAATGGTGCCTTAGGGTCCATTAACAATAGAATAAATGCAGTTTGACATCGCTTTTAACTGCCATGGCTTAAACCTGTGGAATCATGGGAGTTGTAATTTGGTGAGACAGCACTAACTGGCAGAGGAGGCTAAATATATTGTAAAACAATGTATTATCGAAGGCTTTCTAGCCGGATCACTGGGTTGTTGTAGGTTTTTTGGGCTGTATGGTCATGTTCTAGAAGCATTCTCTCCTGACTTTTCACCTGCATCTATAGTAAGCATCCTCAGAGGTTTTGAGATCTGTTGGAAACTAGGAAAATTGGGTTTATATATCTGTGGAAAGTCCAGGGTGGGAGAAAGAACTCTTGTCAGTTGGAGCTAGATGAGAATGTTTCACTTGGCCACCTTGATTAGCATTTGATGGTCTGACAGTTTTTAGGCATGGCTTGTTACTGCCTGGGAGAATCTTTTGTTGAGAGGTGATTAGGTGTTCCTTATTGTTTTTTGTCTGGAGTTCCCCTGTGTTTGAATGTTGTTCTTTATTTACTTTATTTACTTAAAGTTTTTTTAAGTACTCGTAGCCAGATTTTGTTCATTTTCATGGTTTCTTCCTTTCTGTTGAAATTGTCCACATTGGTTTCTCTGTGTAGTCTGATATGGTGATTGTTAGAGTAGTCCAGCATTTCAGCAATAGTATGATAGCTGGGACTCTACACTAGTTGCACAACGCAAGTGAGAATCAATGAAGGAAACACATGCATGAGACAACGGAGAGAATGAGAGACGCAGCTGCAACAGGATAGCAGTGAAGTAATTTAACTCAGGAGGGACAGAGTAAGGGTGAGGTAATGTAACAGTATTTCCCCCCTCCTTTTTATCCTTCCTTCCATTGGTCGTCTTTCCCCGCTCCTTATTATCCTTCCTTCCATTGCAACGTCTCCGCCACAGCTGCGTCTCTCACTTGGTGCACTCACTCATGCATGTGTTCCCCTAATTCAGACCCGCGTTGCGCAAACAGCAGTGTAGGGTCCCAGCTGTCATACTATTGCCCACCATTTCTGTGTTCTCAAATAATATGCTGTGTCCAGGTTGGTTCATCAGGTGCTCTGCTATGGCTGACTTCTCAGGTTGGATTAGTCTGCACTGCCTTTCATGTTCCTTGATTCGTTTGGTGGTCCCTATGTAGACTTGTCCACAGCTACATAGTATACGGTAGACTCCTGAAGAGGTGAAAGGATCCCTTTTTGTCCTTTGCTGAATGCAGCATTTGTTGGATTTTCTTAGTGGGTCTGTAGATAGTTTGTAGGTTGTGTTTCCTCATCACAAACCTACAAACTATCTACACTATGGGGAGTGTTCTTAGGGATTGTTATTGTTTCCAAAACAATAACTTCCATAATATCCCTAAGAACACTCCCCATAATCCTCTGCCTCTTGCACCCTAAAGTGTTCAGTGTGGAGGCCGGAGCCTAGCTAATATTAAGGGCAAAGGAACTCAGTGGGCCACTGGATTACTAACTTCTTAGTATCCTTTTCAGATGCCTCACAGTCTCACCTGGCTTCCCGGACTATCACCTAGCCAATGGAAGTTTCCAACACCCTACTCATTTCTTTTAACCTCCTCCAAAAACACTGTTCCCATCGGCCATCACTTCTCACCCAACACCTCTATCTGATCCTTGGATTACCCTCCCCCCCCCTCCCCGCCCAAGCATCTGTTCTTGCCTTCAGAACATTGAATGTAGCACACTCTAGAGAGCACCAGTGGGTGACAACAATGAAGGCAGATGAGTGCTTTTACCAGTCCCATCAAGAGAAGGGGTTTGCTGGAAATTCCTGGACCAGGCAAGGCAGGATTGGGCGCCTCCAGCTCATAAAGTGTCCATGCTGGTCTGTGACAGGGCATTGATGGAGCTTGGATGCATTTTTGTTGCTTTGTATTGCTCCACCTTATTTCCCTTGGCTTCTGGCAACATCTTTCCTCTTGCCTTTGCCCCCCAACAATCACTGTTAAAACTGAACTTATAACAATGTCATCCCGAAACCTGTGGCTCCATAGGTGCCCCGCAATGGAGTCCATGATAATTTCAGTAAACTTTCCCCCAGTTTCAGGTGACTTCCCAATGAATTTGTCAAAGTTTCACAAGCACTACATACACACTTCAGGGTATGTTCCAACATATAGTTTAAGGAAAGACATAATCACCTATAATGTCCTGAGAGACATGTAATGAGCTTAAGCAGAACTATTGGGTTTCTCTCCAGATTTTATCTGATTCTCTCTGAGAACATTTTCTCATCCCGATCACCAAATGAGACTCTTTCCCTGGAGCCTCCACTGAGGCTATGCTAACACCTCTGGCACCCATTGATTGGCCAGCTGAGACCCATTATCCTGTTCTGGCCAGGCAGGAGCAGAACCATCAAATCTCCCAGCAGGAACAGAACCATTATCTCCAGCTCAGCCACATTCCTTTCCTCCTGCATCCCTTCCAAGGATGGACTAAAATGCAGCTGCTAGACTTCAAATCAAGCAATGGCAGTTTATTAACTTTCCCACCGTGCTTGGAGCCAATCAACAGTGGCAACAAATGGTGGTCTTATAGCTAGCGGGGAGTGAATCCTAGCCAGCACTGACCTGGACCAATCAACGACCTGCTGACATCCACGCTTGGCTGAGGTGAATAAATACTTCTGTTCTTTGACTTCATCCCATCTGTGTCTTATTTGGCCCTTTGGGACCTTGACACGCCGGACCCTCGAACCCAGGGTTCTTACAGAGCTGAAATCACTCAACAAATTTAGCGACCAGCATGGACACTTCATGGTCCGGAAGAGTTCAATCCTGCCCTTCCTGGTCCAGGAATTTCCAGCAAACCCCTTCTCTTGATGGGACTGGTTAGAGTACTCATCTGCCTTCATTGTTGTCACCCACTGGCCTGAGTATGACATGCTGTACATGTCTAGAGATCTATAGGTTCTGGCCTTATCCTGCAAATGCCTGGACTTCTGGAAGTGGTTTGTTAGAGTTAACAACCTTTGCATGCTTATACCCACTAATTACTAGTTCATGTACTTGCAGATTTCCTGTTTGTTGCACTTTCTTCCAAAATAATTTTAAACCAAAGCTATTTTTTTCTTCCATCTCTCTCCTCCAGTAGAACATTTATTTATTTGATGCACTTATTAACCGCCATTCTCAACCCATAAGGGCGACTCATGCCGGTGTACAGTACACATAAAAGACAATTACAAAAAGCCAGTTTCAACAACATATAAACTATACAACAATTTACAGACTACACTAAAAATCCGCTTCGTCTCTTAGTGGAATCATAGCCAGTCTCATATTCCTTGTTCCATTCCAGTTCTCATTACCGTATTGTTTAGCACTTAATTAAATGCCCTCTCGAACAGCCATGTCTTAAGGCTTTTTCGAAAGGACATGAGGGAAGGCGCCTGTCTGATGTGTGCAGGGAGAGTGTTCCACAGCCGGGGGGCCACCACCAAGAAGGCCCTCTCCCTCGTCCCCGCCAGCCGTGCCTGTGAGGCAGGCGGGATCGAGAGAAGGGCCTCCCCAGACGATCTCAAGGTCCTCGTGGGCTCGTAGGCCAAGATGCGGTCGGAAAGGTATTTTGGGCCGGAACCGTTTAGGGCTTTGTAGGCCAAAACCAGCACCTTGAATTGGGTCCGGTAGCAAATCGGCAGCCAGTGGAGCTGGGACAACAAGGGCGTTGTGTGCTCCCTGCCACCCGCTCCAGTTAGTAACATGGCTGCCGCGCGCTGAACCAGCTGAAGCTTCCGGGCCGTCTTCAAGGGCAGCCCCACGTAGAGAGCATTGCAGTAGTCCAGGCGGGATGTGACAAGAGCGTGTACCACATGTATTTGATGTTCCAGTTATGATAAGTAAAACTAAACTCCTATGTTTTTGTTAGGAGGAATACGTTTCTTTTTCTTTCTCCACTAGTCCTTGTATGTATAGGTGGCGGGGGTGAGTGTAAGCATGGGATTTGCTATTGTTCAGCTTCTGCCTTTCTACATTTCCCAAAAGATCTGATATTGCAGCTTACAGTTCTGATTTTATCCAACATCTTAACAACTATGTTGAAGAGCAATGCCCTACTCTGTGAAGATACGCAGTGATCGGCAAGGGGCTTCATTCAGAGCATATAAGGGCTTCTAAGGACAAGATCTGCTTCGTGGGAACACTACATCTCAGGCTTATATCCCCATGTTTCTTCTCCTCTCAAAACTTACCAGAGCTGTTTGCAGATGAAGGGCGCCTAATATAATCAGTAGATTACTAGCATCTCCTTTCCCTTTTCCTAATAATTAAAAATAGAAAAAACAGTGGGACTACACAGGGTACAAATGGAAGAGAAGGACGTCTCTCTTTGAACACCAGAACATTCCATATTTTTTGGAAGAATAGTCATAGAATAAAAATATCCTCTGGAAACTTCCCAGAAGTACTGATTTTTCAAGCTCCTCTTCTGCTTTGTCAGAACTGATTTGCTCCAGGGCTGCTTTGGTCCTAAGCTTGTATATGCTTAAGATTCCTTTGGTAGTGTCAGTGACAATTAACATCTCAAAAGCTTAACCAATGAGCAAGCCAGTGTGTAGGGGTGTCAAGCTGCACGACAGTGCATTCCATCTCCTGCAACACGAGGGAAAGAATTAAACGTGACTGCCAATATAAGGAAGCAGAACACCGACAGCCATCAAAGTTAATTGTATGTTTTTCTGGAAGTCCCATAACATTTTTTGCCAGTGCCTCAAGCTCACTAATGAGTGTGGATGAACGGGTTTGTCAGGGACGTCTCCCTCCCAGTTCCCACCCACATTTACTATTAATCCAGGCTGAATGAGTTCCATTCTTTTAGCCCAGAAAAACCAAAACTTGCAACCCCCTTGCTGTTAAAAGTGAAATCTCTTTAATTAGCTCAATATAAACCTGAAGGCAGAGGGGACAATCTTTTTATTTCTTCCAGATTATTATTACAATTTTTGGTTATTGTTAATTATGGTAAATTAAGTTACTGTTAATGAAATATTAAGATAATGAGAAGGAGATGGCTTCCCACTTAATATGTTCAGTGCTGCCTCTGTAAACATGAAGAATACATTCCCAGAGCCACCTGGATACCTAAAACAATGGATAATAGCAAATCCTATGTTTTGACTATACTTCAGCAAAAAACATACCATAGAATTGCACTGGAGAACCTGGGGAAGCCCACAAATATTTTGGAAGGGAAATGTTTTTAGAGCATGGTATGTGATCCATGGATATCAATTTATGGATGTGGCGGAGGGAGTTGTATGGCTATACCCGCCTTCAATTGTATGAGTATGCCTGCCTTACATTGTAGTCAGCACATTTTAAGAAGCTAATGCTGAGGCCTACAATAGACCAGCAGCTTAGAAAGTGATTTCAAATCATATGAAATCTGATTACGTGCCCCAATTTTGCTATCTTTAGATTGTGAACAATTTATAATTTGAACATAATTTGGCTTGCATTAATATAATGGAATAATGGTTGCAGCATCCCTTGGTAACCTCCTTCTTTGGGATTGGAATGTATATTTGAGTGTTTTCAATTTGTGGACCTTTTTGTTTCTTTTATTTCTTAGCTGATATTACTTAGAAGCAGAATTGAATATTTTTCACTACGTTGACGCAGCTGTATACCATCTGCTCCTGTTGCTTTATTCCTCCCTAGTTCTCTGAGTGCAGCTTCCATTTCACATTCTAAAATTGTGTATTCATCTTCAAATGGTGGTTCTTTGAATGAATCGTCATCATTTCATCTTTTAAATAGTTCTTCAGTGCATTGTTTCAATCATCTTTTTATTTCTTCCAGATCATACAGTATTTTTTTCTGGTTCGTTTATTGTCGTCACTATTTGTATAAATTTTACTTTGATTCTTGGATCTTGTGGAAGAGGTCTTTTGTTCTTCCTTTTTTGTTGCTTTCCCCTATTTAGGAGCTTTCCAAGTTGTTGCATACTAGTCACAAATTAGTTAACAATTCAGGGTTCTGAACCTATTTCTTTCACCATTTCCTTTTGCTTCTTATCTGTTCTTATCTGCTTGAAGAGTTTCATTTGTAATTCAATTACGCTTTTCTTTCTTTTTGGCTTCCAACTATATCTTTTTTCATTCTACCTAGCAGTGTCCTTGACTTCAATCCAGACTTGTTCTAGCTCTCAGTCAAAGGCTTAATTGCACAAATCTATTTCTACATTATCTTTAGATTCTACTAGGATGTTCCTTGGGTTGCATGATGGTTAATTTAATGTTCGTTAGCATTATTTTGCTTTTTACATTACAAATTCACATTTGTCACAATCTGTTCCTGGTCTTGTTTTCACAGACAATGGAGCTTCTCCAACATCTCCCTCCAGTTATATGGCCTCTATTTGATTTCAGAATTGGCATTGAAGTAACATGCATGCATTGTCAATTCGTTGGCTGCCTGAAGAATATGTTTGCAGTGAAGCAATTATTGGCCTCACAAAATTCAATCAGTAGCTCTACTGCTTCTTTTGTTGATCCAAAACCTGGTTCTCCAACAAGCTTTTGGCACATTTAGCCTGATTCATCAGCAAAAGCCTTCCTGACATGAGAGACCTTATCAGCAGCAGCACCAGAATCCTCTTGTTTACAGAAATATGTAGATCTGCCATCGAGGAAGGGTAGTGCCATGGAGGGACTATTATCTATGCCTACTTTGAAAACCAGTCTTTTTGAACCTTGGGATTCACTTCTTCAAATCTACACAGAAGATATCTGTAAAAATATAATAATATATGAAATCATGCTCTACAAACCTAATAGAATAATATGTATCACATTATGCACTTTCCAAAAATTGGTTGGAAATGCTTGATATGATCTATGCTCAAACCATTGTATTATTTGTTTTGTTTTGTGATGGTTTTAATTTTTTGCTATGCATTCTAAACAGCTGTCAACTCACTGAGAGCCACCTGCTGCATCCAATGAATTAATCATTCTTGACTTAACATATTTGATCCCACACTGTGGCACATGAAACTTGAGATTCTGAGATCATTAGCTGTAGTATCGGTCCCATACCTTCTCTATTTTGATCAGCCTTTTTGTATTCCATGGAACTTGACGAGCACCGCAAATACTATTCATTTAACTTGAGGTCAGAACAATTCCCTTGACCTGCATTTTGCTTTGACATGTTTCTATTCCAGACCTGAAAAATTAGCTTGTCCTTTAGTCCTGGGCAATGCCATTGTATCTGTTACCCAAACTAGGACATATTGAGGATACAATGGCTAAAAACAACATCCCTCTTTCTGTCCCACCACAAGGATCAGTCTTTGTCTAGCACTTCTCAGATGCCATCCATATTTGCAAATGACACCCAATTTTGGTAAGAACAAAGAATGACCTTGAGAGATTCCAGAAACAGAGGGAAAGCTTCAGAGAGCAAGAGGAAAGTTGGTTGGTAATAAACATGACATTTCCTACCCGGAGAGAAGAAATCAGCAGCAAAAGAGCAGAGGGACAAGCTGGGGAGGGAGTGGGAGAAGGCATAACTTGGCATCCTCCCCCTACACATTAAAAAGAGTTCATGTTCATCTTGTCTCCACAAATCTGCCCTAACGCTATGTTTTCATGTCAGCTAGCAGTACAGTTGCCCCAGGGAAAATGAGAGGTTGAGATGGGATTGGCTGATTGGGAGATGTTCACAAGAAGAGCTCTGGATTAAAAAGTGACACAGAAACAGCATGGAAATTATGCACTGCTGCTGGGCACATGCATACAACAAGTCTACATGTGTACCATAGTTTGGGATACAAACCCTGTGGCATGTGTCCCCAATGTTCTTTGAAATGGCACAGCATAAAAACAAGGAAATGTTCCCATTGTTCTGGAGTTATGTGTTTCAGCATCAGCAGAAGAAGAATGGCATCTTCACTCAGAAGAGTGCTAAGCAAGCAGTCAGCTTGGGTTGTTCTTTATTGCTCAGCACAACTGCAACCTTGCATCATAGGAACAAAGGAGTCCTGCTAGGTTCAGTGCATGTTTACGACCTTGTTTTATTCCTCTTCTTGGAATTAATCATCATTCATGCTTCCTGGGATGCCCCTCTCTTTTATTCCACTCTACACACGTACCTATTGGAAGTGACTTCTCTTAATTGGTGTTGCTGTTAAAAATAAAACTCCAACACAAGGTTGCGAAGGGGACGCAGCCAGGTTTGACATCTGTTGTGGAGTAACTCGTATTCCCAGCATATTTTCACTTGTCCTTGTTCTTGGCAGTTGATGTCACAACTTATTTATCTCTTTAGTTGCAGGTAGCAGATAGCAAGCCATGAGAAAGAATGCAGTCTCATACAGACTTCTCTAAGAAAGACTTCTCCACTCCATTCAGGGCTGTCCCTATCAGGCAGAATGAAGAGATTGCCACAGGCAACACATGCTGTGGGTCAGAGGAGCAGTTTCACAGATGTTCTTCATGAATTATCCAGCTATTTCTTCTTTGGAAGGTAGCTATTTATGCCCCACGAGCTGTCTAGTGGCCCCTGAACTAGTTTGTTGCACCAAATGTGGTAGATTCAGCTATTAGTCCAGTCATCATCTGTTTCTGGACTGAAAAGGAAATGTCAAGTAGTTGGGTTGTTGTAAGTTTTTTCTGGCTGTATGGACATGTTCTAAAAGCATTCTCTCCTGGTGTTTTGCCTGCATCTATGGCAGGTTGTGAGCTCAACCTCACTACCTCTGAGGATGCCTGCCAAAGGTGCAGGCGAAACATCAGGAGAAAATGCTTCTAGAACATGGCCATATAGCCAGAAAAACCTACAACAACCCAGTTATTCCAGCCATGAAAACCTTCGACAATACATTGTCAAGTAGTTGTTTGCCTCCTTGTTCAGTCCAAGACATTTGCTGCCTGAGACAGAGCAGCATACGTCACTCTGGAACCACCACCCAAGTCAAGGTTGATAGTGCCCAAATCCATCCAAGTCTTCATGGCCCAAGAGGCAAAAAGTCCTCCATTAAAAAAATACAATAATAGGCTGGAATTTTCTTGTTCAATTATGAATATATAACCTACAATTACACATTCTCAATTGCTACATAGTCATGATATCTTTGCAGGCCCTACTTTAGGGAACATGTAGGGACAAGAAAGTATCCTAAACCACATTTACCAGTAAGCAGCCCTTTCTCTTGCCAGGGATCAACCCCCGTTGATTGGAAATCAGTTGCCTGACATTCCCATTCTCCCTAATACTGGAAGTTGATCCAGTGTGAGGTGGAAATATCAGGCAAACAGAGGAATGGACACTTCTCAATTACAGGAGCTGTTTACCAGAAAATGAGGTTTTGTTGACAAACAGAGGGATGGGCACTTCTTAATTCCAGGAGCTGTTTATCAGAAAGTGAGGTTTGGGGGAGGGGGTTCATGCTGGAAGTGACTACGTAGCAGCATTGTTATAGTGCTACTAGGTACATAATAGCTGTATAGGATTCGTATGACAATCATTTAAATAACTAACAATTTGGTGCCCATTTATGACATTAAAAATCTACTAACCCAATGTGGATTGCCTCTTTGTGCCTAATGGCCATCTGCCCATGCTGGGTGGATAATTCTGAGAGCTCTCATCTAATAAAGTAGTTTTCTGTGTACCTTAATCCTATAAAGTAATTTCCTCCAGATGTATTTCTTCTTGCAGTCCCTTCACACTGCATAATTATCTTGCTATGATTCCACTTTCATTGTTACGGCAGCATCATATGGAATCGTGAAGCACTGAGAATTGTATGCACTCTTCTCTTTAAAAAGCATAATTCCATTTGTAGGATGGAATTATGGCAGTGGGGTCCCATCCTATAATTATGTACTTTGGGACATTATTGCACAGAGATGGCAAAGTGTGGCATGATGTTGTGTGGTACCTGTTACCAGTCTGCCACACCCTCATCCCACCCATGCAGTGATCACACCACCGTCCTGGGACTGGCCCAGTGAATGAGATGCCTCAGCTTCTGTTGTGACATCTGCTGCTCTCTCCCAAGGACTTCTTAAAACAATTTATTTACAGTGAGCACTTCACAATTGTCAAGTGCCTTCAAAAGAAAAAGGAAAGAAGCTGGGAAAGTGGCATAATGAGAGGGTGGAGTTACACTACCTTCCCAGAAGTGCGGCTCCACATTTCCAAAGCATCAAATTGCACGATGCCAGCAGCTGGGTAATGTCACCCATCATCATGGTGGAAAATTGCTGCTATTCCACATCATGGGAATGCTGCAATATGCAGCAAGCCTGCACTAATATCCTTAATAGGACTTCTAGACTGTTGAGGATAGGACAGAGGTGCTCCCTTCATATGGTTATAATTATGTAGAGACTATACTTTGCATATATCTATCTAATTAAAAATGCATACACATTCTCAGTCATATCCACAGCCAGCAAATCACCAAACAGTTTCCAAGAAAGGGGTTAATTTTTCCAACAACTCAGGAGATGTTCAAAAAGGGACTTAAAAAACAACAACACAGAGACATTTTGGGCAAGCTTTAGAACTGGTATGGCAAACTTCAGCCCTCCAGGTGTTTTGAACTTCAACTCCCACAATTCCTAACAGCCTAAGGCCCCTAAATTGCATTGGATAGACCACATCAGCTCTTGTCTCTGATACAGAACATATGCCATCCAGTAGTCACCATCTGCTCACCCACAGAAAACCATATTTAATAATCTAGAGCTGATGTGGGCTCTACAATGCAATTTTTTGATTCAGCACCCCAAATAATCCCAGGAACAGGCCACCGGGATTGTGGTGCAGCTGGCTGAGTGTCAGCTGCATTAAGATCACTCTGACCAAAAGGTCATGAGTTCGAAGCCAGCCCGGGTTGGAGTGGGTTTCCAACCAATTGTGTAGCCTGTTGTCGACCTTTGCAACCTGAAAGACAATTGCATCTGTCAAGTAGGAAAATTAGGTACCACCTTAAAAGTGTGGGGAGGCTAAATTAACTAATTTAGGAGGCCATAAAAAAAGACTCCGGCAAGCACTCCAGCTAAGAAAGCATGCGGGGTATGCGGAAGTACTTCATCAGTATCGCAGATGGACGATGAAAGCGACAGCTCCCCTGGCGCCAGAAAAAAAAAGTTAAATAGCCTCTGTCTATATCTGTATATGTTGTATGTCAAAAATTGGCATTGAATGTTTGCCATATATATGTGTACACTGTAATCCGCACTGAGTCCCCTGCGGGGTGAGAAGGGCGGAATATAAAAGCTGTAAATAAATAAATAAATAAAAATAAATAAAAATGAAGATACCAAGAAAAAAATATTTTGATTGGGCTGTGTTATTATCCGTGGATTTTTTTAATGCTCGTATTAAAAAAAAGGAGAGAGGGCTGAAGTTGAAAAAAATACAAAAAGCGGAGTGCAAGACCCAAGAAACTGTACTTAAAGGCTACAACAACAACAACAACTTTGGGGGACTAGAAGGGCTGTTTTCCCATTACAACTCTTGTGTTTGGCAATGGGAGCTTATAACAACACAACAACAACAACTTTGGAGGACTAAACAGGGTCTTACAAAGGATGCTTTCCCATTACAACTGATGTGTGGCAATGAGTGCTAAAAACAACAACAATGATGATGATGATGATGATGATGATGATGATGATTACTTTGGGAGACTAAACAGGGACTTTCAAAGAGCTGTTTTCCCATTACAACTCTTGTGTTTGGCTTAAGCAACTGAGGGGGAAAAGGAAGGGGCCTGAGGCTGTTAGGAATGGCGGAAGCCGAAGTCCAAAACACCCGGAGGGCCGAAGTTTGCCCATGTCTGCTTTAGAATCTGAGTGAGCATGGCTGTTTCTTTTCTCCGCCGGCCTTTCTCACTTCCCTCTTCTTTTTTCATCTGTTTCTGTCATGTCTGTGTACTGGTAGGTGAAAATAAGCTTAGCACTAAAAGTGAAAGATGAAAGGTGTGACATAGTACGCTGTGTGGCAACACATCTCTGGAATAATTTAGAGCAATAGGCTTTCCGAGTTAATTTGCAGGTTAATTGTATTGCTTGAGCTGCTTCAAACCACTGCGGAAAGATTATGCTTTAAAGAGTGTGTGAATTTAAAACCCGCACCACAGTTCCATGCTGCCAGGGAAGGTGAGACAGACGGTAAGGAACTGAGAGCCCTCTCCCAGCTCTTGCCCTATACATATTAAGTAACTATAAGATTCTTGGAAGTTTTTCTAAAAAATGAACTTTGTTTTGTTCTTTTTGCATTGAAAAGGGTCAAGAAACCACAGGAGCTACGAATTGCACTGTCACTGTAACTTTTTCATGGTATGACCTTCTGTAGAGAAAAGTATGAGACTTGGTTTAGCAATATGAGCAGCTTCAAGGCATAATCAAGATCTAGAAGCCGATAGCCTGAGATTAAAAAAAAAAAAAGACTCCTGTTCATACAGAGAAGGAATGCCAGGATCTGATTATGAAGCCTATGTGACTCAGGGCCAAACTAGATGGTGGCTGCAATCCAGCATCCCTTCAGCATAGTGTTAAGTATCTGGATGTGGAGATATGCTACACCATCACCATGCAGCCCCCTGCAGAATATCAATGCAGTACAACTCCCATATCTGCAGGGATACATTCCTTAATTTAAAGTGGAAGCAAAATAAAAAACATGGATAATATGCAATCTTATTGAAATGAGTGGCTTCCATCAGAAGTTACCCTAGTCTTGCTGGAAGATCTAGAAAATTTCTAGACAGGTATCTGCTCTAGGAGTTTGCTAGGTCCCTCAATAAGACCCTAACTCCTGAAGGAAGCATCACAGAATCACCTGGAAGTTCAAGAAAACTCTTATAGAGCCATGCTTCTCAACTTGCGGATCCCCAGATGTTTTGACCTTCAACTCCCAGAAAGCCTAACAGCTGGTAAACTGGCTGGGATTTCTGGAAGTTGTAGGTCAAAATACCTCAGGACCCACAGGTTGAGAACCACTGATTGGGTCCTCTATCTCAGTTATATACTTACAATTAAATAATTTAATATGGTAACAGGTTTAAAAAAGGATATATTTTGTCAGAGGTGGGTAGTTGAAACCACAGATACTAGTCCCATGGGTACATGGGTTGTACCATATTGCATAATACATGTTAATGATTGGGTTTTATTTATTTTGTGTCAAAAGCATTGCATAAATAAGTGTAAAAGTGATACAACAGAGGAAGCACAAGCAGCTAAATAATTTTAGTGATTGCATGGTGTTGTGCAATGTACAGCAACAGTGTGAAACTGCAATGGATAATATGCAGTGCACAAAAACATTGCTGTATGCGCACTTTTGTGGCTGTGAACAGAATATGTCTCTTGCATAATTCCCCCACATGAATGGTACAACATGGACATGCATATGTCATTAACAGGATCCAGCCATCAGGCTGAATGTGTTGTTTGCACTGATGGTTTTGTTTTTAATAGGAGTAGACAGGAGTGAAAACCCTAAATCAGCACCAAAGAAGGGACAGCAGCTGTTTCAAAACTTTCCTATGGCCATACAGCTGTAGTTTCCTCTGAGAAGGTAACTAGAATTGATCCCAATGAACAACTTTGAATGGAGGCAATTTTCATCAGGTCTGTACCCAGAAGAATAGTTTAAGCACACACCATTCCCACCACTTCCAAAAGCACTTATTTATCTCTTTCTTCTCCAGTTGTGGTAAGATTGTTAGAAAGACATAGGTCATGACAGCACCACATTGTGTTTTCTACACCCCTGTTATACATCATTAAGTCCACTACCTCAATAAAGCTGCACAAACATACATCTTAAATAATACCAGATCCCATTTTGATCTACCTGGACACTGCAACCAGAAGGGGAGGAACTAGATATTTACACCAACACATATTATTTACAGGACCAATGATGAATTGGGCAGGAAGAGGTGTATGCCTGGGAATTACAACTTTTTCTTGCTGTTGCATAAATAAAAAATAAAGTATTATTGTTATGAATAATAATTTATAATAAGTTATAAATAAAGTATGATTATGTAGTTACTAGGCATTCTGCTATTAGTCAAGGATTTCAATAAATAAACAGATACATACTAAAATAAGAATTTGGCAGTCCACTGGAGGAGCCTTACATGTGTCTCTATTTGCAGTTTAGCGAGGGATATTTTGAATTCTCTGCCAGAGAGTTTTTGTGCCTCAACAGAATACAAATATCAGAATTCCATAGCATGTTATCAGAACAGTTAACAAATGTATTGTAGAAGGCTTCCATGACCAGAATCACTGGATTGTGACCTCACAACATCTGAGGATGCCTACCATAGATGCAGGCGAAACATCTGGAGAGAATGCTTCTAGAACATGGTCATACAACCTGAAAAACCTACAACAGCCCGGTTAACAAATGGTGTCATAGTTCCATAATTGTGTATTGTGAAAGGGACCTAAATCAAGGTGGGGAACTTTTGTTTTCCATAATATTTTGGGCTACAATAATCCCTCACCATTGGCACATTAGACGTAGTTGTAGACCAAAGCACCTGAAGCACCAAAGACTTTTTCATCCCTATATGGTTTAATTCCTGTGGTTAAGCTTCCTTGTCCCAATCCATTTTCTATGACTTTTCTTTCTCTCCATTCTCCTCTGCTACTGTATTCTGTGTTGAAAAATTCTTAAACCATACCTTTCTCTTGGGAGGAGAATAAGGGCACAGCGCTATCTTGTTTGTACTGTAAATAGAAGCAGGTTGGTGAAACTCCAGGCTGGTAATTGGGTCTAATTCATCCAGGAGATGGAAATGCATGCAAATATATGAAATCTGCATACTTCTTCATAGAAGGTTTGTGGATTTAAGACATCAGATGCACACAACATTGGGGACAGTATCGGCAAGCCTTTGAATTAATGACATCTTCAGTTCACTAGCAATGAAGTGTCTGCTGTAGAGAAAGAAGAGATAGAAGAAGAACAGAGAAGGAGGAGCTGTATTAGAATGGGTTCACTGCAACCCATTGTGCTGCTTCATTCCCTGAAGGTAAAAGAATTGGGAGAAGGAAGGAAAATGAAAATGTCTCTTGATGTGGAAAAGGCAGAGGAGCAAGTCAGGTGTTATCATATATTTTTAAGTTAATCTGCTGCCACCCCGCCATACTAATGCACACACACGCCTCTATGCCTTTACTAAGCCAACTGAGGAATTCAGCTCACTGAAGTGTGTGGCCTTTTCTTCCCTCTTTGCCATCAGTCAAATCTATCTTGGCTTTTTCTCATTTTACATGCTAGCCAAAATAGGCGACTACACAGGAGTGTATGCCCACTCCAAAACTAAGGTGCTTCTTTAACAACTGTCTGCATCTGCACAGCCACAAAAAAGCAAGCCCAAGTTGCAGTCACCTCCCCAAAAAGGTGGAAATCATGAGATATATTAGAAATGTGATGTTTTTGAGATTTTCTAAACAAAATCACTGTGATAGATTTGAGGTGCTTCAACGCACTGTAAGTCAGTAGGTATACTCTGGAAGTTTAGTCAGTCACCGGGATCAATGTAGTCCTTTCATTTCATGTACGTATTTCACCTGAGAATGAGACAGACAGACAGACAGACAGACAGAGATAGATAGATGATAGATATCATTATTTCACCTAATGATTCCTGTCCGTCTCTCTATCTATCTCATGAAATGAAAGGATTACATTGATCCTAGTGCCTGATTGAACTTCCTTAAAGCAAATTGTGTGTGTGTGTATGTATGTATGTGTGTGTATGTATATATAGAGAGTCCCCAAGTTACAAACATCTGACTTACAAATTACTCGTAGCTAAGAACAGGGGTGAGGTAACAGGAAGTGAAGGGAAATTCACTCCTGAAAGAGTTATCATGGGGGAAAGGAGTCTTAATTGAAGCTTTAGCATCAGTTCTTCTTTCCATAATAAGTCTTTTTTTTCTAAATCCAATCACAGGGTCAGAAAGTGAAATGAAATCTTCTGAACAGGGGGCCAAAATAGCAAAACAAGCATCACAAGAGGTGTTAACCCTTCCCAGTGTTGCACTCCAAGGCTGGGGATCACCTCTGTACTTAACACACACTCCAGTCCAAGGTAAAATAGCAAATCGGTTTATTGAAGAATATATATGAAAACCAATTCAGAAAAACAGTATAAAAAACTAAACTCCAAATCTCAGGAATAATCCACAAAAATCAGAGTACATGAGTAGCATCAAAAACCAGGAATACAAAATCCAAAACACGAGATTGGAAGCATGAAAATGAAACAAAGGAAACACTGAACATGAAACTAGAAATCCCTTGACTTGACAGAAGTTCTATACTCATATCCTAACATTGCTTTGACCAGTGAAAAAGCCTGCTGGTCTTGCTAATATAGACAGACAATCATACCTTCTCCCCTGGGAAACTGATAAAGATTTCTTGGCTAATAGGCATTTTGACCTTTGTAAACTCTCCTGAGAAGCTCTGTGTTGACAGAACGTAAATCTCCTATCTAACTGCTCATTAGTATGTCCACCTGGACTTTCAATGAGCTCAGTCGTGTTTCTAACCTTGCTTCCCTAGCGAACTGCCTTTCTGGAACGTGGCCTTCAGACAAAAACCACTCGTTTTCAGCGTTTAAAATCTCTTACTGGCTCTCCTGCTGCTCCTGCTGACTTGGAGACCTAGAAAGCTGACTAACAGGTCCAGAATCCCCAGAGAAATCAGGTGCAAGCACGATCAAAAGCTGGAGTGCAACACCCGATGCTATCCAAACCCAAAATACACACACACACACACACACATATATGGCTGGAGTTGAACTTCAAAATGTACCTGTTCCGAGTTACATACAAATTCAGCTTAAGAACAAACCTACAGAACCTATCTTGTTTGTAACTTGAGGACTACCTCTCTTTCTCTGCACACACACGCACACGCACATGTGTGCATGCTTTCTAGCCTTAAAGTAGCTGCCTATGAAAACCCCATTGGCATTTGGCCTGATCCAATTACATGCTAATCTGCACATTTTAGCAATACAGATTTCTGCACCTGTATTGCCAGCTGGGGAAAAAACCTGGAGGTAAGAGTAAGAGCTCTGGAAAATTCACATAAAACAGCATTGAAATTTAGCAAGTGATATAAAATTGGGAAACATAAAAAGAAGTATTCCTGAGACAGTTCCATAAAAGCATCATAGTGTATAATGAAAAATCAGGCTATGGAATTCCCTGCCACAGAAAGCTAGGCTGTTCTCCTTTTTATTCACACAGGTGTTTAATAACTAGTTACTTGCAGGGATTTCTGTGTATGACTCTGTTGTTATATTTTTAAATTATTTTATGGTTTTAAAAATTTAAAGGCATTATAATTTGACAGCTACTTTAGTTGCATTTATTTTTTTTAATTATCTGGTTTGATCTTTTTTCTTGATTTAGCATTTAGGAAGCCACCTTGACTATGATGCCAAGAGAATGGCAGGATAACAGATAGATAGACAGACAGTGGTCTTTGTCACACTATATTGCTACAGCCCTGTTATTCCACTTTAACTGCTATGGCTTCGCCCTATGGAATTCTTGGTTTTTATTTTAATGAGAATTCAAAATGCCTGTACCTAAACTACATGATTCGATATGATGTTGTCATGACAATTACAGTGGAATTATATACAGTGGGCCCCCTGGTGATGCAGCAGGTTAAACTGCTGAGGTGCTGAACTTGCTGACCAAAAAGTTTGCAGTTCAAATTCAGGGAGCAGGGTGAGCTCTCACTGTTAGCCCCAGCTTCTGCCAACCTAGCAGTTTGAAAACATGCAAATGTGAGAGCAATAGGTACCGTTTTGGCAGGAAGGTAAGGGCACTCCATGTAGTCATGCTGGCCACATGACCTTGGAGGCATCTACAGACAACTCCAGCTCTTCAGCTTCGAAATGTAGATGAGCACCACCCCCAAAGTCAGACACAACTAGACTTAATGTCAGGGGAAACCTTTACCTAACAGTGTAGTACACATGTCTCAAAAGCAACGTTTGCCAAGTGAATCTGGTTCCCAAGTTATTTAGCCCTCCAGATGCTGTACTACAACTCCTGCATTCCTATCATTTGATATCGTGACTAGAACTGATGGGAGTTGTGATACAATAACATTTAGAAGGCTGCTGTTTGTTATGTTTAGCCAGGATAGTGAATTTAGATATAAGGCTTGTGGATATCATGTCTGACATTAAAATGTTCTTTAACCTTTCCCCAACCTCAGAGTCACAAGTGCTGTTGGGTTTCAGTTCCCATTGTCTCTAGTTTGTATGGCAGATAATCAAAAGAAATGGGTAAAAACTAATGAATGAGTAAAAGCTAAAGAGCACTGGCTACTATGTAAAACAAATATGGTTGCCCCTCTGCATCCATGGATTCTCCATCCACGGATTCAATGGCCCTTTGAAGGCAACCATAAGACTGATGTGGCCCTAAATGAAAATGGGTTTGAAAGTTCTGGTGTCACGTGATAGGGTCTTTAAAATAAATAGATGGATCGAGTACATGAGTTATGGCTATAACCTATCTCCCAAACTGACCCCTGAAAGCCACCTTAGAGTCCAGCTGGCCACACTAAGGGATGGAGCTTTGCGGTTTTAGCAAGGAGGGTATTGAAGGATGGCACGTCCCCTCCCTCTGGCAAGCAGCAACATGAGAAGCAGAGCCAGGGACTCCTGCAGGATCCTGTCTCAACTTTTTAGTGCATAATGGCTCACTGGCACAGTTATTAAGCTGCAAGTCTAGGGAGTTTATCACACCAGGCATGGAAATCGCAATTACAGCAGGACAGCCGTTGACTTATCATATGATGTCTCTCCTTCCCTGCTGCTGTCCCAGTTGGAAACAGTCTGGAAAGCATCTCTTTTACAAACACAAATAATCTGTTAATGACCTCCTTTTGTAAAAGAAATGGCTTCCAATGGTGTCCTACTAGGAGAACTGCAGGAAAGGAACAATGGCATGTGATAAATCCAAGGCAAAGATGCTGTTGTCCTGCTTTCATTTCAATTTGCCTCCCTCATATGATAAACTCTGAACTTTTATCATAACTAACCAGATGCCACCCAAATTGTAGTTTTTTGTTTGTTTGTTTGTTTTTAATGCAATACTATTCATTTATTTATTTACAGTATTTATATACTGCCTTTCTCACCCCTGGGGGGACTCAACTGGTTTGGTTCGCTCCTAACACAATAAATAAAACCCACATTGTATGAAAAACCTGTCCAATGCCTACTCAATAACCAGCATCGGGCACAATTAATAGGCTCTTTGAGAAAAGTGGTACAGCAGCCACTTGTAATGATCCAATGGAGTAAGCAGGCAAAATGTCACCATAATAGACACTATGCTCACTTTTCCCCCAGATCTATTCTCATGAGTAAATACTAATTCCTTTGGGGGGGGGGGGGAAACTGGCCTATTATACAAAACAGTTTTTTCTGCTTAGTTTATCTTATCTCAGTGTTTACAACAGAGAACCAGATATAAGTACAGGATATGTATGAACCAGCACTAATGTACAGGACATGTATGAACCAGCACTAAAGGTAAAGGTAAAAGTTTCCCCCTGACATTAAGTCCAGTTGTGTCTGACTCTGGGGGTTGGTGCTCATCTCCATTTCTAAGCCGAGAAGCCGGCATTTCGGTAGACACCTCCAAGGTCGTGGGACGAATAGCAAGACCCTATCCAGCAGCTTTCCTGCAGCTGGACATACTATGACATGCTTCTGGAAAGACCTCAGGGGGTACTTGTGAATACTCTCAAAATATTGTGCCTTCAAGTTGACAGACAATTTATAGATTATGACATTTGAATATGCCAATTCAATGAAATATTCCTATACAAATTATATAGGTGAACACACACAAGAGTCTGTATTAAACCTCAATCACTATTTGATAAGGTAAAGGTTTTCCCCTGACATTAAGTCTAGTCGTGTCCAACTCTGGGGGTTGGTGATCATCTCCATTGCTAAGCCAAAGAGCCGGCATTGTCCATAGGCACCTCCAAGGTCATGTGGCCGGCATGACTGCATGGAGCGCCGTTACCTCCCCACCAGATTGGTAGCTATTGATCTACTCACATTTGCATGTTTTCAAACTGCTAGGTTAGCAGAAGCTGGGGCTAACGGCAGGAACTCACGCCACTCCCCGGATTCGAACTTGCGACGTTTCAGTAAGCAAGTTCAGCAGCTCAATGGTTTAACCCATTGTGCCACCAGAAATAGTATCATGTTATATTCCATATTCAGGCCACTCCCCAAACCCAGAATTATAGAACTAACTAACAACTCCCTTTAAGTTAAAACCATAATGTGATTTTCAAAGAAGGAGTTATATCCACAGAAAGAAAGAAAGAAAGAAAGAAAGAAAGAAAGAAAGAAAGAAGGCTTGTACCATCACTAAGAAAATTGGCATGTACTGTCACTGATTACAATCTGCTTCCTCAGATGCATGATGAAGTACAATGTATAAAATTCTGATATATATGCGCAGTCACATAGTTGTGTGGGTGGCATCAGAGTGAAAAGGGATACCGAAAATGAAAATTGTATTAGTAATAATGGTCATAAAGCTTCAAAAACCGTTCTAACATAAACATCCTGACATCTTGTAAGCTAACACACAAGTCTGCTATGCTATTGATTGCTTTGGCATGTAATTAAAATGGAACATTCGGTTTACAGAAAAGTTTGCTCTCTTAAAGGCACAATCTTTTCAGGGGAAGAAAAGAAACAAACACAACGGTTGTGAAAACCAGCCTATTCATCACATGTAGTGTGCTAAGAGCCCATTGTTCTCCGTTCAGAACGGTGTTAATAGAAGTTTGAATGTATCCCTATTGACATGCTGCCTTTTCATATTTTCCATTAAAATTCTTTTGTTCCAGAAGAGATACTCTGAAAGTATCCTTGGACACTGAAGTGTTCTGACCCTGGGTTTTGTGTGTTGCCATTTCTGACATCCAATTAATGCCAATTATCCTCTGGTGTAGAAAATGTCTTATTTGCCCCATGTAGAATATAGCGGCATTGCTGGCAGATAATAGATGTATCCAAGTAGAGGATGAGCAACTCAGTGAACTCCTGATGTCATGGGTGACATTTGGGAACCTGTAAAGGTGTTGCAAGTGAGAGAGCAAAGAGCCAGCACCTGGTTTTGTAGCAAAAATTTAGTCCCTGTCTTTCCAGCCACGTTGTAGGTCTTGATGTAGGTGAGAAATTACTGAAAGTTGGGGATTGTCAGTAAGTACACAAGTATAACTTACCCCTTCCAAGCTTGCAAAAAGTTAAGTATTATTATTTAAAATAGGCTGTAAGTTGTTAAAGATGCTTTAAACAGGGTTGTCTGATTGGGCCGTGAATTTACTTCAAGTTTTCATTTTCATTTATCCAAAGTGAGGGATATGTTGGGAAGGTTATGGTTCAGTACCTTGGATATCTCCATTAAATAGACTAAAATAGATTTAAACAGATTAAAACCAAAAGCAGATGTATTGACCAACTGATATTCCATTTGAGTGATCTCAGCTGGGAGGTGTCAGTGACAATGTTTTTATCCGTCATTTTTTCTTCTGTGTCTGTCATGTAAGTAGGCTGTTGTTGGGAGAACATTTTATCTCATCAGTTTCTTTCTTGTTTCATTTGGTGGTTATTATTGTTTGAGAAATGCATACTGTAAACCATGGATCCTCAAACCTTTTAAACAGAGGGCCAGGTCACAGTCCCTCAAACTGTTGGAGGGCCAGATTATAATTTGAAAAAAATACAAATGAATTCCTATCCTCACTGCAAAAAACACTTTAAAACAATACAATAATCAAAATGAAGAACAATTTTAACAAATATAAATTTATTAGTATTTCAATGGGAAGTGTGAGCCTGCTTTTGGCTGATGAGATAGGATTTTTGTTGTTGTTATTGTTGTGTGTTTCCAAGTCATTTCAGAGTTAGGTTGTCCCTGAGTGAGGGCGGCGTAAAGGACTTTGGAGGACCCCTGCTGTAAACCATGAGTTCTGAGTTACTGACTCGTGGATCTGAAGAGACATGGTTGTATGTGAAAACATGGCTTCTTTGTGGTATGTTACTGTGTGGAAATTGGAAGTATGGATCCTTTCACACTACAGAATTATAGCACTATGATTCTACTCTGCAGTTACACAGAGTACAATCATAATACTATGGTTATGTTCTGTGTAAAAAAATGAGCTTGTTGCATGGTGAAAATTATTCTGTGCTAGAGTAATTTTCAGGTAGAGTCTCGCTTATTCAACATAAACAGGCCAGCAGAACGCTGGATAAGTGAAAATGTTGAATAATAAGGAGGGATTAAGGAAAAGCCTATTAAATGTCAATTTACATTATGATTTTACAAATTAATCATCAAAACATCATGTTTTATAACAAATCAACAAAAAATTATGTATTAATTACTGTATATATGAATTTAGCATACGGATGTATATATGAATTGAAATAGCAGTGGATCCGAGTGGGAGGCAGACTTCGTTGGATGAACAAAGCTTAGATAAGCGAGACTACTGTAATTCCATTCATGATGTAATGTAACAATAGCTTTACTACTGATAAAATCACTCTACCATTCTCCACACTCACACTCAAGGTCTGGAAAATGTGTGTATAGAACTTGGAAAGATCAATTTTTGAACTACATTTCCTAGAATCCCATAGCTGCCAGTTCTCTTCTTTGGAGAGAAGACATAAAAGGTCACTTTTTCAGGCTCTGAGACACACACTTTGCAGTACAACAGTGAAAGCTCACAGCATAAATATTGCCAGGCATCCTATTTGTAAATTATGGTGGCATAAACCATCACAACTCACTGATTTGGTCATTGTGGAAATCAGAATTCTGTTCCAACCACTGCAACAACTTTGAGCTCTTCCTGAACCTACCCTGAAAGCAGTGCAGCTCCAATCCAACACAGTCACTTCAATGTTGTCAGAAAGCAGGAGGGGAGCCATCTATTTTTCTATAGCTAAATGTGCTACTAGGATATTATCTGCAGGGACATCCCAAGGACCCCTAGAGATCTTGGCTGATTCCTGTCACTATGGACCTCTGGAACAGCAGAGGCCTCAAGCTCCCTCAAAGACCCACTCAAAATTGAACCAAAAAGATTCCCATATAAGTGAAATTATCAGTCAGAACAATGAAGCAAACACAGAGAAAAGATATGAGACTTGAAAGATATTACAGGATGTGCATATGTATGCTAAGTTTTTACAAGGATCATTGCCTGTATGGGTGCGTGTTGAGGAAGAACACCTGGACAATTAAGCAATTAAGCTTGAGCCACTCCCTGCATGGAGTATATCATGAGGAGTGTTTCATGGTGTATTCAGATGGTGATCAGATGATCAGGAAGAGACCGGATGGGCTTTTATACTACAGGACTTGCTGAAGATCCTGAACAATTTACTACAAGACTCCTTGCACCAAGGAAGAAGCAGAGAATTCATGATTTTAATGCACTGGACTTTTGTGTGAGTTATTTTGCTGCAATGGACTAAGTTTATTTTCAAGGCTGGTTATTTTGTAAAGCTGCATATTGATCTGACTACTCAAGAGTAAATTTTGTTTTTCCTTTTACTCTGACTCTGTGTGATTCAACTAGAAGGCTGGGGCTGGGAAGACTGCTGGGTAGCTTCCGCATAGACTAATAAACCGCAACAAAAGAATCCTCATATTTAAGGATACTTCAGTGATAATGGATGGGTAAATTAATTTATCCACCTCATGCAAATATCTTCAATGAATAACAACTTGCCAGTATTAACCTCAGTGGGTGGCAGGTGCCATCATTGTTCCGGGAAATCAAAAAGTACTAATGCTGTTGTGGTGGAGCTTTTGCTCCACCACAACAGTTTTCCACCACATCTTTCTTAAGACTTGTACCTTTAATAGCTGTAAAATAAACCTCTCTTTCCTGAGCAGCTGCTAATGGAATAGAAACATCTTTTGGCTTGAGAAAAGTAAGAAAAGAGGGAAGTGAGGGAAGGCTAACTCCAATTTCAGTACAGTTTCTTCCTATCTGTTATCCTCTCAGTCCTCTCTGTAAGCTGGAGAAGCTCAGAGGAAAGGAAGTCATAATTTGAGAGAATCTATTACTGTACATTAATACAAGCACATTGCTACTAGTACTTCTCTTAAGGATCTGTGTTTTTCATCTACTGGTAGGTCTTTTCATTTATATAACATGTGTATCTAGACTACATATTAATTATAGCTATTCAATCCCAGTTTAACTCTCAAAAATCCATCCCATGGACTCCTGGGATTTGTAGTTTAAGTTGGGAAGTCAGTATAAATCTTTGCAGAAGTTCTCTGTAGAATGAGAACTTTTAAGCAGGGGATTGCACGACCCTCACCAAGCCACAGACCCCAGAATTCCTTAGGATAAACATGTCAGCTGAAGTGGGATCACACCGTTGGAGTGGGGTGCTATAGATACACACCTTGTTTTACACCAACAAAGTTCATGTGAGGAAACATTTTCCTCTAACAACCCTTGGTTTATTTTTCCTGTAAGTCACTTCCCACAGAGTATTATGTGACTTTCCATTCACATCTGAATGTGAATGGAAAGGGGAAAAGAGAGACGAGTTGTTATAGAAAGTCCAAAGGGATGCAATTAGAAGTAATGGTGTGGAACTCAAGCTGAGGATCCAGAAATGTGGTTTGAGTCCTACGTGAGCTTTCAGTTGATTGTTGAAGAGTGTCTCTCAAAGGAGGACACTCCACTGCTGGAGTGTACAAAACCAAGTATTGGTTTTTGGCATCATAAGGGCCAGTCCTGGTTTAATCCACAGATGCCTTTTTTACAGCTTGAAACACAATGGTTTCCCATCCTTTGATTAATCCTAATGTTAACCTACATTATATAAGAACTCACACTGTACAGTTAGCATTCACATCTGCATACATCAAGTCAGTGCTGTGGTGCGTAGCTGTTCCCAGAGCAGTGGGAGTATAGATGAATGCTCCATGATGGCTCACTGGGCCAGAAAAACAAAAGCTATAGCAGACATTCTAGCCAAAGCAGGATTCTTCAGTTTTTAAAAAATGTCATGACATAGACTGGCCTTTATAATGTTCATGAGATTTTGTGGGAAGGCTCTAAATCTTATATATTCCAACATTTCATAAACAATAACAAGGACATATTTGGCCAAGCAAGATCAGAGTGTGGACAAGATGACAAACATAATTAATGTGGAATAACACAGAAATTAGGAGCCCCCGGTAGTGCGATATGTTAAACCCTTGTGCCAGCAGGAATTAAGACCAACAGGTCACAGGTTCAAATCTGGAGAGAGTGCAGATGAGCTCCTTCTGTCAGCTCCAGCTCCTCATGCAGGGACATGAGAGACGCTTCCCACAAGGATGGTAAAACATCAAAATATTTGGGCATCGTCCTTGCAGATGGCCAATTCTCTCGCACCAGAAGTGATTTGCGGTTTCTCAAGTCGCTCCTGACACGAAAAAGAAAGAACACAGAAATTAAGAGAGCTTCAGCACTGAGCCTATTGGAATGGCAAGATTCACTTTTGCAGCAAATCAAGTAAGGAAAAGGGGGGAAATGAGGAAGAAAAGAGAAACTGGGATATTTTTAAAGCATCTGAAAAAAGTGGGATTGTTGTCAAATTTGGACTAGGACAGAGTTAAGGAGGGTGAGCATTTCTGCTAGAACCTAATGTACCCAATTGAACACATTCATCAAGGATGAAAGCAACCACAGTGGTTTATTTGCAATCCAGTCAGAATGGATGCATGTAAGGCTAGTGCCAAAAAAACTCCAAACACGCATTACATGAATACAGAGACGCAAGGTTTTATAAACATGACAGCTATTCAAACTTCCTGCTCTGCCCGCTAACCTTCCTGATTGGCCTAGATAGAGGCCGATCAGGATCTGTGCCCTGATTGGCTGGCGCTGCAGTGATATTGCTGGCTGTATATGTGTGTGTGTGTGTGTGTGTGTGTGTGTGTGTGTATATATGCCTGAGTAGAGATTTAAATCTGGGGTTTTCCAAGCTTAGTTTAACATACCAATGACCAGAAACTAACAAATATGTCACAATATCTGGATAAAGGATTCAGATTTTCACTTAAGAGAATCCATAGCCCATACATTTGACTCCAAGAGCTTTCACAGATGCTTCTGTCATTTTGAAAGACCACTAAAATAAGCCCAAACTGATCAAAATGTTTACCCACATCCCAAATACCTTTATCTGGTTTTCATCTTCTACATTAGCACAAGCCATATTTGAGAGCTTGTTTGGACGACAGTGAGGCTATGCTGGTTGTGATATTCTAGGAGCTGTAATTAAAAAAAACCTTTACAAGTTCTGCACAAATAGAAAAAGGGGCATTAGACAAACCCCTAAATGCTAGCCATTGATAGTACTTGGGACAGAGACTTGATATGAACAGCGTATCTGATGGTTTGCTTATATGGTAAGCTGTTGCCTGACCATAAAAAGATGCTGATTATTTGAAATGTTTTTGCTCTGCTCCTCATCTGAAAAATCTAATTTCCACCTGACTGTTGATGACCTGAATGTTTTACTTCAGAACAAGCCTATGTTTGCCCGTGTCTTCACTCATCCTACTTTTGGAGCTTTAATAGTGGTCTGATGCAAACATACCACCATCACTATAATTTCAACAACTTAATTTGTGTATTTCCAGCTACAAGTAAAGAGTCAGCAAAAAATAAAATGAAAGAAAGCTAGATTTCTTATGCCCCATAGGGTTGTGGAGGGGATGCAAAACTTTCTGAAACATGTTTTCATGCTGGTTTGTCGAGTCTATTTTCAAACTATTCCACAGCCCTGCTATCTCATTGTCAGGAAATGTTTTTAGCAACCCTACCTCTCCTTTCCTTTTGATAATTCAGAAATTCCTCTTAATTATACCCACAAGTATCACATAAAAGAATCATGTTCCTTTTTTCTGATCTTTGCATCCTGCAGATATTTGAAGAGGGTGATCTCCCACAGTAGCTGGCACCACTTGCCGTCTATATATTTCACCATTTTCTTTTTTATTTTCTTTTTTCATCTTGTTTTCTATCTAACCTCAGAAGCGGAAAGAGTGGAAGGAAAAAAATGGGTACTGTAGCAGATATTTCCAGAAGCATGCTGAGACCAAAAATAAGTTGCTTCCTCCACGGATGCACCAAAATAAGTTAGTGCATCAAATTCTATCACATTCAATGTGCATACAAATAATTTCTACACAGTGTGGGGTCCAAATAAGCTATGTCTAATTGCAATGGTAGGATGTTATGGCTTTAAATAAAAGAGCGATCTCATTTGCATTCATTTTCAAAGAGAACCCTCCCAAACAAGCCGTAATCCACCTGCTCTTGATAGTCCGCTTTTATCTAACATCATATACTAGTCACAAATATGCTTAGACTGGTTAATGTCAATCTGGCATGTTAATTGCATTACATATGGCAGACAGTATGAGGTAGTGCCAAAAGGTTGGACTACAATAGGGAGACTCGGGTTTTAATCCCCTCTTAGTCATAAAGCTTGCTGAGAGGCCTTGGCCCAGTTTCTGTTTATCTTAGGACTTTATCACACGAACCAGCCAAACTGGCACTGATGCTGGATGGTCACTTTTAGTTAATTTCAGTTAATGCTGGTCTGCCCCCTCCCCATGATTAACCTGCCCCTCATTATTGAGGAGCAACACCCCACAATAGCTCAAAACCCCATAATGTTCACTTACCTTGTGCAATGGGTCCCTCTGCTCCTGTGCTACCATATGGGCAATAAAGTAACATTAGAAAGTGAGATTCATCTCCTCTCTTCCTTTAACTATCCCCAAACGGTCTATTTTCAGTTCATTTCATATTTTATAAGCATATTTTCCTTTTTCATTGCTAAACCAGCAAAATTGCTCTACAAATAGTTGGATTGCAAGTCCTTACAGCATTGTTAGCATAGCCAATGTGAGAAAGGCTGGGAGCTGCAACCCAGTAACACCAGGAAGGTTGTTTGATTGCCACCTCTATTTGAGAGATAGAGGTGCATCTACACTGTAGATTTAATGTTATTTGACTGTAATTTAACTGCCAAGTCTTTATTCGATAGAATTATGGGAGAACTGTAGAGTCACACTTATCCAACATAAATGGGCCAGCAGAACGTTGGATAAGCAAAAATGTTTGATAATAACGAGGGATTAAGGAAAAGCCTATTAAATGTCAAATTACGTTATGATTTTGCAAATTAAGCACCAAAACATCATGTTTGACAACAGATTGACAGAAAAAGCAGTTCAATACACAGTAACGTTATGTAGAAATTACTGTATTTATGAATTTAGCACCAAAACATCACAATGTACTGAAACATCTATGGATTTGGGCAGAAGGCAGTGTTGGATAATACAGAACATTGGATGACCAAAGGTTGGATAAGCAAGACTCTACTAGATAAGGTCTTGAGTCTTCTCTGTCAAAGAGTGCTGATGCTCTCCAAACTAGAAATCCCAGAATTTCATAGCATTGAGACAAGGCAGTTAAAGTTTTTGAATGTCCCAGTTTCTCTTTGCTCCTCCCACTTTCTACCTTTATACTCAGCTTGTTTCTATTGCTGCAGACTGAGTCCAAAGCACAAAAGTAGTTTGCATCCAATTAGATCAAAAGGGGTGAGAAGAGATCCCAATAGATTCAGGCAAAAGCAAACTGCTGCAACCCCTCCTAATTTGTGTGTTCTTCCTCACTAATAACTCTTGCCATCTTGAGTTGTGTAGTTTGGTGTAGCTTGGCCACTCATTCTCCAATTTTTATCTGTGACAATGCCATTGCTGTTGCCCGTTTTTGGTCAAAAGATATTTAGCTGTCTGCACGCCTTCTATTTTTTATCAGTTTTATGCTAATTTATGCAATGCTTTTGATACAAAATAAAATTTGTGGCATGCTGGAGGGTATGTTTTCTAAGATAATTTTTTCTGTGGGATCAGTGGGAATATAGAAACTACTGGCAGGCTGAATTCCCCTTTGTGTTACCTGGGCTAAAACTCCAACCTAATGCAAGACAATGCAGAATTGCTTAGTATTCTTGGCATTGTTTACACCTGGCACTTGCTACTACTTGTCAAGTCAATCCGGACCTTTTAAGCTTTGCAGCTGAGGTTAAAGTGTCCTTAACTAATAAAAAGTGACAGACTGAAAGGCTGTTTAGAATACAGGGTAGTTGCAAGAGCTGTGACTGATTTGGGATGGTTGTAAAAAGAATGATTAGAAATGCTACTTGTTTGGAATGTCACTTCCAAGTTGTGGTCCCCAAAAGTAACATCCGCAAACCAAAGATGCTATAAACTGCCTTTAACGGTGTTCGCTGAAACTAGCTAAACCATACCTGTAATGTTGTCAAAGGCTTTCATGGCTGGAATCACTGGGTTGCTGTGAGTTTTCCGGGCTGTGTGGCCATGTTCCAGAAGCATTCTCTCCTGACGTTTCACCCACATCTATGGCAGGCATCCTCAGAGGTTGCGAGGTATTGTAATGTTCAACAATACATGTGTACAAATTTTGACTGAAGTCCTCAGTGCTCAGAAATAAAATTTATTTATTTCAGCCTTCCCCGAGTGGATTCCTTTCCAATGTTTTGGACTGGAAGACACATTAGCCCCAGCCAGCCCGAGCACCATGGGAGTTGTAGTACCAAGCATATGGTGTATATGTGTGCTAGGTCTGGGAAGGCTGATTCCGATTGCATCAACAATGTAAAATGAATACAGTTTGATACTGCTATAACTGCCATGGTTCAGTGCTATGGAATCTCAGGAGCTGTAGTTTGTCAAGGTATTTGGCCTTCTCTCTCTACCAAAAAGTCCTCGTGGCTCACCAAATTACTGTGGCGTAATGTAAAATAAACCACGTGTAGTTCACGTTTGATCAGCCCACACATTGCCTTGCCAGAGAAAGAAAATATTCCACACAGATGAACAATAAAGGAAAAGTAATTTACTCTTCGTAGTTCAGAACAACATATGTACAATCATGTGATCTGTCGCATTAACTCACATAATGTCCTTTTTATGAGAGATTTAAAATGGTCTTTCTTTGTCCATGTGGAGAAACTCCTTCTGCAGCTCATGAAACAAGAGCACACACCAAACTGTCTGCTTCTCTGCAAGCACCTGCACAGCTCAAGCCTGAAAATGTGATAGTATCCAAAAGCCCCAGGCTCAGCCAGCTCCATGCATCTTATTTTACAGTTGACATACACACTGATTTCTTACCTGCTCCAACAGTTACAACTCCCAGAATTGCATTGGATTCAGCCATAGCAATTAAAGTGGTGTCAAACTAAACTATATTAATTTTACTGTGTGGCTGCACCCTCAGTGTATTGAGACAATTTGTCTATTAAAAAATAGAGCTCCCTGTTTTCAATAATTTAACACAGTCCTTCTGGGGCTAATCTGATGCGGGGGGCCTGCGGTTTTTTCAGAAAGCCAGTGATGTACCATATTTTTGCCCATTGGCTACATTTGTTCCTGTCTTCCCTGGAAAACTCACTAGAGACTAGCTCATAGACCAGAAGACAACCCCTCAACGGTTTATTAACTGCTGTAGTATTTAGAACAATAAGTAATAATTGAATTAAAGGAGAAGGGAATTCTAACTAAAAATTGGAACAAAATGTTAATGGTTCAGAAAAATGGATACAGCAGTCCTTTGGGTTTTACATAGCTATCAGGAAGAAAAAGGCCTCTAAATAATTAAAGTATGTCCCTAATACTTCTTGGGTCTCTTTGGAATTATTGAATATCTGGTTCTCTGTTTTCAATCAGAAAGGAAACAAGAGAGAATGAAGAATAAAACAGCAGAGATGTGAAAGAAGGGTATATATTTGGCTGTCAGCTACGGAAAGAGTTTGATGAGTAGATAGTTGCAAGAAGAATATGGTTGTAGATGTGATTTTGACAAGCTAAAGGAGGCCTTGCATTGATTAAAATTAGCAAATCTCCTGGCTAATTGCGATTCTGAAAAATGTGGTTCAAAAAAGTAATTTTGCCTAACCTTGCACAGAAACTCTTGTTACAGAGATCGCCAAGGTAAAAGGAGAATAATAATGGATATTTTTACCATCATGTGAAAGCAATATCAGTTTATAAATCACATTATTTTTTGTGCACACAAGTGTATCTGCTTAACTACACATACACACAAATGTTATGCAAAGAATCTTTGCATAGGTTTGGGAGAAAATAGTGAGAGGCCAAGGTAGCAAATGTATGACAGGAACAAGTCAGGCAATTCATTTGATTTTATAGTCTGTTCTGCGAATATCTTCCATCGCCGATTTTTTTGCTGGTGGCCTGCTGCACATCACTTCTGCAGCAATGCCCTCACAGCTACACTCCTAACCTTTATTATGCATTCCAGGTTTTTGTTTTGTGTTGTTTTTGTTTGGACCAATCAGAATGGTATTCATGTAGTGTGTGCTTAGACATGGAAAATTACAGTATCTGATTTCTGCCAAGACAAAGGCAGCTGTAAAAATATTGACAATGTTATTTTCCCGACCTGATACATTATGTTTCCTTCACTTATTGGGGAAAGAGGTATTCTCTTGTGCAAAAACTCCCCAATGATAAAATTTGGCCCAATTAAAATTTCCCAGCAAACATGACATAACTCACAAACATTAACTGCTCACAAACATTAACCTCCTCTATCTGTCTCATCCAGATCTCCTATTATCTAAACAATAGACAAAGGTAAAGGTTTTCCTCTGACATTAAGACCAGTCATGTCCGACTCTGGGGGTTGGTGCTCATTTCCATTTCTAAGCCAAAGAGCTGGCGCTGTCCATAGACCCCTCCAGATAATGTGGCCGGCATAACTGCATGCAGCGCCATTACCTTCCTGCTGGAGTGGTATGTATTGATCTACTCACATTCGCATGTTTTCAAACTACGGGGTTGGAGGAAGATGGGGCTCATAGCAGGAGCTCACTCCGTTCCCCAGATTTGAACCGGTTGGTCAGCAAGTTCAGCAGCTCAGCAGTTTAACCCACTGCACCACCAGGGGCTCCCTCTACACAATACAACCCTGATATCTGTGGAACCAATATACGTGGTTTTACTTATCCACAGTTTCACTTGTTCACTAAGAACCTCTTGTACAACCTCTTTTTGATGTTATTATTGTTTTTCCCATTGGGTTTTGCCATCATCTACATTTTCATATATCCACACAAAAGTCCGAGGTACTGGAGTCATACTGCATTTGAATTTGATTTTAAAAAAAAACTGCCAGTCTAATCAGTGGGGTTGCAGTGGGTTAAACCCTTGTTGTGGTAGGACTGAAGACTGGCAGGTCAGAAGTTTGAATTTGGGGAGAGCACAGATGAGCTCCCTCTGTCAGCTCCAGCTCCCCATGTGGGGACATGAGAGAAGCCTCCCACAAGGATGATAAAACATCAAAACATCCAGGCGTCCCCTGGGCAACGTCCTTGCAGACGACCAATTCTCTTGTACCAGAAATTGCTCCTGACACGAAAAAGTCTGATCAGTTTTTCTACATGGATTGAGCCAGAAGCATATTTTTGCCTTTGCTTCAGGCAGCAATATGTCTTGAGCCAGACTTGGAGGTAATGGGGCCAACCCTTCAAGTGGATTGGCCAAGGGATGGAAGAATGAATGAGTAAGTGGTTCCTATTGTGCCCTTCTGAGAGCGTTTGTGCAGATGGCAGCCACATTATCTACTATGCTATGCTATGCCTGTGATATTCATCGGAGGACTCAAAACTGGAACCTCACTTAGAATTATGATGATCAGGGATATAGGAACCAGAGTACTTTTCTATATTTTTCAGTGGCACAATAGAGATAGTAACATGCTACCAACGAGTAACCCAAACAGAAGTTTTCTAGATTGTAGTGACAGATAATGCACAGTGGGTAGTTAGAGTACTGAGCAAGTAAACAATTCCCTTTTAAAAAGCAAGATTCTAAACTATGAACATGAACAGGTTCTGATCCTATTAAGCTGCATTTGAATTGGCTTCTTGTGCCTATAATGGAGTTCCATGCATTACAGACTGACTATGTTCTGGAGAGCAACTATGAATTCACCCAGTCCCTTATTGGGGAGATAACTGCAAGCAGAAATTGCAAGGAAAAGTCTTGGGCTGCTGGAACTAAAGGCAAATTCTGCCGCCAATTAGAACTAGAGAGAGACTTAAAAGAGCCTCAATAGATTTCCCTCCAAATTGGAATTTGGCTGGAACACTGGTGCTAATGATGCTCTACTTGCAAATGGTGCTATTGGGCTTTGTCACCACCAAAGAATTGGCTTCTTTCTGTGAACTTTGTTCTTAGATTTAGTACATTCAGGTTCCAAGAGTTTGTGCCAGGTGGGGAGGAGATTGCCACTCTAAATTAGGAAATCACTTAATACAGTTCTTCTCAACCTGTGGGTCCCCAGATGTTCTGGCCTTCAACTCCCAGAAATCTTAACAGCTGGTAAACTGGCTGGGATTTCGGGAAGTTGTAGGCCAAAACACCTGGAGACCTACAGGTTGAGAATTAGTGTCCCATTGTACTAACAAATAATAATTTAATAAAACTTTATTTATATACCACTCTACCTCCCCCAGTTTCCAAGTAACATCAATACATACAGAGTAAACAACATAACCATAAAATTAATAAAAACAATATAAGCATAAAAATTGTTGCCATAACACATATATATTAATCCTGCTTGTTCAAGACAGTTCAAAAGGCCGGGCCAAGATTAGTGCAAGCTCAAAATTTCTAGGGGGCCCGGGAATTAAGTGCAGTGCTATAGGAGGCAACCACAATAATAGGTAAGGGTCTATGGCTGTTCATTTCCAGGACCTATTAGAGGAAGTGACCTGGGTAATTGGTAGGAAGAATAAGGCCATATTCATCAATGTCTAAGGCTGAGCTAGAACTAGTCATTCTCAAATGCTTGTTGAAACCACCAGGTCTTCAAGGTCTTACGAAAGGAGGGAAGGGATGGGGCCTGTCTAATTTCCCTGGGGAGGGCCACCACTGAGAAGGCCCTCTCTCTCATCCCCACCAATCGGTGGCAGGAGCGAAAGGAGGGCTTCCCCGGAGGTTCATAGAAGGAGATGCGATTGTGGAAACAGACGGGTCCCGAGCCGTTTAGGGTTTTATAGGTCATGACCTGCACCTTGAATTTGGCTCAGCAACTTATCAGCAGCCAATGAAACAAAGACAATAGGCCTTCCACATTGCAGGAACTAGTGGCGCACAACCCCTGCAAAAGTGGAAACACCACAAATTAAAATCAACACTTTTTTAAACTTGAGAGAACAGCTCTCAATGAATCTTTGATCCTCCAGCATGACTCTGTGGTCAACTTCTGCCACAGGTTTACCATAGAATCACACTTGATGTTGTATATCAGCCTGTTCAGCCAGTGATTGTGTCTGATGTTCAGGTTGATGTTCATGATGGGAATGGGGATAATGTTCATGTTGATGTTCATGATGGGAATGATGATGATGATCTGGTTCCTGGGCCAGGTTCTGTTGGATTTGGGAATGAGAGGTCACTTGGGCCTGAATTGAGCTCAGAAGCAAGGCCTGAGCTGCTGCACGAGGATTCTCAAGGTCACATGCTTGGGAAAGGCCTTTCACCACTGTTCCCTGAGCAGCAGCTGTCTGAGAATGAAGTTGATTTTGATTTACCAGGTGCAGGAGTTAACAATGAGAGCAAGACCTTGAACAGAAAAAGAAGTTTTAGTAAACAGAGGCAGTTCAGGCAGCAATTAAGGCAGTCATCTCAGAATCAACAGAAGAAAGATAATAAACCGAAACTAAAAAAGAATGTGTTCCTTGCAATTTTGGAGTCAGGGAAGGGTTTATAATGATTTGTGGAAGACAAATGCTTCAGTTGAGGCAATGTCAGGATAACATCAAGTTTGTGTTTCCTTTGCTCCGAGTTTCATGTACCAAGGTTTGCCAAGCTCATGTTTTGCCTGTGGGATTTGCTTCCTTTGTTGCTCATGGATTCAAATGCCTAGTTTCATGGATTTCTCTTAACTCTTTGTTCTTGTTTTCCTTTGTAACTGATAGACTAAACTGGATGTTGATTGCTTTTTGCTGCTTTGGCTACAAATATTCTTCAATAAACTGCTTGCTGATTTGGTGTTTAAGGTGATTCTGTTCTGGAGTACGATACTTGAGGACCTACAAATGCCCCAAGAAGTCTTCTCTCTAGGAATCTCTAGGTCCTCCAGCATGACTTCATAGTCAACTAAAAGAGTCACGCTGGGGATCTAGAGATTCACAGAGGGAACATATAAATCCCATCCATAAAAGTGCAATCCCCAAATGTGGACGGCTCACCATGTGCCTCAAATCCTTCCAGAGTCACAAAGACTACCGTTAGGCAAAGTGAGGCCTCTCTACATGTAAAACTGTCAAACACAAACATATATAAATAACAAGGCAGTACACTGCCTTGTTCTGTTTCCACATACACGCTGTAGTCAGTTCGGTCCTTTCACTGCTACCTGCATCAGTGATGCTGTGGCTGTATGAAAATGCTGAAGCCAAATGAGTTTGGCACGGCTTTTTCTCCTGGAGAGATGCCGCACTCTCTGTTGCCGGCCTGCCACAGGGAAGGCATGCTACATATTGTTCCCAGCCATATGTCCCTCTCCAAAACAGCCCTGTTTAGCCAGACAAGAGAATGCAAAGATAGTTTCTAAACACAGAGGCAACAAGCTTTTTCTCAAACGTTGCTGTTCCTGTATCAAAGATGGAAATGTGCATACATGATCTAAACATTATTGGTATTTGATTAGCAGTAAGAAATCTACAGTGTCCATATCCATATTCTTAACCACTAGTCATAAATCTCAACAGAGTTAGGATTAAGAGTGTAGACGAATCATCTGAGGGTACATGAATGGGCAAAAACACCTCTGGGTCTATGTCTAAGAAAATCCTATAAAACTCATGGGGTCTCCATGAGATGATAGGTAACTTGAACATACATAAATACACATTTCATAATGGTTTATCTATGAAATATTAGAGAATAAGATAATGTTTGATTCCCCTCTTGGGTGGTCAGAGGAAGAGAAAAGTCCTGACATGAAGACAAAAAAACAACCAACTTATTAACCTTTAGTACAGCCGCATTTATATTAATCATCTAACTTTCAACCAAATAATAACCTGATTGCTATATTTTTAGCATAATTGCATATTACCAAAAACCTTCATATAACCACCTTTTAGGGCTGCCAATGTAAACATAACTTATTCATTGAAATAAACACCACCTGTTACTCACAGTCATAAGGAAAATCCACCTTCAGTAACATACCTAAGCCAAAACAGCTTTTTTATTATTATTTAAAAAGCACATGTTACCTTAACTTTGGGTACATTTCTGCAGATTTGCCCTGTTTGATTAAAATAATTCTCGATGGATTAATCAGTTGAGGTAATGAAGTTATACCCCAGTCTCTAGTTCTGATCTGGCTACCTTAATTGACAGTGTAATTCTATAGCTGCCATTCATAAATCCCTCCGGGTGTTTTGGATTTCACTGCCAAGGACTCCAGCCAGCAGGGCCAATGGTCAGGGGTTCTAGGAGCTCATGCTGAAAACACCTGGAAGACCAAAGTTTGAGAATCACTGTCCTACATCAAACATGCACTTGGGCAGAGTTACTCAAACTGTTATCCTGCAAATGTTTTGGACTTTAGCTTCCACAATTCCTAACAGCTGGTAAACAGGCCGGGATTTCTGGGAGTTGAAGTCTTAAATACCTGGAGGAACAGAGTTTGAGAAATACTGCAGTGGAGTTAGGATTATATAGGTTTCTTCTGCTTACACCACAATCTCTCAGTACAACAACCATGCTGCTTTCTAAGTCGAAGAGCAAAACAGCCATGGCAAGAAAAGATGTGAGGAAGGAGCTGATTTACAACTAATCCAATCCTCCTTCCATCTATTAACACATCCACCATGTCAGTACAAAGTTAGGGCAGGGTTGTCCTAAGAAATTATCCTTAAATAGAAAGAGATCTGAATTGTCAAAGGCTTCCATGGCTGGAATCACTGGGTTATTGTAGGTTTTTTGGGCTATATGGCCATGTTCTAGAAGCATTCTCTCCTGCTGTTTCACCTGCATCTATGGCAGGCATCCTCAGAGGTTGTAAAGTCTCACAACCTCTGAGGATGCCTGTCATAGATGCAGGTGAAACGTCAGGAGAAAATGCTTCTAGAACATGGCCATATAGCCTGAAAAACCTACAACAACACAGATCTGAATTTAATGTTTATTGCTGGCCGTGTGCAAGTTTAACCAGTCTTTGACCATTTTGGACAGTCAAAATTGTGCTCAAAGACAAAGGACTTATTTAGGGTGAAGCTCCATTGAAATTAGTTTTTCTTAGATTAAAGCAAAGCTTAGATTGCATCCATCATTAAAAACTTTGGATTGCTCTTCATGAAATGGGTATACCACAATATTTGGTTGTCCTGGTATGTAACCTGTACCTAGGACAAGAGCCTACCATTAGGACAGAATATGGAGAAATGAAAAGGTTTCCAATTGAAAAGGAGGTCATGTATAGCTGCATTTTATAACCCTATCTGTTTCACTTTTATCCCAAAAATATCATATATTAAGCATGATTAGACTCCAAAGAAGGAAACATGAAAATTGAAGAAAGGAATATGAACAGTTTTAGATATGCAGATGACACCATACTACTAGCAGAAAATAGCAAAGTCTGGAATGATTACTGAAGAAAGTCAAGGTTGAAAGTGTAAAGTCAGGCTTACAGTTGAGCATTAAGAAAACAAAATTAGTGATCACAGACAATTTACATAACTTTAAAGTACATGATGAAGATGTCAAACTTGTTCAAGTTCTCTCCGTATAACTCATTCATCGGAATGGAAACTGCAGTCAAGAAATTAGAAGCAAATGAGGACTTGGAGGGGCAGCTCTGAAGGAGCTAGACAAGTGTAAAGATATATAGTTGAAAACTAAATTTAAGATGGTACATATTTTCATTTTCTATTAATGGTTTTGAACATTAAAGAAAACTGATAGGAAAAAAATGATTTGAAATATGGTGCTGGAGAAGATTTCTGTGGATATCATGAATTGCTAAAAAGACAAATAAATGAGTATTAGAGTAAATCCTGTCTTGAATTCTACTTAGAAGCCAAGATGACTAAACTGGGACTCTCTCAGTATGGCCGTATTGTGAGAAGACAACTTACTACAAAAGGTTGCAATGCTTAAGGAAGAAAACAGTAAGAAAACCGAAAGATCATGTTCCAGATGGATAGACTTAATCAAAGGAGCCATGTCTTTGAGTCTGCAAGATCTGAGCAGAACTGTTGAGAACTGTTGAGGAGGAGATGACTTGGAAGTCTCTCATTGATAAGGTTATAAGTCAAAGTCGACTTGACTGGCACTTAACAGCTTCTAAGTAACCATGAATTCTATGATTGTGTTGAGGATGTCCATTAATTATTGCTGTTTGAACAACTGAATGCTTGCTTCATAGCAGCTGCTAATAGCTTGGCTTTAATTTGTCTTCCAAAGGAAGCAACATATTAAAACATCACACATTTAAGTGACTGGATAAAAGATCCTCAAATGTGCCTTACATAAGCATCTAAATTAATGTTGTATTGTTTAATAAGAAGTCAAAATACTTTATAGATAAAACACAAATGTCACAGTCTGTTTAGAGCAGTAGTTCTCAAACTTTTCTTGACAAGGGACCACTTTGACCAGGGACCACTCTTCAACATTAGTACCAAAAGGGTTACGAATCAGTTTTTGGTCAGCTTTAGATTTGTTTTCGTTATTGGGGTGCTGATTTATAAAATTGCATTGGATAGACCACATCAGCTCTCGTTTCTGATACAAAACATATGCCATCCAGTAGTCACCATCTGCTCGCCCACAGAAAACCATGTTTAATAAGGTTCAGCAGAATAAGAGGGTTTCGCGAGACCAGTCACTCTCGTTGGAATGGTGTAGTAAAGATGAGGCCACGGACCATATTTTTGTTTTTGTGGACCACAAGTTGGGAACCACAAGTTTAGAAAGATGGAAGAGATACACATTTTTTTACTGCTTTGATCTCAGCAAAACATACTGTTGGACAAGGTAATGTTCTATTTACAAAAGTAATGTTAGGGAACCCAAAAGATATTTAAATTTTAGAAGACAACCTTAAAACACCCCAGTATGGTGGTGTTGGAAGAAAATAAAATGCAGCAATAATTTTTGCTGGTAACATCTAAACCAGGAGAAACAAACATAAATGGCATGCAGAAGTCATCTCCATTTGTCAAAATAGTTCTTTAGCTGTCTTTTTCAAGTTTTGAAGAACTAGATTGGGGGGGAAATGAAAAAGATCCTTAAACTGAGAAATCTGAGTTGATCTTGGCACAAGAAATAGATTCACAGGAATATTTATCAATCAGTATTCTGCACTGCGCCATCACTGCTACAAAGCAGTTTTCCTAAGGAATGGGAGTGAAGAATGACATCTCCCACTTGATACTGGCTGGGGAATGTTGGGTCAGCAGAATGTAATGAAACAAGAGCTATTAATCCCCACGCTTCAGGGTATAAACTGATTACCAGCTGGAATCAGAAAGAAATGTGCCCCTATAGTGCAGTATTGTACAGCGAAGTGCAGGAGGAGAGTTGTGTTTCTTTCATTGGACCTTCAGAAACTTATCACAAAAAAGACAGAATAACAGAACTGATAGACTGTTGGACCACTTCTAACTCTTTCTTTGAAAGACCCCACTGGAATTTGGCAAGGATATCGAGAGTGTCTTCAGTATTGGAGGGGGAACCTGATATTTTGATCTAATGGAAATATGAGCCTTTATGAAGTCTTGCCTATAATTAGTTCATCGCTGATGGATAAGAAGAAATTTCCTTCTGTATCTAATGGATCTGCACATTCCATCTGCAGAAAAATCTACAAGAAGTGTGATCTCCCTGTGTTGACTTCTACACCTTGCTTTGAAACAAATTTTTGTTGTTATGCAGCTACCCTGAGTTATATCAGATAGTTCTTGTAGAAGTGGTTTGCAATGTGTTTGTTTAGACTGTTCTGCATTACTGAAACTGCTATTTTAAAAATTATTTTAATTGTGTTCTGGGGTTTGTTTGTTTTTTGGGGGGGGGATAAACATTTTGGGGAATGTTTGCATGGAAGTAAGGCAACAGAGTTCAACCAAAAAGATTTCTTGGCATCTTGCTTTTTTAGACCTGTCTCTGGAGTTATTTGGGATGCTAATTCAGAAAACTGCATTGAATACTCTGCATCAACTCTAGTTTCTTAAATATAGTCATCATGCTTTCCTATGGGCGAGCAGATGATGACTGGTATATGGCATATGTTCTGTATCTCAAAAACTAGAGCTGATAGGGGGGAACCGGTGCCATTTTTGGAACCAGCAGGCCAAATATACCCAAAAACAGGCCTAATGTTTGAGGGATCAAAATGTGTGTTGGCCAATGTAATGAAAATTAAGATGAAGAAGAAGCTGTAGTTTTACATTACTGTAACAACAACAACAACAACAACTTTATTTTTATATCCCGCCTCCATCTACCTGAAGAGACTCGGGGCGGCTTACATGAGGCCAAGCCCAAATAAGAGAGTTAAAACATAGCACGTTAAAGTGCATAGCAACAATTTAAAACAACATAAAGCAACATTATACAAAATATAAAACAAGCATCAAAACCAACAGCAATAACATAATTCAGACCTCGATATGGGTGGGTGGCCTGGTGCACAACAGTTCGGAGGATAGGACCAATGAGTAAAGTGCATATGGTGTGTAGCAGCATTAAGGATAAGAGCAATATAAAAGAGGTCAACTATAAAAAGTGACAGGCAGTTGTAGTGCGCAGAACCTCTGAAGAGGCCAGCCACAGATGCAGGTGAAATGTTAGGAGAGAATGCTACTGAAACATGGCCATACAGCCCGAAAAACTCTTAGCAACTTAATGGTTCTAGCCATGAAAGCCTTTGACAGTGGTAGTGCTGTATATGATTTTCATGAAAAGTTAAAATGTTGACACAAATTTACTGCATATTTGTTATAATGGTGAGAACAGCTTTAGAGGCTGAAACCCTATCTTGGTAAGCATTCTCTTAATGCAGTGGCCAAGGAAATAGATTTGCCATGCAAGCAAGCAAGCAGGACGTGGGTACAAGAGCACACTCACATTCATGTTTTCCAGCAACTGGTACTGAAAAGCGTATTGTCCCTGATATTAGAAAGACGCAACTAGCAGCTGTTGATATTCTTATCCCCCATGAATAGGTCTAATCCTTTTTTTAAAAGACATCCAAACTTATCAGCCACCAGTACATCTTGCGGTAGCAAATTCCATAGTTTGACTATACAGTGTATGAAGAAGTATTTCCTGTTATCAGAATGAAAAGTAAATGAAATTAATGTTTCAGCTGAAAGCCAACAGAATTGTAGAAAATAGCTGAATAACACTGATTTCACACACACAGCTTAAAGCGCTCTTGAGCATCTCCCATTCTGTTGCTAGATGTGTTTTTTTCAAACCCAAAAGTGCCATTTTCAATGTGCTAGTTTCAGGCTTTTTTTAATGCTGGAAAGAGAAGGGGGGAAAATCCTTTTATGGCCGTGCAATCACATTTCAACTATATGCATGCTTGCTGCTACTGAGCACGAACGTCCTACCTGAAGCCTAATCTTTTTTTTTATGCGGATATGTTTTTAATAGACTTTTGCACATCTGTGAGCAACTTTGTTTTGACATTTTAACCTCCAACTTTTGCAGAAATTATAGCTTGCTTGGTTCTGTGTTTTTCATTATCTCCTTCCATGTTGTGTGGTGCAGCTGACAAATAAACCCTGCAAATGCAATTGTTTTCCTTCACACAAACAACTCCCCTCTGGGAAAACTAACAAGGATGGAGAAGATTTTTGGCAGTTTCACAAAGGTGGAGAAAACAACACCCTTTGTACCCTGCTTCATTCTGATCCAAAGAGAAATGGGGGATTTTTTTTAAAATCCTTCAAATGAGCACATGACGAGCACACGACTTTTAAAACCACAACATGACCTTGATAACACAAGACACACCAATGACCATTTTGATAAATAAATTATTTGTTCCATAGTTTAGGGGAGCTTTTGCACAATTAAAACAATTAAAACGAGATCAGATCTGCTCCATCACTCCCTACTTTCCAGAAGAAATTGATATCCTAGTTGTAGGATCAAGCATTCACAGAATAAACTGACTTGCTGGCAAAGATACTGTTTTAATGGATCACAATGGATTGTTTTTAGGATGACGACTTAAATGAGTGAACTGTTTTTAATGTATTTTTATATCTGTTTTATTATAATATGTGTATTTATGCTTGTTTTACTCTGTTGTTGGCACTGTGCTGTGCCGGTTGGTAGCCACCCTGAGTCCCTCTGCGGAGGTTGAGAAAGGACGGGATACAAATGCCTTAAATAAATAAATGTCATGGAAACCCACTGGGTGAACTTGAGCAAGTCACATTTTCTCATTCTCAAGGGAAGGCAAACCCCATTTGAACCAATCTTGCCAACAAAATCCTGCAATAGTTTTGTCTTAGGGTTGCCATAAATCAAAAATAACTTGAAGGCTCACACCAATAACAATAGACTCAAATAGTATTGGCCATATTTGTCCTGGCATAGCAAATACCATCCGTACTTTCTTTGCGCTCTTAAGGCTTGACATACTCCATTGTCTTTCTTCTCCAGGCTCTTACATTCAGTGTTTCTGAGCTGTCCTTGCTATAGAGAATCACTGAAGCATTTTAGCACTTTCTAAAGTCATTGTGTGTGTGTGTGGTGGCAATCATGCTTAGAGACAGCTCTTTCTTTCTTGTAGATGATAAGAACCGTGGTCAGATCAGCAAAGGCTCCCTTAAATGGCTAGTTGGCTCCTCATGTGGTTGTACGTGCCCCTTAGTATGCTTGCAAGCAGCCACGACATGATAATAAGGTCATATCTGTATTCTACTTAGGGCCAAAAGAAGATCAACTGTTGAAGTCAAAACTAAGCGCAGCATATTGGCATTTTTGCTTCAAGGCCAGCTCCCAGATGGAGGGCCTTTAGCAAAAAAGGCTCATCACGTGACCAGAAACTTGGAAGGAGCTCAGTGCAGCTTGGGCCTCATTGAAATCTGTCATTAGGTTAATCAGTGATGCTGCACTTAATAAATCTAGTTATTCTACATTCATCCTGTTTGCACCCCTCAATGCCAGATCTCCTGGCTGATAGGAGAAGCTGTGACTGCAGAGGATGTAAAAGCTATTTGGACTAAAACTTTCAGAATCTCTAAGATGAGACCAAATGGAGCTTCGTAAATCTATAGGCCATGAATCCAGTAGCAAATGCACAAATCCACTCTCTGATGCCTTTGCTCCAAGAAATGCTGGAACTGCCATGAAACAATGCCTCCAAGATTTATCTTGGCCAGGTTGAGCAGAAGGGTTCCTTGTAGATGTGAGTGTCCAATTCCCTTGATGGCAATGGGTCAAGGGCTTTGAGCCAGCTGCATCCAGGGCCCTAGAGGCAAGACCAGAAATAAGCTCTTGGATATACAAACCATTCACAGACTCTTAGCACTTGTACAACATCAATGATGAAGAACCGAAGTGCATAGTTAAGAGCCTTCTGTTCACAGAAGTAGATGAGTGCAGATCACTTGAATTAAACATTGTGTCCACTCATCGCTGTGTAATGAAACTATTCTGGATGGTAGGACCAGATATTGGAAACATTACTTTTTGGGACAGGGGTTTTCTGTAAGCTGTGGTCAAAAAACAACTGGGTTGTTGTAGGTTTTTCCGGCTATATAGCCATGTTCTAGAGGCATTCTCTCCTGATGTTTCACCTGCATCTTCAACAGAAAAGAAGAAACCATGAAATGAACAACTTCAACAGAAAGGAAGAAACCGTGAAAATGAACAAAATCTGGCTACCAGTATTTAAAAAAAACTCTAAAATTATAACAGCAATAAAGAACAACACTCAAACACGGGGGAACTCCAGACAAGAAACATTCAGGGACAGCTAATCACCTCTCAACAAAGGATTCCCCCCCCCCCCGGCAGTAACAAGCCACACCTAAAAATGGTCAGGCCATCAAATGCTAATCAAGGTAGCCAATTGAAACATTCACACCTACCTCTAACAGACAAGACTTCTATCTCCCATCCTGGTCATTCCACAGATATATAAACCCAATTTTCCTAGTTTCCAACAGACCTCACGACCTCTGAGGATGCCTGCCATAGATACAGGTGAAACGTCAGAAGACTATGCTTCTAAAGCATGGCCATATAGCCCATATAGCCCAAAAAACCTACAACAACCCAGTGATTCCGGCCATGAAAGCCTTCGACAATACAAAAACAACTTTTCCAACCCCTGGTTTAGTATTATTTAAATATATTTGTGACTGATATTCACCAAGCTCTATCAAATCTAGCTTCCAAGAGATTTTTCAGATGCAATCTCTCATCAGCAAACATGTACATAATTGTCAAATCCTCATCTGCAAGCATTTTCTCACCTATGTCTCATGGAATGTTTTTAGTGCTTTCAACATGATTTATCTTTTAGGAACTCTGAGCAAATTCCATTTACCCATTTAGCTAGTTGTGACAGAAGTTGCCCTTCTGCCACCTGCACTGTGCAAACAAATCCAGCCCATCTGGGGCTCTGATAGATTTTTTCATCCAGTGATCAAAACATAAACCCACAGGCTCAAAGGAGGGTTTCATTCTCCACCTGTGCTAATGGAAAACAATTCTACCAATTTGAAAAAGGAGTTATGCCTTGATTTTGTCTTGCCAAAGAGGGAGCACAGTTCAGCCAATCATTCCTTTGCTACCTGGGCAGCAAACGTCTGCATGGGACTGCCAGACATGGAAGTCCACAGCAATATTTCAATCAGAGTGCTGTAGCATTCCCAGCTGATTTATTGTGTGTGAGAGAGAGAGGAAAGTGGTAACAGCAGTATTTCCTTCTTTGCTACCTTCTGAGAAATAGAATGCAAGGAGACTGTGAGTGGCATTTCATTTTATTGTTTAATTGAAAGCACTGGTTTCCTCAGCTATAAAGGAGATGCATGCATAAAAGAAGCCAATGGTACATTTGTTGGTGCCCCAGGGCTAAAATCTCCCAATTAACAGGGAGCCCCCAGAAGAGACACAGGCTCAGAACGTGGGGTGTGTAACGTTCCAAACGTGCAGCTCTGCAGCTCCCCTCTTCTCCCACTCCTGGAAGACCCAGAGGTGCTGCCAAGAAGAGAAATGAAGTCACTCTCCAACATCTGGCTGCAAAAGTGCAGCCATGACAGGTGTTACCTGGCCACCTCTGCTTCTCTGTACCTGCCTCGGGCAATACCTCCAGGGCTTTGTAGACTGCTTTGGTGGATATTTGGAAACTTTGGGAGGACCTAGTGAACCATTCCTTGTGCAGTTTCCAGAAAATATACGTATATGCATACATTATTCTAAGTGTTTAGATGACAGACTGCCAATTAATACCAGGTGTTTTGGGCTATTTTTTAGAGTAGTGGATCTCAATCTGTGGGTCCCCAGGTGTTTTGGCCTAAAACTCCCAGAAATCCCAGCTAGTTTACCAGTTTTGGGAGTTGAGGGCCAAAACATCTGGAGACTCACAAGTTAGAAACTACTGTTTTAGAGGAAGGAACTAGCAAAACCACCTATGAGTACTCCTGACATAAGAAAACCCTAGAAAATATATGGGTTGAGGACAAGTTGGGAGGCAACTTGAAGGGACATACACAACCCTGAGCTGCACACGTGTATGCCACCAATAGGATTCCAGCTTTGAACTTCTTTGGACTGTGGGGTGAAGTCTGTCATGTTTCTCTGTCTGGTTATGGCATTTTCGTGCATATGAGAGTTATTGTACAAGTCCAAGAATAAAGGACCTTTGTACTTGTGTGCTATCATACACATATGTTTCAATTCTCATGTTGCTAGATATGAGTCAAATCACACACATGTCGGCAAGGTGATGGAAATAAACTGATGCAAATCTAGGCTATGTCAATAAATATCTTATCCTGTTATAGCACTATATTCTATTTTAACTGCCATGCCAATTGTCTATTAATGTCAGAATCCTGTCCACCAAATTACTGTTAAACAGCCACACACCGTCTCATAGTCCAAAACAGTCCGAGTAATCTACAGCAGTCAGCCAAAATAAGGGAGAGTCACAAGAGTAGTCCAAAGTTCTTTCCAAAACGTTCAGTGCTAAGTAATCTCGCCAACACTGAGCCTACAAGCCAAAACATAATCCACACACCAAAGTCAAGGTTCACCAGCAGAGATTCAGACTGCAACAACTTCACCAAAGTTGCTTCCAGCACCTAGCTGATTCAGTCTCCAGCTGCTTTCTCATGTGGTCCCACCTGTTGGCCCTCCTCTCAGCCAAATGCCAGGATCTCCTCAGTTGAATGTCATCAGTTTTTAATTGCAGGATAACTGGAATACTTAGTTCCTGGTTTGCTTCTTGAAGCCCCTGATCCTGCCTTGACTCTGTATCCTTATCTCTTTGGGGATGCTGCTCCTGGTCTGCAGATGTGGGTTCCTCAGTGTCAGTCTGCTTGTGCTGCTGATCCATGTTTGCCCCGAACTCAGGTGAAAAAAGTCTTTGCCTTCATCTTCGTCCTCAGCACAAGTCATGACAATTAAAGAATTATGTGATTATACAATGTTTCTGCATAAAATAATATAAATACAATTTGAATGGGAAAGTAGAATAGGCATGAATAATAAACTTAAAATAATGAGCATCTTCTTGTGTGTATGTAACCAAGTTGCCTGTCAACTTGTGCTGGCTCCATTAATTTCAAAGGTTTTCTAAGGTGAAGAATACTCAGAGGTGGTTCCTTACTCTGAAATGTAGTCTAGAACACTTGGTATTCACTGGTAATCTACTATCCAAGTACTGATCAGGGCTGGTCCTGCTTAGCTTCCATGCCTTTAAGGCAGAGTTTCTCAAACTGTGCTCCTTCAGATGTTTTGGACTTCAGCTCCCACAATTCCTAACAGCTGGTAAACTGGCTGGAATTTCTGAGAGTTGGGGCCCAAAACACTTGGAGGAGCACAGTTTGAGAAACACTGCCTTAAGGTATTTAGATCAGATAATGTCATCTTATCATTCAGAAATGTTGTTATTGTTGTGGACCTTCAAGTCATTTATGACACATAGTGACCCTTAGGCAAATCTATCATGGGAGTTCATTCGCAAAATTTGTTCAGGGGGTGCCTTGTCCTTTTTCTGAAGCTGAGAGAGTGTGACTTTCTCAAGATCGCCCAGTGAGTTTGCATGGCTGAGCAGGGATTCAAACCCTGGTCTCCCAGTGTCCTAGTCCAACTCTCAAACCACTATACCCTACTGTTTACATATGAGGAAGAATTGTTGTTTACATAGAGGAAGAATTGTTGGACGCTACAGACAATGCCATTGTTGTTGCCCGTTTTTGGTCAAAAGATATTTAGCCGCCTGTGCTCCTTCTATTTTTATCAGTTTTATACTAATTTATGCAATGCTTTTGAAATAAATAAATACATATGTAAATAATGTTATTCCACCAATTTCTATGCATTTATGAGGAACGGATTTTGAAATTATTTTCTCACTATTAGGTCAGGAATTTCGTTGTGCAATCATATTTTTAATTTCATTTTGTTCTACTCAGTTTACAACTGATCAATAATACTACTTTCAGAGCTATCTTGGTTAAGTCTTTTAACTGTAGAAGAACATTTGAGAATGCATTAATATTGTATCTATAAAATAATTTGAAAAAAGAATTGATATTTCGTATTGATTTAATTTGATTGCAGCAGTGAACATACAGTAATCCATAAGTCATGTGGCTGGTGACTTTCCTATTGTTTATTTTTTTAACACTTGGATGTTGTTCCAAACAGTGGATGGAGGTGGAGGAATTATTTCTCCCACTCACCCTTAGGTGATAGTATGCCACAGCTTGCAGAAGCATAAAGGTCAATGCCCAGAACTGTGAACCTATTTGTATTCATCCTGCCCTATTTTCAGTCCATTCTGAAGCCGATGCTTCTCCTGGGACCCAGAGGAGTGCAATGCCTGTATCAGTTTGCCGATCACCGATTGGCAAGTTTCTCTCACCTTAAAGAGTTTCCCATTTAGCAGCAGGAAATCCCCGGTCTTCCTCCCTGTCTTGTATGTGGCACCTTTGAAAAATTTAGGATTCTGGACGGTGTCATTGAGGATTATGTCAACGTGCTGTTCAGCCAGTCGCATTCTGCCTCCTGGAATCAGCACAATAAATTCCAATGGTGGGGCTGCAGCGGGAGAGATATCTGCAGGCAAGATGTGGTCCTACATTTCCAGTGTTAGTTAAGGTGGCTAGTGAAGCAAAATGCCAATCTGACACAGGCAATGTAAATCCCAGAGAGAATTCCTGCGGAGTTGCTTTCAGGTAGCATAGAAGTCATTCAGATTCAAGTCTAACCTGCCAGTTAAAGCTAAATTTTGCATTCCTAGGCTTTCAAATCTTTCTAGTTTCAATCTTTATACAAAATGAAAAAATGCAGGATTTCTTAGATATCAAATATCAAACTGGTTGCTGCTTTAAACTATATTGAGCCTAGTAATTATTTACCCCCTTCTTAAATCCACTATCATCACTGCAGGCTCAGGTGGCCTTGTTTTCATGCTTTCTGTCCTTTCCTTGGGCTTTTCGTTTGCTGGTAGGGTTTTTTGTAGCTTTATTGTGTACTGCAATGTTTTACCCCCTGCTGCTGATTTTATCTTGTGCCATTTAATCTTGTGCTGTTTCCTTGCAGTTTTATTTCTTATGCTTTGAAATGCGCTTTAACCAAAGAACTTTACTTATTGGGTAGTTTAAACGTATAACAATCAAACAACTATGGAGACCTCGGTGCCAAAGGAAAGTTCTGACCTAGATTAATAGAGGAGGAGTTCTGTTTGTCTGTCTGTGGTAGCCATAACTCATCCAGACATCAACTCAAAATCTAACAGAGTGTTGGTTGCCACCTGAGTTGCAGTGCCAAATTGCCACAACTCATAGAGACATTGCAGTAGACATGTCAACATTTGATTGGTTGCCCAAATGGTCAATCCCAAATTACAATTCAGTACAGAGGGCCTCTCGGAAGCAAAAGAGTGGCAGCCATAACTCATCATATTTTTAAGAGGTAAAAAATAGGGTAACACTTTTAAAGTCACAACTGCTGTTACTGTTCAGGCAGGGAAAAAGCCAGAAGTAGGAGATTTAGATTTCAGAAGTCTGTCAGGACAGTCAGCAAAGGGATCTCACAGCCCTTTAGAGATTAAAAGAATTAAATTGGCAGTGTAAATTTTTGTAGATTTATTTATTTATTTATTTATTATTTGCACTTGTTAACCGCCACTCTCAAGCCCGAAGGCAACTCGTGGCGGTGTACAGAACATAGAACACAAAGGACAACAGGTTACAATAAATCAGGACCACAACACACATCTTACTAATACACAGCTACTTAACTAAAAATCCGCTTCGTCTTGTTTAGGGTCATAATTAATCTCGTAGTCATGGTCCATTCCGGTGGTCATTCCAAAAACATAGCACTTAGTTGAAGGCCTTCTCAAAGAGCCAGGTTTTCAGGCCCTTGCGGAAGGCCATGAGGGAAGGCGCCTGTCTGATTTCAGCAGGGAGGGAGTTCCACAGCTGGGGGGCCACCACCGAGAAGGCCCGCTCTCTTGTCCCCGCCAGGCGTGCCTGTGAGGCAGGCGGGACCGAGAGAAGGGCCTCCCCGGATGATCTTAAGGTCCTCGTGGGCTCGTAGGCCGAGATGCGGTTCTCAAGGTATTTTGGGCCGGAACCGTTTAGGGCTTTGTAGGATAACACCAGCACCTTAAATTGGGCCCGGTAGCTAATTGGCAGCCAGTGGAGCTGGGACAGCAAGGGCGTTATGTGCTCCCTGCGTCCCGCTCCGGTTAACAACATGGCTGCCGCACGCTGGACTAGCTGGAGCTTCCGGGCCGTCTTCAAGGGCAGCCCCACGTAGAGAGCGTTGCAGTAGTCGAGGCGGGATGTGACCAAAGCGTGTACCACCGTGGCCAAGTCAGACTTCCCAAGATACGGGCGCAGCTGGCGCACGAGCCGAAGCTGTGCAAATGCTCCCCTGGTCACCGCCGAAACCTGGGGATCCAGGCTCAGTGATGAGTCCAGGGTCACACCCAAGCTGCGAACCTGTGCCTTCAAGGGGAGTGCGACCCCGTCCAGCACGGGCTGTAACCCTATACCCTGTTCGGCCTTGCGACTGACCAGGAGTACCTCTGTCTTGTCTGGATTTAATTTCAGTTTGTTCGCCCTCATCCAGACCGTCACAGCGGCCAGGCACCGGTTCAGGACTTCGACAGCCTCCTTAGTAGCAGGTGGAAAGGAGTGACAGAGTTGGACGTCATCTGCGTACAGATGACACCGCACCCCGAAACTCCGGATGATCTCACCCAGCGGCTTCATGTAGATGTTAAACAGCATGGGGGACAGTATGGAGCCCTGAGGAACACCACAGGTCAACGGCTGTGGTGTTGAACAGGAGTCCCCCAATAACACCTTCTGGGTACGACCCTCCAGAAATGACTGGAGCCACCGCAAAGCGGTGCCTCCAAGGCCCATCTCTGCAAGGCGCCCCAGAAGAATACCGTGGTCGACGGTATCGAAGGCCGCTGAGAGGTCCAGGAGCACCAACAGTGACACACTCCCCCTGTCTAGCTCCCGGCGGAGATCATCCACTAAGGCGACCAAGACCGTCTCGGTACCATGTCCCGGTCTGAAGCCAGACTGTGCCGGATCCAGATAATCCGTGTCTCTCAAGAATACCTGGAGTTGTGAGGCCACCACGCTTTCCATGACTTTGCCCAAGAAGGGAAGATTGGAAACAGGCCGAAAGTTGTCAAATTTGGTGGGGTCCAGTGATGGTTTCTTCAACAGCGGCTTTATAATAGCCTGTTTTAGGCTCGCTGGAATCGTGCCTTCCCGAAGGGAGGCATTAACCACCACCGTTACCCACTCAGCCAATCCCCCTCTGGCCTCTTTCAGAAGCCAGGATGGGCAGGGGTCTAGGATGGACGTGGTAGGCCTCATTCCTCCAAGTATCTTGTCCACATCCTCGGGTTTCACAAACTGAAAAGAATCCATCAAAATAGGACAAGCAGGTGCTTGTGTCACATCCACCGAGACTGCATTTAATGTGGCATCCAGCCCAGAACGGATCAAAGCGACTTTGTCTGCGAAGAACCGAGCAAATGCTTCACAGCGCGTGGCCGAGTTGTCAGGGCTCCCACCTGAGGTAAGGGGAGTTAAAAGACCTCTGACAATCCGAAACAACTCCGCCGGACGGTTTTTTGCAGACGCAATAGTGGCCGCAAAGAAAGTTTTCTTTGCGGCTTTTATTGCCGCGGCATATGCCCTTAGAAAGGACACAAACCGTGCTCGATTTGGCTCGCTTGGGTCCGAGCGCCACACGCTCTCTAGTTCCCTCTTCCTTCGCTTCATCGCTGCCAGCTCCTCAGTGAACCAAGGAGCTGGTTTAGCTCGGTTACTTGAGAGGGGACGTTCCGGAGCGATCCTGTCAATTGCCCTGGTCATCTCCCCATTCCAGAGAGCGACCAAGGCTTCGACATGGTCACCTACCGAGGTAGCGGGGAACTCCCCAAGAGCCATCAGGAATCCGTTCGGATCCATAAGCCTCCTGGGGCGGACCATCTTAATGGGTCCTCCACCTTTGCGGAGGTTAGGGGGCGCAGTGAGCCTAAATCTGATCAGGAAGTGGTCGGTCCATGGCAACGGAGAGATAGACAGCTCCTCCACACCGCCACCTTGCTCCCATCCCTGGCAGAAGACCAAGTCCAATGTGTGTCCAGCACAGTGGGTGGGGCCAGTTATTTGTTGGGACAGCCCCATGGTTGCCATGGCAGACATGAAGTCCTGAGCCGCTCCTGTGAGGGTTGCCTCGGCATGGATGTTGAAGTCCCCCAGCACAAGAAGCCGTTGGGACTCCACCACCAGGCTCGAGACCACCCCCGCTAGCTCAGGCAGGGAGACTGTAGTGCAGCGAGGTGGACGGTACACTACAAGAATCCCTATTCTGTCCCGGTCACCCACCCTCAGGTGGACGCATTCGAAATTTGTGGTCTGCGGGATGGGACTCCTGGTCAGATGGATGGAATCTCTATAGACCACTGCGACCCCGCCTCCCCGTCCTCCGGCTCTTGGTTGGTGTTGCACGGAGAAACCTGGAGGACAAAGCTGGGAGAGATTTACGCCCCCCGCTTCATCCAGCCAGGTCTCCGTGATGCACGCCAGATCTGCCCGCTCCTCCAGGATTAAATCCTGGATCCAGGTCGTTTTTCCGTTGACAGATCTGGCGTTCAACAACACCACCTTCAAACCGGAGGGCCCGCTCACCTGGTTACACCAATTTACCTTAGGAGACCGGTTGGGGGTTGTTAATGTGGATAAGCGGTCCGAATTAGGCCGAATTCGAGGTCTCCTTTTCCCGCATCTCCTCCTTCCCACCACGACCTCTATGGGGGCCCCTCGGCTAATGGAACACCTCCCCCCCTCCATGCCGCAATCTAAAGACAAGATCTTGCTTTCTGCTTTGTTCGTTGTTTGATTTTTCGGTCCTTGGCCATATCCTTTCTTCCCCTCTACCCCCCTCCCCACCTCATTTTTATTTACAGGGTCCAACCCACCTCCTCTCTTGTCCCTTACACTATACAATAGTAACAAGGATAGTACACAAAGGGGGATGGGGGACCACATGGATAACAGCTATACAGGTGGTGTTCGATGTTCCGGCCACACCAATCGAATAGTTCATAAAGTGCACAAGTAAAGTAAAGTAAGGTTGCATCTGCACTGTAGGATTAATGTAATTTGGCACATCTTTCACTACCAAGGTTCAGTGTTGTGGAATCCAGGGAGTTGTAAATTTTACAAGGCCTTTAGCTTTCTCTACCAAAGACTGCTGGTGCTTCACCAAGGTACAACTCCCAGGTTTCCATAGCATAGAGCAGTGGTTCCCAACCTTTTTTTTTTTTTGAACAGGGACCACTTTGAACAGGAGCCACTTAACTAGGGACCACTTTGACCAGGGACCACTTTGAACAGGAGCCACTTAACTAGGGACCACTTTGACCAGGGACCACTTTGACCAGGGGCCACTGTGACCAGGGGCCACTGTGACCAGGGACCACTGTGACCAGGGACCACTTTGACCAGGAACCACTTGAACAGGGATCACTTGAGCAGGGACTACTCTCCAACATTAATATCAAAAGGGTTACAAATAGGTTTTTGGTCAACTTTAGATTTGGTTTGGTTATTTAGGGTGCTGATTCAGAAAATTGCATGGGATAGCTCTAGTTCCTGATGCAGAACATATGCCATCCAGTAGTCGCCATCTGCTCAACCACAAAAAAACATATTTAATAATCTGGAGCTGATGTGGTAGTAGTAATCTTTTGTGAAAGATTACTCTCCCCTCCCAACATCCCCGTTGCCACAGCACTATAAGAGGGTTTGGTGATACCAGTTGCTCTCATTGCTGCATGGTTTTGATGCAACAGTGTAGTAATGGTGAGGCCACAGACCATATTTTTATTCTTGTGGACCACTGTCATAGAGCCATGGCAGTTTAGGTGGTATCAAACTGCATTCATTCTAGAATGTAGATACACCCTTGGTCTACTTCCTCAGACAGGGAATTGGGAGAAGGCCAGTGGCAGCTGGAGACTCTTATATAAGAGTGTTGGTGAATCTGTTTCTAGTTTTGGACTAGTTTTAAGAGACTTGGTATAGCTTTAAATGAGCTACACAAAAATTGGAACCTAAGTTGGAGATACAATTCAGTACTTTGGATAGTTCCCTTAAAAGTAAATCTCAGGCTGGATTAATTTCCCCACTCTTATGGAAGCCATCAGTTAAGGGACTTTGGGAAGTACTGCTGGTAATGTTTCTGAAGGTGGCACAGAAAAGCAAGAGGCTTCATAGGATATTCTGAAATATTAGATATAAAAAAGGGTAGCTCCAGATATAAGCCAGCTATGAAATGGAAGAAAATGCTGAGGGAAATGGAAGAAATGGAAGAAAATGCTGATAAGATTCCTAAAGTTTTTGAAAGGTAGGAAAGAAGAAGGGGGGCGGATTCCTGAAGTTAAAATGGATGTGTGTAAGTGGAAAATCAGGAATGCCTTTGTGGTAATAAGAAAAGATCTGATGTGAGTGGCTGCATTTCAACCAGTGTGTGTGTATAATTGGTATGCCTTGGCACTTTGTAATTGATTGAAGTACACATAAGTGATATTATCTGAGGGTCTTCTGCAGTACATTAAACAAGTGGAACTCGCCATTATGAAAATTAAATGACAAAACATTTGGTATGAAGCCAATTCCAGCATGTTAAGATGTCCTAAACAACTTTGTTTCAAAAGTGAATGTGTGTATTAAAGAGATCCAAACTGTCTTGCCATCATTTTCCCAGCACAACCTTTTCAGACATCAGTGCAAAACAGTTTCAATCACCAGTTTCTACACTTTCAGTCACAAACTAAATGTAAAGACTGGGATAATGGGTTAAGTTTTCAATTGGAGCAGTTTGTCTTATTTTTCAGGAATGATAGGAATTTCATCGTACTGTATGACCTAACTGTAGAATATCCCCCTATGCATTATGGGTCTCTTGTGGAGTTTGAAGCGGGTAGCAAAAAAAGGAGGTCTGCCATAGATCATTGAGACTAGTGGTAGATGCTTCAAATTTTATAGTGTTTTGGTTATTGCCCAAAGTGTAGTGACCAATTTCCACTAAACATTTCAAAAAAGAGGTTTTCCTAAAAGCAAAATAAGAAAGGTGCAATATTACTCACCTCACTAACTCTTCCTTCTGAACCTACCTCTGCAATATCCCCCAGTGGCACAGCAGATTAAACCACCGAGCTGCTGAACTTGCTGAGTGAAAGTTTGGCGGTTCAAATCTGGAGAGTGGGGTGAGCTCCCACTGTTAGGCCCAGCTTCTGCCACCCCAGCAATTTGAAAACATGCAAATGTGAGTAGGTCAATAGGTACTTCTCCAGCAGGAAGGTAACAGTGCTCCATGCAGTCATGTCAACCACATGACTTTGGAGGTGTCTACGGACAATGCCAGCTCTCTGGCATCGCCACCCCCCAGAGTCAGATTCAACTGGACTTAATGTCAGTGGAAACATTTACCTTTACCTTTACCTTACTCAATTAATACAAGTGAAAAAATCTAGGAGTATATGACTTTAAACTACTGGCTGGAGGAGGCAGGAGGGAAGAGCATATTTTGAATGAGGCCTAAATACCCCAAAGGCACCAGAGACTCTTCTGGTCTCAGAAGCTAAGCAGGGTCAAACCTGGATAGTTTTTGCATAGGAAAGCACTAAGAAATACAAGTGCTGTAGGCTGCATTTCATAAGAAGAAACTGTCAAAACTATCTCCTAGTATTCCTTGCCTAAGAAAACCTATGAAATTCATGGGGTAATCAAAAGTCGACAGGCAAGCAAGCTGATGGGCCATAAGCACACAATCTTCAATGCTTCAGACCCGAGAATAATAAAAACACCTTCAAAAAGCTAGCAGTCATCAAGAGATGTGCTCTAAACAAAGTAAATAAAAAAGAGAAACAGCACACCAGGGAGCAGATTAGCTTGACCCTGTCTTCTTGACTGCTACTCTTCTGTGTGCAAGATGATTTTTTCCTCTCTTTCTCTCCATGTGGGAACTGTTAACCATGGAAGAGCAATGAATCTGCAGCCTAAAGTGTCAGTATACGAGCAAAACCTTCCTACCAGATGTGTCTGCTTGCATAAATTGAGAGGACTTTTGGGCACAAGCGTGTTTTGGGCAACAAGGAAGGAAGACAGAGGCAGAGAATGTTTCCGTAATGTTTCCCTCCTGCTGAGAGAAAGGAAGAGCAGCAGGAAACATCTCCAGTCAGACTGAGTTTGTGGGATGGGAGAGAAAGGGTGATTCGTGCTCAAACAGGGTGTCAATATTTCTCAGAATGTGTGGGCGAGGACCGTTGTTTGCTTTGCAACATGAAAACTGGATGAGGAGAGAAAGAGGGTTTGAAATCACCACCTAGAACACAACCAGGGAAAGTTACATTTTGGACTGTAACTCCTAGAATCCTCTTCAGCTCTGCAGATGGGGAGGAAAGTCATCGAATCAAAAATATAAGGCTCTTCTGAGCACATTCTGAGTCTTGGAATTGGCTTCCTGTACCTGAACTGCACTTGGCTCATACAAAAGCCAGTTCTCAGTTACTCCAAACTTCCTTAGTTTCAGAAGCTAATTTTAGGTGGGAAAAGTCTTTCACTGTTGTTAGGAACCTCTGCCAATCTTCTGCAGCTCAGTCAGCAATCACAACCTATTTATCTTCTGCTGACTCTCGCTCAGATAAGATACTTTTTAAGATAGTATCTCCTAGGATCTTGTCAATGACAGCCGAGAGATTTGGGCAGTAGTAGAAAACAAAAAGTAATTTTCCTGACTCTTTATTTACAAAATATGGAAATGTTGCAAAGTCACCATAGGTTTCATTCAAAAGAAATGCATCCTGTTGACTTGTCCCTGGAATTTCTCTGTTTGAGGGAGTAGGCTATGTGTAGCAACACAACTCTTCCTATTTATTTATAACTAACTTAGGTACCCAGCATTGTTATTAGAAGAAGTCATTTTTTTTATTTTACAAAATGCATAAGGTTGTGGGTGTACTACAACTTACATCATGCCAGGTTAACCCCCTGAAACTCCATCAATGATGAAAGTTTGTCATGTTGGGCAAGTTTGCTCTAGATGCATCATCGGTAGAGTTTGTTATGTTCTCCAGCTGCAGGATGAATTACAGCTCCCACCATGGTAGGTCAGTCCCGTCAAATCCCTCCAGTACATTCAGCTGGTCATGGGGGTTCTGTGTGCCAAGTTAGCTCCAGGTCCATCATCAGTGAGGTGCAGAATGCTCTTTGATTGCAGGTGAACTATAAATCCTGGTACCTACAACTAATTAATGTCAAGGCCAATTCCACCCCAAACCCACCAGTATTCAAATTTTGGCATATTGGGGAATGTGTGCCAAAATTGGTGCAGATCCATTATTGTTTGCATTCACAGTGCTCTCTGGATGTAGGTGAACTATAATTCCTATAAATCAAGGTGAATTTCCCCCCAAAGCCCTCCTGTATTTTTTGTTGTTCATGGGGATTCTGTGTGCCAGGGCCATCGTTAATGGGGTCCAGGGTGCTCTTTGATTGCAGGTGACCTACAGTACCTACAATGGCTATAAATTAAGGTGAAGTCCCCCCAAACCTCTCCAATATTTTTCTTTGGCCATGGGGGTTCTGTGTGCCAAATGAGGTCCAGGTCCATTTTCAGTTGGGTTCACAGTGCTCTAACTTGATGCAGGGTCCACTACAACTTCCATCTTACGGAGTCAATCCCCAAAACTCCTCCAGTATGTTTAGTTGCTGCTCAGTTCTGCTCTGTTTGTTGTGTAGACAGAGTTGAAAAGAGTAGGAAAGGGTTAAGGGAGAAGCATTTGGCAAGAGCATGCAAATTCCACATCAATGGAGAAAGTAAGAAACACTGGGATGTCTCTGTGACTGAAGAAACATGTAAAATCTAAAATGAAATTGTCTCTGACTGAAAGCATTCCATAGGTGGTGGGCAGTTTGGTGTTTGGGGAGGACATTGGCAGGGATTGGGCTATATGTTCATGGTTCTCGCTATAACCTGAAATGTCATTGGAGGGAGGCCTTTTGGTGGCTCCTCAGCGCTGTGGGTTAAAGTTGTTTGTGGAAGTGGGCACCCCAGCCACATACACACATGCATATTTTCACTTACATATTAGATATATAGATATAGATAATATAGATATGTGTGTATGTTCCTTCCTCTATCTTTTCCTTGTCATTTTAAGAGAAAGGAGAGATGACTTGTTTCTTTGCATTGTTTTAAGTGAGAGAGAAGGGGAGATAAAGAGTTTGCTATTTGCCGTGCATCTACTGACCTGAGTTTCTTTGAGCAGCGATTATGCTTAGCCATAAAACAGATGGTTGGCATCGGGGCTCCCTGGAAGGTAGATAAGTGACTCTGTGTGTGTGTGTGTGTTGCGGTGTGTATCCAAGTTTATAATATCTGAGGCAGAATGCATCAAGTCACATCCTAGAATTAAATTCTGACATTGTGTTACTCCCTTCCATAAATACACAGATGCTCAGAGTGTTATCAGCAATGGTTGGTTGTTAGAATGTTTGGGGGAAAACAACTGTTTGCAAAGTGATTCCAGGATTCCAGAAATATGACTGATACATTTTCAGTTACAACAAGGGCTACATAGGTTCATCTCCACACATCTGTGTAATATCCAAATTGGAAAATGGAACTACAGGAACTACAAAAAAACCCATCAAGACTGTTACTTGAAAAATTTTGTCAACCCAGCAAGAAAAAGGAGAAGTCTGAGAAGTGTATTTCATCCTTTGGAGAGCCAGCAACCCCGACTAATAGGCTGCAAAGAGGAGGGCTGGGCAGGGATGTTCAAGTTGGACAGCTCCTCCACTGAAGGGAAAATTACAACTTTAGTTTTGTGGACCGGTTCTGCAGTTGCTTTGGCATTGTCATCTCTGGCTATTGGCAGTGCTAGCCTTACCATTAGAGAAAGGGGGGTGGGTGGATTCCTCTCAGAAAGCAGATTTCACTGTCATTGAAAGGGCAAGAAATAGATGGCAATTTATTTTGTTATGAATTGACTGGCAGGGATGAAGAGAGGAGCTTTACAGGTTTCTGTCTCCTCTTGTGGGTCTTGGATACTTTGCATCTTGACTTGGGGTGGGGTAGCCACTAATTTTAGCTTTTTCTCAGGCAGCAAAACATCTTGGGATACCAAACATCATTCATTGAGTTGCCTTTTGGAAGCCAATTGCATGCATAAACTGCTGAGATCCTCTTTAGTTTTTAAAATATCCTTCCATAAGATACTTGAGAGCATCTTTCTGATGTTTCCCTGTCAAAATGCAGTCGGTTTTCAGATACTAGGCATTGTTCACTCAGTCATTTCAGTCTGAGCTAGCATTTAAGTCCAATAGTTCATTGGCAGCCATTGATTTAAATTTTCCAATAAGGAAGAAGTGATGTATCATCCAAAGATGTAGTGTCATGAGGGACAGAAAGCTCACACGCATGACTCTAAGCCCCACTTTGGTCTTTTCACACTGAACAGTTATAACACCATTATTCCATTTTAAATGCCATGGCAATATCCCATGGATTCCTGGGGGTTGTAGTTTTGTGAGACACTAGAGCTCTCTGGCTGAGAATTCTAAATGCCCTTTCCTAAAGGAGCCCCCAGTGGCGCAATGGGTTAAACCCTTGTACCAGCAGGATTGAAGACCAACAGGTTGGAGGTTCGCATCTGGGAAGAGCGTGGATGAGCTCCCTCTGTCAGCTCCAGCTCCCTATGTGGGGACATGAGAGAGGCCTCCCACATGGATCTAAAAACATCAAAACACCCAGACATCCCCTGGGCAGTGTCCTTGCAGACAGCCAATTCTTTGGGGCCGTAGTGGTGCAGTGGGTTAAACCGCTAAGCTGTAAAACTTGCTGACCAGTAGGTTGGAGATTCGAATTTGTGGACAGGGTGAGCTCCCACTGCTAGCCCCAGCTTCTGCCAACCTAGCAGTTCAAAAACATGCAAGTGTGAGTAGATCAATAGATACCACTTCAGCGGGAAGGTAATGGTGCTCCATGCAGTCATGTTGGCCACATAACCTTGGAGATGTCTATGGACAACACTGGCTCTTCAGCTTAGAAAAGGAGATGAGTCCCACCCCCAGAGCCGAACTCAACTAGACTTAATGTCAAGGTAAACTTTTACCTTTTTCAAAGGATTCCATAGAATGCTGCCATGGCAACTAAAGTGGAATTGTTGCACTATAATTATGTGTACAAATAAATCTGTAAACTAGATTTTATATGTCAGTACAGAAAAATGCTCTTTCTTTTCCCTTTGAAATACGTTGTTTAGGGTGCTGTTTTGTCAGTTAAGTTTCCCACAGAAGAAAACACAAGTGAAATTGTTAAATTGCACATTTTCATTTTCACATTCTTGTTGTTAACTGTCCTCAAACCAACCTCAACTTATGGTGATTCTATGAGTGAGACCCTCCAAGTTACCCCATCATCAACAGCTCTGCTCATGTTTTGCAGACTCCTATCTCTAGTATTGAATGGTACATCTTGACATTCAGGATGATCTTGTCTAGTTCCTTCAGAGCTTCACTTCCAAATTCTAGTTAACTTCTGATTTCTTGACTGCAGTCTCCATGCTGGTGAGGGACTCAGCCAAGGTACAGCTGTGTTACTATGACTAGCCAGGAAGGCAACTGAATCATTCTCTTGATTGCCTTACATTTCATTCCTAGAGTCATTGCAACATGTTCTGGCAGTTAATTGTGTAAGTTAATTATCAGTTGTATGAATAAGTGTTTTCATTTTCTTTTGTACTCTGAGACTTCTTTCCTGGTTCTCCCTCATCCTTCATTTTGCATTCAGGCAAAAAAAAAATCCCTTCTAAAATGAACAGGCAGCCTTGCCAAAATTAAGTATGACAGTACAAAGGCTTGGCTGTTTCTCCTCAGACTTGGTTTATTTTTCACTTTAAGTGTCCTGAAAAAGTTATTCTGCTGAACAAGAATGAGAAGTAGAAGTGCTTAGGTGACCTTTCTGAATTTTGGTTGAGTTTTCTGCACATATTTCCTAAATCCAGAAACTAAAAATGTATCCTGTGTGCAGAAAGGTGTCATGGGTGTGTGGGTGTGAGAAAGAGACACCTTGTTTTGTATGCTTCTCATTCACAGACATATATCCACACCCCTCATATCCATATAGAAACCTTGCATGTGCACCATTCAACATTTCTTGCCCTGGCAGGTGATATTCTACACTCGGCATACTTGACCAACACTTCCCTAGCACTCCCCACTCCCTTCCACACTCAACCCTTTCCCTGATCGCTGCCTCATCTGTCTGCAGACAACAACGCCATGTGAACTGTTTGAATGTTCATAAACATTCCTTGGTACCTCAGTGGTTCACTGTGAGGGCAGAGTGTGTTGTGTAACTCAAATTTGCACTCTTTACAGCCAATCATATAGAGGCTTCCAAAACTGCAACTTCAATTTACTTTTTTTTTTCTAGCGCAGGGTTAAATTTAGTGAAGTTGCTGCAAAATGTTGTGCTTGAAATGTTGATACTTGGCAAACCATTAGTCATCTTCTCTCTCTCTATCTTACTTGTGTGTTTTTTTTCCTCTCCCTTTTCTTCTTTCTCCCTTTCTTTCTTTCTCCCTCCTTCTATGTTCAGGGCAGAAAGGGAAGTTGTGGCTGTTGTTGTTCTATCTGGATTAAACATGCCTTTTCCAACAATGCTGTCAAAGACAGCATTGCAGTAGTGATGCTGGCAGATTAAAGTTATCAGTGTGTGCGAATTCCTTTTTTATCATTATTAGAGGGTAGCTTTTCTTCTCCGCAGAGCAGAGTGACACGAGAGAGAGGGAAGGGACCCAGTAGACACCCAGCCTTGCCTCTGCCTCTTTCTCTCCCATGCAAGTAGCACCCGATGTGTGTTTATAGCCAGCCTGCGAGGCTCTTGCCACTTGTGCACCAGTGCCCATGGGCACGGTCAAGAAGGAGCTGCTGGTGTCCCCTTGCATCCCGCCTGGCCTGATGACAACCTCTGGCTCAAAGCCAGGACTTTGCACAGAGGACACGGAGTGCGCTGGAGGAGTTGGCGAGGGCTCTTCTCCGCTCTGCTTTGTACACTGTTGGACGATTGTGGCTCTGGCTTTAAGAAGGAATAAGGACTATTTTTTCCACTCCTCCTATTCTCTCCCTCTTTCTCCCTCCCTCTCCTCCTCCTCTCCCTTTTTTTCTTTCTCTCCCCTCTTGACAATCCCTCCCTTTCGCTCACTGGTGCAAAGGATTTTTCCCCCCTCCAGAAAGCACAGTGTCTCTGAGGCAGAGGGAGCAAAAGAGAGAGAAAGAAAGGAGGAGACGGACTGCCTCCAGGATTCTGTGCAAGCCACGATGGGAATGTAGTTCAGAGAGCAGCATTGCACATGCAATTAGAAACATAGGATATTTGCTACTAAAAGGCAAAGAAGAGGAGGGGGAAGTGTACCGCTTCTAGCACCTGGGATCGCAGAGGAAACTGTGAGATTGTCACTTGACTTAGACAGCATTGCACATCATTTTTTCCTTACCTCTATCCCACCTTTTCTTCTTTATTTTGAAACTTTCAACTCCCATCTTTACTTCTGCCTACCCCACATCTTTTCTTTGACTAGAAGGTTCCCATGGATTGTGTGGTCTGCTTTGGAGAAAACTGCTTAGTGAGGAGGGGCTGGACTATTTCCTCTTCACTAGAAGTGACAGATAAAGAGATGTGCTGCTGTTGTATATTATAGCTTTTAAGTGGGATTTTAAAAACCTTTCTTTGTTGCATTTCTAGACAAAACAAGATTTTTTTTAAAAAAAAACAACAACTGTGTTGAGGAAGTCAGTCTCTTGAAGCCGTGAGAGATAAGCCATTCAATGATGAGGTGGAGTGGCATGCAGATGGAACGGGGTTGTATTTTGGGATTTTGTTGCCTCATTCTATTGGATCCAGGGCAGGTTTGGACTGGAAATCCTAGTACCCCAAAACCCGAGTTGGAAATGCAAATGGTGACCAGTGGCAATACCACTTCGGGTCCGACTGTGGAGAACACAGCTGTTGCTCCCACTGAGGCCTTACTTGGGGGCGATCGATGTCTTGGTTACTATGATGTTATGGGCCAGTGGGACCCTCCGTTTAACTGTAATTCAGGGATCTACAATTTTTGTTGCGGGACCTGTGGCTATCGCTTTTGCTGTCAGTTCACGGGCGGACGATTGGACCAAAGTGGCTGTTCCAACTATGAAACACCAGAATGGGTCAACACCGGCCAACCACCACCAAGAGTGGACGAATCCCCCATAAATCCCACCAGGGACAAGACCAACATGATTGTATATATTATCTGTGGTGTAGTAGCCATCATGGTACTGGTGGGAATCTTTACCAAGCTGGGACTGGAAAAGTCGCAGAGTCCTCAGGCTGAGATGACCATGTCCAGGTAAAATACTTATGATGTATTTCCATCCCTTATTCTTCGCTTTCCTTTTAAACTTTTTCACCCACCCTCCTGGACAGACAGGAAATGTGGAATAGATAGATAGGAAATTATCTAATGTGTAACAAATTGTATTTATTGTGGAATAAACCATAAGATTAGTCCATGCAGAAGAGGTGTACTTCAAGCTGGGTACTCCATGCTTGGTATCTATAAGCCAGAAAGTAAAGTTGCTGACTTTGCCATGTGTACGCATAGAGATAGATGCACAGGACTGCATCCCTTAGAATTAATTTGATTTCCTTTCCTTCAGCACCCTGCTAATTTGAGTCACGCCCAGCTTGAAACTTTGTGAGATTTCTTGTGCTGGTCAATGTTTAGCAAATAGAACCATGCATTGAACAGAGTGCCCCTTCCTCCCTTACTTATTTACACACACTTATCCTTCCTTGGCAGCCGGCTGCAGAGGAATTATGAGACAGGCTGCATGAACTGTGTGGATGTGTTTATTTGGATTGGCCCATGAGAGAGAGAAAGTTCCAATCTAAAGGGACACCTTCCAAGCCTTGTCTTCTTTTGAGCACACCTGAATGGGGAGGTAAATGTAATGAAGGCAGATCAAAAACCATCTCTAGTTGTTAAGGATGGAAAGCATAATTGCAGGTGACATGCCTTGTTAGGGACAAACCTCTTGTTTTGTATCTACTGTCACTGAAGCAAAGCAACCTCCATGGACTTCACTTGCTAATGAATTGCAGGCTGTTTGGAGATTCCTAGCTGCACTTTCCTTCCATGTTTCTCATATATTGTTTTTCACCTTATTGCTGGTCTCTTTGGGCTTTTCAGTGTTATGTGTCTCATCCCTGGTGCATTTTTCTTCCCTGCTTTAAACACACAATCATTGTGAGTTGTCATCTTTTGATTCCTCTTCCCTTCTCTCACCCATTAGCTTTTTCTGCCATAGGGCCAGGTCTCCCTTGGCAGCAAAAGCGGATTAAGCCTTTATCAAAGGCAAACGTGCTTCCCAAGGCCATGGAGCACTTGTAGGTCATCGGGAGACAGCATCTCCCACAACCATGCCTAACATGCCCAGTAGTTTTAATCAGTCTTTGCAGGAGGGGACATGTGGGGTCAGGTGAGATGAACTACAGCGTGGAGGAACTGAAAGGCAGGGAGACACTGCTGTTCCGGGTGCTAGGTCTTTGTAATGCCAGCACATGCTCTGCTTCAATATCAGACTCAGAGAAAAGGAGATGTTTCCTTGATTTGTGGGCAGCACTAGAGAAAAAAACTCAGGGATCATCCAAGAGGGTTCTTTGCCCTGTCAAGAAGAGGCTCTGTTTTTTGCTTTGGCATCAAGGAAGGTGTCGAGATGCCTGTGTGTCACCCTCTAATGGGCGTAACAAGGCTGCCAAAGCATCCAGTGCAGATGGCCCTGGAGCATCATGCTTGGCCTGAAATCATCCTCTGACCAGCTGCTCTACTCACTCCCACCAACTGCTAAACAAACAAAAAGTGGCTGAATGGCTTAAGCTAGATCATAACACCAGACCCAAGGATCTTGCAGAAGTCTCCACCTCTGTATATCAAAGACCTATGGGTACAATGACGACTCATGTTGCATGCTGTCATAGACAAGGGCTGGCATCTTCTCAGTGACTTGCACTTGACTTAACTGGAAGTTAAGTTTAACTACTTTTTCTGACACTGCATGAGAAGATAAAGTAAAGAAGGGGAGCTGGGAAGACAGTTCCATCTTGTCTCCTGTGACATCAGAGCCCTTCCCCCAGCAACAATATAATATTATATAATACTAATATTATGAATGATGTATTAGTACTATGCTAATAATGTTGTATGTTGTAGGTACATATGACTTGTAAGCCGCTCTGAGTCCCCTTCAGGGTGAGAAAGGCAGCATATAAATGTCATAAATAAATAAATAAATAAATAAGATACTTGATACCCCCTTTATGCTACCATCTTTCCAAGGTGTGCAATGCTGTGGACAGCATTTGGGTGCAATTTCACCCTCTCCCTAAAATCAGGCCACTGATTGGCCCCATTGGGAAGTATCCCTCCTTCTGTCACCTTGCTTTCCATTATCATCCTCCAGATAAGTACAATAGAACCTAATGTTTCAGAAAGCCTCACCCAAGGTCCACTCTGAGAGTACTAAACTGGCCATGGCTTTTGGACCACAAGTTCCAAAATTGCTTCCATACATCGTCAGTGGCTATGCTGATTGGGAGATTTGAAGTTGTGGTTCAAAAGGGAACTTTTCTAAACTTTGCTTTAAAAGAATGATACCAGTATACAAATTAAAGAGACCTGTTGGATCAGAGCAAGATCAAACTCATGTACAGAAATGGTGCAGCCCTCCTAGTGTTGTTGAACAACAACTCAAATAGATTACTGCAATGCACTCTACGTGGGGCTGCCTTTGAAGACTGTCTGGAAGCTCCAAGTGGTCCAATGGACAGCAGCCAGATTCCTTACTGGAGCAGTGTACAGAGAGCATACAGCCCCCCCCCCCCCAATACATCAGCTCCACTGGCTGCCAGTTTGCTACCGTGCCCAATTTAAAGTGCTGGTTTTGGCCTATAAAACCCTAAGGTTCCAGTCTAACTTATCTGTCTGGACATATCTCCCTTTATGAGCCAACTAGAGCTTTAAGATCTGCTGGGGAGGCCCTGCTCTCGGACAGGGCCTTCTCAGTGGTGGCCCCTTGGTCGTGGAACTCGCCAGTGACATTAGACTGGCTGCATCCCTCCTGGTTTTCAGAAAAACACTAAAGAACTGGCTCTGTGCACAGGCGTTCGGGGAGTAGGGTAATACAGAATTCGACTTCAACCTAGCAATCTGAATAATGGCTAGGAGAACCAAGAAGTATGGAAATCATGACTCGGTACTTTGTATGTTTTTAATCTGTTTTATTCTATTTATATGTCCTAACTGTTTTATAATTTAATATGGTTTGTTTATTGTTATGTGTATGTAATGCAGCATTGAATTTTTGCCGTAGTTTGTAAGCCACTCTTAGTCCCCTTCAGAGTGAGATAAAGCCAATAAATAAATAATCTCTAACCATTCTCCACAATTGGCTTTGCTGGGTTAGGACTACCGGGAGAGGCTGCACTTCAATAACATCTAGAGGACTGCACAATTCCCACCCTGCTCTATCTAGTCAAGCATTGCTAATAGGGTTAGCAAAAATCTTTGAGGAAAGCTTACAAACAAAACACCAAGACAATCGCCTGACCCCTTTTTTTCCCTACAAGCTGGCGTGCAAGATTTTTCCTCTCTGAATTTGGTTCAACTTGCTATGTATGCCTAAATAACTATTGATAACTGTTTCCTCCAAATATTTCCATAACCAGGGGATAAGATCGTATCTTGCAGTATTGTCTCATACAAGGTGATCTTTGCACTTCCTTGCTGAATTCTTCACCATTTAGTGAACAAATCTGTCACTGAAAAGAAAGACGTTGCCACTGCGATGAAAGAGCAATACGTGTTTTATATTGGAGGTGGATAGAAATAGCGGTGGCAAAAAGTCCTTTTGTGGTCTACAAGTCTAGGCGAAGTGATGGATGGCTGACCCACAGTCAAGCAGTGAGCATCCTGCTTCTCAAGAGGGTCCCTCATTCTCTTCACACACACACGGACATGGACATGGACACAGAATTAGACACTTGCTTCCGGAGGGGGGGGGGGGTCTGAAAACGTATATCCTTGGAAAAGCCCCCTACCTGTGTGTGAGACCTAAACCTGTTGCCCACAAAGTCGATTGTGGAGCTTATCTACACTGCAACAATTATAGCAGTTTGATATGACTTCAATCGCTACTGTTACATTTTATGGAATACTAGGGTTTAAAGTTTATTGAGAGATTGAAAATTCCCAAACACACTTCCCCTAAAGAAAAGTATTCAAGTTCTCTAGTAGAAGATCCTAAATACCTCACCAGTATACACACTCCATGATTCTATCAGATGGAGACTATGGCAATTACAGTGATATCAAAGCAGTGTAACTGTGTAGGGTATTCAGAAAAGACAGGCACATCTCCTTAGTCTGAACTTCAAATATCATACCAGCCTAGATAATTTGAATATGTGTGAATATATCACACATAGAATCATAGAGTTGGAAGAGACCTTGTGGGCCATCCAGTCCAGCCCCCTGCCAAGAAACAGGAAAATCACATTCAAAGCACCCCTGACAGATGGCCATCCAGCCTCTGTTTAAAAGCCTCCACAGAAGGAGCCTCCACCACACTCCAGGACAGAGATTTCCACTGCTGAACAGCTCTCACAGTCAGGATGTTCTTCCTAATGTACAGATAGAATCTCCTTTCTTGTAGTTTGAAGCCATTGTTCTGCGTCCTAGTCCTAGTCATCAGGGCAGCAGAAAACAAGCTTGCTCCCTCCTTCCTATGACTTCCTCTTACATATTTATTCATGTCTCCTCTCGGCCTTCTCTTCTTTAAGCTGCTCCTCATAGGGCTTGTTCTCCAGACCCTTTATCATTTTAGTCGCCCTCTTCTGGACACATTCCAGCTTGTCAACATCTCTCTTGAATTGTGGTGCCCAGAATTGGACACAGTATTCCAGGTGTGGTCTAACCAAGGCAGACTAGAGGGGTTGCATGACTTCCCTGGATTTCGACACTAGACTCCTATTGATGCAGGCCAAAATCCCATTGGCTTATTCAGTGCCAATTTGGTAGAAAAGATACAAGCAAAGGTTTTTCTCTCTCTCTCTTTGTGTTTTTTCTGTCTTAATTGCTATGGTGCATCTGAACAGCTGCTTTATGAATTGTGCCAAGATAAGAAATGTGACATGTTATGTGTCCAAGAAACAGACAAGAATAAACAACAGAAATGACCAAAAGTTCCAGGAATCTTAGTGACGGAAAGACCACATGTGAAGCATGGAAGTGCTGTCTTTGTAAAACCAGGCCTCCAAATCAGCAGTGCCCATAACACTGAAGAAAATATAGAGGTTATAACAGTAAAACTTAGTAACATCATGATTACCTCTATGTACAAGCCCCCAAATGAAGAGTTTTGTTTCTCTTCTCCTGAGAACTTTGATAGGCACCAAAGGGTGGTAGTAATCGATGACTTTAACAGCCATAGCCATCAGGGGCGGCTCAAGCCATTACGCAAAGTAAGCATTTGCAGTATAGTTGATTTTGCCCAGGGGCGCTCTTGATGTGCTCTTGGGGAAAAATAGACCTTGACATATGTGAGTTGTAGTTACTGGGATGTATAGTTCACCTACAATCAAAGAGCATTCTGAACTCCACCAATGATGGAATTGAATAAAATATGGCACACAGAACTCCCACGATGAACAGAAAATATATATATCAGTGATTGGTTGGGGGGGGGGGTGTGCCAAAATACTGTTTGCTTACCATTGAAAATTACCTAGGGCCGCCTCTGATAGCCATGTATGGGTCTATGCAGAAGAGGATAAAAATGGAGAGACTGTCCTCTCCATAAATTATTGCTTATTCATGATAGTAAGCTTCCAACATCCTACAACAGTGGGAGATGGCACCAGACCTTCTATTTCTGAGTAACAGTATTGTGCAACAATGCACTAAATCAGTGGGACCACCAATACCAAACACACAGCATCAGCCAATAGTATGCGAATTGTTTCCCACTATAAGGGCTCAGGAAGTTTAATTTAAATGAAGATTCAACTTCAGAAAGGCAGATTTGCTAAATTCTCATATATGTTAGATGACAAGGTTATATCGGTTGCCCCAATCGCTAAGGAATACGAAGGCTTTATCAAAATAGTGTCCTGGGATTTGTAGACTGATCAGGTATTTAGGATTTTCTGCTATACATACATATACTGAGAGAGAAAAATCTACTTGTACCCTTTCTACCAAATCTGCAATGATTCCACCTCATTGAACTGGCCTTAAGACTTAAGAGTCAGTAATCAGGATTTGTCTATTAATTCCAAATTGGCAGGATGAACCGCCCCTTGTATCAAACCACGGGCTGCGGTATGTTCTCAGTAGCATGGTAGGCAACAATTGCCCAAGGAAACGAATGGTCACATTTATTTTTGCTTACATTTTTCAAATGGATTCCCTCTGAGGACAGTGTCCTAATCAGTTTCCAGTTGCTGGACTAATTTAAGATGCTAATTTAGAATCAGCCACCACTGATTAAAAGCATGGAGACTCTTCTGGTTTCTTAAGGACTACCTAATTTATTACAACATGAGCACCTATTGTATTGCTGCTAATATTTGTAATTGTTAAAATCCCCCCACCTTGTTTCCTTTGCAATGGACTAACATGGCTACCCCTCTGGAAATTGTTCCAATAGCATCAAGATTTTCAGGGTCAAGTGGAAAACAAAAATATTTATTTATAATGTGTTGGATCCAGGCTTAGTCATGCTTAGCGTATGACTAAGTCTGGATCCACCCCTAGGTTATGTCCCATCTTTATTTTTCTGTGATGAAAGTCGAAGTGGCATGCCTCCCACAGAGACTGGGAAAATTGCTTTTTTTGGACTCCAGCTCCAAAAATCCCTCCATCACCATAGGATTCTAAAAAGTTTCAGTCCCACAAAACTCGACTTTTCAAGTTCTGTTCTCCCATCCAGGCAATGAACAGACGTAGACCCAATTAATTTGAACAAGGTTGCCATTTTTGAAGAGCCTTTGGTGGATTCCTTTCATAGGTTAATAGTGGGAATAAAGAACTCTCTAAATCCTGATATGAAGCAGTGCAATCCTACAGAATTTTTCTGAGAGTTTGAAACACTGTCATCAATACAATCTAACAAACAGAGTTGTTTGAGTATTAAACCCCACTCAACCATGAAATCCACTAGGTATTTATTTATCATGTCAGAAGTGAGCTGAGAGTACAGTTAACATGTATTTAAAAACACAAACAATGTTTTAAAAAACTTGGCATTATGCTAAATTTCCTTTGACCGGAAGCTGGGCACTTGGAGTGCCTCTGGTGTTGCTGTGAGAAGGTCCTTTTTTGTGCTTGTGGCTGCATTGTAGCAGGTGGTCTCTGGTTTGCTCTTCTCCACACTCACATATCATGGACTCCTTTGCAGCCCCATTTCTTAAGGTTAGCTCTGCATCTTGTGGTGCGAGAGCGCAGCCTGTTCAGCGCCTTCCAGGTCACCCAATCTTCTGTATGCCCAAGATGGAGTTTCTCATCCAGTCTCAGCCACTGATCAAGGTGCTAGGTTTTAACCTGCCACTTTTGGATTCTTGCTTGCTGAGGTATTCCTGCAAGTATCTCTGTCAATCTTAGGAAGTTGTTTGTTGATTTGAGGCATTGGCATGATGGCTGATATCCAGGGGCGGCCCGTCCATTACGCGAAGTAAGCGGTGGCGGAATACTTTTTTTGCCAGGGGGCGCTGTTCTGTCCTTAGGCCACGCCTCCTCCTGCAGGCCCCATGCGCCCTCCACAGCGTGTAAGAGAGAAGGGAAGGGAAGAGAGGAGAGAAAGAGCCTAGCTGCAGGCCTCCTTGCACCTGGAGGGCTTCCCTCTCACCTAATGGGCAGGGCCTGCGTTTCTCCATTAGCAGCAGGCTGTGCCTCCCCCCACCCCGGCCCTCCGTGCTTGACTCTCCTACACATGTGCCGAGGCCTCCTGGCGCCATGCGGCTGCCTTCCCTCCCTTCCTGCGTGCATGCTCCCAAGGCCTCTTCTCCCACTCGCTCTTCTTGGGCCCTCCAGCCAGGAAGGGAAGGCAGGCAGCCGCAAGGAGCCTGGAGGCCTCGCCACATGTGCAGGAGAAAGAAACTAGCACGGAGGGTCCTGGGAGAGAGAGAGAGAGAGAGAGAGGATTGAGGGCGGGAGGCACAGCCTTCTAATGGAGAAGCGCAGGCCCCGCCCCCTAGGCGAGAGGGAAGTCCTCCCTCCCTCCACGTGCTGCCAGGAGGGAGGGAGGCAGCCAGCCAGGCTCTTTGGCTTTCCCTTTCCTTCCCTGCTGCAGCTGAGCCTGGACCCCTCTCAGGGCAGCAAGGAGGCCTGGTCAAAAGGTACTGCAAATGTCATCTTCTGTACATGCCTCCCCCAAACCCCTCTAGTATTTGGTCATGGAAGTCCTATATGCCAAGCTTGGTTCAATTCTATTGTTGGTGGAGCTCAGAATGTTCTTTGGTGCTTGGTAAACTGCAATTCCCAATGTCAGGGTCTATTTTTCCCAACCCCCTCTCCAGTATTTTCTGTTAGTCATGGAAGTCCTGTATGCCAAGTTTGATCAGTTCTATTGGTGGAGTTCAGAATGCTCTTTGGTGCTTGGTGAAGCATTCTCACCTGATGTTTCACCCACATCTATGGCAGGCATCCTCAAGAGGCTGTGAGGTCTGTTTGTAACTAGGCAAGTGGGGTTTGTATATCTGGAATGTCCAGGGTGGGAAAAAGAACTCATGTCTGCTTGAGGTAAGTGTGAATGTTGCAATTGGTCATCTTGATGAGCATTTAATGGCCTTGCAGCTTCGAAGCCGAGCTAGTTGCTGCCCAGGAATCCTTTGTTGGGAGCGGTTAACTGGCCCTAATTGCTTCATGTCAGGAATTCCCCCCCCCCCCTTTTTTTAGTGTTGCTCTTTATTTATTGTTCTGATTTTAGAGGGTTATTTTAGAGGGTACTGGTAGCCAGATTTTGTTCCTCTGAGGTTGCCTGCCATAGATGTGGGGAAAATGTCAGGAGAGAATGCTTCTGGAACATGGCCATACAGCCCAGAAAACTCACAGCAACTCAGTGATTCTGGCCATGAAAGCCTTCCACAACACATTATTATGTTTATTTATACCCTGCTTTTTCTCTCCCCACGAAGACTCAAGTTGGCTTAGATTAAAAACATTTCAGTACAGTTTAAAATCCACAAATATGCAAACATTAAAATGGAATTAAATATCATTGGTATTTTAAAAATTCAGTTAAAATCCATAAAAAACATATCCAAAACTAAAAACTGCAGCAGACCCTGACTTGATCTTTAAAACCTTTTAAAGCCTGCATTAGATTACCAAATGTAATGTCCCTTTATACACACTGCTTTATATTAATTTCCCCAGTATTCCTTTATCTGATTTGTCATTTGTATCTGGCCACTTGGAGTGCTTCTGGTGTTGCCGCAAGAAGGTCCTCCCTTGTGCATGTGGCAGGGCTCATGGTTCATTGCAGCAGGTGGTCAGTGGTTTGCTCTTCTCCACACTCGCACGTCGAGGATTCCACTCTCGCTTGCTGAGGTGTTCCAGCTGATACCCAAACAGGGGATGAGCTGGAGATGTCTCTGCCTTGGTCCTTTCACTATTGGCCGCCACTTCCCGGCGGATGTCAGGTGGCGCAATACCGGCTAGACAGTGTAATTTTTCCAGTGGTGTAGGGCGTAAACACCCTGTGATAATGCGGCATAGGGCCTGTCTGGAAGGGCTCCATGGCTTCACATGCCACCTGTTTCTCCAAGGCCAAAGCAGTGGCAGTTGGATGGAAGGAGGGCTCTTCATCTGCTTCTGGGTCAAACACATGCAAGAGCAAACTTCAGCCCTCCAGGTGTTTCGGACTTCAACTCCCACAATACCTAACAGCCAGTCTAGCAGTTTGTAATGTAATACAGGTTGAGTATCCCTGATCCAAAGTGCTTTGAACTAGAAGTGTGTAAATCACTTTGAGTCCTCCTGAGGGTGAGAAAAGCAGTATACAAATACTGTAAATAAATAAATAAAATGTTTGGGATCATGGGATAGCTGTTTACATACACAATGACACATTTCAAAGATAGCACCCAAGATGAAACACAAAAGAGGCATGCACGAGGCCTCTTTTTCCTCGTGCCCGGCAATGCTGCTGCGCATCCCTCTCTCGGCATTAGGAAATGTGCGCTCTGCATCTCCCTCCTTCTCCATGCACTTCCTAACGCTGGGAGAAGGATGCACACTGGCGTTGTTGTCTCCCTTGGCCTGCAAGGAGGAGGAGGAGAGGAGGACAACGTGCGCACTTGTGAGGGAAGGATGGAGGGAGAGCATGCTCCCTGCATGAGGGCTCTTTTTCCGTGCGCCTGGTAATGCCGGCGCGTGTCCCTCTCCCGGAGTTGCAAAGCGTGTGGGGGAAGAGAATGCAAAGCGCATACCCAGGAGCCGATGGAGCACAGGGCCTCTTCTCCTGTGTGAAGAGGGGCAGCATTGCAAGTGCCTCTCCAGGCAGCTGTGCCATCACCCCTCTCAGGGCGGCAAGGAGGTTTCTTCATGAATGGAAGTGACTGAAGGTACTGCAAATCTAAATTATTGTACATGCTCCCCCAAAACCCCTCCAGTATCAGAGTCTATTTTCCCCAAATCCCTTCAGTATTTTGTGTTGGAACTACATCAACACTGACAAAGAAACAACAAGAAATACTATTTACCCACAAGCATTAAGAAATTACATATATTAGAAACCAACTTTCTTATTACTTTCTTTTCAAGATCACTAGACTGGATCACAGCAACGCGTGGCAGGGGATGAGTAGTGTGTGTGTGTGTGTGTATGTATGGCTGGCATGGGCCAACTTCAGCCCTCCATGTGTTTTGGACTTCAATTCCCACAATTCCAAACAGCCAGTAGGAAGTCCTAAATACCTGGAGGGCCAAAATTTGTCCATGCCCCCATAGATAGATAGATAGATAGATAGATAGATAGATAGATAGATAGATAGATAGAGATTGGTTTTGGGGGAGGGGGGGCGCCAAAATACTGTTTGCTTACCATTGAAAATTACCTAGGGCCGCCTCTGCTGATATCTGAACAGGGGATGGGCCGAAGATGTCACTGCCTTGGTCCTTTATTGGCTGCTACTTCCCAACAGATGCCAGGTAGTGCAATACCAGCTAAACAGTATAATTTTTCCAGTAGTGTTTGGCGTAGACATCCTGTGATAATGCAGCATGTCTCATTAAGAGACACATCCACTGTTTTAACGTGGTGTAATGTATTCCACACTAGGCATGCATATTCAGCGCAAGGGCAGATGTCTTCACTGTGTCTTGCAGCACCCACTGGGTGACCTTCAGCAATTCACACTCTCTCCACTTCATAAGATGGAAATGGCAAGCCTCTTCTGAATAAATTTTGTGGAGAGAAAAAACTGTGATAGGGTCACCTTAGGATTGCTGTAATGCTGAAACAACTTGAAGGCACATAAGAACAAGAACAGCAAAGTAGATTTCAGTCTAAAGATTTCAGACTTGGAAAGCTTTCCACTTCAAATATGCTGGGGCATTAAGATAAGGGAAAGGAACATTTGACCAAAAGAAATCCAAGACTTTGGGCAAACACCTTAAAGGACTTGTTCCAAGACTGAAAAGGAAACTTGATAAATACTGCAGAATACGCATTTCTTAAAACAGAGAAAGGCATGTTTATAAAACAAAAGACGTCTATGTGATTTTCTCTGCTTGTACTTATGGATGCTAGGTGGATTTAAAGATAACTAAGTATATTAAACACTTAATAATAGGAGAGGGGGTCTTTTCTTTTCTTAGTCAGACATTCACTTTGAATGCCCATGAGCATTTCATGTTCAAAAAACTGGAATTATGTAAAACCATTCTAGTGTTATTTGGGGATGGGTGAAATACTAATCCCTATTTGGTTCTAGCAGATCAGTATTGTACCTAAACATAGTTTGTGGGTGGACAATGTTCAAACATGTTTCTGCTACATTCCCACTTGGAAGTATCCTATCAAAGTCCAAAGCTAAGACAGAACAACAACATGATTGAAAGTCTCATCCCATGTAAGACAGAAAGGGCACAGCTATTGTCTTATGCTGTGTGTAAACTTCAGTCCCACCTTGACAGCTTGCTTTGTTTGTTTTACTTAATTATTTAAAGCATTTGTCTATCACCTCACAACCCACTAGTGCCTGATGTGATGTATAACTGATGAAAGCATTTAAAGTATTCAATACATGGAAAATGTGTTAATGAGGACTAAAATTCCTCTTCAACAATAGGTTTCAAATCACAGTCTGTTAAAATATACTGAGCAATGAGCCCAGGTTTCAAGACTGGAGGTCAATAGAAACAATGCAATCCCAGGTACCTGCTGGACCCCAAATGAACAAGTAAACTTGGGAAGAAATCCCACAGTCAGGATGTTGCTATAGAGCAGTGGTTCCCAACCTGTGGTCTGTGGACCATCAGTGGTCCCCAAGAACGAAAATGTAGCCTGCAGCTTCACCATTACTACACCATTGCCACGAAACTACACAGCAACAAGAGCAACTGGTCTCGTGAAACCCTCTTATAGTGCCGAGGCAATGAGGATGTTAGGAGGGGAGAGGCTGTCTACCCACTACAGATTACTACTACGTCAGCTCTAGATTATTAAATATAGTTTTCTGTGGGTGAGCAGAGGGCAACTACTGGATGGCATATGTTCTGTATAAGAAACTAGAGCTGATGTGTTCTAGCCAATGCAATTTTCTGAATCAGGACCCTAAATAACCAAACCAAATCTAAAGTTGATCAAAAACTTATTTGTAATCCTTTTGGTACTAATGCTGGAGAATAGTCCCTGGTCAAGTGTCCCTGGTCAATCACTGCTATAGAGAAAGCCCTGTCACAATATATACTAAATATAGTCAGATAAGACAAGATAAAGCTATCACTAAAAGTGCTCAAATTTGAGGCAGGTTAGTACAGGAGAAAGTATCATTTCAAGTACTTTTACTCCCTGTTTTAGTTAGGATGCAGAGTTCTGCCAGCAGTTGCTCTTTCCGTGGGCAGTTCAACATAGGCACAATTTGGAAGTTGATTAAAACAACCCAGTTTTGCTATACATCACTGACATAAACATCCCAATTTGGGGGGCTGGAACAGTAGTTACAGTATCCATTGATTACTGATTGGAACCAAACCCAGGAACTGTGGTTAGACAGCCACTGGAAAATGCAGAGTTTCTTTCTTAACCAGTCTGTTAAGATGCCCTGATGCGCACATTCATGTCCATTCAGGATCACCTTAGTTTTGAACCTTGCATGGAATATACTGTGGTCTGGTGAAGCATATTATCTGCCTCATTCTGAACTTTCTGATGAGTTTTTTTAACAATACTGCTTTTGGCTTGATGCACACTGCAGTGCACACTGGGGGTAGCCATTTTGTGGCCTTTGAGCTGGCTTCAAAGTGCATTATAGAGTCTGTATAGAACTATCTTGTGATAGCCAAAATGTCTTTGTAGTGGAAAGTAGGACCTCTCTTTCCTCCATCTCACCATTCATTCCTATACCTTCACTCCTGTTTCATGAATGCTACTAATACATCATGTACAATAATGTGCAAGAATATAAATATAAATGCACCCAAATAAAGTGGGTTATGGAAATATATGACACTGATGTAATGTCACTGTTTTAAAATGTCAATGTTTCTATATTTTTGCAACCTCCCTAGATCCCCTGGGGACAAAATGAAATTTTGCAGAATGTTTCAAAAATTGTTGGGTTTTTGCCTTAAAATGTACCCAGATACCTCCTAGAGGTCCAAGAAGGCCTAAAACATGCATCCCTTTGGCACCCTTTTTTTCTATAGGGGCAGGCACAGCACTTCAAGGTCTCTTGTAGGGCTAGTACAGCCCCATTCATCTCCCAGCATTGCCCACTCTGCTATAGATCACCCAAGCATACAGATTGGCAGTTGCCATTTTTTAAAATTAGAGGCATGTAAATTCAATAACAGATTACCAGTCGTGCTCCATTTACCCACAAAGGATTTTCTATTAAACCAATTTAGATACTGCACACAGGCCTTGCTTCCAATACTTTTAATTAGAACATGTAACTGAAAGTTGGACTGTGCCCAAGAAAAAAATAATATTTTGACCTGAATTAAGAGTTTTTTAAAAAAAAATTGAAAAAATCTTTCTATGTTTGGCAAAAGTATCACATATTAGTGGAAGCATTCCATGGTGCCCTTGATAAAAAATAAAAAGCATTGATTTTGGATATAGTTTCCCTACTGTGAATGCAAGTAAATATGGCCGAAAATTGGGAGCTTTGCTGAGCAACCACTACCATGCAATTTATACTTGTTTGGCTGACAAGAAGAAATTTGAATGGAGATTGCTGGCCAACCTATATACAAGGAGAATAGCCTCACTTAAATGGCGTTTTTGTGTGTGTGTGCCTGAGAAAGAAAATAATAATGCAAAGGAAGAAAAATCTCTTATTGGAAACCTGGGTTTAAAAAATAAAGAAGGGGGCATTTCGGTGAAACTCGTCATTCAAGAATGGAGAATGTGGTCAATACTAAAAGATACATTTCTAAAATGTTATTTTTAAATCATACATCTTTGCATCTAGTCATTCTTTACATAACATATCAGCTTGCTCTACTAAGTTTAACCTGTTCAAAGCACTATGGCTTGAAACTTGTGTTGGGAGATATGCATCTCACCCATACCTATGTCTCTCAGTGCTACTCTCCCCACAAAAAAGAAAACAGAGAATCAGCAGAGACATATCCTGCTATTTTTTGGTTGTCGGATATAGACAAACAAGTATCTACAGTATTTCCACATGTCCTTTAGCTTATGTTTTTATAGTGTCACCAGCTATAAGGAAAATGGCTGGACACATCTCTGTTGATCGTTCTGTTTTCTAGCGCTGGAGGAGAGTAATTTTGGCTGTTACATGGTTGGTAAAGAATCCCAGTCTCTGCAACCAAAACAGCGAGATGCAATGGCAAAAATCCAACTAAATGTACCATAATTTATCAGCTGGATTTTGGCCCATTTTTAAACCTGCCATAGGGCCATGGTAACAACTCTATTTTTTCTTGCCCTATAAAATAAAAAAGATTGTTAATGTTTGTTTGTTTATTCGGTCACTTCTGACTATTTGTGACCTCATGGACCACCCCACCCTGTCAGCTATCGCCACCCCCAGCTCCTTCAAGGTCAAGCCAGTCACTTCAAGGATACCTTCCATCCACCTTGCCCTTGTTCAACCCCAATTCCTTTTTCCTTCCATTTTCCCCAGCATCATTATCTTCTCCAAGCTTTCCTGTCTTCTCATTATGTGACCAAAGTAAATAAAAAAGATTATCTCCCAGCTTTAACTTCATCCAAGCATATAAGACATTTTAGGTCACCAGAATCCTATTTTGTTGCAGAGTTCACACAGCACTAAATTAGATGGTAGGATTTTTGTTACCTGATCTATGTCCAAGTTAACAGAGGTTGGATTCATTTAACAGAAAAAGAACAAAATATGGCATTATTTTTATAGCACAGAGCTGGTCTTGATTATATTTTTTGCAAACGAAGAAAATTTGGGTGGCAGCTACTTAAAGCACGCATTTCACTTGATGTGAAAATGCGTTGGTTTTGTTGTTGTTGTTGTTCTACTTGTTTGCAGGTGCAGGAATGGGCTTGTAGGATTAAAACCATGATCCGCCAAGTGAGGAAAAAACAAGCAGTAGAATGAAATAATACAATGTCTTTGAGCTCACTGAGTCTAGGGATTTGTTTTCAGCAAGTGAACTGAGTTATGTTTGGACAAAATAATTATCAACTTCTGATTGTTCCAAGCTTCCATAGGAGTTAGCTATACTGTCTGGCTATTTTTTGGTGAGTACAGAGCAGCAATATTCTGGACTAGTCCTGGAGGCAGTCACACACTCCATTCCCATCCCACAGCAACAATGGAGTGGAGTCTACATAGTCCAAACAGGCCAAAACTGGTGCATCCCCACTAGACCATCTCCTAACATCCCTGTCAATATCATTGTTGCCAGATGACCACAGAGCTCCAGATCAGCTCCTGGCTGTTGCAGACCCCTTGGGGTGACATTACCAAAGGTGTTTACACATCCAGGGAGTAGGAGGAGGCAACACAGACCAGGAAGAAGGGGATGGTGATAGTGAGATGTGTAAATAGTGGGCTGATCTGGGTCAGATCCAATCATACCAATCATTCTGGCCAAAGATTCACCAAGAATTTCTTTAGTCCAGGGCTAAACTGCTTCAAACCAATTTACCCCACACGGAGGACTGAAAGGAGTGCCTTTTGGGCCACTGCAGGATTTTTTTGCAATGCAGACAAGCCCTAACTTTTAGATACATCAACAATTCTAACCTATCAATTTTCAATTTGCTCTTGAGCAGAACTTAGAAAAGTTACTTTTTAATGGAGCTCCCAGATTTGAATGGCTGAGGGATTCGGGGAATTCTAGTCCGAAAAGGTAGCATGGAATTAGTTGTAGCTGCCTGTCACAAGATTGCTTGTCTCCATATCCCACTTATGCCCGATGGCTCCAATATTCCTTCATTGCAGATCTGTAATTTTGGTACAAAGTGGTTGTTGTAGTAGTTAGAATCTGTCGCCAATCTACCACAGATTACCCAGCAATGTCATGTCTTCCACTCACTATATTCTGCAGAGTTAGAACAGTTGCTTTTTCAGATCACAATTCCCAGATTGTAACTCCTATTTTGACTTGGAAATCCTGAGCACTGGAGTTCAAAAGGTAACTTTCCCAAGTTTTGGTTGACAGCCTTGAACAAGAAAGCTCTTGACAGGTGCTGAAGACAATGCTGCAACATTTTACTGGGCATCCGATTTGTTCTTCCTATTTTAGAAACAAATGCCTCCATTTCTTTTCCTGGGGATTTGTTTATCCCAGCTGCCTGTTTCTCTCCTGAAATAAGTTATGAATTGCCAATGAGAGGTATGATCCTGCAATTCATTTTGGCAGAAAGAAAATAAAACAGAACAAAAGGCTGGCTAAATATATAAGCAGTTAGCCTGAAGGAAACTATAGAAGTTGCCAAATAGTCCCTGGAACCTAAAGAGGTTGAAGGAGCTTGGATCACAACACAACATGTTGCCAAAACTGTGAGTGCCATGTTTAGAAGAGAAAGGTAGAGACAGTGTTTTATTTCTAAAGAGAGAAAAGCTAGACATGAAGCCTACCTGGAGGCCAGGTGCACTGGCAGAGATGGCAAGGAGGCAGAACAGAAATAGCATCACCACAAATGACGCAGGTTGTCTTTTTCTTGAGGCTTTTCTTGCTTAAAGTTAGTTGATGCTTTTGTCTCACTACTGCATTAACTTCAATGTATTCAGGATTATTGTTTCCCAAAACAAAGTGCTAATCTAGAGTGAGAAAGTTTGGAAATAGGTGTTGTGCCACCTTCTTTGACACAGCTTTACAATGGCACCTTCTTCTTGACCTTCAGTAACCTCTCTTACCTCAGTATTGCAGTAATGTAGGTAACATTTGCTTATATAGGTTGCATTTTGTTCCATCCTGTCTTTTGTTTGACAAAACACCCTTTTCCCATGTCAGGAGCGACTTGAGAAACTGCAAGTTGCTTCTGGTGTGAGAGAATTGGCCATTTGCAAGGACGTTGCCCAGATGCTTTTGACGTTTTACCATCCTTGTGGGAGGCTTCTCTCATGTCCCCACATGGGGAGCTGGAGCTGACAGAGGGAGCTCATCTGCACTCTCCCTGGATTCGAACCTCTGACCTGTCGGTCTTCAGTCCTGCTGGCACAATGGTTTGGCCCATTGCATCACCAGGGGCTCCTATGCCTAAAATACCTAGACTTTGGCTAGCAAGACGCTTCTCATTCCAGTACTAAGGACCTTGTTATATGGCTGCCAGAGGTGCTCCACTTCATAGAGGGGCATGGGGAACCCGATGCCCCACACCCCGCATTGCTCAGCTCCAG